>NC_065580.1:177602132-178214164 GCF_024542745.1 Macaca thibetana thibetana | reverse complement strand
AATTTCTGAAACATTTGCTGGAAACATAGATATTACAATTATCAAATCCAATCTGTACCCTGAATAGTTAGAACTACTGTAAGATTGACATCCATTTACCAATGGGAGTAGAGATAAATATTTCATAACAGATTTAAATTTAAAACAAATTTTAAAGGGTAAGACAATTAAAAATTGTGCCAATGACATAGCAGGTGAGCTATAAAAGAATAAAAGAATAGCAAATTTAACAAAATAAAATCTCATTACTAAATACATGAATAAATCTGCTTACCACTCATCTATTTACATTAGATAATAGTTGATATTTTGTACATGCATGTAATTTGTATAAAGCAGATTTGTAGTTATTCATTTTAACTATTTGAAAGCTTTCTATGAACATATTTTATAGTGGACATTTTCACTCATATGATATTACTGAGACCTGGCATAATCAAAGTTTTAAAAAGATATATAACATTTGTTATATATAACAAATTTAGTTATATCTAATAGGTATCATATCTTGGGAATTAAAGCTTTAAGCATATGTTTAGTAAAATCTGATACAGTAAACAATCTACATATTTATATAAAATACTTCAATGTTAAAACCTCAGGTTTGGTTTTAATAATAAATACTCAAACACCATTGGTTTTTTCCCAGTTGCCCTTTTTTGAATTGTATATTGCCTCATTTCTTATTTTTTCCTCTCTTGTCTCTGAAAAATATTACTTTGAAATAAAAGCTCTGTGTTAAAAATAGCAGTTAATTGAAAATGGAAATAGAAATGCACATTAAAGAAAAAAAACTTTGTTATAGCACACTCTTGTTAATGTATAAGGGTGTTATCCATTTTTTTCTCCTGTTTGGTTCCTCCTCAATTAGGAATAACTAGGTAATTAGGAAGCAATCTTTGGTAATGAAAACAATTAATTACCTTTTTGTAGTGTTTTTATATTTTAACAAGAGGACTAGTAATTATCTTGCTAGGAAAAAAATTGATTATTCTATAAATAAAAATTGATTATTTATAGAATAGATAGTCTCTCATCCCTCATAAAATGATCAGTAAAACTGGCTTTACTAACAATTTCTTCTTTATCCCAAGTATCTTTTGATATCCATGCTTTGTTATGCTCACAGTTTTAGGAAAAAAATTCTTCCTCAAAACAGTTCAAATAATATTATTCACTAATGACATTTAAAACTTATTTGCTTTTCTAGCTCATTACTGAGTGAGGTTTGTTTTTTTGCTTGTTTATTTGTAATGGTAGAGAATTCTGAAAAAAAATTATAGGGTGAAAATGAAAAGAAAAAGTAACAATCTTTGAATTTTAATGAATATATTATGACATAGAAACGCCGTTTAAAATCTGTTTAGTGGCACTAGTACACATAATTAATTATAATGTATAAAGAAAAGTCACTTGTATTTGGCTTTACATAGCAATATGATTTCAACACATTTCTGTCTTTCTAATAGTTTCCCTATAGTTAAATGGACGATGAGATTTAATTTCCTGAACATATGCAATCTAATAGGTGGAGGAAGCCAACAGAAGCAATGTGGGTGGCAGAATGAAGTCAACCTTGGGTTTCATAAAAATCAGAATGAATGATAGACGTAACAGAGAGGTAGATAGACAGAAATACACTAAAACCACTAAAACTAAATATGAAAATTAAGATTCACTAAAAAGGCCATTTTGGAAGTAATATTTTCTTTTCTATTATATGTAATTTTTAAATGTATGCTTTAGAAGTCAATATTACATGTATGACTTTAGAAGTCAATAATTACATGTAGATAATGATAACTACATTATCATGGCAGTTATATAACATTAATGCCTTCTCTTTCATTAAATCAAAATGAAACTATAACTTTTTAAAAAAATATAAATATGGATCGTCTGCATTAATATATTAAACTCCTCAATTGGGCTTTTCTCTACTAATGGAATTAAGAGTATTTTATTTTTCGTAAATAAAAGCCAACTTGTGTAAGTGCAATGATATGATAAGACCAAAAATGTCCACAATAATGTTGGAAGAAAGGTTTTAATAAAGTAATGCTTATTTAATTTATACAGTTAAAGTATAAAATCTTTGTAATGAAATAGGAAAACAAAAAAATTCTGTCAGTTGCAAATAAGAACTGCGAACTTTTCTTTTTGACTCTCAGGCCATTTTTAACATTTTTAATTTAATCTTTTTAGAGATCAATTCTCCCTATATTTCCCATGCTGGTCCCAAACTCCTGGGCTCAAATGATCCCCCTGCCTCAGTCTCCTAAGTAGCTGGGACTACGGGCATACTGTGAACTTTTTGAACTAATTATTTTCAGCGATTGTGTGTTTGTGTGTATGTGTGTTCATAATAGGATTTTTGGTGTAATATTTTATTATACTCGTTCTCCATTTTATTTGCTCTCAACCAGTGCAGTAGACATAATTCTATGATTGCTTCAAAGATCCCACTTCCTGGCGCATGGTCCCTGTGTAATTAATGGAATTTGACAATACAATGGGCTGGTCACACCAGTCATTAAGTTATGTTATATGGTATAGGGACTTTAAGAAACAGAGGTTATTTTGGGTATACCGGAACTGTCAGGTGAACCTTCAAAAGACTCTTCCTGGAGAAGAACCTCAAAGCATAAGAGAGATTACATGAAGAAGATTCTCCATTGGCAGGCTTTGAAGATGGAGGGGCCACATGACAATGAATGAGACCAGTCTATAGAATTCAGTAATGACCCTCAGCTGCTAGCCTGCAAGTAATTGGAAACCTCAATTCTACAACTGCAAGGAACTGAATTTAGCCAATGATCTGAATGAGTTGGGGAAAAAAATGATTCCCTTGAGTCTTCAAAAATATATAATATCTCACAGACAACTTGATTTTAGCCTTGTAAGACTGTCAGCAAAGAACTCAGCTGTGCTCTTCTTTAGATATCCGGTTTACAGAACTCATCCTAATAAATGGATGTTGTTTTAAGCCATTTAACCCTCCATGGTTGTGGAAATTTGTTAGAAAACAATGGAAAATTGGCCGGGCGCGGTGGCTCAAGCCTGTAATCCCAGCACTTTGGGAGGCCGAGACGGGCGGATCACAAGGTCAGGAGATCGAGACCATCCTGGCTGACACGGTGAAACCCCGTCTCTACTAAAAAATACAAAAAACTAGCCGGGCGAGGTAATCCCAGCTACTCGGGAGGCTGAGGCAGGAGAATGGCGTGAACCCGGGAGGCGGAGCTTGCAGTGAGCTGAGATCCGGCCACTGCACTCCAGCCTGGGCGGCAGAGCGAGACTCCGTCTCAAAAAAAAAAAAAAGAAAAGAAAACAATGGAAAATTAAGACAATTAGTATTTTCACACTGGATCTTCTTAACCTGAAATTAATTTCAAATTTTATTATATGCTTATTGGGCACGCTAAGAAGATGATCATGTTGTTAAATATTCTAGTGAATAGATGTTGCTCTTTCCTGTTTTTCAGAATCACATTTTTTAATTATCATAACCACATTAATGAGAATTTTGCATAGACAATTTAGACACACTCCCTCATATAGCTGCGTTAGGCAAAAGTGAACAACGGTTATTTTGCTTTTGTGCCTAAATATTAGTGCCTTACATAAAAAATTAACATCTTGTATGTTAAAGCTCCATAGAGAACATATGTCACCATTTTTAGATGACTTAAAAATGGTTGTGACATTTTATAAGAAAGGGTTCATAAAGTAAGGACAGTGAAAACTGCTACATATATATTTATAAGCTACACTAAAGACATGTTGGAAATAGATACGCAGTTATTAGTCGAACATATGGAATCACAGACATTTTCACAATCTTACTTTATAAAAATACATTTACTTATGTTTTAATCAACTATTATTTAAATCTTTAGAGCAGTATATATTTGGCTAAATAAATAACTGTCAAACAGAAGCATCAACCATTTTATTCTGGAGCAGGTTTTTAAAAATATTTTTTGCATTTTTAAAATTTTTATTTATTTTTTAATTTAACTTTTATTTGTGGGTCAGGGGTAGATGTTCCAAGTTTATTATATAGGTGAACTTGTGTCATGTGGGTTGGTTGTACAGCTGATGTCATCATCCAGGTACTAAACCTAGCACTCATTACTTTGTTTCCCTGAGTCTCTCCCTCTTCCCATCCTCCACCTTCTGCTAGGCCCCAGTGTGTTTTCCACCTCTATGTGTCCATGTGTTCTCATCATTTAGCCTGGAGCAGATTTAGATGACACTCTAAATGCTCTTGTAAAAATAAAAAGATTCATCATTTTAAACTCTCATTATATTTTAGTGTTGGTGTGTCAGGAACTTCTTAAGTGAGCTCTAATCAATGTTTTCTTCTTATATTCTTTTAATTTTCTGTTGTAATTTGAACTGTTGTGCGGCATAAGTTTCTCTGATATTCTTTATAGAAAAATATAGAAAAATCATTTTAAACAGAGGCTTTTCAATAATTTTCAATAAATTTCTTTTTAAAACTTTTTGGAGAAAAACTTTAAAAACCAGAAATACCAACCTTATAAAGTTTCAATCTAGATAAAACAAATTTATTGGCTGACATGTCTTTACAAGAAAAATGTTCTTTTTTTCATAAGTTTGTGAAAAACAAAGGTGACACAAAATTTAGTTAAAAGCAATTATAATTTTCTCAGCATAGATAATGGCCTATACATTTTGTTGCTTGTGAAAACCTATAAATGAACTTGGGACCCTAAAATCATGGATATAATTGGGGAAAAAAAGAATAAGCAAATAAGCATTAGGTCAAATTCTAATTATACTCTTTTATATAATTAAAATATTTAGGTTACTTCAGTCAGCATTTTAATTGTTAAATATCATTTAAAATAATTTTTATATTCATTCATACTTACTGAATATGTCCTATCCTATTTTCTGGTTGTTACTAAAATTCTGTGATACTATTAAATTCAACTCTAGAAAGCACTGAGTAATTTTATAACTTTTTAAAAATAAAATGGCATACATAGATTCCATACTGAACAATGCACCTAATCTTATAGCATTTTATGTTCCTAAAAATGCTTTAATAACATATATTTTCTTCACAGTATGAGTATAAATTAACTAATGTTTGTAAAATATAGTAATTTAAATTATTTAGGACATCGGTAAACAAAGCTTAATTCTCTTCACCAGGAAAAAAGTGGTTTTTCATGAAATAGTGAAGAAAAATGTATTTCCTGCCTAAACTGAAAGACATTATAATGACTTTAATTAATGTTTCATATAGATTATATTATGGGAACGAAGGAAGGAGAAATTTGTGTTATAAAACATATAAATGAACACACACACACAAAATTGTAACTTTAGCTTCTGGTTTCCAGTCTGGCTTGGAACTTCTGGTTTCCAGCTTGGAAGTTGCCAATCTGTCCTAATAAGTAAAAAGCTGAACACCGTGAAATTTGTGTTATAAAACATATAAATGAACACACACATACACACACACACACACAAAAATTGTAACCTTAGCTTCTGGTTTCCAGTCTGGCATGGAACTTCTGGTTTCCAGCTTGGAAGCTGCCAATCTGTCCTAATAAGTAAAAAGCTGAACACAGTGAAAAACTGACAACTCTTCTTGCATCTGTCAGAGAAGTGAGGTAATATAGCAAACCACTGCCATCAAAATTGCAGAGACCAACAAGTGAATACAGAGAATCATGACCTACTGGAGCAGAATCACAACTTACTGAAGCGGAAACCTCCATGGGAAACAGTACCAGGATGGAAAATCCTAAACTGTAATTGACAAATTGCTGGAGGCTCAGTATGAACAAGTTAGAGACTTAAACACTCCAGGGAGAACCATTCATACAGGGGCCTGCAAACTTGTGTGAGTGTTACCTCAAGGTGCTCATGTTGTCACAGTAAGTGTCAGAGAAAACTTCCTTCCTGCAGGAGGAGGGGTAATAAAAACACTAAAATATGCCAGAGCACTATTTTCTTCCTAACAAGATCCGCCCTCAAGACACTCTTTTACCTCAGCCTAAAGTATGAGATTTTTTAAAGAGCCTAACTGATCAGAAGGGAAATACCCAACTCCAGCTCTCTGCAGTCACCCTGCCTCACTAACAGGGAGTGGAGGAGGATGCTGAGAATTGTATGTAAAGTTCATAGTCCAAAGGCACAGGCTTATTAAAAAAATTGAAACCAAATTATAGGACTAGAGAATACTTCCCATTCCCCCTTAACATTACCACAACATTACTAAAGGCCTATTTACTACAGTTCTTTTTACCCAGTGCATCATATCTGGCTATCAAGAAAAATATCACAAGGTATATTAAAAGGTGAAATCACAGTTGAAAGAGAGAGAGTAAGCATTGGAACTAGATTCAGACATGGCAGGAATGCTGGAATTATCAGCCTAGTAATTTAAAGCAGTTATTTTTAATATGCTAAAGACTTTACTGGACAAAATAGACAACATGCAAGAATAGATGTGCAATGTTAGCTGAGAGATGGGAATTCTAAAAAAGAATCCAAATTAAATGCTAGAGATCAAAAAATTGTAACAAAAAATGAAGAATGCCTTTGATAGGCTTATGAGTAGACTGAAATCTCTGAGCTTGAGATGTCAATGGAAACTTCAAATATGGAAAAGCAAGGAGAAAAAAGACTGGATAAATAATAAAGTATATCTAAGAACTGTGGGGCAAGTACAAGTGATATAACATATATGTAAAGTGAATACCAGAAGGAAAAGAGAGAAACAGAAACAATATTTGAAGTAATAATGACTAAGAATTTCCCTAAATTAATGTCAGACATAAAACCACAGATCCAAGAAACTCAGAGAACATCAAGTAGTTTAATGCAAAAAAGAAAAAGAAAAATATGCCTAAGTGTATTTTATTCAAATTGCAGAAAATAAAAGAATTTAAATAATTGAAGAAGGCTAGAAAGGGGATTGGGGAGTGCATGCTACCTATAGAGTAGCAAAATTATAAATTACATCTGACTTTTCCTCAGAATCTATGCAAACAAAATGAGAATTGATAGAAATATTTAAAGTATTGAGAGTAGAAAACCACCAATCTCAAGATCTGTACCCGGCAAAATTATAGTTTGAAAATAAGAACTTTCTTAGACAAACAAAAATTGAGGGAATTTGTGACTAGTAGACATGCCTTGCAAGAAATCTTAAACGTTCTTCAAACAGAAGGATGGAATATAAATTATTAAAGTGGATCTATGTAAAGAAAAGAAAATCACCAGAGAAGGGAGAAGTGAAGGTAAAATAATTACCTTTATTTTCTTATTCTTAATTGATCTAACAGATAACAGTTTATTCAAAATAATAATACCAACAATGTGATCAATTATGTATGCTTATGTGTAAGTAAAGTGAAGGACAGTGAAAAAGGAGTGATCCAAGGAATAGTTAGGAATTGCTAAGTTCTGACACAAGGAATGGTGGAATTAGGAATATTTTTTACTAAAAACTACTCGTATTATTTATGAAGAGGTATGGTGTTATGTCAGAATAGACTCAGATTAGTTGTAAATGTATACTTAGGTATAAATCTAATACAATTTAGGTAATTACAAAACTGATGGAGAAAAATCAAGGAACTAAATCAATGAAAAGATATTATCTGTTTAGGAATAGGAGGTTTCAATATTGTCAAGATGTGAATTCTTCCAAACTTAATCTACAGATTCTATGTAATCTCAATCAAAATCCTAGTAAGTGGTTTTGTGAATATCAACAAACTATTTTAAAGTTTATATGGACAGTCAAGAAACTCCAAGCAGCCAGCACAATATGAAGGAGAATAAACACTACCCAACTTTAAGACTGACTATAAAGCTACAGTAATCAAGACAATATGGTATTGGTGAAAGAACAGACAAATGGTTCAATCAAAAAGAATAGAAAGCCTGCAAAAAGACCCATGTAAATATAGTTGATTTATGTTTGACAAAAGACCAAGGACAACACAGTGCAGTAAACGTGGTCTTCTTAACAAATAGCGCTGAAATAACTAGACATCCACATGCCAAAAATACCCCCAAAAAACAAAAAGCTACACACAGGCCTCACACCCTCCACAAAAATTAAGTCAAATAGATCACAGATCTAAAAGTCAAATGCAAAACTGCAGAACTCCCAGAAGATAATATATGAGAAAGCCGAGATATACTTGAGTATACTGATGACTTTTTAATACAACACCGAAGATACAAATCATGTAGGAAAAAAATTGAGAAGCTGAACTTCATTAAAATTAAAAACCTGCTCTGCTAAAGACATTGTCAAGAAAATGAGAAGACAAGCCACAAACTAAGGAAAAATATTTGCAAAAATGTATTTGGTAAAGTATTGTTATCTAAAATATACAAGGAACTCATAAATTCAATAAGAAAACGAACAACACAACTAAAAAAAGTGGACAGAAGATTTGGACAGGCACCTTGCCAAAGAAGACATACAAATTGCAAATAAGCACATGAAAAGATAGTCCACATCATATGCCATTAGGGAGCTGCAAACTGAAACAACAATAAGATACCCCTATACAGCTGTTAAAATGTTGAAAATACAAAACATTGACAATACCAAATGTTGGTACGAATGTGGAGCAACAGAAACTCTTCACTGCTGTTGCAAATGCAAAATGGCGCGGACACTTTGAAAGGCAGATTAGCAGTTTATTATAAAATTAAACACACTCTTACCGTATGTTCCAGCAATTACACCACTTGTTATTTACCCAAATGAGTTGAAAGCATGTCCATACAGAAACCTCACAAATGTTTACAGCAGCTTCATTCATAATTGTAAAACTTGGAAGCAACAAAGATGTCCTTCATCAGTGAGCAGATAAATTGGAGTTCAGCCATTCAACGGAGCTTTATTCAGTGCTAAAAAGAAATGAGCTGTCAAATTATGAGAAGACATGGAGGAAACTCAAATGCATATTACTAAGTAAAAGAAGTCAATCTGAAAAAGCAACACACTGTATGATTCCAACTATATGACATTCTAGAAAAGACAAAGTTATGGAGACAGTGAAAGGATCAGTAGTTTCCAAGTGTTAGGGGAAGGAACAGATGAATAGGAGGAACACAAATGTATGGTCAGGGAAGTGACACTACTCTGTATCATACCATATTGATGGATACTGTCATTATACATTTGTTAAAATTCATAGAATTATACAACACCGAGTGCGAACCTTAATTTAAACTGTGGACTTTGCTCACATGATAATATCAACGTAGGCTTATCAACCATAACAATATATGAGATACCTCTCCAGTGATAGCAAGCAAAGATGCGCAAATGTGAGTGCAGGGAAAATCTCTGTAAGTAACTTCAGCTAAATACTGTTGTGAATCAAAACTTCTCTAAAAAATGAAGTCTATTAAAAAGTTTTAAATAAAATAAATAATTTATTTTGTTCATTTTCTAGACCAGAGATTGTTAGCCTGGGGCAATTTTGTTCCCCACTGTCAGGGACATTTAGCAGAGACTGGAGATATTTTTGGTTGTCACACTTTCATGAGACTATGGGAGTGTTGCTGCTGGCATTCAGTGGGTAGAAACGAGATATTTCTAAACATCCTATGATGTGCAGGACAGGCTGCCATAACAAGTGTTAATCAACCCCAACTGTCAACAGTGCCAGGGTGAGAAACACTGCCCTAGAGCATGCGAAGTAGATTTCTCTTGTCCAGTCCATATCCCGAAGTAAGCAAACATTTGCTTGATAACCTTGAAAACCCTGGAATCTCTCAAGTCTACTAATTCTCCATGGAAGCATGTGCCAATACTTTCATTTGAGATGTCATGTTAACACGTCATTATAAATGACAAATTGCATGTAGTGCATTAGAATTTGAATCTATATAAAATTCATGAAAAATGATATTGCCAGGTTCATCATGCATATGCAGAGGTTTAACCTCAAAGTAACCCAACTACCAATCAAGCTTTTAGGCTTATCAGGTTTGATTCATATGCCTGCATATACCACCACAGAATGTCCTATATGCCCAGCTAGCTGCTTGTCTGTGCATCTCTGTTCTTGTTGGGCCTGGCAGCCCTCTTCCAAATGTTAACACTGAGGCATGTGAGGTTTCAGGGTAACAAACTTAACATGCTAGAGATAATCATAGAGAGTGCAGTGCCAGCAGTTGGTGAGCAGATTTTGAGCCATGTTTAGACTTGCCACTGAAATGCTGCAAGAAAAAACATCAGAAGTGAGGAAAAGACAAAAATATCATCAGGATTTGGCTTTATAAACTACATACAGCCTCAAATTTTTAAATTTTGCCATGGAGTTCCTGTTACCATTCCATTGAAAATACGCTAATGTGAAAGGTTCCCAAAGATTACATGTTTCTTTCCATTTGATAATCACAAAGATGGCATCTCTTTTTCTTCCTCCCATTCCTCATATTCCTCTTCCTCTCAATTCCATAGGAGGGAAAAGTAATAAAATGTGTTTGAGCCATGAGTTAGTGGAGTGCCAGGTGTTACAAATAAATGTTGTGCATTATTTTCTCACACATCACTTGAGTAAAAACTTTGTGTATCAAATTTAGAAAACTGTTGATTGCTTTTCCTCCTGGAAAATAATTATAGACAAAGTTTTATTCAAAAAAATCCCATAATTACTGAGGGAAATGTAGGGAAAGAGGAATAGACCAGTGCAGTTCAAACAAAACAAAACAAAACAAACATAAAAAACCCTAGAAAGAAAATCGGATGACATCTGTTGAAAAGAAATTCGATACCGGGCCAGAAGTGAGCGGGCTAGCTGGTCAAACGTTACGCATTGTGTAATATATTGAATCCATTGTGACACTATGCATTTTCAGTTAAATTTATAAAATGTATAATATCCATTGCTGTTATGATTTTCCTTGTAAAAAACCACGTGAGATAGAACCAAAATAGGTAAATTGTTTTGAAGACCTGAAGCACAATCACAAAAGTTTGGGAATATCCAGAGGATGTTTGGAGAGTCTTTAATCATCCCAGTTCACACTGGGATAACTTACTGATTTATAGACAGAAAGCCTATGATATTCAGGAGACATGTGGATTTAACTATTTCAAAGTAAAATTAATATCCTACTTGATTTATTTCTCAATCTTATAATTTTGCAGATGTGAACACAAATTACTCTGGTAAAATGAATTATCTCTAATACTATAAATCCAAGAATAAGAGGATTGAAAATGAAAAGAACATATAAGCACCTTGAAGGAAACCTGACCTTAGGAATTCCACTGTAAATAATCTTTCAGTTTACTGCTATATGCAGTTAAAAAAAATTAGCAAAAAGGGCTAGGTGCAGGGCTCACGCCTATAATCGCTTTGGGAGGCTGAGGTGGAAAGATCACCTGAGGTCAGGAGTTCAAGACCAGCCTGGCCAACACGGTGAAATTCCGTCTCTACAAAAAATACAAAATTAGCTGGGTGTGGTGGTATGTGCCTGTAATCCCAGCTAATTTGGAGGCTGAGGCAGGAGAATCACTTGAACCCAGGAGGCGGAGGTTGCAGTGAGTCAAGATTGCACCATTACACTTCGGCCTAGGTGACAAGAGTAAAACTCTACCTTAAAAAAAGAAAGAAAGAAAAAGAAATAAAAATACAGATACTCAGTTAAATTTGAATTTTGGTGAAAAAATATTGTTATCATAAGTACATCCTATGCAAAATTTGAGACATAATTATACGAACATATGTTTTGTTGTTTATCTGAAATTCAAACTTAACTGGCCATCCTATGTTTTATCTGGCAACTCTGTCTTTTCTGTCATCTTTGTATCCATTTTGCAAACACATTTTATCTATTCTCCCCCACATTCATCTACAGAAATAAAACCACATTTTTGCTTTTCGGTAAATATTCAAGATCTGGAAAGAATATAGAGCTTGGAGAAAGATAGCAGACAAGAACAATATTTAATAGGACTTTTAAATGAAGCCACTGGCAAAGAGTAGAAAGAAATATATCACTCTCTGTGCTAAAGTATTTACTTGAAAATGTTCAGATTGTTCTTATTTTTCAAGATTCAAGTAATAATGCATTAGGGTAATTTTATCTTTTTTTTTTTCCACTGGAAATGAATGACTAAAGGAACAATTAAAATACTTTTGCAATATTGAACTGAAAAAAACCTGTTTGGGGTAAAGAAGACTAACTTAAATGTTATTTAGTTTTTAACATTCATGTTATTTAATTCTTAACATTTACTTCATCTTTTAGAGAAAAGAGTGAAAACCCTTCATTCATCATCTGTTAGTAAAATTGTTTCTAAAAAATATATTTGTCCACTAGCAAATATTGAATTGCTTGGTTTAGTGATTTGATTTGACTTAGAACCATCACGACAATTAGAGAATCATATTATGGTTACTTAACTTAAGTGCTAATTGGTTTCTATGAGTGTTATAATGGTGCTAATTACTCTCCCTTTCCTTGGGTTCTAACCAGTTGAGAATGACTCCACTGGGATACAAGTATTAGGTTTGTAAATTACCTATGTGCATTTATTTCCTATGAAGTGTTTCTGCTAAACTGAATCAGATGTTGGATAAGCGTAAGGTCAAATGAGGTTTTCCATTTTTCTCTCTGTTGTACTGAAGACAGCTGCATCCATACAGCTAACTTAGCACTCCACGGCGGGCTAAGCAGGTAGCCTCCCTGTTCCCCTTGCCGGTGGCAGTTGTGAATAACTGTAGAAAGGCTGGCAGCCTTGAAAATTCCCTGCAGAGGTGAGTGTGCTAGCAGAATTATGTATCATATAAATAATCAGAGGCCAGGTTGACATATATAATACTTGATGCTTTTATATTTTCAGAACTCAACAAACATTTCTGTGCAGGGTGTGAAACCCCTAAATATTGTGCTGCTTGTTGCCTAGACCAATGGTTTGAGGACATATCTGTTGAAGTGAGGCTTTGCAAAGAAGATAACAAAAACCTTTCTACAATGTCCTTAATGAAGACAATATATACTGGAAGAATTATAATTATGTTAGTGCACAGAGGCAAATGGAAATTTATTGGGCTAGAATAGTTTAGGACAAGGACTTCCTGATCAGTTTCTTGTTCTTTTCTTGTAATGGACCAGCCTGATGGGCTCCATCTGTTGACAAATAGTTTTATTTTATATTTTCTATGTTTGGCTCACTGACTACTGTATTAAGCTGAGTTCAAAGGTTTATCTAAAAGCATCAGCTGGGATCTAATGTTAGATAATCATTTGTAAGTATTACACATTTAAAAAAGTATTTTTATTTGAGTTTCTTTCCAGTGCCCTTTTTTTATACTAATGCGACTTTCCTCTCTTCTAGTTGTGGGCGATAATAAGCTTTTTGTTCTTGTTCTTCATATGTTTACATATTACCATACTTCATTAGTTTTAAGCCATGTGTATTTTCATATATTGCCATGTTTGAAATTGGATTGGGTCAATAAAATCAAAAGCATTGATTTTATTGATTTTCAATGCTTTTGATTTTATTGATTTAAACAGCAAATATTTTTTCTTTCCCGATGATCATAAAAATCAATAAATCAAATGTTAAACAATAAGATGTTTTGCAATTAATAACATCTTAGACCGAAAGAAATATGGTATTTTATGTGAGGCAGCTCTCATTAGCCCTGAATATGTTTATTTTGCCAATCTTACTGATATCCTGATTTTTACAAACTCCTTCCAAGTTTAGTAATTCTTTCAATTCTAACACATGCTTTCTGGTGCCATTTCATGTGTTTGTGCATATTTTTCTCATTGTATATGCACATTGGTGGACATTTAAAGACAGAAATTTTGAGTAGTTTAATTGTTTCTTTAATTATACCCAGTTAACGTAAAGCAAGCTTTAGTTCACGTCTCTTCCAATTTGATAGCCTATCATGTGATAAACGTCAGAGGCTCTTGTTGGTCTTATGTATGGAAGAGGAGACAGAAAACAACCCAGGAAATGTATTTATCTAGAATGTTTTTTCAAAGAAAAATCTATGTTTTAAAATGCTGTGCAAAGAGTAAAAATTTTTCTTGTCGTCTCTAATTATTTATCACGCTCCAACTGCCAATTAGTTATTGTAAACTTTAAAAGGTTGTCTGAATGTTGGCATAAGTGATATAAAACTATTGATATACATGAAGATGTTCTGTCAGAATTTTATTCTCCCTTTGAAAATCGTCCTAGGATATAGCAACTAAATCACAACAAACTCAAACAAAAATTCTATTATTGATGGGTAATAAAACTCATTTTTTAAGAAAAATCATAAATGTTTAGGAACCACTATAGTTTTTTCTAAAAATGCAAAGAAGAAAGATTCCAGAATCTTTTTAATGAGGGCCTGCTGTAAGGAAATTTGTAATATTCATTGTTACATTCTGGAGGTTTAATTGAGGAAATTGTATTTTTCATTCATTAACTTTACTACGTTTGACTTTTATTAATTGTGTATAATCATTGTTATAAATAAAAAGAAATAAAACTTAAAAATTAATCATAAAATGGTTAACCAAAAAGTATATTTTGTACTGTCACATTTGATATAAAGGTAAATTAAGTATAGGAGGAGATTAAATAAGAGACTTAATAAAAACTGTGTTACTTTTATTTAATAATGATAAAAGTTTGGAATTCAGCGTATGTACAAAGCACAATTGTAAAAATAACATAGAGATTGGATAATGTAAATAATGAATGAAATAAATTATTCTTTCAGATTTGTGAATTGAAAAATTAATATGTCCTTGTATCTCCTAAAATTATGAATTTTGTTGTCTTGCACAAAATATATTTAAATTGTCACTCTATAGCTTATATTAGAATGGATAGACAAAAATACATCTATATAATTATAGGTAAGATGGCATTAATATACTAACAGTGATTCTGCCTTTGGAGATGACGTATTATCTAAGTCTTTGCCATTGGATAACTAATACAAACTCTAGAAAAAGATATATTCATCAGTGTACATGAAATACATTTGCATATACTTTTAATGAGTATATATTTAGAAGTTTTTTCTCAATGTGAATACTATCTTCAATGGATAGAACTTGTTTTAACAGAATTTGAATGATTAAAAATATGTCTAAAAAATAGTTCAGCCATGATGTGGGGGATGGAGAATGCCCTGAATATAGGGTATTAGCATCTCAGTATGTTGCCTGTTATACTAATATGTACACCCTTCAGAAATCTAAATAAAGGAGAAAATTCTTTCTGAAAATTAGAAACTGTAAGTACACACAGAGTGTATAATTAATACAAAGATTGAAGGGTGTATTCATTAGGCATTTTTGTACTATAATAAAAAGGACTAGTTTTGCTTATAGAGATATTAAAAGGAAACTAAGTTTAATATAACATTTTGTAGAAAAAATGAAACTCTCTACCATTTAGAATGAATGAAATCACAGAGTTTTGAGTTTTTATGTAGTAACTGACTTTAAAGGAATTCTTTATCAAATTATTAACAAATTCTTTAGAATAATACAGTAATAATATAAAAGTCTCTTTCATGACTTTTATATTACTGTATTTCAAGTCTTCTCACTCTTCATTATAAAGATTTATTTTTTTTTCCTAAAGATTATTTTGTGTCTGTTAAATTGGCATTTACCCTCATCTACCTGCTAACCTGGTATGTCTCAATGGGTGTCTTAAAAAATTTGTTCTGCTAAGAGAATAGAAAAATCATATATCATTGTGTACATCTATCTATAGATGGTGATGATATGAATATACTTTCATCCCTCTTCCAGTCATCCAAACTAAATTATACAATTGTTTGTGGCAGACATTGTTACTCTTTAATTGTTACCCTTCAGGACAAACAGAGAGTATACTTCTGCTCACATTTTATTAGTTAAAGCAAATTTCTAAGTCAGGACTCACTTTAAAGTACATGCTTTAAAAAGTCAGTATTTGATTTTTTTTGTGCCTCCTAATTTGGCTTAATGAATTGCCGTAAAATGTTAAAACGAATGTTATTTCCCTTTTTCCCTAAATTAACTGCGGTTTGATTGAAATTGCCCTGAATAAAAAAATCCGTTTGAGGAGAAATGTCAACTGTACAATACTTAGCCTTTCAATCCGGGTACATGACATCATTTATCTAGGTATCTTATAATGTATCTCAGTAATGATTTATCTATTTTCTGTATGGTCTTGCATATACTTTGGTAGATTTATTACTAAGTAGTTAAATTTGTTGCTGGTGAATGGTTGTTTTTTTTTAAATAGCATTTTCTCAATTTCTGTTTCTCATATATAAACATGAAATTGTTATTGAGCTTGTATTTGAGAACCTTGATAAATTCACTTATTCTAACAAACAGTAACTACAACTTTTATATTTATTCCATGTTATAATCATGAGATCTTCAAATTTTTCTTGTAAACATTTTTTACTTGTTTTCTCATTGCTTCGTCTTGACCCGAGAAGAATGAGAAATAATGCCGTCCGTTTGAATTAGGAGTCCATCTTTAAAAAGGGGTAGTACAAGTAGTGAGAAGAGCTTTGGCCTGGAAATTATGGTTCAGCTATAGCACAGATCATCTGTACTATATCACAGGGCAGCTGTACTATATTGGGGAAGTAGTTTCAGCTTCATACTTGTCATCTTTCTTTTACATATAAAACAAAGTTAAAAAGATTCCTTAGCTTTTCTTAGCGATAATATTCTATTCTTTTAATCTATAACTGGTTCTTATAGGATTTTAAATTTTACTCTATAAAATATCTTAATGTTATCTTAGAAGAACTGTATACTGAAAATTTAACTTCAAGGGAGCTATGTATCTCCTGAAGACATGAGGAAGAAAATAACCTGAAAAGGGCATGTTCAACTAAATCATCCTGAAATATTTATTTGTATGCATGTTAAACCTACTCACATAGGTCAGGCAAAATATTTTTATATTAAGAATGTTTCAGTGGATAATATTTTTCCTGTTCTTAGTGATGTTAACCTCTCTTATAAATTTTTTTACACATGTATGTATAATGATGTTTTGAATCCACGGATAGAGGCTTTAGAGTCAAGTTCAGTTTCCTTGAAATAGTGAAATCTAAATGGACAGCACTTAATGAAAATGAGACTGGCTGCACCACCCCGTTCCACACACCATATGTCCTGAATAGCCTCGACTCTCTGCCAAGATGTAATTCAAATCAGTGACCTAGAAATAAAAGACTACATACCCCATTACCAATCAATTCCCTGAGCCATTCAGTCTCTACTCAGTAATATTTTAATAAATCATTTCATTTATATTGATGAGCTGTTAATGCAAATTGTAAGTAAAAGGACAGTTGACTTTTATTAGCAAAGACATGAATATATAATATGCTACACCAAAAATTCCATGCTCTGTGATCTATATGACACTATATAACTCATTCATCAGAGGAAAAGATGAAATACTAGTAACTTCACAGAACTTGATGAAATCATATTTTTACATTTTATTTAATATCTTATATTGTTTCTAAATAATTATAGATAAAATGTTTGACATTTGGGTTCCATTCTATGCTATGTTTCTGTTTCATTCATGTTAATTAATAAGAGGTAGTTCCAATGATGGAAAGAGCTTGACAACTTCTATGAACTCTTTTAAATGCCAATGGATTGTACCTTGTCTGTGTAAGCCTAAAGCTCTACTTGTGTAATTCCATATCCGTGTGTTAATTCTATCTACCAGTATAAGTAAAACATTTTTACTTTTTTACTGGTAATATCAATCACATTATTAAAACAATAGTGACACTAATTAACAACGAGTATTTTAGAGGTTTTGAAGTTAGAAGTTGCTGCCACATTAATTATCTCATTAACTAGCCTTCAAACCCTGTAATTTATATATATAGTGATTTAATCATTCACTTAACATTATTTTAGCTATTTTATGGAAGTGTAATAAATGCCTGGAATATAAACATAAAGAGAAAAAGCCAAAACCCTAATGAGCATGTCAGCAAGGGTTCTTTTCCCTGGAAAGTTGTGTTATTCTGACTTCCTTAGTCCTATCAAGAATCAAAAACTAATCATCTTCTTTAAATGTGCAGAAAAGATAATAAAAACGCACCTTCCTGTTTAGTTGTAGAAACCGGCTCTGCATGAGTCAAGCTCTCTGATGATTGAGGGAGGTAAAAACACTATATTAATGTTTCTCAAATTGGGTTCCATGTAATTTAGAGTATGGTGCAGTATTAATCAGAGTTTTGGTCAAAACATTTTGTAGATGAAAAAAGTTTTACAACTTTTGATATTACATTTTCTTATAAGATTTTTGCAATATGCATTAAAACTTCTGAGAAATACTGCAGTAAATAATGTAGTTTGACTTTATTATTATTAAACTTTCTCAAACACAAAATCACTTTATTTTTGGAAGTCTTACAGTAACATAGTGCAGGTATTGTTCTTCTATAGACTAATAGAAGCATTCAGCTAGACACATTAAAAATGGTTTCAAGTATTCTTTTACCTTTGGCTTTTGTGATGTTATATGTCTCAATGTTTATTAAAAATAGACCATTAACATTCATACAAGCTATTTAATTCCATTGGATTTGTTGAAAATGCAAAACACTAGGTCTCAGCCCAGATTTATGATTTAAAATTTGCATATTAACAAGATGCCAGGCAATCTATAATCATATTAGAGTTTGAAGCATTAATTTAGATCAGTTGTTCTCAAAATATGATCTCTAGACTAACAGCATTAACACTACCTAGAAATTTGCCAGAAATGCAAATTCTTAGGCCCTACCCCAGACATACTGAGTCAGAAATCCTAAAAGTGGGATCTAGTTATCGGTATTTATAAAGCTCTTCCAAATAATAATGATGGAAGCTAAAATTTGAGGATCACCATTTAACAGTGGGTTTACATTAAGTCATTTGGAGGATTTTGTTTTACTAGAATATTAATGTCTAGGTCTTGTGCTCAAATGAAGTAAATGAGAACCGTGGGTAGGAGGATGGAAAGGTGCTAGTCATAATGTGTTTTATAACCTTCCAAAGTGATAGTCATTTGCTGTCAAGAGTGAGAATCACTAATCTTCATAATAACTCCATCTGCTGTGAAGACTGAACTATTTTATAAAGATAAGGACTCATTTAACGACCAGGGCAATGGGGACAGGACAGATGTGTAAGTCATGTTAGCAGAGTAACTTACAACGCATCTAATAAAGAATTGAAATTAGCCATTATTATGGTTCAGGTGTGGTTCGTTGGTCCCCACCAAGTCTCATTGAAATTTGATCCTCAGTCTGGTGGTGTTGGGAGGTGGAGCCTAATAGCAAGTATGTGGGTTAGGGAAGCAGATCTCTCATGAGTGTCTTGATGTCGTTCTCGTGGTAGTGACTGAGTTCTTGCCCTTGTGGGACTGGATTCTCAGGGGAATGGATTAGCTCCACCAAGAGAGGGTTATTATAAAATGAGGGTCTTCCCCCGTGTCATCCCTCTTCCCATATGCCTGCTTCCCTTTGACCTTCTCCATCCAAGTTTGATGCGGAACAAACGTCCTTCCCGGAAGCCGAGTAGTTGCTGGCGCCCTGCTTCAGCATCTTCTCTGCAGAACCTGAGCCGAAGAAACCTAATTTCTGTATAAACTGCCCAGCCTCAAGTATTCCTTAATAGCAACTCAAAATGGACTAAGACATTAAACTTTCTCAAACACAAAATCACTTTATTTTTGGAAGTCTTACAGTAATATACTGCAGGTATTGTTCTTCTATAGACTAATAGAAGCATTCAGCTAGACACATTAAAAATGGTTTCTAGTATTCTTTTACCTTTGGCTTTTAGTGATGTATTCATTTGTCAAAGCAAGAAGTTCTCTTGGAATTAATTAAGTCCCACTGTTTTTTTGGGAAGCTGGAAAGTGGGCTCTCATACCAATATGCTCAGATTACCTTTTAACCAGGAAGCCTGTTCGTCTCCTTCCAATCCCTGTCCCCCACTTTTCTCTTTTTTTTTTTTTTTTTTTTTTTTTGAGACGGAGTCTCTCTCTGCCGCCCAGGCTGGAGTGCGGTGGCCCGATCTCAGCTCACTGCAAGCTCCGCCTCCCGGGTTCCCGCCATTCTCCTGCCTCAACCTCACGAGTAGCTGGGACTACAGGCGCCGCCACCACGCCCGGCTAATTTTTTGTATTTTTAGTAGAGACAAGGTTTCACCGTGTTAGCCAAGATGGTCTCTATCTTCTGACTTCGTGATCCGCCCGCCTCGGCCTCCCACAGTGCTGGGGTTACAGGCGTGAGCCACCGCACCCGGCCCCCACTTAGCTTTTCTAAAGCCTCACAGTTGGTACGTACATACTTTTACCATTGTGAAACCCACAGAGCTAGAGCTGTTTCTTAAGTGATATAACATTCTTTATTCCTATGGCCTCTTCTGTCTCCTAGACCTCTGTTACAGCGGTGGCAATACTGCTCTGTGTGTCATACATAAAACTCAAGACGTTTTGGTTTCACAAAAGATAAGCACACATAACGTGGGAGAAATGCCCTCATAAAACTTCCTTTAAAGTAAGAAAATTACCAGTTTTGTGTGGAGGGGGCAATGAAAAGTGAAATTGTATGGTATGGCAACACAAACATCTTAGGAATATATTTAAGACGTTTTTGTTTTTTAATAAGGTTCTTTAATAATGTTTTCTGGTCACGAAGAAATATATTTAAGAAGCTTTTGTTCTTTAATAATGTTCTCTGGTCAGGAAGACCATGTAGGTTGGAATCAACATGGTTTTGGCCACACCTCATTCCAGACACACCTAAGAGTTCTGTTCCTCCCTCATTTCCCTCTTCTATCTGCTCTTTACTCTGTCTTGTGATATCCAACTTTGTATATCTGTGCTAAGAACAAAACACCTCTTCCTAAAAGTGACCAGCGTAACCCTACAAAGTGATCAGGAGATACAAGTGATTTCACTCCAGCATGAACTTCTTTCCTTAGACAGCCATTGTATTATGTAAGGTGCTCAGATGTGCGCATTGTTTAATGTGACAATTGTGTGTACACTTCTTGTCCAGGGAGTGTCACTTGGTATTTGTTCGTGTGTGTTTTAAATTTCTAACAAAATATTTTTAGTGATTGCATAAGAACGTATCATTTTGGGACTGATACCATTTACTTAGTGCTTTCAGCTTCTGCCTAGGATTTGGTATCATTTACTTAGTGCTTCAAGCTTGTGGCATGATATCATATAATTGCATGTGAGACTCGTGTGCAGTGAATAGAGTTCTTACTTTCACTTGGTTAAATCTGAAAGACAATCACTCTTGACAACATTATCATCACTGAATAACTACACCTCGTTTTCAAGGATGGCATAGAGGTGCCTACTGATGAAAAGAGTTATACCCAGAATCCAACTGTCAGGGACTGCTGACTTCCTACTATCTCAGGTGATGGTAGAAAAAATATTCCTACCGTCACCTGCTGCTCCCTCTGCCAGTCATTTGATGTGCCATCCAGGGCTCCGCAGCCCACGCTGTTGACAGCATGATACTGGGAAGAAGGGAACGTCCATGCCAGCAGTCCAAGGATCAGCAGGGGGAAAAAAAAAAAGCCCAGAAAATTATAGATGAGCTATGCAGAACAAAAACAAGAAAATACAAAAACTCTCCTTGTAAACAGTCTGAGCAGCGTACTGTTGAGCACAGAAGTTGTGGGAATGCGTTTCCTGTAGTAGGATTGTCATTCTGTGGTGTACATCTGTATTTCCTATATTTCACTGTTCTGTGGCAGTTTTTCACGTTAAATACTGCTTCTTGACTTTCAGAACAGGAAATCAGCATACAGACAAAATACAGAAGAAAATTTCAACTATGGAAAAGAAAGTAAATATTTTCAAGTTTGGCCTCTTTAAGAACACATTGTCATGTGTCAGCACTGTGGACAGAAGTTGGTTGTTTCTCACTCTTTGTTGGTTTTGAATAAATCTGCTATAAATATTTGTGTCGAGGTTTTGTGTGTGTGTACACACAATCATTCAAATCAGCTGTGCGATACCTAGGAGCATAGTTCCTAGAGAGCACGCTAAGACTGTGTTTATATTTGTAAGAAGAAAAAAAAAGACCACCCAATTGTCTTCTAAAATGTATCATTGTGACAAAAGATTATTACTCTATTAAGAATGTATAAAGTATCTCATCAAAGATTAGGGAAAAGATACTGACTTAGGTAACCTGGAAATGAATGGAGTCTGTAAATCTAAATGCAAAAGAACTGCACGTACGCACTAAACTCTAGTGGGAAATGTTCCCCACATGGGTACAGGCTAAGGATTATGAAACCACTACACATATACACCAAAATTTAACAATTAGGCAAATGGAGGCAATCTAGAGAATCATGTTTCTCACACTTGAAATGTGAAGTTGTAAACAAGCAAGGGAGGATGCGTTCCCAGTAATGACTTCAACTCTAATCCATTACCACCTAGATCATTCCAGCATCCTCCCGTGCTTGCTTATAACTTCACACTTCAAGTGTGAGAAACATGATTATTAATGTAGATACTAATAGTTACATTGATAAGAATGTGTAAATGTAAAGACTGGAATCAACACATTGTCTTGCTCTGTCAGCCAAGAGGACCTTGGAGCAATGCCACATCAGAACAGCATATCTAGTGCCCGGATCTTAGTTTCTAATGTCACACTCCAACTAAAGGGTGCAGAGCTTTTTGGAGAAATGACTGATTCTAGGACAGGGTAAAGGATATATAAGATGGGACTGAAAAATATTTTAGTGCCAGAATAAAATGGCCTTCTTGGAAAAAATAAAGAAAAAAATAACAGAACGAAATGCACAATAATGAGGGAAAGACAAAGGGAAACAGGGCCAACTGAAAGAGTTCTCAATGGCTAAAGCTGGGATGATGTGACAAATGAAATAAATCAGTACTGGACTGTAACACAAAGTATAAAATAAATACTTATGAGTTCATGATAATATAAATTATTGAATAAATAAATTATGGAAAATACGCAAATCTCTCTTGTAAAACCATGAAAAATAATTCATGGGAATACTCAGCCCTTAAATAAATGGATCATAACTCCTCATTCCTTAAGTATGGGTTGCACATAGCGACCTCTTTCCAAGAATTACCATATGGAAAGGCAGGGGCAGGGCTAGGGTAAAGAGTAAGTTTATATTGAAGAAATCGGATAAGCACTATCTCTGCCAGGTGAGCAAGGATAATATCAACAGTGATAATTAATATTGATTGTATTTATACTTGCTATGATACAATGAGAACAGCACTTCACTTCTGTGGTCTTCCTCCCGAAAATTCACAATAAAAAATTAACCAGCCGGGGATGGTGGCTCACGCCTGTAGTCCCAGCACTCTGAGAGGCTGAGGCAGGCGGATCACCTGAGATTGGGAGTTCAAGACCAGCCTGACCAACATGGAGAAACCCTCTTTCTACTAAAAATACAAAAAATTAGCTGGGTGTGGAGGCACATGCCTGTAATTCCAGCTACTCGGGAGGCTGAGGCAGGAGAATCGCTTCAACCCGGGAGGCGGAGGTTGCGGTGAGCTGAGATGGCACAATTGCACTCCAGCCTGAGCAACAAGAGTGAAACTCTGTCTCCAAAAAAAAAAAAAAAAAAAATTAACTGAAATTACATTTTAAAAGAAAGTTAATAAGGAACATATAACTTGCAAAAATGTTTATTGCCATTTATATTCTACCATAAGGGCCATAATGAGACACAACAGTGATAAGATACAGATCTAGTGGGGAAACATCAGAAGCTCTTTTAAAGTTTATAGTTATATTGAGCAAACTATAGCAAAAGTCATGGTGTAATTCACCTGTCACTGCTAACTTTACAGTTACCCAACACTGTAAAGCTGAAGTTTTTTATATAGAAAAACTGAATGTTTTAAAAATTAATTTGGCTTATTTTAAATTCCAAGGTTTCTTGTGTACACATTGAAGGTACATTACTAGTATTTTTAAATATGTTGACTCAAACAACAAAAGAAGTTTGCAAAGAATTAATATGCAATTTTATATCAGTGCCTTTGAAGACTGCAAGTAGAATATAAGTTAAGTTAGTGCCAAAAGTCATTTGATTTTAAGTACAATTTATGTCATCGAGTAAAATTTGTCAAAGTATTAACATATGCTTCTAAGAGAAAATACCTGATATTATTTTGAATGCTATTCTAAATATAGTTAAGAAATTCATTGTTGGAAAATAATATTGTTTTTATTATGGTAATACTAATAAAAGTTTTGATGGAAAACAACCTATGGTAAAAAGAATATCCTTGTTAATACATTCAAGAAGACAATATGAAACACACATAATTCATGGTTGCATCTAATGAAGCTGTGATAATCTACTAAATGAAATAGAGACCATGGACAACGAAAGTTTAAAAGATAATAATGTAGATAGTCTATGTATTATGTATATAAAGTTAAAAAATTATATATATGCTTTCATAAGTTTAAAAAGACATCTTTTAAAAATATATAAATATTTGTATATATATGTTAACATATATTTTTAAATAAAGTACATATCTTGTAATTAAGCAGCAGATAAACATAAAAATAAAACCTTCATTATGGCACCTCTGATTTGGATGATAAATAATATGAGAATTCATTTTAGAGAAACCAATATTATTACCAATGTTAATTTCATTATATTTTATTTATTTATTTGTGTGTGTGTTTTTTTAGTGCTGATTGCCAGATTGGAAGTTGGTTGGATTCAACGCTTTATCCCAGAGAGTTAAAATTCAAATATCTGTACATCCCAGGTTTCAATCCTTCTGGTAATTTGTCTGTTCTAAAGTCTTGCTATTTGAATTAAAATATCTTAACTGCTCTCCATAGTCTGATCTTTGACAGACTAACCAATGCCGCGCTCTTAAATTATTCCTGGCACCCAGCTGCCGTGACCTCCTTCATGCTCAACCCAATCTTCACTTCAGGTCACCCTTACAGAGTCTACCACCAAATTAGGATAGACATCTATTTGAAGAAATTGAACATCACATAGATGCGGCAAGATGAATAAAGATGCCAGGTGACAAATGGCATGTGTTTAACATAGTCATGTGCAAATAGCAGGTGTTCAGCAAATGCTCACAGAATAAATGAGAGGCTGAATCTGAAGCACTAAGTGGAAATTGAAAAATTGTTATTCCAAATAATAGGGATGTCAGTGTGTTTAAAGACATATGTAATATCATTCAAAAGCAAATCTATTCCACATAGACATATTCTTATTTCAATCTTCATAAAGTGCTCAACATCATTTTATGTGATTCTCCAATATATTCATTACCTTTCTGGTTATTTGTGTGGCTCACTTTCTTGTGATTTTCCTGGTTAAAATACATGTAAAGCTTAAAATATAGCATCTCTAGTGATCATTGGATGATCACTTCTGTTTTTTACACTGCATTTGCAAGCAGCTCTTAACATACACTATAAAAATACTCATATTTCAAGTATTTCTAATGGAATTTATCTTAAGTATAGCAGTTCCCCTCTTGAGGATTATAACACTATTTGATTTAATTAAACTGATCAAATTAAAGCAAATGGTGGCATAAGCCCTAGAGTGATGTATATTTCAGTTATGCAAACGGCCACTGGAGTGCTTATAGGCTCCATTTGACATACTTTCAGATCTTACTTTGTAATGGAGGATTCAGTTATACCAAATGAAAGAAATGCTGACAATCTGAGCTCTTTTGTTAATTTAATATGCATTTCTTTATTGCTAAATGAATTTATTTATAATTATTATATTACTGCCCTAAGTTACAACTTTATACCTTGAATACCTATATGCATATGTGAGTTCAAAAAGTTGAGAAAAAATTTCCAGGTGTTGAAGAGGGTGTATTTTGTTTAGTTTCAAGTATATTGTGAAGGAACATATCTACTTAAGGTGATAAAATAATTGGTCACCTTCCAAATCTTAAACATATCAAAAGCATTAGAGCTCTGACTTTATTCTCTTTCCAATTTTTTGAGATCGAAATCAGTGAAGATGCTGTTATTTTGTCTGTGTTTAATATTTAGTTTTTTTCCTTAAAGTTTGAATATTTCAGAAAACACATGATTCATACAACTTTGAAATAATTCTATCCTTTATAGTAAGTATTGAAACAAGCTGCAGTATTAACTTGCCCATAAATGTAAACCATGTTTATTGCACTGGATCTCCACATTACAGTCTTCTACCTATATTGTATGTACTAGTATATAAATTATAAGCAGTATAAATACCATTTCTAATATCTATAACTTTTACGGAAATTGTACTAGGCTGCAGATGCGAAGACTGCTTTTATTTTCTAGCTTAACTTCAAGAATTAACTGCCTGTATAACTAGAAAAAGTCATTATATTTTCATTTCTCAATTTCTTCATATATTAAACTAGGAGAGTAAGGGCAGGGAAGATACATTAAAAAGAATGCAAATGGGGAGGACAATGACCACCAAGCACCCTAGAAAATGACAGAGGAAGAAATAAAATAACAAAGATTAAAGTAAATATCTGAATTATGACATAGTATTTCAGTGAATGTTGATGCTGATGAAGCTACAGTTATGAATCTTGTAGATTTACAAAACATTTGTATTCATTCTCTACTACTTTTTCATAGACGTCTATGACATAATCAAAGAAGAAATGTATTAACCTCATTTTAGAAAGGAGGATAATATCAGTTTGAAAAGTGAAACCACATATTAAGTTATAAGCTAGAGACTGGAAAACAGATTTTTATCTTACAAAGGTTGTTTGAACTGCTCGTTCTCATTAGCTGATTAATCTGGTATAATTGAAAATCGTCTCGTTTATTCACATGAGCAGAGGGCAGTCTTTCTCTGTGTGCATGACTGAAGAACTCCAGCCTGCCTGTTAGGTAAGTGCCAGGTGAGTCTTATAGATGCTGGGATGATGAACATGTGAAGTGTCCTACCTAGAGCAGGGGTAAGAAAAAACTTCTGAGACAACAAAGTAACTGTCATTCCAGCACCTTAAAGACAGGAGCAATGTTTGAAGTGATGGGTCACATATTAGGCTAGATAGGAAATAAATTGGTTTCCAAAAGTAGTAAATAGACCAAAAGTGAAGGAAGAGATAGAAGACTTGGAAATTCCAATGAAATTATAAAACAGTTATAGTGAAAATAGCAGAAAGAAAAAATTGGAAAGATATATGATTGCTAACAAATAATGGGATATTGATCTTTAAGGGTTAGGAATGATCACTATATGGGCACACCCATCCACAGTACAAAGTGATTACTTCACCCTGTGATGTGAGAAAAATTGCAGTGGGTGCTTTCTTTCTCTTTCTTTTTGTTTTTTTGATTGTGTGTGTGCGTGCATGTCTTGACTGCAGGTGGTGCATTTTGAAATTATTTACAAAAGCTATGCGAAAGCAGCATTTATGTGAAATTGGTCAAATATACACAATGTGAGATAGGTTGGTAAGAAACTGAAATTGTTAAATTGCATCACCCTCTTCCATCCAGTTAGTTAGCCAAGGTAGAAATTTCTACTTCCATGCACTCAATTGCTATGTCTTCCAGATTTTGATTTGTAAACATTTCCAGAATCTGTTCACTTTTCTCAATTCCGGAGCAAACTACCATCATCTCTCACTGAGATAAGCACTTTTCTACCTGACTTAACTGCCTGTAATCTTGCCCTCTTCCATTTACTTGTTCCATATGCAGGAAGGGTCTTCATCCAAAAATGAGAGAGTAAGTTTGATATATCACTGTATTGTTTAAAAATTTTATTTACCCATTTTCTTTAATATAAAAGCATTCACTCTTCCACGTGGATTTACAAGGTCCTCCATATTAACCTGTATCATTACCCTCTTCTAACCACTGCTCTCCTTACATTCTTTACTAGACTGTGAACCTTCCAGTTTCTTGAATTTGCCATACTCTCACTTACCTCGCAATTTGCTCATATACTATATCCCGTGCATGGAACTTTTTTTAATGATATGCTCCCTGTAAACCTTAAAATACCTAAGTTTCCTCACAGAACTCTTCCCTGGATGCTGGACTAACTTGATTATAGTAATTTATTTTCCCACAAGGTGTTGTATATTTCCTTTTATAAATCCCATCAGAAATTTTTGACTTAACACTTCTATCAAATATATTGTTAATTTTTTGCATATTTAAACTATTTTGTCTTTTTTGTTATCATTGTCAAGTTATCATATTAGAATTTCAGTATCTTCATAAACTTGTTTTAAACTCCAGAAAAATCATGAAACTATATCCACTGGATGTATTTCCCTAATCTCTTGAGACACTAGGAAACTGTAGAGCTGAGATTCATGCTGATGTTAATGTATCGTCCTGAGCAATGTTCTTTCCATAACAGTATGTTGTTTCCCAACCCAAAACATTTAAAGAAAGGTAAAAAGAAAACAGATAAGCAGGGACACCTTCTCAACATAGAAATTATAGGGGACAATGAAGACTTGCTCTTGTATAACTACATGCTTTGCTTCCAAAGTTCTTACGACGAATGTAGCTGTCCACTCAGTGACAAAACATGCAGTCTTACATCTTCTCTTTCAGGTTTTGCTATCTTTTTTATGGTCTTTTTTTTTTCCATGTCAGATATTTTAGAATGTTTAAATAAAAGAGAAAGATATCTGAAAAGTCTTGAAGGACAATGTAATTAATGAAATCCTTAATGAGTTAAGTTTTTACAACTGTGGATTCCTGCGACACCCTATTGAAATACCCAATTAAAAGATAATTAGGATAAATTATGGTGAGAAAGGAGATAACCTTACATCTTCAAGTACAGACCTTCTTGCTTCATATAAAACTTTCAAGGTGACTCTTACAGCTTCTTCCAAAGAGCAGGAATGAAGTACAAGGATGAGATCCATTTTAATATTAACAAATTTAATTTAAAATACATCATTTTAAAGCTAACGTGATTAGAAATATATTTTACAAGGTTATATGTTAATAAAATTTCTTGAAATGAAGTAGAAGATATCTGTCACTTGTTTTCTCAGTATTCACATGACCAATTCATTACAAGTTTATAGTAGTCATAGCTCATTCATTCACTCGTTTATACATTGGGTGTCAGCTGTGAACCATGGCAGGACCAAGACGTCTGTGCACCATATAAATTTAAATTTAGTCTTTTTAAAAAATACATATCTATTAAAATTTTTCTCACATTTTCTAACCATTAGTAACAGATCACACTGTAGGAATAAATTATCTAAATATAACTAGCCATGAGAGATATCAATTATTTGGAATTGTATTGGATATAATTTTAAAAATTCTTAATTGCATCAACCTCTAAGTAAAACTCCAATATAAATTTCACTAGCCGAAATTATTAATAGCACCCTTCTAAATCATTAAAAACAAGGAAAGGAATGTATCTTCATATAAGATATTCATGCCTACAAATTTATGATATGTCTTATATTCATTCATGAATTAATAATCAGGCAAATCAAATAAAATAAGTTTAGGCATGCATATATTCATATGTGCTTATATATGTATGTTTGTTTATACATATATGTGTATGTAAGTGTGCTTTGTAAATGCATACATTTATATTCAATATATAATAATAGATCCCCAGATGATTTACATTCAAATCTGGGCTCATTTATTATCTTTGTGGCTTTACACAAGTTGCTGACATGCTTTGGTCTCATTTCTCTTTAAGATAAAAATAATACTAATTCTTACCTTGGAGAGTTGTTGTAACAATTAAATGAATAGATATATTAAAGTAATTAGAATAATGTCTGGTACACATCAAGCATTATAAATAATGGCAATTATATTGTGTGTGTTTTACTATGGCTGGACATGTGTCCACACCCAATGGTGACAGGGAGATGGAGAAGGAATGCTTTTTGAGATATGGAATTCTGAAGTCTTTATGATGTTGAGAAAAAATATCCCAAGGTATCATCCAAAGTTTTGTCTTAAGTTATTTAATAAACTGTCTTGTTTTAAGTAGAATTTGTGTGCAAACTCAATCATAATCAAAATTAGGAATTTTAGGAAATTTGATTATGTTTTACAAAACAGATTTTATATATGTTTATATGTTTATTTTATATATGTATATATGTTTATTTTGTATATGTTTATATATATAAGATGGCGTACCAGATTTTATATATGTTATAAGATAGTATACCAAATTTTATATATGTTTATATATAAGATGGTGGACCAGATCAATTGCTATTTGCCTTTTCTCCCCTGACTTTCATGTTCTTTTCTACTGACTGAGAGACATTTTCTTATAAGTGAAATTTTAAAATCATCTTTAGATTATTATAATCCTCAATCAGTCAATTTGTCTCTGAAATTCTGTCTGAAAGTCTTATTTACTCTCTGATAGCTGTATTCATCTTCCATTGTTGTCACATTTTTAGCTAGGCATATGGCCATTGATAATAAATATTATTTTTCCCAACCTTCCTTGCATCCAGGCATATCTATATTACTAGCTCAAGCCAATACTATGTAAATGGTCATCTGGCATCTGGCCATCTGGCAGCACTTGAGAGATGCTCTAATGAGCAAGTTGAGACGTACTCTTCACAGTCCTTTTCAACTCCTCATCTTTCTTGCTTCCAGAAGAACATATATGAGAGCTGTCTTGAAGCTGAGAGCCACAGAGTAATTAAGTGAGTGAAGTGTCTTACTGTAGGCAAAGTGCTAGATAAAATGAAAAAAAAAAAATAGCAAAGCATATTTTACCTAGTCTAGGAGCTTATTGATCTCTTAGCCAAGGAAATTATTTTAGCTAAAGAAAGAAAAATCAATATTAGCCTTATGGTATTTACTCTGCCTGTTGTCTCTGCTGGAATACTTTTGTTCCAAATATTCTCATGGCTAACTCCTTCACCTATTTTTAAGTTAGAACCTAAGACACTCTGGTACTCCTGTTCCCTTTAACTAGTCCTGCTCTGCCCCTTTCTTATTGTACTTATTACCTTCTGAAACATTATTTAATTTATTTATGTGTCATGATTATTGTACCTACCCTACTGAGATATAAGTTCCATGAGGTAAGATTTTTCTTTCTTTTGTTCATTGATGTGTTCCACATGCCTAGCACAGGATATAACACATAAGCTTCAATTAATAGTTTTTAAAGGGAGGGAAAGTAGTCAATCTAGATAGAGAAATATGTATATAAAGACAATGAATTAAAAATATTTTACAAGGACATATAATTAACCTTAGAATGGCTGCAACATGGAAAGAAAATAGAAAAGCAATATGAGCTGAAACTTGAGATATTGGGAAGTTCAAATAATGGATAAATTTCTAGGTCTTCACAAGATTCAGGGCTTTTAAGTAACATTAAAAGCCAATGGGGGAAGAATCATGATTGGACTGTTGGCATGAAAACCACTGAATTGATAAATAGGATTTACTTAATAAGGAGAGTACTGTAGACAATGGATAAGTATGCATAGCGGTGAAGAAGAGTTCAATTCAACAGTGGACTGGCTCAGCTACAGTGTCAAACTACAGGTATCAAGGGAGTAAGTGTGTAAACAGACCAGAAGTACAGGTAGTTATCAGAGAATAGAATGTATGAACTAATGATTTTGGTAACTTTGAATTTCAAGCGATGGCATTATCCAGGGTTTGGCTCTGGAATGGGGAATGTGGCTCAAGTGAAGGGAAGGAATTTGTGGAAGGGACATGCCAGTGGGAAGTCAAAGAAGTGGGAGATAACTGTGTGAGTTGAATCTTGGGCATTTATGTAACTCACACTATTTTTAAGGAAATGACTGGTACAGCCAATGAAGACCCAATACATTAAAGAAACAGGGAGAAAAGTGGCCTTATTCAAAATATCTGAGTGTGATATGAAAAACAAAATACATCACGCCTGTAATCCCAGCACTTTGGGAGACCGAGAGGAGTGGATCACCTGAGGTCAGGAGTTCAAGACCAGCGTGGCCAACATGGTGAAACTTCATCTCTACTGAAAACACAGAAATTAGCCAGGTGTGGTGGGGGGCGCCTGTAATCCCAGCAACTTGGGAGGCTGAGGCAGGAGAATTGCTTGAACCTGGCTGGCGGAGGTTGCAGTGAGCCAAGATTACACCACTGCACTCCAGCCTGGATGACAAGAGCAAAACTCCATCTAAAAAAGAAACATATATATATATTTCTTTTAATACATATATATTCTTTTAAAACATATATATTCTTTTAAAATTGCTCTTTTCAAATATATATAAATATATATAAATAAAAATAAATATATAAATATATATAAATATATATATGAAAAGAGCAGCTTTAAGGGAAAAAAACAAAACAAAACAAAAAACAAACAAACAAGTTTATAAAACCAGAAAATAGAAAGCCAAATAACAGTTTTATATTTTGAAGAAAATTACGAATCATCACATTTTACGAAACAAGATGTCAAGAGTAGGTTACTAGAATAATCCAGTGAGATGGGAAAGGAACTTGTGAATACCACAGAAATCCATTTAGGAAAGAAAATGCCACACTGAACAAGAACAGGCTGAATCATCGGGAGAGAAAAGTAATCACTGACAAGAAGAAGATTAATAATTTTTACAACAGAATTTTAACATAGCCATTGTCTCCACTTTCCAGAGGAAGAAACCAAGGCCCAGACAAGAAAAGGATTGAACAGCAAGTAAATCACAGAGCACTTCTTACCTGGCTAAGTATCCATTTTTAATTCAGGTAAAGTGGCCGTAAGCGTCACTGTTAAAGCACTTGGTTTGATGTTCAGGCTTTTCAATTAATTAGTAACATTCTCTAGGGATTATGGTGAGAATGCAGTAAACTAAAATATGTGAAGCCCTTAGAAAGTGACTCACATTGCATTCAGTGATGATAGCAGATGTTATCCTTTTTGTTGCCATTAATTTACTACTATTGTTATTAATGAGTCTCTGTTAAAAATTATCTCTTTAAAACCTAGTTTTATAATCAGTAAAATGAGAAAACAATGCGTATTTTTGGTAAATGAGGGAATAAAGCCCACCTTGAAAAATCATAGTAAAGATTAAGTGTGATAATGGACGAGAATGTTCTGAAAAGCACTTCACTTGGGAGGCTAAACTACTCAGTAAAATGTTTGAATCTCATGCAGTTGAATTATGCTCTCCTTAGAATAATCTTTCTGGACTCTTCAATACATAGTCTACACCTCTCTATTCAGTTGTAAAATACAATTCCAAGGCTTGAATACAATATTTCAGAAGCTGCTGGTGTGGTCCTTGCTTGTGCTTGATGTCATCTCTATCTCCTAGTGCAGTTTCACACCACATTTAGCAGCCACAGCAAGCTGCAGTTTCATATTGAAGTCATGCTCAATTAAAACTACCTGGTCTCTTGGTTTTTTTCTCACCAACTTTTTGTCTTTCCTTTCCTCTGCCTGATGTTTGCTAGGACTATTACAAAGGAAATCTTACAGAAGCTTGTGTTGAAACATACTGGACAAATTATTTTCACTACATAAAGTAAATTGATACGTGAGGTGTGCACTTGTGTTTGGACCAGAGTTAACACCCGGTTGAAGTGTGGACTCTTTTTATCTTTGGAGATTCCTGTTCTGTGTTCATTCTTAATACTCCATCAACAAAGCTAAGTCATTTCTCACTTATAGCTGTTAAGGTCACATGGCTACCTATCTGATCCTTTTTCATGGACTCATCTTTACCCTCACTGGAAGAAACATCTCGTATTAAATTGTATACTTGAAAATAACGTTGGAAACTGTACATCCAAAACCATCTTATGAATGGAAAAAATATGTTTTCCTTAAAATAATTTCACAGAAGGATTTAGGTTATTAGTAAAGTAACTCTTTTTATTATTAGAAAATGAAAATATATACTGTGGAAGCATTATGGTGAGTGCTGCAGTATCCATACTCAGACATCTAGGTTTCAATATAGGTTACACAGGTTACTAGCCTCTCTGCCTCAATTTCCTCATTTGCAATATAAGGATAATAATAGCACCTCCCATTTAAAATTCTTTTTTTGTTGTTGTTTGTTTGCTTTTCTATTTGAGAGGGAGTCTTGCTCTATCACCCAACCTGGAATGCAATGGCGCAATCTCAGCTCACTGCAACCTCCACCTCCCGGGGTCAAGAGATTCTCTTGCCTCAGCCTCCCGAGTAGCTGGGGCTACAGGCGCGTGCCACCACGCCCAGCTAATTTTTTGTATTTTTTTTAGTAGACATGGGGTTTTACCGTGTTAGCCAGGATGATCTCGATCTCCTGACTTCGTGATCTGCCCACCTCAGCTTCCCAAAGTGCTAGGATTACAGGCGTGAGCCACCACACCAGGCCTAAAATTCTTATGATAAATAAATGGTACAAATATCCAAAAGTGTTTATGAGTGTGCTTAATAAACACTAATGTTAATTATCATTATAAAATTTATATAATTATTAATGTCTGAAGTATGCATGCCACAGTTTTATATGACTCAAATATTATTATTTTCTTCTTAATATCACTTATTTAATATTGAAGGAGAAGTTTTAGTAATATTTTTACTGGCAATTTTTACAAATAAGTAAGTTCTTTTGAATACTATGTCAATTTATGGAAAGTAGCATTGCACATTCTAAAGAATATTTGTAATTTCTAGGTCAGAAGGAAATCAAGGGAGGGCTTAGTGCCCACAGTTATCCTTACATAACTTCTCTGTCTTCTCCACAACTTTGATCAGTCATGCATCAATTTGCTTTTGAAGGAAGAGGAAAGAGTTTGCATTTTACAATGAGAACATATCAGCACTTGTATTTAATTTACATAGTGAAGCTTTAAGTATTTTTAAAGGAAACTGAGAGTAATCTAATTGAAAAAGCATCTTCTGACATTTCGCTTTCTGCAAATGCACATTCATCGTGATGATGGATGGCTTGCTTGAAATGATAACTAATTTGGAATTCAGTTGGAGAGAATATGTGCTAACTCCACTAAAAGTATCGCTTATATGTTCTCTATTCCTCTTCCCTCATTTCTTTATACATTACAAAATACATGACATTTTCTGACCAGAAACTTAGCATTGCTTAGACAAAAAAAATTTCATCAATTATAACATAAGGTGTGGGTGGTGTGGGGATGGTCACTGAGGTTTTCTTTTGTTTTTTGTGGTTTTTTTTTTTTTTCTTTTTTTTTTTCTTGAGATGGAGTCTTGCTCTGTCGCCTGGACTAGAGTGCAGTGGTGCGATCTTGGCTCACTGCAACCTCAGCCTCCCGGTTTCAAGCAGTTCTTCTGCCTCGGCCCCCCAAATAGCTGGGATTACAGGCGCCCCCCTCGCCTGGCTACTTTTTTTTGTATTTTTAGTAAAGACGGGGTTTCACTATGTTGGTCAGGCTGGTCTCGAACTCCTTATCTCATGATCCACCTACCTTGGCCTCCCAAAGTGTTGGGATTACAGGCGTCAGCCGCCACACCCGGTCCAATTTTCTTGATTATGGTATTTGAGTGTACACTAGAAGGGTAACAGGCAAATTTAAATCCCAGTCATTTTGTGAGGGAATTTCAAAGCTCCCCTGTTATTTTCAGCTTTGAAATTTTTTCCTCACATCTAAAGTAAGAAGGAGATAAAATATATTTTCCCTGGTGAAAACGTTCCCCATTCTGAGTTTGAATGAACATTGATGTCCTCAGTAGAAGCTCAATAAATACAACTAGAATGAAAGGAATCTGAACATAATAGACCATCTGTAATAAACCACATGAATTTGTTCTCATACTAATAGATTTTTCTTTCCTAGTGACAATCTCAGAGGATATTCTTTTCTGTTGTTCTTTTCTTTCCTTTTCTTTTGTAAACAACAAGGCCTACTGCCTTTTCTCTTAGTGTTTTGATTTTATTTATTTTGATTTATTTTATTGGGGATATAAGTGTCATTCTACAGTCTCTACAATGTATATGATATGTAATATTTGTATAGTTGATGTCCAGAGTCTACTTTCTTGCAGTCGTTTCAGCCCAGCGAATGTAGGTTACTGTCATTACAGACTCATGGCATTTATGCAAAGACGCAGAAGGTGTCACATATATACATTACTACATGGCAAGTATAATGAATGATATTGGTACCTGTCCCACTCCCCATCTCCAAGCTGCTGTGAGAGTTGACTGATAACAGCTCACAGATTCTCCCTTGTATGAAGGGTTGCCCTTGGCCAGATGGGAGACACTTGCCTGGAAAATTACAACCTCCTGAAAACCCTCCTGTAGACCTGCTTTGCATTGGAATACAAGACTGTTCTCTTGCCTCCAGGTGGGACTGTCTTATCTCTTAAGTGCTAGTGAGATCTAAGACTACACTGCTGTTTAGCATTCTTACATTCTCCATAGCATAGCCTTGTCCCTTACATCTCTTCTGCTGAGAGTACTCCAGCAGTAAGACATTGAACAAAATTCCTTATCTCAGGTTTGCCTCTGCAAAACCCAACCCGAGCTAGCAAGGAACACTTCCTTATTTATAATCATGGAAATATATTCTACTGAGGTTCACCATCATTCTATCCTTTCTACATTTTATTTTTATTTACAATCACATATTCATGCAGAATATTATAGTAAATTCATACTCGTATTTATATTCTCATTGAATGTTAAATTAAAATCACTTAATATTTTTTAAAGATATTTAAAAACTTCTTTACATATATAATTTATTTTCTCTGTCTTTGGCTACCACTCTAACACTCGAAAACAAACAAAATATCATGGAATATTCTACAAAATTAATTTCTGAAGCATTAATATAAATAACTTAAAAAGAAAACATTTCTAAAAGTTTAAAATCTTTTTTTTTTAATCGCAGAAAGTGGGACTAAAATAATCAAGAACATAGAGCTCTAGTACTTATCTGTCATAAAGGCATAGGCTTACAACACATTCTCCACATGTGGCATTTCTCCATTCCAAGTTCCACAATAGAACTCTAAATCCTAGATTTCAACTTGCATACCAGGAACCACACTACTGAGATGAGTTTCAAAATGGGTTTTGAGTAGATTTGAGTCAAGGATCATGGAGAAAGAAACAATCTTTTTTTATAGTGCAATATCGGGATTTTTAAAATTGTTATTGTTTTTTAACTTTGATTTTAAGTTCAGGGGCACATGTGCAGGTTTTTACATAGGTAAACTTGTTTTATGGGGGTTTGTTGTGCAGATTATTTCATCACCCTGGTATTAAGCCTCATACCAATTAGTTATTTTTCCTGATCTTCTTCCTCCTTGCACCCTCCACCCTCCAAAAAACCCCAGTGTGTGTTATTCCCCTCTATATGTCTGTGTGTTCTCATTATGTAGCTCACTACTTATAAATGAGAATATGCAGTATTTGGTTTTCTGTTCCTGCACTAGTTTGCTAAGGATAAAGGCTTTCGGTTCCATCTATATTCCTGCAAATGGCATGATCTCCTTGTTTTTTATGACTGCATAGTATTCCATGGTTTTGTGCCACATTTTCTTTATCCAGTCTATCACCAATGGGTATTTCGGTTGATTCAATGTCTTTGCTATTGTGAATTGATCTTAAGCATTAAGAAGGGATCTGTCAGTTTCAGTGTGACTTTACATTTCTATGATTACATATAGGTTATGGCTGTCATACTGTACTACTTTAAGATATTTAATTTAGAAAGAATGCAACATGTAGCTTAGTGGAGCTCTTATAAGTAATATGATCTTAGCCTGAGCTTTTCAGGTTCTAGAGGTTTGCAGGAAAAGGAGACAGGGAGGTTTTGGCAATATCACTTGTGCTCTATGAATTTAAAACATTTATACAGTTTTAATAAACAAATCTATTTTTTTTTTTTTTTTTTTTTGAGACTGAGTCATACTCCATTGCCCAGGCTGGAGTGCAGTGGCACGACCTCGGCTCACTGCAACTTCTGCCACCCGGATTCAAGTGATTCTCTGCCTCAGTCTCTGGAGTAGCTGTGATTACGGGTGTCTGCCATCTTGCCAGGCTAATCTTTTTTTATACTTTTAGCAGAGACGGGGTTTCACCATGTTGGCCAGGCCGGTCTTGAACTCCTGACCTTGTGATTCACCCACCTCGGCCTCCCAAAGTGCTGGGATTACAGGCATGAGCCACTGCACCCAGGCACAAATCATCTTTTATATTTGAAAGAATAGAGAATAAACAAATTGCAAACCTGACTTCTCAATCCAAACTTGTAAGATCTTACACAAGTCAGTTTATAGTTCTGAAATTTAATTTTCTTTTCTTGTTATAAAGTGAAGGACTTACTGTTAAATGTGCAAGAGAACACATGCATTTAAATTAATTTCCTCTCTAATCTCCACTAAAATGTCACTGAAAAAAATTAACCCGTACCCAAACCCCCTAATAAAAATGTAATTCCATGAAGACAAAGAGAACAGGAAAAGAGATGACCCTCTACAAGGAATGTGATTTAAATTTTGGTAGCCAAAACACTGATGCACAAGCAGTAAGGAAGTAGACAGGAGAAAGCTGTAAATTAGGCTTTGAGTGATAAAGGTGGTGAAGTCAAAAAGAAATCAAGATGCAGAAGGTCAGGAAATTAGAGTGCTAGGCCTAATTTTGCCTACAAATACAGTTAAATCTGGTTGCTTTCCAATTTTGAGCCTGTTTCTACTCCCATGTTTATCCAGCTTGATTCTGACATTCTCTAGTTTTGAGGTCGAAAAGAATCTCTAGGGGCAGAAGAACAGTATCACAACAAAACCTGGGGAATGAATGAAAGTAGATGTAATAAATGTCAAATCTCTATAATAGTTTATAGTTATTGTAGAATGCTGATAATTTATATTTATATACTGGCTGGGCTTAAGACTAAATGCTTCCTGGTTAAATTAATCAACCTGAGGGAAAATTCCTAGAGATATTGAGATTTCTTGCCTACCCCCACGTATTGCAATGGAACCACTGGGTTCTCAACTGATATGCTTAAAATACAGCTCAGTAATAGGTAAGCCTGAGCCATGGATGCAGGTTTTCAATCACATCTTTTGTGTTTTATTGTTGAAAAATATTGATAACATCAAATAGAGGGTCATTAAATCTATGAAAATAAAGGTTGTATCTTTAAAAGAGAACACTGGAACACTGGAGAAAAATAAAGGATATTCAGTGGGGTGGGGGGGTGGGGGATAAAGCTATTTAGAAATAGCTGACACTGCAAAGGCATCTACAGTAAGGGTTGAGGTAACCTCCCTGGGTTGCAGTGGCAGTTGGGGAGAGGCACAGGGTAAGGATGACTGCTGCTACCCTTGCAGCCTTCTGATGCTATAGACCACAGACAGCATGTGGTATGAACACTGATGGACCAGAGTGAAAACACAGCTCACACACATGTGGAAAAATCAATGACAATATAATATAGGAAACTAAGTATAGTGTTCACACAGGGAAAAAAAGTGATCAGATGTCTGTATTAGTTTCCTGCTATAAAGTTGGCCAGAGGTAGGACTGGGATTCTAGTGAGTATGTAACTAGAAAAGCTAATGAAGAACAGTAAAACTTACAGATGACACAAAGGTCCAAGAAGGACTCCTTGGATTAAGTCAGGCTTCTAAATTAAGAGTTAGGAATTTTCTTTTTGTTTTTTTTTGTTTTTTTTTTTTTTGAGATGGAGTCTTGCTGTGTCACCCAGGCTGGAGTGCAGTGGCGCGATCTCGGCTCACTGCAAGCTCCGCCTCCTGGGTTTACGCCATTCTCCTGCCTCAGCCTCCGAGTAGCTGGGACTACAGGCGCCCGCCACCACGCCCGGCTAGTTTTTTGTATTTTTAGTAGAGACGGGGTTTCACCATGTTAGCCAGGATGGTCTCGATCTCCTGACTTCGTGATCCACCCGCCTCGGCCTCCCAAAGTACTGGGATTACAGGCTTGAGCCACCGCACCCGGCCAGGAATTTTCATTAGCTGAGATACAGAAGATGGCTTTCAGAATGAATGGATGTCAATGAGTAATTGTTGCAAATGATAGAAGTGAAATGACAGCTGCAAGACTGAGTGTTCTTATCTGTAGACTCAGACAGATTCAGAAAGATGACATCCAATATCTTAGATTGCTCTCAAGAAAAGCCACCATAGCAGCATTAGAAGTGAGATTTAGAATTTGTATGCTCAGAGCATAAAGATCCTTAAATCAGTCTTAAAGCTCCAAAATGATCTTCTTTGATTCCATGTCTCACATCCAGGTAACGCTGATACAAGAGGTGGGTTCCCATGGTCTTGGGAAGCTCCACCTCTGTAGCTTTACAGGGTACAGCTCTGCTTCTGGCTGCTTTAATGGGCTGGAATTGAGTGTCTGTGGTTTTTCCAGGTATACGGTGCAAGCGATCGGTGTATCTAATATTCTGGGGTCTGGAGGACAGTTACCCTCTTGCACTAGACAGTGCTCCAATGGGGCTCTGTTTGGGAGATTCAACCCCGGATTTCCCTTCCACACTGCCCTAGTAGAGGTTTTCCATGAGGGCTCTGCCGCTGCAGCAAACTTGTACCAGGACATCCAGACGTTTCCATACATCCTCTGAAATCTACATGAAGGTTCCCAAACCTCAATTCTTGACCTCTGTGCACTTGCAGGCTCAACACCATATCGAAGCTGCCAACAGTTGGGGCTTGCACACTCTAAAACCACTGCATGAGCTGTACCTTGGTCACTTTTAGCCATGGCTAGAGTGGCTAGGTTGCAGGGCACCAAGTCCCAAGGCAGCACACAGCAGAAGGGCCTTGGGCCTGGCCCATGAAACCATTTTTTCCTCCTAGGCCTCCAGGCCTGTGATGGGAGTGGCAGCCACAAAGGTCTCTGATGTGCCCTGGAGACATTTCTCCCCATTGTCTTGGCCAATCACATTTGGCTCCTCATTCCGTATGCAAATTTCTCCAGCAGCCTTAAATTTCTTCCAGAAAATGGGTATTTCTTTTCTATTGCATCATCAGGCTGCAAATTTTTTCAACTTTTATATTCTGTTTCCCTTTTAAAACAATTCTTTTTTAACAGCATCCAAGGCACCTCTCGAATGCTTTCTTGCTTATAAATTTCTTCTGCCAGATATCCTATGTTATCTTCCTTAAGTTCAAAACTCCACAAATCTCTAGAGCAAGAGCAAAATGCCACCAATCTCTTTGCTAAAACAGCAAGTGTCACCTTTGCTTCAGTTACCAACAAGTTCCTCATCTCCATCTGAGACCACCTCAGCCTGGATTTCATTTGCCATGCCATTATCAGCATTTTGGTCAAAGACATTCAACCAGCCTCTAGGAAGTTCCAAACTTTCCTACATTTCCCTGTCTTCTTCTCCACCCTCCAAACTGTTCCAACTTCTGCATGTTACCCACTTCCAAAATTGTTTCCACATTTTTGGGGTATTTTTATAGCAGCACCCCACTCTACCGGTACCAATTTACTGTATTTGTCTGTTTTCTTGCTGCTGATAAAGACATACCCAAGATTAGATAATTTATAAAGAAAAAGAGGTTTAATGGACTCAGTTCCACGTGGCTAGGGAGGACTCGCAATCATGGCGGAAGGCAAAAGGCACGTTTTACATGGCAACAGACGAGAGAATGAGAGAACCAGGTGAAAAAGATTTCCCCTTATGAAACCATCATATCCTGTGAGACTTATTCACTACAACAGTATGGGACAAACTGCCCCCATGATTCAATTGTCTCCCACCGGGTCCCTCCCACAACACACATCAAGATGAGATTTGGGTGAGACACAGCCAAATGATATCACTCTCTCATCGGAAAACTCTAGAGGTTAAATGTGGCATGAAACCAAGTAATGAGCCTTTTTCCTCCTTCCTCTCACTCCAACAGTTGCAGTATCACCTGGCAGGTAGGTCATGAAATCCATTCTGGCTAGAGCCTACTTTTGGTGACCACACCATCTTAAGGTCTTGAAGGCTGCTCCTAGTGGGGGACTCCATGTAAAGAAAAGTAGGATTTCTGGTTATTATCATTATAAACTAAAAACAATTAGGAAATTTCAGGTGAAGACTATAGAAATTACTACCATCATGATATAGTCTTGTATAAATCCTGCGTTTAAGCAAAATCAGGAAAACTCTGTCTTTGAATGACATCAGAAGACTGATAATAATTATTTAAGTGTATTATTTAGTAAGTCTTTAAATATATTTTAACAATACATTTTAGATAAAAACAGGGACCATGACTGCATCCATGTGTACCCTGGGCCCCAGTGGGATACTTTTCAATCCTCTTCCCAATCCTCAGACTTCCTCTGTACATATGGTTCACTGGATTCCCCCAAGGATACCTGATAATCAAGTTTACAATGTTGTCCCTGGGCTACGTTTCCAGGCCAGATACAGAAGGGTGGTTTGGAGAATAGTTCATGGCTAGTGTGGCCACTGTGGCTGGCAAAGAATTTCTTCCTGGGATCACATGAGATTCATCACTGGGATGATACTGACACACTGATTTGGGGTGACTCTCACCTAAGTCAGAATCTGGAAATGTTCAGGATTCTGATCTACCAGTGGTTCAATTCTGAGCCTTGAACATGAGCCACATGTGTGAGCTGTGATTTAGCTCTGATCCATCAGTGTTCCAACCACATTGCTGTCTGTGGTCTATAGAATAAGATGGATGCAAGGATAGCAGTAGGCATCCTTTACCCTGTGCCTCTCCCCATCTGCCACTGAAACCCAGAGAGGTTACCTCAACCCTTACTGCAAATGCCTTTGCAGTATCAGTCTTCCCACCAGGTATGGTTGTGCTTGTTTCTTCTGAAGGTTTTGAGACATGTCTTGCTCTGCAGCACTCCAGTCCTTCCAGTCAATGTCCTTTCTTGCTTCTGGTTTATGAGGTGGTGTGGTGACATCATGATCGACTGGGTAGATATTAAGTTATGCGGAACAAAGTATAGGCATTCATTATGCAAATGGAATTGCTTTCATGTATCTATCAATGGATGCCCACCTATCTTTTCCATGGATGGCTCAACACTGAAAGAGATTATACTCTAAAAATAAAGTAATCTCAGGCTAAAGAATTCAAGGACATATATGGCAGGAAGATGCATTGCTTAGATTTATGTTGTCAAATCTAAATAGTAAATTTAAGGTAACCAGAAGATAAACCATCTTTCACATTTTCCTGCATACTCTAGGTGATACTTGCATTAGTGATTATCATCAACAAACCATTGTAATGATCTTTGATGGAGTCATTTGATGCCAGTTTTAATGGTTAGCATAGATGATTCAGTATTGTGAGTAGCAGTGTAACCAGCATTAAATAAATGGCATCAGGGCAAAAAAAATCATATCGTTTAGAGGAAAGGGATTTATCTTGAATAAAATTAATATAACACAACTACCACAAATGAATAGAAATTTAAGGAAGGCAGCAGAAAAAAAGTAAGAAAAAGCATAAAAGAAGACAAAATGATCTCAGGAGGAGGAGAAGGGAGATTTCTCCATTGTATCAGGAGAGAAAGCAAAGGATGATAGCAAGTATTTATTCAATTGGAGGTTTCATTGAAGGAAGTTACAGGACATCTTTTTTCCTGGCCTTCAGTTTTTCTCTGTGAATTAAAGATACAAGCACCTACTTCTAGATTGTGGGAAATGTTTAGCTTAGAGGTACCTGGTCTCCAAGGAGAATTCCAAATGTAAAATTTAGCTTTATAACTTAAGTGTTAACACAATGAATAATTCATTTATAAAATATATCCACTGGAAACTTGGCTGTCAGGGAATGTGTATGAATAAAAATTAATGTTTTAATGTTTATATCCTGATTTATATTAAAAATTAATGTTTATATCCTGAGGATATAAACAAGTGACTGTGTTGTATTTACTTATTATAATAAAACTCTAGGAAAAATAACTATTTCATCCTCAGTTAAGTTGATCAAATACCGAGATTCCATTATGAGCAGGGAACTTTGTGTATATAAGGACGAAGCATATTAATGACAGGTTCTGTCCTTAGGAAACATTATCTTGGAGGAATACAGACTATAAACATAATTTTATTGTAATGGCAACACTCTGTATATAATGGTATGAATAGATACACTGAGCCCAGAAAGGAGTGGCCACATCAGATCTTTCTAGTGAATGTTTTTTCTAATTGAGTCTTAGAAAGAGTTTCTTATATGAAAAAGTGTGGAATAAATGTGGCAGTCAAAGGGAAGTACATAGGAATATTGTGTAGCTATGTCTGTGTAACAGACCACCCAACTTAGCCCTTAAAATGTCAGCTCTTTATGGTCGCTCTCAATTATGTAGACCTCAATTCATTTTACTGACAATTTCCATTTGGAAATTTAGACTTGGCCTAGATTTCTGGTCCTTCTGTTCTTAACTGAACCACCACATGCATTTACAGAGTTCTGGGCAGCTCTGCCTCTGAGGAGGTGGCTAGCTTTTCATTGAGGGAAGGGGATGGTAGAGGAGACTCAGCCTCATGTTTGTCAACATTAGGGGACTATCCCAAATTTGTTCACATAAAAGCTTGGCAAGAATTTAAGAGGGATGATGGAATCCAAGCCTATTCAAGCCTAGGCTTGGTATAATGCCTTTCACATGTTGACCAAAGTATTGGCTACAGGCAGTCATGAGGCCAGTCTAGATTTGAAGATAACAATAGATCTACCTCTTAATCAAAGGAACTGCAAAGTCTCATTAAAACGTGGCATGCATTCAGGGAAAGGTGGGAACATGTGGCATGTATTTATTTATTTATCCATTTGTTTATTTAATGCATTTAACCACAACACATGAAGTTTCTAAGCATAAGATAATTTTGTATACAATTAATTAACTTTACTAATACAACCGAACTTTTATTACAAACGAAAACTTTAAGTAGAATATAAAGTAGGAAATTAGAAAAGATGAAGCTGGAGAGGAAACAATCCTGAAAAAGAAGGGTTAGCTTAACAAGAGGTGACACTTTATGTAGATTATAGTATTTCCCAGCAAATTCAGACATGCAGAAATCTCCCGCGGAATAAGCTAGATACACACACACACACACACACACACACACACTCAATTATTTGCTCAAAGACAAAAGGGAAAAACAACTTCATACTTTACCCGCTACTCTTAGAGATTTCCAAGATAAATTAATACACCATATCAATATACTGAAGGTGCCAAAGAGTCCTGCAAGAAAAAGAGAAATCTTTATTTTCATAAGAGTTATGCTTATTAAAACAAAGACTATTTTTTTCCTGTTCACCAAATACTGATATTGAAAGGTGAATAATGCTTTTGAGGGGAAAGTAAAATATTTTAATCAGATTGTTACAGGTAAAAGTTTTACTTTAGACAGATTACCCTGGCAGTGGGCTTGATGAAAAATAATTTTAAAAAATGATTAAAACCAGCAAGATGAAAAATAGATGACTATTGTGATTACCTAAAAGAGAAAAAAAACTCACAAATTTCCAATCTCTGACATTGATTGCAAGAATGAAGAAAGGACAAACAGATTTTAATAAAACATAACTTAGTCATAGATTGGATGTGGGGAGTGAGAAAGAATAGAAGTTTGAATGACAATCAAGCTTCTAGATTGAGAGATTAATGTTATCACTAAGATAAGGAACAGGAATACCTTTGATTTTGTTTGTCCACTAAACATGTGTTTTTACCCACTCTCAGACTCAAGATGAAATATGAAAGGAGATTTAGATTCTGCCCAACTAGAACTCATATTCAAACTAAAAGTAGAAACTAATCAAAGAATTTGTCTTTTGGGAGCAAGAATAAGAATGAGGTAGGTATGGTGAGAAAGAGAATTTCTTATAATATTTATCTTATAATTTTTAGTTTCTTTCCTACACAAGTATTAATATGATTTTTTTTTTTTTTTTTTGAAATGGAGCCTCACTCCATTGCCCAGACTGGAGTGCAGTGGCGCAATCTCAGCTCACTGCAACCTCCGCCTCCTGGGTACAAGTGATTCTCCTGCCTCAGCCTCCTGAGTAGCTGGGACTACAGTCACCCACCACTACACCCAGCTAATTTTGTATTTTTAGTAGAGCTGGAGTTTCACCACGTTGACCAGGCTCGTCTTGAACTCCTGACCTAGTGATTCTCCCGCCTCGGCCTCCTGAAAATTTTAATGTAAAATAAAAGAACAAGAAAAGACTTTCTGCTTCATTCAACTGTGACTTTATTTAACATCATTGTAATTAAATACATATTAAATTTTTATACAATAAATAAGAAACACATTAGCTAGAAGCAAGTTTGCTTATGTCTGAAAATTATTTTAAAACATGTCCAGGTTTACATAGGAATCTATAGCCAAAGCAATTTTTGTGGCACATACTTTAGGATAGATTTGAAGATGTGTGGCCAAGTAAAGCATAAATACTATATGGGAGAAAGTGGATATGCTGTTTTATGACCTGAACCTGAGAAAACAAATTATGGAGGGAAAAAAAAAAAACCTTGAAATTTATTGACATAATCCACATTTTCCAAGAGTTTGCATCGTTGATATTTCACATTTCAAAGACTAAATGCAAAATGTTTTCTAATGTATAAAATTCATTTAACTGATATAAATTTTTTCATATTAATATCTGTGCAAAAAGGCAGTACACATTATTTTATTTGTAGGGAGATCTTCTCTGTTCATTTTCAGGTAATAATGTCAATAATGCCCTAATACCAGGGTTTTGTATTATTTTATATACCAAGATCAATATCAATACAAAGGATCTTGATATTATTGACTGATTGGTTTAATAGTTTCTAAAAATACATATATCCAGAAATGCACCATATTGCATACACTATACACATTCGTGTGCAGGTCCACATATAGGCATATGTTAATTAGATACAATAACCAGAAACTACTTGCTTGAAGGCAAAAATTTTTATGTCATCCGTTTCTTAAAACAGTTTTCTGATACAACTTTGGCATTCACTGACAACCCAGAGTTATTCTTTTTTACACAACTGACTAACAAAATGGTTTCAAGTTTATTTAATATATTACTGACAGTAATTCAGAGACTCCTGGGATAAAGCAAATGGAATTCAGTGCAAAAGAATAATATGGTAGATTATTAGCTTATAAGTAACAAAAATCAGGACATATGCCTCTGCATTTAAAAAAAAAAATCAGTTCAATGTCTAATCACGAGGCAATGACATTGCTGGTTTCCATAGCAACCAAGTCCTGAGTATTCTTCATTCATCTCTTTTCTACCAGAATCCACCTGATTATGGTAAAGAGAAAGTCAGTGTCATATCAATGAAAACTCTAATATTTATAGATCCAAATACATTTTTTCTGTCCAGGGCGACTAAGTAAAGATGCTAAAATCCAGCATTGGCTTGAAGAAGAAAAGTGAGAAGAACTGAAGCTTTCTTGAATTTTACTTATGTATACAGCATTTATTATTTGAGCATTCGAGAGAGATGTCTTTTTGCATCTACTTTGACAGGCTCAGCTCTTTGGAGAGTTTATTTTATCTCCCCTAGTCAGAAGTTGATTTCCGTGGCACTTCTGCCTCAAACTTAAAAGTCAAAATACAAAAGAACTAGCACACTTATTCTCATCTAGCAAAGATAAGATTTATTCTGTGTGGTGTAAAAACACCTGACAAACTATCTACTTGATACTGAACTTTCAAAATACTTTCATACCACATTTTTGAACGGGAAAATATGTTAACATAATTGACTATGAGTTGCGTTTCCTGTGATTATGTATAAAGATATATACATTTTAGTTACAGCTATATTACATAATTTGACAACACTGCCGTTTTGATTGATGCATTGATGGATTTTTTTTATCACAAGTTACAAAATAATTATTTTATTTTAGAAGCACAATTCCAATCTCTCTAGCTTCGTCATATACTAGTTACACAGTTCAAATGTGTGGTTTTGATGTACTTATCTTGTACAGTGTATCACATTCTGTGCATATTCTATTTCACTGGTGTATTTCCATAGGACTCTGTACAGTATTTTGCATAACCATTTAAATAATTCTTTTCTCTGGTTGTTGATCTAATATCTATAATCCTCAGAATTCTCCAGGTTTCATGCAGGAAACAAGTCTCCTGTTTTATGCTGGATCTAAGCACTCAACATAGAGGCTGGCACACAAGAGAGGTCAATACATTTTAATGAATGAAAGGATGAATAATGAGCCAAAAATTTACTGTTTATATTACTTATTAATTATATAACCAAATTCCAATGGCTCTGTTATCATTATTGCCTTTAGATTTACAGTGCATAAGCATTGCATTTTGTGTAAAGTCATAGGCAAGTGGGTAAACACAGCTAAATAAAAGTATCCATCATGTCCATGACTTGCTACTGTTTATAGATATGACACAATACATAATATATGGGCGAACTGACTGGATGGAAGAAAAAATGTAAATTTATCTTGAAATTAACATTTTTAGCAAAGAAGGGAGAGAACCAATAAACCAAAGTAAGAGACTAATAGAGATCAAAAGTAAACAGCATGTTTTCTTCCAGTTTTCTCCCATGAAGGCTAGAAGTTTTAAGTAGAGTTCATAATCAACTTTGCATCAAGCAATTAGCTGAATAGATATCATAGACAGGTGCTTTGTATGATGCTTAGAGATGATATTAGTCCATTTTCTCACTATTATTAAGATGCTACCTGAGCCTGGGTAAAAAGAAGTTTAATTGACTTACAGTTCCGCATGGCTGGGGAGGCCTCAGGTAACTTACAATCATGGTGGAAGACAAAGGGGAAGCAAGTACCTTCTTCAGAAGGTGACAGGAGAGAGACAGCAAGAGAGAAAGAAAGTGGCACACTTTAAAACCATCATCTCTCCTGAGAACTCACTCACTATTGCAAGAACAGCATGGGAGAAACTGCCACCATGATTCAATCACCTCCCACCAGGTCCCTCCCTTGACACGTGGATATTACAATTTGAGGTGAGATTTGGGTGGGGACACAGAGCCCAATCATATCAGAGACTATTTATTTATTCAGTATAAAGCATCAACTATGTAGCCAGCATTTTTCCAATTGCTTTGCTTCCAGCAGTAAACAAACAAATAAATTTTCCATTCTCAATATTACTTTTTAGCGGGATTAAATTCCATGAATCTTAAAACTTTTTAAAGGAAATATACAGAAGAATGAGACTAGTAGAGAAAAAATGGAATAGGAGATATTTTATAAAGGGTCATCAAAAAAGCATCACTAATAAGATACAATTTGAGCAGAGAGTGTTGGAACCGAACTGTCGATTCCCTCCTGGGCAGGGGTCGCCGCGAAGGATCACCGACACGAGATTCACAGCAGAGAGTTATTTATTACTAGCGCGCTAGGGTCCCAAGCTCTAAGTTGGCCCTGGGACCCCGACTGCTTGTTACAGGCTGTTTATATAGGCAAATACAAGTTCAAACACAGCTTAGGGCGCGAAATTCAAACAAAGCTTTAGGCGCGTGGTAATTGGGTCTGTCTATGGCCTGAGCAAGGTGTCTTATGCTAATTGGTTAGAGCAGGACCTTATGAGGTTTTTTTTTTCCTGGAGTTGTTGATTCCGGGAACTTCGAGGCAGGGTGGGACCCCCGGAATTGGCAGGGTGGGACCCCATGAGGTTGTTTCCCGGAATTGGCAGGGTGGGACCCTATCAGGGTGGGACCCTATTGAGGCAGGGTGGGACCCTATCCAGAGCCACCTGGTGTTAATTTTTTCTATATGAGGCCTAGTTTCTAAGTTTTATGAGGCCTAGTTTCAAGAGCTCAGGAGGTAAAGCATTGAAATAGGCAGACATCTAAGGAAAAAACCCAGACAGAAAAAATAACAAACGCTGAGGTGAAAGTATGCTTAGCACATTCAAGAAATAGTGACAGAGTCCTAGAGCCTGTATGACTTGTACAGAGTGAGGCAAGGGGAGAATATTAGAATGTGAGATGACAGATATAATGGTGAATCTAATCATCAAGGCCTTATAGGTCGTGGTTGGAAATTCAGGTTTGACTCTGAGTGAGTGAGATGAAAGCTGTTGGTTGGTTTTGAACAGAGGAGTGATATGTTCTGATAGACAATTTAATAGGATAATTTTCCCTGCTCTCTGGAAAGTAGGCTTTCTGAGGGCAAAGGTGGAAGGGGGACCATCCAACAAGCTATTGCAATAATCCAGTGGAGAGATTATTATGTTTGGGCTAGGATGGTAGTAGACCAAAGGTGGAAATGCGTTAGACTCTGGACATATTTTAAAGATAAAATGAAGAGTATTTGCTGATAGATTGGATGTGAGACGTGAGGGAAAAAGTAGAGACAAAAATAAGTCATGGTTCTAGGTCTAAAAAATGAAAGACGAAGTGTCCATTAACTCATGAGGAAAAAGTAGTAAGTGTGAGGGCCATAACACACATCTTAAATTCGTTTTCGTTACTGCTAAATTTGAGATGCTCATATATTTAAGTCAAAATGCCAAAAGAGTATTTTTCTATGTTTTATCAAATAATGAGAGGAACAAGGATAGAAGGGTGGAATTTGGAGTTTGAGTTTGGTTTTGGATATAGGATCCTGAATTCTGGGAAGTAAGGAAATGTTGATTTTTAAAAAGTTAAAACCACAGTGGCAAATAAAAAAGGTAGCCACAGCTATGCCACACTTCTTCACCCAACATAAATTGATGAAAGGCGGTCATAGGATGAAAATGTTCTGTCATGCAGTCATTTATCCAAGAACTGATTGTGGATTTACAAATCTATCATCCATTGTTTTTACTTTTCTTTCTTTTTTTATGGGGGATGACTGTTAATAATTCATGCATTCAGCATACATTCAGGTCCTAATTGCCTGATCATTACTCAACACTCTGAACCTCTGAATGCAGGCGATTTAACAAGACAGATCTATAAAGATTCTTACAAAACTTACAACTTTCTATTGGAGACTATAGACAAATAGTCATTATAAATGGTTGTACATTTTATGATAGGAAAAATAAAGTATTAGGAAAGGATCCGTAGCATCCATGTACTCCATCTAGGAAAAAAAATCTTCCAGAACAAGTAGCTCTTAAATTAAAACTTACCCTCTGATTCCCATATGATTTTAAAAACTTCTACTGTCTCTTTTTTTACCCCTTCCAAGCTTATCAAAATTTGAGAATGTAAGAAATCTTATTATCTAAATTAAATTTAAAAGAAATTACAAATGCATCTTTATTACTTTTTTTTACTTGCAAACAAAATGTCGCCATTGTGTTATCTTGTTCAGTGAGAATTTTCTTACGTTGTTATGGACTGAATGTTTGTGATCTCTTCCCCAATTGCATATGTTGAAACTCTGCCCTTCAATGTGATGGTAATAGGATGTGGGGCCTACAGGAAGTAAAAAGTAGCTTTATTGTTGATATGGAAAATTAGTTTTAGGTGTCTGGATAGGAGATTAAACCAGCCACAACGTTCCCATAAACTCAAACCTAATCTGGAGCAAGACCCTAACTCTCTTCAATTCTGTGAGTTCCAGAGAGGTGAGAAAGCTTCAGAAGCACGGTTGGAAGCTAGCAGAGACAAGTTCTTAAATTTTTTTTTTTTTTTTTTTTGAGACGGAGTCTCGCTTTGTCACCCAGGCTGGAGTGCAGTGGCCGGATCTCAGCTCACTGCAAGCTCCGCCTCCCGGGTTTACGCCATTCTCCTGCCTCAGCCTCCCGAGTAGCTGGGACTACAGGCGCCCGCCACCTCGCCCGGCTAGTTTTTTTTTTTGTATTTTTTAGTAGAGACGGGGTTTCACCATATTAGCCAGGATGGTCTCGATCTCCTGACCTCGTGATCCGCCCGTCTCGGCCTCCCAAAGTGCTGGGATTACAGGCTTGAGCCACCGCGCCCGGCCTCAGGTTCTTAAATTTTAAGAAAATAATGATTTCTATAACATAAAGTATAAGATGAATTAGCAAATGCTGGTATCGAAGCTCTACAGCAAGTTATCCAGGCAATCTAGCTAAGATCTTTGATGATGGCAACTACACTAAACAACAGATATTTAATGTGGACAAAACAGCCTCTACAGGAAGAAGACGCCATCTGGACTTTCTAGCTAAAGAAGGTAAGTCCATGCCTGGATTTAATGCTTAAAAAAACAAGCTGACTCTTTAGTTAGGGGCTAATTCAGCTAATGCTCATTTACCATTCTGAAAAATCCTAGGGCCCTTAGGAATTATGCTAAAATATACTCTGCCTGTGTTTATTAAATAGAACAAAGCCTGATGGCAGTACATTCGTTTACAACATGATTTACTAATTATTTTAAGCCCATTGTTGAGGCCTACTGCTCAGAAAAAAATTTTCCTTTCAAAATATTACTGCTCACTGACAATGTACCTGGTCACTCAAAAACTCTGATGGAGATGTACAAGGAGATTAATTTTGTTTTCATGTCTACTAATAAAACCTCCATTCTACAGCCCATGGATTAAGAAACAATGTCAGATTTCAAGTCTTTAAGTATAAAACTGTTTACAACTTAATTTTTTAAAATTCTTTTAACTTTTATTTTAAGTTCGGGGATATAAGTACAGATTTGTGACATACGTAAACTTATGTCATAGGAGTTTGCTGTACAGATTATTTCATCACCCAGGTATTAAGCCTAGTACCCATTAGTTATTTTTCCTGATCCTCTTCCACCTCCCAGCTTCCACCCTCTGAAGGACCCCAGTGTGTGTTGTTCCCCTCTATGTGTCCATGTGTTCTCATCATTTAGCTCCCACTTATAAATAAAAACATGCGGTATTTGGTTTTTCGTTCCTTTGTTAGTTTGCTAAGGATAATGGTTTCCAGCTCCATCCATGTCCCTGCAAAGGACATGATCTCATTCTTTTTTATGGCTATGTAGTATTCCACGGTGTATATGTCTTATTATTTAAAGAACACATTTTGTAACGCTATAGCTGCCATAGACAGTGATTCTTTTAATGAATGTGAGCAAAGTAAATTTAAAGCCTTCTGGAAAAAATTCACCATTCTAGGTGTTATTAATAACATTCATGATTCATGAAAGGAGGTCCAAATATCAACATTAATAGGAATTTGGAAGAAGTTGATTCCAAACCTCATGAATGACTTTGAAGAGTTCAAGACTTTAGAGGAGGAAACGACTGCAGATGTGGTAAAAATAGCATGAGAACTAGAATTAAACGTAGAAGCTGGGCTGGCACAGTTGCTCATGCCTGTAATCCCAGCACTTTGGGAGATGGAGATGGGCAGATCACTTGAGGTCAGGAGTTCAAGACTAGCCTGGGCAACATAGCAAGACAAAAAATATAAAAATTATCCACACGTGGTGGCACACGTAATTCCATCTACTCAGGGGGACTGAGGTGGGAGAATCACTTGAACCCGGGAGGCAGAGGTTGCAGTGACCAGAGATTGCACCATTGCATTCCAGCCTGGGCAAATAAGTTTGGCATGATGTTGAGGCATCTTAAGTAACAGTGAATATTGATCACATCAATACATTTTAACGTCAATACATTTTAAAAATATTTCCACCAGTAGCAATGTGAAAGATGAACTAAGAATGGAGAAGGAGATGTAATCAGGAGCTGAAAGCCCGGAATGGAGAGATCAATAGGAAGGTCGATATAGTAATTCCAGCAAGAAATCATATAATCTTAACCAAAGCAATGGCATTGGAGAAGGAAAACTAAAAAGATCAGAAATATTTAAAAAGGAGAATACAAAAAAAAAAGGGTTACTACAATGAAATAAATATAGGAAATAAGCCAGGAAAAGTAAAAGCCACATGACTTGTCAAGTCATAAAATCAACTTACCAGATTTCAAAGTTGTGTCTAATAATATGAAGTACAATTTGAATGTGTCCTTTTTTTTCCCCTATTTTTTTATCCAGCTAAATCTCATTCACAATTTGGCTCTTAGTGCAAACATTACATCTAAATGGAAGTTTTGTTTAAATGCAATGGCTTATGTTAGGTCCACATTTGTTTGTTTCCATATTACCTTTCTCCAACTATAATCATAGTATTATATATATTTTTCAATTTTATTGTTCTTCACTGGAATATAAGTTCCATGAATAAAGGGTCTTTGTCTATATCAGTTCACTTAGATCCCCTAGTTGCTAACATGGCAATTTAAGCAGTATAATCACGATAAATATTTATAAAAGAAATAACTAATAAACTAAGAAATTAGAAAAAAAAAAATCCTGAATATTGTAGATGTATAAATACTATAAATTATGCTTTTAAATGTAAGAGGCAAAATCTACATTTCCTGTGACTTAAATCTGAATAATAAATTCCTGCAATTTATACTTTGGGGGCAATCCTAAAAGGACATTTTGGACGGCTATGCCCATGATATATGTGATTTCTTTAATCATGTCTCCCCTGTGAGTTATATTACTTGCCTTAAAGAGTGTGGGGGCAGCCATTTTGCTTCTCAGAGCAGTCAAGTGTTAGTTTTGATATGTAGCTTAGTCCTTAGCTATCTTTAAGATCATTTTTCTTCACATATGCAGCTATAACCTTTGAGAATTTCGAGTGTTTCTAATCTAATATTCCTTGAATTAGAGAGCTGAGAGCTGAATGAGAAGTATTCAAGGAGAAAGATGCTTACCATAATATGATTCTTAGTTGAAAAATTCATTCATCCATAGCTTTAAAAGACCCAAGACACTGACCTTCAGGTCAGGGGAGCAAGTCACATTTTATTGAGAAGGACGATTTGAGCCTATAAAAATGTCCTGTAGTTTTATCATTTCTCTTTAAAGAAATAATAGCTTTAAAACGTAGTAACTGTGGACCCAAAGGAAATTTTTTTTTTTTGGATCATTTTACCATAACATTTTTTAAAAGGCCCAGAGAGTAATGGAAAGTAGATAACCCCCTCCTCCCCATATCTGTCTATTGAATAGACAGGCAAAACTGCCTCCTTCTTTATGTAGCAAATCATTATAAGTCTGATCAGCTTTCACTGGTATAATTGCTAAGAAATATGGTCTATTTCTTTCTTTGTAGCTTTGAAGCCACAAAGGAATTTATTTCTTGATCAATTTTAACTATGCTAATAAGACAAAATAAGCAAAGTAACAAGGTTATAAATTTATTTTGAAAGTGTTAAGTAAGATATCCAGATATTTAGATATTTAAAAGCACCTGGATTAAAAACAAACAAAAAACATTACGTGTGTTATTTTCATGGGAATGTACAGAATTTGCATTTGAAAGACATGGCCCTAATCCTGATTTTGTTTGTTCCTGGCTGTTAAGTGGGTAAAATAAAATCAGTCCCACTTTTTTACTTTGTATAATAAGAGAAATTTATTTGTTGTGTCTAGTCAATCAATTTCTTAGTCATAAGAAACGAAACCTATTCTAGTTTGTTAACAAAAAAAGAAAAATATTGAAGGATATTATGTAATATACGTTATCACCATGAAGTCATGAGAATTATAGAGCCTCACTAGCTGGGAGTAATACCCCATTGCCACTACAGGAGCATCATTGCTATTGAGAACCAAATGGCACCATTTCTGTCTCTGCCACTGCTGTGTCTAAAACAGGTGTGTCAGCTGGGCAGTGGTTCATGGCTGTAATCCCAGCACTTTGGGAAGCTAAGGTGAGAGGACGGCTTAAGCCCAGGAGTTCAAGACCAGCCAGGGTAACATAGCGAGATTCAGTCTCTACAAAATAATACTTTTTTAAAACGGAAAAAGAAGGGTCTCTGCCACTTTTACCAGAATGAGCTCCACTGTTGCTTCTGCCTCAAAATCTCACTCACTCACGAGATTAAAGAAGCCAGTTCACACACCTATGAACTACATAAAGTAATTTTCTGGCCTATGCTTTGGGAAGGCATGGACTCAGGTGGCTATTTCTACAAATATATAAAGGGTGTTAGAAAGTTTTGGTGGCTACAAAACGCAAAGTCAAGCTTCACCGTACACCTTTAGTCCTAAAATTATGGGTATCTATTAATACATAAGGGATGTAATTTACATGTAATTAAAATTTTCACTTTGAATGGAGCTATTTTGACATCATAGAAATGCAATTTTGATCAACTACACTAGCTAGGACTTGGACATATAAAGAGGTTTTTGTGCTACCCAATACATTTTGCTACCTCAAGTTATGACAGTGCCAATGCACTCAATTGAATGGAAAAGCTGTCCACCAGTTCTTCTGTCAAATGCTTCCTCCAGCCAATTTAAGTAAAAGACAAAGGCAGATAGTTATCTATTAAATGATAAAGACGTAATTTTAATTAGACTTAAAGCTAGGAGTAAAAAATTTTGATAAATATCCACAACCCCAGAGCTGCATAAAGAATCACAAAATAAAATTCCTTTTTAGATTTTGATAGTTTCTAGTTTGTTTTTTAATTTTTGCACATTTTTGCATGTCAGGTAATCTATAAACATTTTTGTTTTTTTAACTAGGATACTTTAATTAGTATAGTGAATAAAATGTAAAATGTAAAATTATGAGATTAATTTGAGTCTAGTTGGTAAAATTAGATTTTTTGCTATTCTATGGAAATATTTACAATTGTTCTAAAATTACAAAGTAAATTTTATTTAGAATTTTCCGGTGCATATCAGCTGCATTTTTGCTAGAGTTGTGTGTTGCTCAGTTGGTATCAATTTGGGTCCTTGTGGGTGCCCAGCTGTTCTTCTCTTGTTGTACATCTTGCAGAGTGTATCTGAGCATGGAACTTCTTTGCAGCTAAGGTAAATCTCACGCTAGGACCAGTTCAAAGGTGTGTGCACTTCTTTCCCTCCTCTCTACATCACACCACTCTTATGCCTATACTTTTATTTTATATTAATTTCCAGAAATATTCCTGGCACAAAAATAAAGCCCATTAAGGCCTATATATGTAGTCTTTTAGTCAATTTAAAAATGTATCATTTTAAAGAATATCTAGCTCATAATTTAATATTACAGATTGAGTTTGCAAATAAACTTTAAAATTATTCATACACACACACACACACATATATATACATATATATTTCAGATAAAAGAAATAACTACATCATTGGTTATATTCATAATTTAAAAAAATTTTTTTAATGGAGATCAGGGTCTTGCTATGTTGTCCAACCTGGTCTCAAACTTCTGGCCTTAAGCAATCCTCCCACCTCAGCCTCCCAAAGTGCTGGTATTCCAGACATGAGCCACCCACACCTGACCTGTATTCATACTTTGCCATACTCCTTTTATGTATTTATATTGCAGGTAAATGAAATAATTGCATTGTTGGTCATATTCATACTTTATCATATTACTTTTATATATTTATATTTCAAATAAATTGAATAATTAAATCACTGGTCATATTCAATCTTTGTCTTACTTCTCATTTCAGCAACTATGCTGAATTCAATTGTCATTAAACATGAATCTTGGGTCCCAATTCTGACAGCCCCACCAAGATCATAAGAATAAGGAAGCTTAAGTAATGCTTAACTGACCGGGTGTGGTGGCTCACGCCTATAATCCCAGTACTCTGGGAGACTGAGGCAGGCAGATCATGAGGTCAGGAGATCAAGACCGTCCTGACTAACACAGTGAAATCCCGTCTCTACTAAAAATACAAAAAATTAGCCCGGCGTGGTGGCGGCGCCTGTAGTCCCAGCTACTCGGGAGGCTGAGGCAGGAGAATGGCGGGAACCCGGGAGGCGGAGCTTGCAGTGAGCGGAGATCACGCCACTGCACTCCAGCCTGGGCGACAGAGCGAGACTCCGTCTCAAAAAAAAAAAAAAAAGTAATGCTTAACCAAATAGGCAAACAAACAGAAACAGTATCTACTGTGTAATTTCTTTAGATATCCTTTCTTTATTTAATTGTTGCCTTCTTTCTTTTTCTTTTTCTTTATCTCCTGACCTCAGGTGATAGCACCTCGGCCTCCTAAAATGCTGGGATAACAGGTGTGAGCCACTGCGCCCGGCTGCCTTCTTTATATCTTTGTAGTAATCAGTGAAAAATCTTTGGTTTTTTTTTTTTTTCAGGACGTGAGAGAGATTGTACCCTAGCAATGTAGTAAATTTTGAAGAGATTGGAGCCCTAAGAAAAGGGACAAAAGGAGGTAGGCCTGCAAAGGAGATGAAAACAGGTAGCGTCCTTGGATCTGTAAAGGAAATGGAATGAAAAGAAGTATTACAAGATATCATCCCGAGATATGGGAATGAAACCAGACAAAAACCAGCACACCAAGTTAGCTTTGTAAGAGGCTTAGTCTACTTTCAAATGTTTCCAAGCATGTAAAATTATTATTTTTATGAAATCTCTTCAAAAAGTGCTTTTATACACAGTAAAAGGTGGCCAAATATGCCTGCAAAAATATACCGTTTTGGTATAAGAAATATTTTGAACTAAAGACATTTGAAAAACAACAGCTGCAAGAAGGACATTCTAATTTTCCTCATTGCTTCTTGAAAACAGATGAAATCTCCCATGTGGAAGATGCGCTTCCTGTATTAGGAGAACACATTCTTCAAGGGGAAGTCATAGTCAAGAGACTTCGGCACAATAAGACTTTGTTAACATGATTCCTCTTTTCCTTTATCCTCCCCACATAATTTAGTTACTTTTCAACAGTTACCTCTCTTTACTCCATATAATATAAAAGCTTTTGGGTTTTGCCACTTCTTTGGAACTTCATTTCCTTTTGAGTGATTCCATGTCATGTAAACTTGTATATTAAATGTGGATGTTTTTCTCCTCTTATCTATCTTACATGTCGATTTAATTCTCAGGCCTGGCCAAGAACTTTAAGAGAGTAAGTGTCAGTGTGTTATAGACTCAGTTGATGATTTTCCATTCCTTCCTTTAAGCATGCTAAGTTTAGCCTACACCTGCCTCCTTACATATTTTAAGTCTGGCTTGAAGGTTTCTCTGTACTTAGTGAACTGTAACTTAACTGGATGTATAAACAGATTGTAACTTTCTCTTGGGCCAATCACCATGTTTCACCTGATCAGAGGCTCAAATTGTGTTCAAACAAGGCAAAGGCTGAGCAGTAAGCAGTCTGGCTGTTTCTGTTTTGTGTATGTCAGTTTTCTTTTTCTATTCATAATTCTTCAACCATGTGGAAACCCTGGAGTCTTTTTGAACCTATTCTGGATAAGGGCCTGCTCAATTCTCCAATCATTTTTTGCTCAGTTAAATACTGTGAAACCTGATTTGTCTAAGGCTTTTCTTTTAAAAAACTTAAATTTAGTTTTCCTGGTTTGAAATTGAGTGTAGAGAAAATATTTTTGGGTGTCTGCACAGTCATGGCTTTCCCAAAACATTTTCCTGAAAAAGTGGAATCCTGGTCTTATAGCAATACTTGCAAGTTAATTCGCAGCTGTATTCATAGTGAAATAACTCCATGGAAATTTACTTAACTCCAAAGATATTTGTTTATATTTCAAGGACAAATGAGGCCCATTACCTTGGAGACAAATCTGGCTGGAGATACTGGACTTACTAGCCCTTTGGAAAATCTATTTTCTTACCAAGGACTGGAGTAAGGACCTATTCTCTGCACGTTTCCAAGAAGCACTCTCAGCAAATAAGGAGGTAGAATAGTCTCTTTGTCTTCAAAAAGCAAAGAACAATTCATTTTTTATTCTTTGTCCCTTGTGTAAGAAGGATCTGACCACTTGCATAAGAGATTTTTTCATTTGGTTTTCCTCATATCATACTACAGATAAAAATTAAGGCAAAAAGGATCAATAGTTATTAAAATGTAAATAATAATAATCTGTGTCTAGCCCAGAACACTTTATGTTGACATTCACTATAACATTAATATTGATGACTATTAATAACCCAATGTTTTGGGAAGAGGAGTGTCAGAAATGGTTGCTACATTAAAAAGTTTCAGCTGTAGGACAGTTCTTATCAATAGAGGATTTAATAAAAGTTGCAATGGAATAAATTATTATGGACAGTAAAGCAAAACAATAAATAAAGGTAGAGGAAGCAAACTATTATCATGTAAATTAAGAATTTATTTCTTTATCGTATTAGAAGTTAATTTCCAGAAATGAACAAGGTTTAGAAAGGTTGGGGAAGAAACTGGAGGGTGAATTCAGTCAGATGGAGACAGATCATGTGTGCACTAATAAAGGCTTCAAATTTTTAAGATAATAAGGGCTAATATATAATAAAGATAATAATAATAATAAATAGTAAATAATGTTAGTGGCAGGAGGTAATCAAATGCCTAGACAGATAGAGGTGGGTCCCTGGTGAAACTCCACCTTCAAGCCAAAGACAGTTTAAAGTCTGAAAACCAAGCCATGAATCTTGGATGAATCACTAAACTACATTGGGAACCTCTCTTCCAGTTTGGCATGCTTTCCTCAGTTTGATCCCCATCCTTCACCTATTTTACATATACTACCTGTCTCTAATTGGTTTTTAACACTGTCATGCCCACCTTTGAGTGGTGTCTTTCTTGGATACTCGCAGAACAATTAGCACACACTCCCCCATTATGAGTCCATAAAAGCCTCAGACTCAGCCATACTTGGAGGGAGACTAGCTGCCTTTGGTCAAGGGACCACCTGCTTCGAGTCTCTTCTCCACTGTGAGCTGTTCTGTCACTCAATAAAACTCTTCTCTGCCCTTCTCACTTTTCAATTGTCAGTGTAACCTCATTCTTTTTGGACACAGGGCAAGAACTCGGGGCCCATCGAGTGCAGGTACAAAAAAGGCTGTAACACTGTGGCTCTCTGTCCTCTGCCAGAACCCAGCAGCCACCCCACATGATGGGAAGCAGCAGTGGTGCCAGGCCAGCCCTGGAGTCATGGGCGAGAGTGGGGCAGTGAGACTGAAAGGGCTGTTAGCATTCTGTAACACCCACTTTGGGGCTTCGAGGTCACTGGCATCCCTGTTCGGTTGCCACTGTGTTCCCCTTGTCTGGATGCCAGAGTCCCCCATGGGAGTTGCTTGTGACATGCCTGATCCAGTCACAAGTCCTGCACAGAGCCCACTCCTATGCCAGAGCTTGGAGTGGCCGGCTGGACCCTGCACTCTCATGCTCACACACCCACTCCCACCGCAGGCTGAGCGCACAGTCATAGTGGCCACGGGATCCATGCTGGAGTGCAAGGTGGGCACAGTCTGGGGGGCCGAGTCAGCAGGGTACCTCTGTGGCAAGCCACGGCCTGAGCGAGTCCTGAGTGGACACATTGCCAGTCGCACTGGCCTCCAGCTGGCAAAGTAGCACCAAAAAAAATCCTGCATCAATAACAAACATACTAAGGACTTTTTTAAAAAAGTTTTGAGTTAATATTTATGATTCCAATATATGGAACTAATAATAAATAAATACTAACATATTTTTACATCAGTTTTCAAAAAGGTAGTAAAGTGAAAATTCTGCCATTTTTCAGAGAACAAAAATGTTAAATATACAGATTTATTTCCTAATCCATCAACTTCCTTCCCCCGTCTGCTCACAAAACTAGTCTAAGTCTGATGTTTGTATTTCCTATGCATTTCACTAACTGTACTAAATATATGGGTCAAAACCAATATAGAGTATAGGTTTTAAATGTAAAATTAACTGGTGGTATTTTATGGAAAATTTCTTTTGTAATTTGGTTTTCTACTCAAATTAGACTTTTGGTTTGTTTTGTTTGGTCAAATATGGAAATGATCTAAGTTCCTATTTATTTATTCCATCTTTTTTGTTTTATTAATGTGTCTCTGATGAATGTTGGACCAAAGGGAGTAAACAGAACCCAAGACACCTAACAGGATGTTCCCAAGAATTAAGATGAACACCAAAGAGAACAGATAACTTTATGGAAACTCTGTTGGTGGGATCCACTTCCAGCTGTGTGGTAAAAGTCAAATAGAAATCAATTTGTATTTCAACATAAAAATGGAAGTCAGTATTGAATAATAACAATTACCTGAGTAGCTGGGGATTTTGCTCTTTTCTATATTCATTTTTATTTAAAAAATTAGGATTATTGTAGAGCTAACATGTAGAAGTTATAAGAAGTAATACTGAGAGAATACCCTTTACCCAATATTCCTCAATGGTAACATCCTGTAAAACTGTAGTACAGTATCACATCCAGGACATTAGCATTTAATAGTCAAGGTACATAACAATAGAGTTACATGAAAATACATATAAAGCAAATTATGCTTCCTTTAGACTTATTTTGCTCTTTTTGTTTTCTAGGCACTTGTCATGGTACCTTATATTTTGAATTGGAGACTTTTATTCTAATATATGCATAGATTTTCCTCTCTTTGTTGCTTTAGCTTTATTCAACACATGTTAATGTTTTATTTTCATTTATATTCACTTTAATGTAATTTTCAGAAATTTTATCTAAGATTTTTTTTCTTTAACCCTTGGATTATTTATTTCTAACGCTGTCACAAAGATTAACTCAGAGTGTCTTCTCATAGTCTTGTAAGGGTAAAATTGTAGGTGACCCACTTGATTGTTTTTTCAAGGATGGAAGTTGGGCCATAGATATTTTCTGTGTTGTTTACCTGGGTAAAGATGTTATTTTCTAAAAGTTGTCTCTCCTGCTATGCTACCTGTTTCTTGGCCCTTTTGCTTCAAAAAAGGAGACTTTTGGGGGGGATATTTCTCTGTTTTCATTGATGTTTACAGATTGCTGGTTTCTTCAATTTCAGGATTTTCATATATGATGGAAAAAAAAACAAATCCAGTGGGCTCATCACTGTGTCATTCCTTTAGATCCAAGTTTCTAGTGGGTCCAGCTTCTCTCCACATTTCAGAGTCATAAGTGTCTTTTAAATTATTATTTATTTATATATAAATTAATTAAATAATTAAAAAACATTTAAGAAGACTTTGAATTTATTTATTATTTTTAAGCTCCAGTGTTTTTAGCTGTACATAACAGAGGGAGTAAGAAAGATTACATCTACTTCATTGTCCCAGAGGGTGAATAATAAAGTTGCTCTTAGTATTGCTTTAAAATTTCAAAGAAACAACTGTCTCTTTTTGTTGTACTTTACCATACACATCTATTATTCTGTTTTTTTTCTCCCATCTTTACCCAAGGCTTAGAATTACATTTTACTTATGCTTTTCACAACTCAGTGAAGGTAACTTCTAAATCATGCATAGTCATTAAAATGCCTCCTTGCTGTTACATGTTATTTTTCCCTTTTCCAATATGGAACAATATTAGTGTAAATTAGACATTAGTTTATTTCTTCCATACTAAGATGTTTCTATAATTTTTATTATCTTATTTTGATCATTTATTGAAATATTATTTATGTCTGAGTAGGAAACGGAAAGAAATTTCTGAAACTTCTAATGACCCATACTTTGACTACAAATATTATCTTTAAATATTGCTGTCAATGTTTTATACACACAAACTACACAAGAAAAATATGAAAGACATTGATTTTGGAACCATTAGCAGGGTACCCAGCATATGGATGTTACAATATATTTAAAATACATTGTTACATTATCGCAAATGCAGAGGAAGAAAATGAGAAACTTCTACTTGCTTATTGAGAACTACTTCTAATGTTTATACAACTTGCTCTAAATTTACTACATTTGGTAGTAAATTATTTTGAGGACCCAATGTAAGGAAACTATGTTAACCTATTTTAAACATAAAGTTACAAAATATCCTAATAGTAAGTTTTCTGAACTACACTTTTGAATATAACTCAATGTACTATAAATATAAAATATTACTGGAAAAATTATCCTAAGATTAGATTGAACCTCTTGTGAACATATGTAAGTCTACTAATGGCAAGCGTAGATTTCCATTTATTTCTATGTTTCAGTGGTAGATAGACAAATTTAAGACGTAATACCTGTTTTTATCTTATTATTTCAAGTAATTTTTAGATGCAAAAATGTCCTATTTTTAATACTTGTGGTTGAAAATAGTATTCCATCAAAGACACAAATCACAGTTTTCTGTGTCTCAAACTTAAGTAAAGCGTTGTTATAGTAAATCAACCAAATATAATTTTTTTTCTATAAATATATGGAGTGGTCCTAGAAATAAAAGCATCATGGTGCTGGATAATATAGCTGGCCAAGTATATACATTTTAAGGTGCATGTAAGTTGGATTTTTATGAAAGATAGATGAATTGATAATAATAGGAAATAGAGGTAAACATTCTTTTGAGTAAATTTGCATTTATTCAAAATCGTAAAGTTAATTAACAATTATGAAATTCTTTTTCAAAAATATGTATTCAATTCCTGTTTGTAGTGAAGATTGTGACTTCACTTCTAGAATTCCCAAATAATTGTTGGAAAGAACCACAGTAAACATAAACATAAGTCAAATTATGATGAGTTATGAAGGAAAGATGCAGATGGCTTTGAAAATATGTTCAAGGGGCATCTGCCATCCATGAGTAGATAATTAAAAAAGGCTTTCTTAAGACATCTAGAAACAGCATAACAGTGATTAAAACATTAACAAAGCTGGAATGGCTCATTTGGTACTCTGTGGTTCCTTACCATGGCAGCAGGCTAGGTTTCTTCATGTTGCGGCCTAAGGGTTTTAGCGAGCAGGAGGATGACCTGTATTTGAATTCTAATTTTTTTTTTCTTTTTTTCAGTTCGAGACCTTAGGGAGGGTATGAAATCCCTTCGTGCTTCCATTTTTATAATCTCTGAAAATAGAGACAATAATACCTGGTTATTAGGATTGCATGGTGTAATATTTGTAAAACATTTAGAAATGTACCTCACACATAGAAAATGTCTTTTAAGTTCTGGATTAAAAAATAAAGCTGATCAGGACTTAAATCTAAGACCTGAAACTGTAAAAATTCTAGAAGATAACATTGTTAAAACCCTTCTAGACGTTGTCTTAGGCACGGATTTCATGACCAAGAACCACCCCCCTACCAAGAAAATGCAATTAAAAAAAAGATAAATAGCTGGGACTTAACTAAACTAAAGAGCTTTTACACAGCAAAAGGAACAGTCAGCAGAGTAAAAGACAACCCACAAAGTGGGAGAAAATCTTCACAATCTATACATATGACAAAGGACTAATATCCAGAATCTACAATGAACTCAAACAGATTAGCAAAAAAATAAAAAAAAAAAAGAACCCAAAACTTCCATCAAAAAGTGGGCTAACACATGAATAGACAATTCTCAAAAGAAGACGTACAAATGGTCAACAAACATTTGAAAAATTGCTCAATATCACTAATGATCAGGGAAATGTAAACCAAAACTATAAGGCAATACCACTTTACTCCTGCCAGAAGGGCTGTAATAAAAAAAAAAAATCAAAAAATAATAATGTTGGCATGGGTGTGATGAACAGGGAACACTTTTACACAGCTGGTGGGAATGTAAACTAGTACAACCACTATGGAAAACAGTATGAAGTTCCTTAAAGAACTAAAAGTAGAACTATCATTTGATCCAGCAATCTCACTATTGCGTATCTACACGGAGGAAAAGAAGGCATTATATGTAAAAGATACTTCTTCACACATGTTTATATCAGCACAATTCACAATTGCAAAAACATGGAACCAACTCAAATGCTCATCAATCAATGAGTGGATAAAGAAACTCTCTGTAAAAATTGTAATGAATTGCATTATTTATTACTTCTAATATGGTTGCTTTTTGTCTTACAATGTTATAAATATTTTTCTAAATGAATAATATTAAGAAGATAAACAATATCCAAATCATTTTCTTATTTGTACTTCAATATGTCATTATAATAAATGTAATAAAAACAAAATAACATAAGGTTCTGTTGTAGTAATTTTCTTGCTGCTACAAAAAGGCATATGTTCCCATTCACTGAATAAATACTAATAATAGTACTGGAAGACCTATATTTCATTTCTGGAAAATAACAGTAAATATAGGTACTAAAGTGCCTTTTAAAAAGGTCTCATTATTGCAAATTATATGGCATTTTTTAATCCATTTTACTTCTAAGATCTGGAAGATGTGGAATGGTAAATAATAGTTAACTGTATCTATATAATATATCCATTTTTATAATACTTTTTACTATGTTATTTACTTCATCAGCTGGATTTTGCTGTATAATCAACTATCCAAAATGTAGTGGCTTAAAAGACCAGTCATTTTAGATAGATTCTGATACTTTGGGCTGACTGGGCTATGGTCTGTGTTTAATTTCCACTGAGTTCTTTCACGTGTGTGTCTGTGGTCAGCTAGCAGGTCAGTCTGTGGCTGCGTGATCTGCATAAATGTCTTCATATGTCTTGTAGTTGGCAGGTTGTTTGGTCTAGGGACCTCAGCTGGGGTGACTGATTTGCAATCTGTGGTTTCTAACCATGCGTTAAGTTAGGCTTGGTTGTTTCACATCATGGCCAAAGTGTTCCAAGAGCAGCAAGAGAGGTTTGGGTCCAACATAAGTTATTTTCAAGTCTGTGCGTATGTGACATGTATTACTGTCCTGTTGGCCAAAATAAGTCATGTGGCAATGCAGCAGAGCATTGTGGATGAGGACAGTATCCAACAGCAGAAATATAGGGAAGAAGACTATTACATGCACTTTTTAAAACAATAATCCTCATGGTTATTAACTTTTGCTCTAAAATGTACTACATAAGAAAATATATAATATCAAAACATATCTGCCTGAGCCTTATCTATACTTTTAAATTAAGATCAGAGATGAGGGTGTGGGAAATTTAGGATGGAAAAAGCCACATCAGGAATTATATAGTTGATATGGTCTGGATATTTGTCCCCAAGGATGAAGGTGGGGCCTGGTTGGAGGTGGTTTGGTAATGAAGGCAGACCCCTCACAGCTTGATACTGACCTTGTAATAGTGAGTGAGTTCTCATGAGATCTAGCCATTTAAAAGTGTGCGGCACCTTCCCCCACTCTCTTTCTCTCTTGCTACTTCTTTTGCCATGTGAAGTGCTTCTTCTTGCTTTGCCTTTCTCCATGATTGTGAGCTTCCCAAGGCCTCTCCAGAAACCTAGGAGATGCCAGCACCCACCATGCTTCCTATAAAGCTTGTATAACTGTGGGTCAATTAAACCTCTTTCTTTATCTATTACCCAGTCCCAGGTAGTCCTTTATAGCAATGCAAGAATGGACTAACTGAAAAAATTGGTACAGAAGGCTGGGGCTTTGCTATAAAAATACCTAAAAATATGGAAGCAACTTTGGTACTGGGTAACAGGCAGAGGGAGGAAGAGTTTGGAAAGCTCGGAAGAAGGCAGGAAGATGAAAGGAAGTTTGAAACTTCCTGGAAACTAATTGAATGGTTGTGACCAAAATATTGATAGTGATACGGACAGTGAAGTCCATGCTGCTGAAGCCTCAGATGGAAATGAGGAACTTATTGGGAGCTAGAGCGAAGGTTACACATGCCATGCCTTAGCAAAAAGCTTTCTGCTTTCTGCTAATGCCCTAAGGATTTGGGAAGTTTGAACTTGAGAGTGATAATATAGGGTATCTGGCTGAAGATATTTCTAAGCAGCAAAGCATCAAGAGGTAGCCTGGCTGCTTCTAAGAACCTAAGCTCACATGTGGGAGCAAGAAAATAACTCAAATTAGAAATTTATATTTAAAAGTAAAGCAAAGTATAAAACTTTGGAAAAATTTGCAGCCTTGCAAGTGGCAGAGAAAGAAAAAACTTTTTTAGCAGAAGGAATTCAAGCAGGGCGTGAAGCAACTACTTGCTAAAGAAATTTGAAAAAGTAAAAGGGAGCCAAATGCTGACAGCCAAAACAAGGAAGAAAAGACTGGGAAGGTATTTGAGAAACCTTCACAGCAACCCCTCCCATCACATTCTCTAAAGCCTAGGAGGGAAGAATAGTTTCCTGGGCCGGACCGAGGGCCCCTCTGGCCTGCACAGCTTTGGAGCACTGCTTCCCTCATCCCAGTTGCTTGGGTTCAGCCTGGTCTCAAATGGCCCTAGATGCCGCTTGTGCCACTGCTTTGGAGAGCACGAGCTACCTTAAGCCCTGATGACTTACATTTGTTTTTAAGCCTGTTGGTACACAGAGTGCAAGAATAAATGAGACCAAGCACCCTCTGCCTAGATTTCAGGAGCTATATGGAATAGCCTTGGTGCCCAGGCAGGAACCTGCATCAGGGAGGGACCCTTCACAGAGAATCTTACTAGGGCAGTGTGAAGGGAATTTTGGGGGTTGGAGATCCCATGCAGAGCTTCCAATGGAGCACTGTCTAGTGGAACTATGATAAGGGGGCTGATATGATTTGGTTCTGTGGCTCTATGCAAATCTCATCTGGAATTGTACTCCCATAATTCCTACATGTTGTGGGAGGGACCTCGTGGGAGATAATTGAATCACGGGGTCAGTTTCCTCTGTACTGTTTGCATGGTAATAAATAAGTCCCACGAGATCTATCGGTTTTATCAGGGGTTTCTGCTTTTGTGTCTTCCTCATTTCTCTCTTTGCCTGCTGCCATCCATGTAAGATGGGACGTGCTCCTCCCTTTCTTCCACCATAATTGTGAGGCTTCTCCAGCCATTTGAAACTGTATTAAACTTTTGACTTTTGTAAATTGCCCACTCTCGGGTATGTCTTTATCAATGGTGTGAAATGGACTAATTCAGTAAATCGGTACCAGTATAGTGTGGCGCTGCTGAGAACATACCCAAAAATGTAGCAGCAACTTTGGAACTGGGTAACAAGTAGAGATTGGAACAGTTTGGAGGGCTCAGAAGACAGGAAAATGTGGGAAAGTTTGGAATTTTCTAGAGACTTGTTGAATGGCTTTAGCCAAAATGCTGATCACAATATGGACAAGCTGAGATGGTCTCAGATGGAGATGAAGAACTTGTTGGAAACTGGAGCAAAGGTGACTCTTGTTACGTTTTAGCAAAGAGACTGGCAGCATTTTGCCCCTGTCCTGGAGATTTGTGCAACTTTGAACTTGAGATGGATAATTTAAGGTATCTGGTAGAAAAAATTTCTAAGCAGCAAAACATTCAAGAGGTGACTTGAGTGCGATTAAAAGACCTAAGTTTTAAAAGGAAAACAGAGTATGAAAGTTTGAAAAAGTTGCAACCTGACAATGTGATAGTAAAGAAAACCCCATTTTCTGAGGAGAAATTCAAACAGACTGCACAAATTTGCCTAAGAAACAAGGAGCCAAAGGTCAATCCCCAGACAATGGGTAAAATGTCTCCAGGGCATGTCAGAGGTCCTCAGCCAGCCCCTCCTATCACAGGCTCAGAGGCCTAGGAGAAAAAGTGATTTTGTGGGCTGGGCCCAGGGTCCCTGTGCTAAGTGCAGCCTAGGTGATTGGTGCCCTGCATCCCAGTCACTCCAGCAGTGCGATGAAAGGGGCCAATGTAGAGCTTGGGCTGTGGCTTCAGATGGTGCAAGCCCCAAGTGTTGGCAGCTTCCACGTGGTGTTCAGACTTTGGGTACACAGAAGTAAAGGATTGAGGTTTGGGAACCTCCACCTAGATTTCAGAAGATGTATGGAAACACCTGGATGCCCAGACAGAAGTTTGCTGCAGGGCTGGAGTTCTCATGGAGAATCTCTGTTCAGGCAGTACAGAAAGGAAATGTGGGGTTGGAATCCCCATACGGAGTCCCTACTGGGACACTACCTAGTGGAGCTATGAGAAGAGGGCCACCATCCTCCAGACCCGAGAATGGTAGATCCACCAACAGCTTGCACTTTGCACCTGGAAATGCCGCAGACACTCAACACCAGCCCATGAAAGTGACCAGGAGGGAGGCTGTACCTTGCAAAACCACAGGGGCAGAGCTGCCCGAGACCATGAGAACCCATCACTTGCATCAGTGTGACCTGAATGTGAGACATGGAGTCACAGGAGATCATTTTGCAGTTTTAAGATGTGACTTTCTCACTGGATTTCAGACTCACATGGGTCCTATAGCCCCTCTGTTTCGGCCAATGTCTCCCATGTGAAATGTTGTATTAACCAATATCTGTACCCTCATTGTATCTAGGAGATAACTAGCTTCCTTTTGATTGTACAGCCTCATAGGCGGAAAAGACTTGCCTTATCTCAGATGAGACTTTGGACTATGGACTTTTGAGTTGATTCTGAAATGAGTTAAGGGTTTGGGGTACTGTTGGGAAGGCATGATTGGTTTTGAAATGTAAGGACATGAGATTTGGCAGAGTCCGGGTGGAATGATATGATTTGACTCTGTGTCCCCACCTGAATCTCATATTGTGGGAATTGTACTCCCACAATCCCACATGTTGTGGCAGGGACCTGGTGGGAGAAAATTGAATCATGGGGGCATTTTCTTATGGTAGTAAATAAGTCTCATGAAATCTGATGGTTTTATCAGGGATTTCTGCTTTTGTGTCTTCCTCATTTCTCTTTGCCTGCTGCCATCCATGTAAGATAGGACATGCTCCTCCTTGCCTCCTGCCATGATTGTGAGGCTTCCCCTGCCACGTGGAACTGTAAGTCCTATTAAATCTCTTTTTTTTGTAAATTGCCCAGTCTCCAGTGTGTCTATCAGCAATGTGATAACAGACTAATACAGGGACCACCATAATTCAGACTCTAGAATAGGAGATCCACCAGCTGCCTGCACTCTGTACCTGGAAAAGCCACAGGCATTCAGGCATTCAACTCCAATACATGAAAGCAGGCCTGGGGTTGAACCCTGCAAAGCCACAGGGGTGGAGCTGTTTAAAGCCTTGGGGGCCCACCCCTTGACCAGTGTACCTGGGATGTGGGACATGGAGTCAAAGGATAAAGCTGCCATTGCAAAATTGTAACTGAGACAGTACAGGAGATCTCACTTATCCAACTCCATCTTGTTTCTAACCTTCAAGCAGTCCTTGTTCATTCCTAGGCATAGGCTGAACTAACTTTGGAGGAACTTAGTTTACAGTTTAAAGCAAGTAACAACTCTTTCCCAAAACAAACCTCTTTCTTGCCTGGGGACTAAACTACCTTTGTAAAACTAACAAATTAGCCGCCAGATTAGAAATTATACTATAGGAGTTATTCAGCTGGAGGTGACAAGATTCTGACAGTCCCTAAACCGGTCCTAAGATCAGTGCTTGAGCTATTTTGCAGACCCTGTACTTGATGGATCAGCTGGCACCACCCGGATTAATCAACTGGCTCATCTGATCTTGTGACCCCCACCCAGGAACGATTCAGCACAAGAGGACAGCTTTGATTTCCTATGATTTCATCTCTGACCCAACCAACCAGCACTCCCAACTCACTGGCCTTCCTCCAGCCACCAAATTATTGTTAAAAACTCTAAACCATGAATGCTTTGGAAGGCTGGTTTGCGTAATAATAAAACTCTTGTCTCCTGCACAGCGGGCTCTGTGTGAATTACTCTTTCTCTATTGCAATTCCTCTGTCTTGATAAATCAGCTCTGTCTAGACAGAGGGCAAGGTGAACCCACCAGGCAGTTACAAGGAGATTATTTTGAGGCTTTAAGATTTAATGGCTGCTCTGTTGAGCTTTGAACTTGGATGCAGCTTATAGCCCCATACTTTGACCGATTTCTCCCTTTTGGAATGGGAATGTTTATCTAATGCCTATACACCCGTTGTATCTTGGAAGTAGGTAATTTTTTTTTTTTTAATTTTACAGAGTGATAAGTATAAGGGACTTGTTTTGTCTCAGATAAATCTTTGGACTGTGGAATTTTGAGTTAATGCTGAAATGAGTTAAGATTTTGGGGACTGTTGGGAAGGCATGACTGTATTTTGCAATGTGAGAAAGACATAAGATTTGGGAGGGTCCAGGGGTGGAATTACATAGTTCAGATATTGGTGCCCATCCAAATCTCATGTTGAATTGTAATCTGCTGTGCTGGTGGTAGGGCCTGATGGGAGATGTTTGGGTTATGGAGGCTGTATTATTCTGTTCTCACATTGATATAAAGAAATAACTGAGACTGGGTAATTTATAAAGAGAAGAGATTTAATTGACTCATGGTTCTGAATGCTGTACAGAAAGCATAGTGACTTCTGCTGTGGGGGAGGCCTCAGGAAGCTTCTCATCATGGCAGAAGGCAAGGGGAAGCAAAGCATCTTTCATGGCAGGAAGAGGAACAAGAAAGAGAGAGAGAGGGAAGAGGTGCCACACACTTTTAAACAACGATATGTGGTGAGAACTCATTCATTATCACAAGGACAGTACCAAGGGAATGGTGTTAAACCATTCGTGAGAAATATACCCCCATAGTCCAATCACCTCACACCAGACCACACTTCCAACATTGGGGATTACAGTTCAACATAAGATTTGAGTGGGAACATGAATCGTATCAGGGTTGGATCCCTCAGGGCTTGGTGCTGACTTCAAAGACAGTGAATGACAAAGGATAAATGCTTGATGAAGTGGATACCCTATTTTCCATGATGTGCTTTATTTCATATTGCATGCTTGTATCAAAACATTACAGGTACCCCATGAATATATACAGCTACTATTGTACTCACAAAAACTAAACATTAGAAAAAGAAGAAGGAAAAAAGGATAGTGATTTCTCATATAACAGTGTGTGGCACCTCCTGCCCACAACTTCCTCTCTCTTTCTCCTGCCTCCCCAGTGTGACATGCCTGCTCTTGCGTCACCTTCCAGCATGACTGTAATCTTCCTGGGGACTCCCAAGTAGCTGAACAAATGCCAGTGCCATTATTCCTGGAAAGCCTACCAAACTGTGAGCCAATTAAATCTTTTTTCTTTGTAAATTAACCAGTATCAGGTATTTATGCAATGCAAGAATAGCCTATTACAATAATTATTTTATAAAATCTTCTTTGTTGTAGGATCTATCAAATAGGCTAATAAAGCCTGTAGGTACTTCTGGCCTGGTTGTCATAAATGTTAGCAATGTCATTATCAGTATATTCTTTGTTATCAAATCAACAGGCATATCTCAGTAGATATCAGAATAAAGATAAGAAACAGAAATGGGCTGAAGTGTTCCTCCCAGGAGAATATTACAATGTGTTGAAATAAACATAATGATATTCTGAAATAGGGGTCCCATTCCAGCTTCAGCTGCAGATGCTAACCTTTCTAGGGACATGTTCTAAACATTCCTACTCCAAACAAAGCAGAGAGATGTGAAAAGAATTTTTTTTTTTTTTTCAGATAGAAAAGACATACTATCATGTAGTCATTTGTGCTCACCAGCTCCAAATCAGACCTCTCTGACACTGGTAATGAGGGCTCAGATAAAGAGATAGATATGAAGAACTGAGTGATTCATGCTACACTACTGATGGTGGTAAAGCTTGTGGCAAAGAAGCAGTATCCAGAATTTGGGGAATATAAAATTTGGAAAAATAGAATCCATCAGTTCACCCTTTCAAGCCACACTGAATTCTTCTGTTTCTGAGTAACTGCTCTACCAAAGAAGATTTCAGAATTAAATATAATACTGCTGACATTCTAATTTTATTTATTTTATTTTATTTATTTTTTGATATGCAGCCTTGCCCTGTTGCCCAGGCTGGAGTGCAGTGGCACGGTCTCAGCTCACTGCAACCTCCACCTCCCAGGTTCAAGTGATTCTCCTGCCTCAGCCTCCTGAGTATCTGGGATTACACATGCCTGCCACCACGCCCGGCTAGTTTTTTGTATTTTTAGTAGCGATGGGGTTTCACCATGTTGGCCAGGCTGGTCTCGAACTCCTGACCTCGTAATCTGCTTGCCTCAGCCTCCCAAAGTGCTGGGATTATAGGTGTGAACCACTCACTGTGCCCGGCCAACATCCCAATTTTATTCTGCCTCAACACAAAGTAATTTGCTCCCATATGTTCTTTTCTGTACTATTATTCTCTTGCCAATGTGTAGGTTTTCACTACTGAAGTCACCTTTCTACTCTCCTACTCTTCCCTCCAACTAAAGAACTCCTCAGTTAGTTCAGGCTCATCTCCTAAAATTTCTTCTCCTGTCTTAATTTAAATTTGATAATAATCTAGTAATAAAGTGTTTCCTGTTAAGTTTTGGCTAAAGGCTGCTTTTCATTTTATTTTATAAGGAATTCAATATTGAAAGGCATTTCAGTTTTTTTACTTTAAAATGTCCCCATTACTTCAATAATTAAAACAAAACTATGCACAAACAGTATATCCTTTGAGATTCTTGTGTCCAGCTTCATCCTAATTTGCCCTCACCTCACTTTACCTTTCTGCTCACCAAAGTGTCTCAATTATTCATTATTTTGCATCCTAACTTATACACTCTGATATTACTCTTGTCATTGTTATAGATACATTCACCATTCAACAGAGTCACTGTATTAGTCAGTTTTCTCACTGTTGACAAAGACATACCCAAGACTGGGCAATTTACAAAAGAAAGAGGTTCAATTGGACTTACAGTTCCACATGGCTGGGAAAGTCTCACAATCATAGCAGAAGGCAAGGAGGAACAAGTCCCGTCTTAACATGGATGACAGCAGGCAAAGAGAGAGCTTGTGTAGGGGAATTCCTCTTTTTAAAACCATCAGATCTCATGAGACTTACAGTCATGAGAACAGCATGGGAAAGATTTTGCCCTCATGATTTAGCTACCTCCAACTGGGTCCCTCCCACAACACATGAGAATTCAAGATGAAATTTGGGTGGGCCTCCAAAGACTGTTTCCTTCGTAGTTTCTCCTTAATAAATAAAATTTTATATTTTTAAAATACCAGTTTAAAAACTTTGAAGTCATCTTAGATTCTCCTGTTACTTTCACACTACACATGCAATTTCACAGCAAATGATGCTGGTTTTGCCTTCAATAATATATCTACAATACAGCCAGTACTTATCTTGTATATACTAGCTGAAATCACCATGATCTTACACTTAGATTATTGCATTAGGACCCTTACTGGGTTGTTTTTTTTTTTTTTTTTTTTTTTTTTGCTTCCACCTTACGGTTTAGTGTATCTCAAAAGAGGTATCAAAATACTTTCTTTAAAATAAATATCACATTATGTCACTTCTCTGATCAAGACCTACCAAGGACTTCCTATTCATTGAAAGGAAAATCTAAATTTTGTAAAATACCTACTGGCTTTTACATAATTTACATAAATACATACACACTTTATGATCTGGCCTCAAGGCTGTAATATGCAGAATATAAATTGTGTAGTACACAATGCAAAAGGAACCAGCAGACAGAACCTTTATAACCATGCACGGCAATCCTATATCTCATTATGTTCTTTTCCCTATTTTTTTTTAAAGTTCAGCCACACATACCCTCTTGATTCTCCTCAAAATCATCAGAACTTCCTCTTCAAGTGATTTACATTTTGTTCCTTCTGCTAAAAAATGAATGCTCTTATTTAAGTTAACTATATGACTTGCCCATTTAGTTCCTCATATCTTTGCTCAAATGCTACCTTATTACACAATCCTTTCTTGACCACTATGAATAAAATGACAACACTGACTGGCTCACTCAACCCCCTGAATCAATTCTGGAATTGCTTGCATTAGGATTCTCTTTTGTTCTGAAGTTTATGCCTAGAAAGCTGATGCCTGCAGGCTCTGTTTTCCTGATTCCTGGGCTAGCTGGGTTCAGTTGAGTTTGTTTCATGAGAGGGACCAATAGGATTTTTGGAGACCACAAAAATAAGAGAGGCCAAGTTAATCTTTTTCTCTGCCTTTATCATAGTGAGTCTTTCTAGCAGACATTGACTTCCCTGTGTGGCTGTCTTAGTCCACTTTGTGTTGCTGTTAAGAAATACCTGATTGCAGAGAGCCAAGATGGCACCACTGCACTCCAGCCTGGGGGAAAGAGCGAGACTTAATCTCAAAAAGAAAAAAAAAAAAAAACACCTGAGGTGGCATAATTTATAGAGAAAAGAGGTTTATTTGGCTCATGGTTCAGTATGCTGTACAGGAAGCATGACACCAGCTTCTGCTTCTGGGGAGGCCCACAGGAAGCTTTCACTCATGGCAGAAAGCAAAGGGGAAAAGGAATCACATGTTGAGAGGAAGGAAGCAAAGATGTGGGTAAGAGGTGCCAGGCTCTTTTTAGCTGCAGTTCTTGTGGGAACTAATAGAGCAAGGAGAACTCACTCATTCTCAGGCACAAAGCCATTCATAAGGGATCCACCTCTACAACACAAACACTATTCGCTAAGCTCCACCTCCAATGTTAGGAATCAAATTTCAACATAAGATTCGGAAGAAACAAATATCCAAATGATATTAGTGGTTTTTAGCCAGACCCAACCATGGGTTTATTTTTCACTGGGTGTAAAGTCTTAATAATGACCCGAAATAATAACCTGGAGCCTATGAATGTTATCTTTTAAAGCAGAAGAGACTCTGCATGTATGATCAAGTTAACAATCATAACTGGCAGAGAGCTTAGGTGACTTTTGTCCTAGTTATGCGGAAAACAGAACTTGTAAGCAATAAACTTATATATTTAGTTTAGACGATTTCTAAGCAAAACGTTGAAGTTGCAGCCTGGCTTCTTTTTGCTGCTTATAGTAAAATGTTAAAGGAAAAAGATACGTTGAAGAAAGAACTGTTAAACAAAAATAAACCAGAAGTTGATGACTTGAGAAATTCTTTTATTTATTTCTTTACTTTTTGAAACAGAGTCTCACTCTGTTGCCCAAGCTGGAGTTCAGTAGTGCTATCTCAGCTCACTGCAAACCTCCACCTCCCTCCTGCCTCAGCCTCCTGAATAGCTGGGATTACAGGAACATGCCACCATACCTAGCTGATTTTTCTGTCTTTTTAGTAGAGACAGGGTTTCATCACATTGGCCAGGCTGGTTTCAAAGCCCTAACCTCAGGCTACCTGCTGTCTAGGACTCCCAAAATGTTGGGATTACAGGCATAAGCTACCATCCTTGGTCAACAAATTCGAATGCTATTCAACTTTCAAAAGATGCTAAAATTAGGAGATTCACTATCCGAAAAGCATGCTTGAAAGGAAAATTCAAGGACGTGACCAAACAACTTTTGAATAGTGCTGCACAGTATTAAAAGATCACCATATACATTCACACAGAGGGCTCTTTAGAGACATTAAGAATATGATTGGTGAGTCCTTTCAACTATCTTAGGAGAAACCAGAAATAAAGATGGTATTATCCAAGAAATATCTTGGGAGGACACTCCTGTTTAATGGAATAAATCCACATGAATTACACAGGAGATCCACAAGTTACTTGAGATGTTATGTTGGCAGAGACACTGCCAGTTAGTCCTGAAAAAAATAAAGAAAGGAAAAAAAAATAAAGAAAGAAAGGCAGGCTGTCAGACTCCCAAATTTCCATAAGCAGGAAAGAGGGATAAAACTTCTCAGCAGTAAACATGTGCACCTTTCAAGGGAAAAGGAGGATAATTCATGAGCAGAGTCTCCAGACCAGAGGGTGGATCCTGGAACCAGAGAATGCAGCTGTGGGTCGAGAATGGAGCCAAAATTCACAGAGGTTTGCTGCCAGGTCTTGAAACCTAATAGACTCTACTAAACAGTAGGATTTCAAAATTACTTAGGACTGGAGTCTCCTTTCTTCTTTTAGTTTTCTGTCATTTATAATGGGAATGTCTACAATTATTGTCTTATGCCTGTTTCTCCATTGTATTTTAGGGGCACATTATTTGCTTTCTCATTTCCCAAGTCTACAAATGGGTAAAGGATTTTGCTCTAGGAGAGATGACTTAGATAATGAGAGTTAGGACTATTGAGGTAATAACATTTACATAAGATTTTGGACCTCAATGATAATGCAATAGGTTAAGATATTTGGTGATTTGGGGATGGGGTAAATACATTGTGAATGTGAAATAAACAGTAATATTTGGACACTAAAGGGAAGACTATCATAGAATGAAAAAATGGCTACTCAAAATAATTCAGGTCTTAATTCCTGGGACCTGTAAATGTCAACAATATGGCAGGACTTTGCACATGAAACTAAGGTAATAATCTTGAGACAAAGAGATCATTTGCAATTATTTGGATGGGCCCTAAATCACAAGTGTCCTTGTAGGAGAGAGGCTGAGTGGATATTTTTCCACAGAAGAGGGAAGCAATGTCACAACTGAAGCAAGATGCTAGCTGAGGTTTTGAAGATGGAGGAAGGGATTGCCAGTCAAAAATGTAGCTCTAGAAACTGGAAGAGGCAAGAATATAAACTTTCTCTTAGAACCCCTGGAAGGAGTATGGCACTGCCATACCTTGATTTAGATCTAATGAAACTGATTTGAGACTTATTACTCCAGAATCGTAAAATAATAAATGTTTGTTGAATTAAGCCAATAAGTTTTCCTTAATTTATTACAGCCAAACGTGTGAACAAATACATTGAGTAAACTTGACCCTTCTGCTGTGATAATTCCCCCTGCTCCTTTTGTCTCTATGGCCTTGCTGCTATAAAAACTCTTGGTGGCATCTCAGTCTTCTATTTAGGCTCTCATCCCTTCCACTAGTTGTGCTATCAATTCCCTACATTAAATTCCCTCTTTTAAAAAATAATTAGATTTTTTTCTTCTAGTTTATATCCTGCATGATATACTTCTTCCCTTACTTTATTATTTTCTATAGCACTTATTTATTCGATATGTCACGAAGTGGAATGAGCTACCTAAATGAATATCGAAATGACTTGGAATGGTCATTAGAGTAAGAGTAAGTCAGAAGATCCTAAAGTGGTCACGTCCTTTGAGACCACAGACAGGGGTCCAGTATCAGATAGAAGTAGAAAGGAAATAGATTGTCTGAGAGCATGCATCATTTGTGAGATAATTTAAATACACGTGGTAAAATAATAAAGTCTTGACATGATAGGGGAGGAAAGGAGAGTACCTAATCTCAGTCGATGACTCCTTCTCCCTAGTACAAAGGAATAGTTTAATGGGCACCTAGAATGTGGTGGAGGGGAACCAGGATAAAAATAGTATAGTCAAAATAAGTAGACTTCATTTAAGGCTGTTATTTGAAGTTCTCTGAAATAGTTGTCAGTGTTGACTTACAATACAAAGAGAGCTTAGCAAGCACTCTGGATAACAATGGCAAGTAGGAAGACAATGAAAATCTCAGTTTGAAAAAGTTTTAGGATGTTTTTAAAAATATCTTTTTCAAAGACATAAATTCTATGAATGTTGAAAGTTAGAAGCTAATATCTAAGGATGATTTTATTCCAAGCTAAATTATTGTTTCATTTATATCATCTCAATGATTTCATTATGCGTTAAGAAGTAAATATTGTTATTATTCCCATATTGCAGTGTGAAAATTGAGGTAAGAGAGTGAGTTAACTTGTCCAGAATGACAGGTTGTAAGTGGAGTGGACTTACCAGTGCAGTCAGATATTTTACATTTTCTTTTTTTCCTTAGAGATAACCTTCACAACCACACTAATGTATTGTCCCCTCACTTGTCCCTTCTATTTATATCCATATAAAGGTTCATAACATCTTGAGGACCTTCATAGGAATTTAATAAATGTTTGTTATTTATGAATGTTTTAGTTCCTTTGATGAAGAGACCACATAAATACATGAAAGTTATTAACAACAAAATATTGATGTAAGCATTATAATACCATCAGAGCCACTCACAAGGAACAAACATAATTATGAGAATTATTTGATATTCCTTCAGTGGTCTAGTGATTCCTTATGCTTATTTATTATGTTTATTTTACCATAATGTGATTTAAAATGCAACAATAGTGCTGCTATAATGTCTCTGTTCAGCCACTCTTCTAGAAACTCTCCTTGCACTTCTCATCTATTTTATTTGCCAAGCAGTAAGCAGTTTATGTAATGCATGGAGGCACCTGACCTGCAAAACGATTAACATTTACTCTTTGGATGACCAATTCAGGTACAGTAATTAGAAAAGTAACAAGGTCAAAAGGAAATCCATTTATTGTTTCCTTATTTGCACTTTGTAAAATGCTTCAAATGATATATATTACTTGAAGCATATACATAATCACACTAAAATTTATTTTTATAAGCAATGTCTGCACATGAACATGTATTAAATAAAATAATAAGTGTTCTTAATTCTGCAAAAGGAGAGGCCACAGTTAGTGAATAACTTTCTATTACCCAATATCTTCCCAGTCAAGTAGCTCAATTTTAAACAAAAACTTCCATAATTTTAGATGCCTTCAGAAGACGATTGTATTTTATGTCGCAGAACATACATAAAGACTAGTTAGAATACATATGTAGAGTATTTATGAAACAACTATTTCTCTTTCAATATTTGTTATAAAAGTTAAGCTTCTCATGAATCCATTTGGTATCCAAAATAACTGAAATACCTTAGGGCTAGCAGGAATCCTGAGATAAAGTTTGTTACAACAAACAACTATCGGGACCATTAACAACAACAAAGTTAATGACAAAATGCACTAAAGTTCTGAGGCCTAATTTAGTTTAAATTTATAATACATTAATTTAGATATACAAGGTGCTTCTTGACGTATGATGGAATTACATCTTGATTAATCTATTATAAGTTGAAAATGTTGTAAGTTGAAAAAATGTACTTAATGTACCTAACCCACTGAACACCAAAGTGTAGCCTAGCTTGTCATAATTGTACTCAGAATGCTTACATTAGCCTACAGCTGGCAAAATCGCCTGGTAACACAGTACACGGTAGAATATTATCGTGAGACTGACTAGAGCTTTGGCTCACCACCACTGCCCAGCATTAGTAGAATATCAGATCACTTTATACTGAAGACTTATCACTTTTGCAACCATTATGAAGTTGAAAATTTTTGAGTCAAAGCATTGTAAGTTGAGGACAAAGTATAGGTGACAAAACAATATGATATTTTAAATAACTTCAATGCTAGAAACAATAGCGATAATATCCTATGCAGCTTTAATGTTAGAAGATTTTCTTGCCTCAATATAGGTGTCATGTGAAAATGTGTTTGTCTAAAACAACTTAGTCGAATATGGAATACTTTTACAATAAATTTTAATACATACATTAAAAAAGAGTAAAAGTTAAATATTATATGTAATGGTTAATTTTATATCAATTTCCTAGATTATTTTACCCAGTTATTTAATCAAACAATAATTTGTGAAAGTATTTTATAGGTGCGGTTAACATATACAATCTGTTGACTTTAAGTAAATGAGATTACTCTTGATCATATGAGTGGGACTCATTCAATCATTACAGGATACTACAAGAAAAATTGAGCTTTCCCTGAGAAGAAAAAATATACTGCTTTAACACTGTATCATCAACTACTGCCTGAGTTGATGGAATGCTGGCTTGCTCAGCAACCCAATTTGTCAGCCCCGACAATTGTGTGAGCCAATTTCTTAAAATAAATTTCTTTATATCAATCTATATCCATATTCAAATATAAATCTATACATTTATTTCTAATTGTTTCTGTGGAGCCCCATAACTGATACTGATTTTGGTACCAGGAAGTGGGGTGCTGCTAAAACAGATACCTAATATTATGCAAATGGTCTTGGAATTCACTAATGGGTAAAGGCTGGAGGAGTTTTTAGAAGTATGATTAAGAAGCCTAGGTTGCCTCAAAGAGGCTGATAGAAATTCAAATAAGGTGATTCTAGTAAGGACTTAAAAAAAGAAGTGAATAAAGTTGTAGAGAAAGCTTCTATCATCTTCAAGAATACATATATCATCATGGACAGAATATTGGTAGAAAAATAAATGTTAATGGTGTTTCTGGTGAAGTCTCACATAGAAATGAAGAGAATATTAATAAACACTTGAAGAAAGTGATCCTTGTTAATGAGTAGTGGAAAAATTGACTAGATTGTGTTCCAATATTGGATGTAAGAAATGAGTTTTTATGTTTAGTGGAGGTGATTTCCATGCAAATTATAGAAGGTGTGTCTTAGATTCTGCTTGCTTCTTATATTAAAATGTGAGGTGAAAGAAATAAACTAAGAAGAAAATGCTAAGCAAAAAGTAACCAGAACGTGATCATTTGAAAAATTCTCCGCCTGTATTGCAAAAGGTGTTACAGTGTGCTCTTGAGGAAACACCTACAGATGGTGGAGAAACTTCTACTGGGGAGATTAGGTGTGTGACTTATGTGCAGTGGTTCAGATGTGCTATGTTTGCCCTCAGCAAAACTCATATTGAGATTTGATTTTTAATGTGGTGGTATTTAGAGGTGAAGCCTATTGGGAGGCATTTGGGTTATTGGGGCAGATCCCTAATGAATGCCTTGCTTCTGTTTTTGCAGTAATTAGTTCTCACTCTCATGAGACTAGATTAGTTTTCACAGGCATGGATTTGTTCTCACAAGAGTAAGTTATTATAAAGCCAGGACGTCCTTTAGGTTTTCCTTTGTTAAGTGTTCACTTCCCCTTTGACCTCTTTCATGTGGTGACGCAGTACAGAAACTCTTGGCAGAAGCCAGGTACATGACCTTCAATAGTTTAGCCTGAAGAACTGTGAGCTAAATAAACCTCTTTTCTTTATAAATCACCCAGTGACAGGTATTCTTTTATAGCAACACAACACAAACTAGGACACTCGTGTATTCAATAAACAATCTCATCAGAAGCTAGGAGTATAGTTGAGGTCATCCAGGAAGGATCTATGGAGAATCTTTGTGTCTGATAACATGGATCCCCTTGACACATAGAGATGGCCTGCAGGGTTTTAAGAATGTTATACCAATTAAAAAACTGCAAAATTGGACTAAAGAAGACAGATATTGAATAAAATGAAAGAAAGACTCTCAGACTCTAAGGGTTCTACTGGTAGAAAATGGACTGACAGGGCTGCTTGGTTTTGAACGTATGTTCCCATTTTAGGGGATGTTGGGGTGGGGTGAAGGTATTTTGCACAAGGGACAGAGATGAATTTTGGAAAAAGCATATTGTACTGGAATGCATAGTGTCCCCCAAATTTAATATGGTCCCCCAAAGTTTATGTCTACCCAAAGCCTCAGAATGTGACCTTATTTAAAAATCAGGTCACTACAGATACAATTGGTTAAGATGAGGCTATACTGGATTAGAGCAGGCCCTGAATCTACTCAGGCAATCTTATAAGGAAGGGGAGCTTAGGAAACACACAGATGCACAGAGGAAGGCCATGTGAATGTGGAGGCAGAGACTGGAATGATCTACAGGTCAAGGAATTCCAAAGATTGCTGAAAATCACTAGAAGTTAGAAGAGAGGCATGGAACTGATTATCCCTCAGAGTTTCCAGAAGAAACTACCTCTACTGATACCTTGATTTCATAGTTTTGACTTCCTGAACTATGAGAGAGAAAAATCTGTGTTGTTTTAAGTCACCCAGTTGGTGATATTTTATTACAGCAGCCTTAAGAAACTAATAGATCATGATAAAATTATTTGAAATTAGAGCCCATAATCAGTACATTCATCATAAGATGCTTTCTTAGGTAAAAGGAAAATGAAAATAAATGTCTTGTATTTTCTAAATCTTGTGCCTGAGAAAGATTAAAAAGCATGAATAACAAAAATTAAGATTGTTAGTATTTTCACATTCAGTGAAAACAAATATATTAAAATAATAAAATAGTGGTAAATGATCATGTCAATTTATTACATTTTGATAAAAACACCTGTTTACTTTGAATAGAAGTAAGTCAACACGATGTCTTTAAACATTTCCACCTAAGCTGCTTTTTACCTATAATCAATCTTTTAAAATGTAAATATGTTTTGATTTTAGATCTTATCAGTTTGCTTGAGGCACAGATGTCAAAATGAGATATTTTTTAAATGAATGATCATGAGGAATTTTAGCTGTATTTTTCAAAAAGCATAATTTGAGTCTAGCGATAACCTTAATTAGAATAGCTATTATACTAGTGATAGAAATAATTACTGATAGCAGAATGTAATATATTCAATAGGATATAAGGTCCTCTTAGTGTTTTGATAGCTAAAGAAGCATTGAGGCCACATTTTCTATTAAAATAAATGCAACTTATTAAATATATGATTCAAAACATTTTGCATTTTCTCTTGGTAAGAAAAAGAGGCACATTTCATTATCAAACGTTCTTTTTATCTTTTCCAATTACCCTGCAGCATTAAGAAAACACATTTTCCCACATTTAATTAACGTTACACATGATCAGCTTTAACTGGTAAGCACAAATAAACCTTTGTAACTTCTATGCTATTCAGTTCATCTACAAATATCCAGTCTCTAAAGTATCTTGTTGCTGATAATAGGCTGTTAAAATCAATTACTGCAATCTGTGAGGTGAACTAGACTAATTTTTTCTTAATATATATATGTACTAAATTCAACATGTAATAATTCCACCCAGCGTAACAACATTTTACATTTTTTATGCATCACTTTCTAAAATAGAAGAGGCACACTTTGACCTTAAAATTTAATTCTATGTTGTGGAATTTTTAAAATATAAATTGCAGAGCTTACTCTCATATTCACTGTTAATACTAACTTATTAACCATTTACTACACCCCACACTCTGTTTTGTGCACATAATTTAAGTAATATAAATCCACACTCAAAAAAACCAGTATAAAAGATAGTCATGCCTGTTACATTACAAATGAGATAAATATATGTATGACATAACGTTTTGAAAGCTGTTAAGAGTTAGAAATGTACCAGATGAGTTAGAAATAATTACATAGAAGAGGGATTGAATTAAAATATTTCACGTCAAAAGAATGGATTCCAGACAATGACTACGGCCTTAACATAAACAAGAGATGAGGACAGCTCGGACCAGTGTAGGTGAGAAAAACAGGTTTGATTCTGGATATACTCTGAAGGTTGAACTAACAGGAAATGCTGGTAGAACACACGTGGATTTCTGTAAGAATGTTTTTTATTTTTTTGCTTTAAAATATTTTGACCTCTACTGAAAGTGGTCATGCCTTGGAAGAGATGGGAATGGGGAAATCGCTGTGTACATATTCAATTTTGAATTCTTATTCGTCATCCAGGTTGAGACAAAGAACAGACAGCACATTCATGCGTCTGAGTTCAAGAAAGACTTAAATATAGGAATCATCAGCTCTTTTTGTTTGTTTGTTTGTTTTTGTGACGGGGTCTCCCTCTGTCACCCAGGCTGGAGTGCAGTGGCATGACCTCGGCTCACTGCAAGCTCCGCCTCCCAGGTTCAAGCAATTCTTCTGCCTCGGCCTCCTGAGTAGCTGGGATTACAGGCATGCACCTCCAAGCCTGGCTAATTTTAGTATTTTTAGTAAAGATGGGGTTTTGCCATGTTGGCCAGGCTGGTCTTGAACTCCTGACCTCAGGTGATCCGCCTGCCTTGGCATCCCAAAGTACTAGGGTTACAGGTGTGAGCCACCGTGCCCAGGCCATCAGTTTGTAAGTAATATTTAAAGCCATGGAAGTAAAGGAGATCACCAAAAAATGATTCTGGATCATGATTTTGCAATGTTGGCAATATCGCTATGGAAGGGTGGATAATTCTTGGTTTTAGAAGACTGTCTTTTGCATCGTGTGATGTTGAGCAGCATCCCAGGCCTCTACCCACGATGCTAGCAGTGGTAACCCAAAATGTCACCAGACATTGCCAAATGTCCCATGGGAGCACAGTCATCTCCAGTTGAGACCACTGACTGCTCTAGAATATAAAAAAGAAGCTCCAGGACTAACTTTTAGGATTCTCCAACGTTTAGAAGTTAAGGAAAACAGCTGGGCTTGGTGTCTCAGGCCTGTAATCCTAGCAGTTTGGGAGGCTGAGGCGGGTGGTCACCCTAGGTCAGGAGTTCAAGACCAGCCTGGCCAAAATGGCAAAATCCCATCTCTACTAAAATACAAAAAATTAGCCAGGCATGGTAGCGGGTGCCTGTAGCCCCAGCTACTTGGGAGGCTGAGGCAGGAGAATCACTTGAACCCAGGAGGTGGAGGTTGCAGTGAGCTGAGGGATTGCGCCATTGAACTCCAGCCTGGGTGACGGAGTGAGACTCTGTCTAAAAAAAAAAAAAAAAAAAGAGACCAGGTGCGGTGGCTCACGCCTGTAATCCCAGCGCTTTGGGGGGCGGAGGCGGGCGGAGCACGAGGTCAGGAGATTGCGACCATCCTGGCTAACATGATGAAACCCAGTCTCTACTAAAAATACAAAAAATTAGCCGGGCGAGGTGTCGGCGCCTGTAGTTCCAGCTACTCGGGAGGCTGAGGCAGGAGAATGGCGGGAACCCGGGAGGCGGAGCTTGCAGTGAGCTGAGATCCAGCCACTGCACTCCAGCCTGGGCGACAGAGCAAGACTCCTATTCAAAAAAAAAAAAAAAGAAAGAAAAAGAAAAAGAAAAAAGAAAAAGAAAAGAAAAGAAAAAGAAAAACGTTAAGGAGAACTGAAGAAACTAGCACTACCTCTGCAGGGAGGTCAGAAAGGGAAACAAAGAATCAAACAAGCATAGGGCTCTGAAAGCAAAAAGAAGAATTTGTTACCAGAAAAAAGGAGAAATAATCTGTGCCAAAAGTCATGGTTTGGTTAAATAATAGCTGAGATAAGACTTGACCATTGTTTTACTAACATCAAGATGACAGGAAACCTTATCAAGAAACACTTTTGGTGGAGTAGTGTGGGGACCTGTATATTTACACTATGCTAAATTATACCCCACAGATTACATGGAGATTGCAGAATAAACAGTTCAAATTGCAATTTGGATAGCTGATTGACCCCTCTTGAATCAGCAATTAGTCTTAGAATCTTTTAACATGAAATAAGCAGATAGCATATTCCTCATGATTTGATGAAATGTAAAGTATACAGTGTTAGGTGTAAAGTATTACATAATATTCTATCTATAATGTTGAACTCAAATATGATAAGGCCTCTACAGGTAACCTGCAATTTACAAATAATGCAATTAAAGGGATAAGTCAAATGACACTACAACCAAACAATGAGAAAAATTTATAAAATGTGACATTCTACAACATCTGACATCAGCAACAATTTCATGACATGAGTATAAAAGACAGAGGAAGATGCAAGAATGAAACAGTCTTACAAAACATTAAAATGCAATTTGTAGACCTTGTGAAACTCTGACTGTTTAACAAATCAAATGTAAAGAAGAAAGAGATAACTGGAAAGATTTGAGTATAGACTGACTATTAGATGACATAGAGTTAATGCTGTTGCCTGACAAAAGAGTATGGTTGTATTATGGAATGAAGTATTGAGAATATAGAACAGCCTGACTCTACTTTTTGATGTTCAATTGCTCATATCTTACAAACCGCACTGCTCCCTTCTCTTCTTAGGCCTCACTATTAAGCAGCTTGACAAGAAAGTCTGAGTATTCCTCTTTCAGCTGGTAGAAGATTCAAAACACTCAAGCCTCTTGAATATTCCTGAGGACCCTCACCTCACCCCCAATTCTTAAACACAATGACATTCCCAAGCTAGTCTCTTTCTTACTCTTTCAAACCATTTTTCAGACCAGCTTGGAAAGTGTGCCTTGTCCACAGAATGCTTTATCCTGTTAGTAATAAACATTTTCATACTGTCTTGGGGGTGTTTTGGGGGGGGTGTGTGTGTGTGTGTGGATGTGTCTGTACCATTATCATTAGAGACATCTGGATCAAATTTTGGGTGGAAATCTGTCCTTGTTCTCAGAGTGTCAAAAACAAGATGTAACGCTATAATGTTTGAAATTTATTGTAGTGTATTTTAAAAGAATAAAAGAAGAGAGAGAGAGGAATAAAGGAGAAAGGGGAAGGAAGGAAGGAAGGAAGGAAAGGAAGGAAGGAAGGAAGGAAGGAAGGAAGGAAGGAAGGAAGGAAGGAAGGAAGGAAGGAAGGAAGGAAGGAAGGAAGGAAGGAGGGAGGGAGGGAGGGAGGGAGGGAGGGAGGGAGGGAAGGAAGCGAGGAAGGGAGGGAGGAGATAAAAGAAAAGGTAATAAAAATAAAGGAATAAATTATAAGTGTGGCAACTACTGTGCTCAAATTTCTTAATTCTCCTCTTTCTGACTGTTACCCCAAGGCTGCAGAGGAAGTTTAAGTATTATTAAAATGCTGGTGGAGAGGAGTATCAACTACTGCTCTTCTTCAGTTTCTTGACAGACTTTACTGTTACAGCATTTCCTACTTTTCCATTTCTGTTCTCACTACATGTACTGGGCAAGCCCAAGCATACACTGCTATGTCCTTGTTACCTTTGAAGTTAGAACACTTTACGTTTAAAAAAAAAAAAAAAAAAAAATCACAGATGTATTCCAATGCCTAAGTCCTGTAAGTATACCCCTGGCGTAACTGCTATCCTGAGTCATGACCATTCCCGCAGAGTATAATCAAGTTCTACCCTCTAACTTTAAATCCACATACTCTTCTTGTCTCTAACTCTGGTTTCTCAGGTGGCTGTGAAGCACTTTGAAAGAGTTCCCTTCCTGCATTTCCATTCAAGGGGATAGAATCATCCTCCTTTACACTGGAATGCTCACGTTTGCCCACGGGTCTGTGTGTCACTGCCACAGTCACAGAAGATTAAGAGTCATTCATCACTTTCTCAGTTCGTTGTTTCCCCTTTCACTGGGCTTTTCCACAGGCTCAAAAAGATCTGTAAGTGCTTTCCCAGCCTTGTAGAATGCTGAGTCTTGTTTTGTGCTTTATGGTACCACTTTGCAATTTGAGTTTGCCAAATGTTGGTTATTGCCTTTCCCAATTCTCAAACCATTACAAAAATGTCTTTCCATTTGGTCCTAGGTTGCAACACAATAAGAATTACCACTGATATGGTTTGGCTGTGTCCCTACCCAAGTCTCACCTTGAATTGTAATAATCCCCGTGTGTCAAGGGTGGGGCCAGGTGGATATAATTGATCATGGGGTTGGTTCCCCCATACTGTTCTAGTGGCAGTGAATACATCTCACGAGATCTGATGGTCTTGCCTGCCACTAAGTAAGACATGACTGTGCTTCTCCTTTGCTTTCCACCATAACTGTGAGGCCTCCCCAGCCATGTGAAACTCTGAGTCCATCGAATCTCTTTCCTTTATAAATTACCCATCTCAGGTATGTCTTTATTAGCAGCATGAGAACAGACTAATACAACCACAAATTAAAAATACATCAGAAGACCGGCCTCATGACTCACCCATGTAACCCCAACACTTTGGGAGGCCAAGGCAAGTGGATCACATGAGATCAGAAGTTCAAGACCACCCTGGCCAACACGGTGAAACCCTGCCTCTACTGAAAATACTAAAATTAGCCAGGTCTTGTGGCACGTGCCTGTAATCCCAGCTAGTTTGGAGGCTGAGGCATGAGAATCGCTTGAACTGGGGAGACGGAGGCTGCAGTGAGCCAAGATTGTGCCACCGCACTCCAGCCTGGGTGACAGAGCAAGGCTCTGTCTCAGACAAAAAAAGGAAACAAAATACAGCTGATCTGATTTCAAATCTATTCTATCGCATGGACTTCTAGGCAATCACATTCTGCAACTACAGTAAAATCCTAGATGTTCACCAAACTTGACATTATTCATGTAAATTAACCAGTAAATAAACTTAACTGTATGTCTAATAGGATAATATTTTATTTTTTTACTCATACATATATTAATTCATTGATATTATGTAAGAAAATAATTATATATCATTCACTATTTAGGTATCATCAAAAAGTTTTGAAGCTATAAAATAAAATACAACACTTCTTTCTTCCTTCAAAGAGATCACAACTGACAGTGAAAATAGATAATTTTGGATAACTATGAAAATAGACATATCCATATGGCTTTGTGAGAATGCTGAATATTTGTAACTAACCCAGCAGAGAGGAGTTAAATGGATCTTGACCTTGTCTTGAAAGGACTTTGGCCAGTTAGTCTAAATCTGCTCCTGGCTCTCCGGATCATGCATGGTAGGAAAAATTCCACAGGAGAGGACCACAAGGGAATGTGCTCTCAGTTGAGGACCAAGTGCTGTCAAAGCAAGCAGGTAACAGAAAATTATGGTAAAAAGGAGAAAGTAGTTAAGTTTATTTCCAATGGTACAAGGGTTCCATAAAGCAGAGGAAAGGACTGAAGGGGAATCCATTTTAGGAGCTACCAGGAAATGGAAGTTTTTGTGCTCTAAGAAGATAAGAAAATAAGAGGGCATAAAATTTAGACAAGATTGGGAAGAATGGCTTTCAAAGGAATGAAAGGATGAGAGTAATGTTTAGAAATGACTGAATTCAAATATTTTATTTCTGGCAGAAATACTATGGGGACAGAATGACAAGGGTTGTTCTCAAATAATACTTGGCCTATGAAGCTTGTACAATGGGTGACAGTAGCCATGTCCTTAAATACAGATGCCCTATTCTCATGAAAGCAATTTAGGAACAAATTAGACAGAACTCCTTCTGTGCAAAGAATGTTTCATGGTGTTCAGAAGAGGAGAGAGAGTATGTCTCCAAGTGGCAGACCCTGTTAAAACTTGGGAGAACAGGTAAAATCCTGTCCTAGGATATGGGTTAATGACTTGTTTTGATTAAGAACCATATTCTAAGAATTCTAGTTACTTGAGAAGGTAAATATCATCTACCATAGATTATAATTTTAAAAATGAATACTAAGACAATTTAAAACATAAGTATCTAATGAAAGGTAATAGTGTTCATAAATATAAAATTTCAATATTACATAAATTCAATTTCTATCAGTTTTAATATGATTTTTTTACTGTATAATTCATCAGAGTTCTCTGGAGAACAGGACAAATGGGATATTTTTTAATTTACTGATTTACTTTAAGGAATTGGCTCACATGATTATGGAAGTTTGCAAGTATAGAGTTCTCAGGATGGGCTGGCAGGCTGGAAACAAGAGAGAAGCTGATACTGAAGTTCAGGTCCAAATGCCATCTGCCGAAGAGTTCCCTTTTGCTGGCAAGAGGTCATTCTTCTGTTCTATTCAAGCCTTCAGCTGATTGGAGGAGGCCCACTCACATTATGGAGGGCCATCGGCTTTACTTAAAATCCATCACTTTAAATGCTGATCTCATCCAAAAATATCCTCATAGAAACATCCAGAATAATGTTTCAACATAGGCACCAGCCAAGTGGATACCTAAATTTAATCAGGCTACAGTGGAATTAGCCTACTATCATTGTTCATTGTTTAATGTTATAGTTTGCGTGTCTAAGATCTGAAAAATGCCATTTTTTAAACATTTGTGTAGCAATGTATATGTTATCAATAGCTGTAACATGGATAATTCCAGTTTATCCTCAAAACTATGATCTGAAGGGAGAGAGAACTAAAAATTTAAAGGGTCCATTATAAGAATTGGCAGTAGAAATATTACTTTTACAGGTTTGGAGATAATGAGTCCTACGTGGTTTAAACAAATGGGCAAGATAAAACAGCCAGTAAATTAGTGCAAATAAGACTTGAATGTCAGCCTTCTGACTACAAGCCTAAAACTTTTACCACCATAGCTGTGCTTTAGAGAGAAATGTTTCTATAGTTGGAATCAATTTGTAGGATCAGAGCACTGAGTCCCTTTAAATTTAGGCAGAGCATCATTCTTCATTAGTGGGCCAGCATGTGGTAGGAAACTGATTAACTTAAAGCTCTTTTAAAGGTACCCACAGGTATTCATGTCAGCAATGTACTATTTACCAGTCACTAATCTACAGGTGATCTTAATATGGAAATCCTTAATTTGAAAATAAGGACGATTTCATATTACATTCCAAAGACCGTAATTGTCTTTAAATTGCCCTTCTTTACTCTGAAGATTTGATCTCTGAAGCCTGAAATGAAACTTTAACATTTTCAATTAAATTCAAGCCTTCAAGGTTTGGTTGAAACTAAGAAAATGATTTGTGAACCTCTTTTTAAACTCCCTCTGAAATCAGCTTCGAGCTAGTAAAGTTCTAATTCTTCACATTTAGTCGAGTTAATAAAAGAGAAGTTCCTCAATGCTAAACTTTAGTCATAAAGTTCAAGCTATGCCAAAAAAAAATAAAGTATTTTTTCCAATTAATCATTGGCTTTTATTTCAATATCTAAAACGTTTTTATTTTTTTAAAAAAGAACACAGCTTATTGTTTGCATGCATTGTTTAAGAGGTGAAGGCAGTAAAACAAAGCAAAGTTAAAATAAACAAAATTATCTTGCCTTCTATTACGTGGCATCTAAGAGTTACATATCTGGCAATTATAATACACAGTACCTATTTTTAAGGTTCTCCCAAATTCTGTGAAATATTTTGGGATGTTTCGTTTAAACATCTCAGAAAACTTCACTCCCTTGCATCTTCAATTTACTCTTTCGAAAGTCATAACATGCTTGTGCTCCTTTGAGGAATAAACTGTTATTGTGATGTATTTTTTCAAGATGTTCAGAATGTGAGACTATCATGTAATGACATTCATAACTTCTATTATCTGCCCTATTGTAATAGGAAATCGGCCATGAAAAGTGATCATGGAATCCCCCAAGATGTTGCCTTCAGTCTTCATGCTACAATATATTAGTATATTCCTCTCTTAGTTCCTCCCTCTTTGACTTTATCATTCATTAGAAATCCTACTCTCCTATTTTTATAAGACTTTTAGAGAACTACAGAATACTTCTGAAAGTGCAACACAATTTCGAAACTCATCAGTTAATTTTTTTCATTTCTCATCTATTGGCTTATTTGTTTTTTTGTTTGTTTTTGTCTGTTTGTTTGTTTTGAGACAGAGTCTCACTCTGTCACCCAGGCTGGAGTGCAGTGGCGCGATCTTGGCTCACTGCAAGCTCCGCCTCCCGGGTTCAAGCGATTCTCCTGCCTCAGCCTCCGGAGCAGCTGGGACAACAGGCGCCGCCACCACGCCCGGCTATTTTTTGTATATTTAGTAGAGATGGGGTTTCGCCATGTTGGTCAGGCTGGTCTCAAACTCCTGACCTGGTGATCTGCCTGCCTCAGCCTCCCAAAGTATTGGCTTATTTAATATCTCTGCAATGATAGATTTTGATTTTTGATCATTCTATAAGATTGCAGAGTGTTGTGTTATAGCATAGGTACAAATTCGTGAATTACATGTAACAGATGTTAAAGGAGAATTCAAAGAAGTGTATTTTATCACTATATCCAAATATACTGCTAGGATTTACACCTGGCCTTCCTTGTCAAGTGTTGGACTTTTCATAGGCTGTCTTGCATCTTGAATCTTTGTAACATACAGGAATAAGGATGAATATGAAAATATTATAAGACCCAGTGGGTTCATGTTGCAATGAAATCGAAAATGATTTGCCCTCTTAAATACTTTCGTAAAACCAAAAGTGAGCTAGTAAAAGCTTAAGGAAAGATAAGCGCCATTTGTTTTCTGGTGTGAGTTATTAATAGAAAAAAAGGCACAAAATTTGCTCCTAAATAGAAATAGCCAATAATTTTTATGTAAACTGAACAGCTGTGAAAACACCAAATATACATTTCCAAGTTCATCTTAATGTATAGACTGGAGTATTATGTATTAGGTATAGCTGCTATTTTGACACATTTTCTTCTGTAATTCTAGAAATTTCTTATATTTACCTCCAATAAAAATCTCACAAATACCTAGATTTAATTTTGAAGACATAAATAAATGAATGTGATTACACAGGCTTTAAACTCCAGTGGCAATTTAGGTATCAAAATTAAAGCCTTTGTATTCATTTATTATAACATTTAAAGAATAGTCATGTATAAAAATGTCAAAATATTCTAAAATAACAGGTACCACTAATTTTTCTTTTATATTTTGGCTACCATCACCCTACACTAGTTTGTAACATACTAGCAGAATTAACCTTAGAAAGTCAAATCTCAAATATTACTGGTTTTATTTAAAATATCAAGGAGAGATGACCTTGTACTTCTTACTGGCTTATACAAAATCAACCTGATAATGGATGTATGCTGTTTCTAAATAAGGTGTTTGATATTCAAATATTTTCAGCGACTGGAATAAATCACCCATTTCATATCTTACTCTAGAACCAAATGCATGACCATTCATTCCGTGCTAAATATAATCCTACTAGAGGTGCAATAATTTAGCATTTTAAATACTCTGGTCATGTTAGTATGTATTTAAAGAAAAATTCTATTCCATATTCTCACACATTCCATGTATCATGACTTTGAATTGGTGAGGGCTTTTGTGCACTCAGAGTTTAGGTCAAAGCAATAAATGGTAAGATTCAAAGTTGTGGAAACTCCATATTTTCAAAGTAAGAAAAACCTAGCAGTGTAAACTTCTAAACTTTAATATTTATATTGTCTCATATAATTGATGTTGTGTATAAATTAGCATATATTAAAATGTCCTTATTTATGCTAATTTATGGTCTCTTCAAAAATAACACAAACGCACCACAAGTCACACATAAACTGTTATAGCACTGTGAAGAATAAAGAAGGTCATCAGAATTTGTTTCTCAATAGAAAAGTTAATTGTAATAAGAATTTGAAATGAAAATAGGCACTTAAAAATGGGGTATTTGCATAAAATATAAACACTTTGCAAAATCAGAAAAGCTGAAAAAGAAGAAGGAAAGAGTAAAAAAGGAAAACAATTAGAAAATGAGTATTAAAGAAAGAAGAAAAAAGGAAAATGACAATGGATTATTATACCTGCTTTGGTTTAAAAATTCATAAAATTTCAGAGAAATTATTTGGCAATAGAATTCTAGCAGTCACTGACCCACGCATTCTGACATGTGTCCTATTTTCTTAATTTTACTTATTCTTATAGGTATCCTATTTTCATGGGAATATTTTTGTTTATCTCTATTGTCTCAGTTTAATTATAAGTTGCTCTCCCAATATCTCTCAAAATAGCAAAAAACACAACAAATCGCAAATTACATTCCCAAATAAATGTGTCACTGAATAGTCAGGAACAGTGCTTCCGAGGTGTTTCTTCAATAAATACAAAAACATAGTCTTTAAAGGACTTCTGTTTAAAAAATACAAGACAAAATATCATGTGATGTGAAGGCATTTGATATAGTTTGGATGTGTGTCCCTGCCCAAATCTCATATTGAAGTGTAATCCCCAGTGTTAGAGGTGGGGCCTGGTGGGAAAAGTATGGCACCTACCCAATGCTTTCTTGTTCCTGCTTTCATTATGTGACCTGCCTGTTCCCCTTCCACCTTCCACCATGGTTGTCAACTCCCTGAGGCCTCTCCAGAAGCAGATTCCACTATGCTTTCTGTACAGCCTGCAAAACTGTGAACCAATTAAATCTCTTTTCTTATAAATTACCCAGTCTCAGATACATCTTTATAGCAATGCAAGAATGACCTAATACAGCATGTCAAAGCTAAACATTCAAATTATGTTGGTTTGGTTTTACCCTCATTCAGATCTTTATGATCTCTTATCTGGATTATTGGAATCTATTTAATGTTACCCTTATTCTTTATTACACCAATTTATCTACCACATTCAATCATGCAAGCCTGATTGTGTCAATTCTCTTTTTTCACTAGAGCAATGACGCCTTCTTATTTGTATTTTTAATAGACCTAATAGTCTTATATATTTATGGAATACAATGTGATATTTTTTATAAATATACATGTGGAATGATTGAATCAAGAAAATTACACATTTATCACTTCATATACTTATTATTTTTATGGTAAGGAAACTGAACTTTGAAATATACATTATTATTAACTGTAGTCACCATGCTGTGGAATAGATCTTAAATCCTTATTCTTCCTGTTTAACTGAAACTTTGTACTTTATGACTATCGTCTCTTTCTCAAAATAGCAAAAAGCACAATGAATTATAAGGTCACTCTCAACAAATGTGTCACTGAATAGGGACAGTGTCTCCAATGTGTTTCTTCAACAAATACAAAGCAATTATGATATACACTATATTTTTGAGATGTATCTCTCCATTCCACCCTACATCTTCCATCCCTCCATTCCCTAGTAACCACCTTTCTGCTTTCTACTTCTATGAGTTTGATTTATCCAGATTACACTGATAAGAAATTATGTTATAGTATTTATCTTTATGTGACTGGCTTATTTCACTTAGCATAGTGTTCTTCAGGTTCATCCATGTTGACTCAGATGACAAATTTAGTTTGAAAGCCTGAATAGTACTTCATTGCTATCATTTGAATGTGTTCCTCCAAGTTCATGCATTGGAAACTTTATTATCAATGCAGGATCGTTGGGAGATGGCACTTAATGGAAGAGGTTTAGGTCATGGGGGCATCCTTCTCATTAATGGATTCATACCACTATCTCAGGATTGGATTCCTAAGAAAAGGGTGACCTCAGCCTTCTCTCTCTGTCTCTCTCCTTCTCTTGCTCTTCTGCTTTTCACCATAAGACAATGCAACAAGAAGGCCCTTGTCAGATTCTGGTCCCTCAATCTTGAGTTTCCAGCACCAGGAATTGTGGGCCAATATACGTCTGTTCACTGTAAATTACCTGGTCTCTGATACTCTGTTACAGAAGCACAAAATAGACTAAGCCATTGATTGTGCATAAATGCCACATTTTATTTTTCCATTCATCACTTGATATTTAGGTTGATTCCATATCCTGACTATTGTGAATATTGCTGCAATGATGATAGGAAGGCTGATATCTCTTTGACTTACGAATTTCAATTCCTTTTGGAATACAGAAGTGGATCATATGATAGTTCTATTTTTTGCTTTTTGAAGAACCTCAAATAGTTTGCTACAATGTCTATTCTAATTGACATCCCACCAATAGTGTGTAAGAAATTCCTTTTCTTTGTATACTTTCCAACACTTGTTATCTTTTGTCTTTTTGATAATAGCTGTTTTAATAAGTGTGAGGTTAAAAAAGAGGAAGAGAGAAAAATATAAAAAATAAACAATTTAAAAATGGATTTACAACATCTAAATCTAAAAGTTTAAAGTGAAAATCATTAACAAATTACATCACCCATCCCAGGCGCCCTATCTACCATGACCTCTCCACCCTCACCACCTTCTACTATCCTTGCTTCTCTGAATATATTGTATAATATCTCAATTTAACCTTTTAGACAGACAAATACTACAGACCAGAGTGTTCTTATCCCATGGAACTCTCACTGCCACACAAACATCAGCTTCTTATGTATCTACCTGCTGTAATATTTTTCCATCTTCAAGGATTATCTCAAATTTGACCTCCTGAAACTACGAATGGAATTAATCATTGTTTCCTCTGTGCATTAATGTTCAAACAAGCATTCACCAATTGTGATTCATTCCCAAACTGATAATTACTTTAAATATTATTAACAAAATATATAATGAATAATTCAATATAAAAAATCTGATAAAAAGATATTCATAAACATAAATGAATGGAGAAAGAGAACAAAAATAGTTCTTAAAATGGAAAATGAATATAAGTTTTTGGTGTTTATCTTTTAAAAACAACAATGAATTAAACAAAGCGGAAGCTAAATACAGCTGCACTACAGAAATTTATGTATATTTAAAAGGAAAAAATAAGGCCGGGTGCGGTGGCTCAAGCCTGTAATCCCAGCACTTTGGGAGGCCGAGACGGGCGGATCACGAGGTCAGGAGATCGAGACCATCCTGGCTAACACGGTGAAACCCCGTCTCTACTAAAAATACAAAAAAATTAGCCGGGCGTGGTGGCGGCGCCTGTAGTCCCAGCTACTCGGGAGGCTGAGGCAGGAGAATGGCGGGAACCCGGGAGGCGGAGCTTGCAGTGAGCTGAGATCCGGCCACTGCACTCCAGCCTGGGCGACAGAGCGAGACTCTGTCTCAAAAAAAAAAAAAAAAAAAAAAGGAAAAAATAGCTAAAAATACTCAGCAGACATAAAATAAAATTTTAAGTATAACCTCCATTAATCAAGGCAGCACTAGCTGACTAACAGATAAATTAGCATCTTAAGAAAATGAAAATGGATTTTCTGCTCATGAGCAGTCCAAAGTAGCTCTTCCTGACACGAAAACATCTCTCCTGCAGTTGGCGGTTTAAAAACTCAAACACCTTTCGTCTTGTAGCTCCATGAACTTCAATGAGTGGCTTTCAAGGAGAATAAACATGGGGAAATAATATGTGTGACTTTTTATATGAGTCGTGCCTAGACATAGCATTCATCCACTTGGTGTATTGATTTCATTGACTAGAACCAATGTAATTGCAGGTAAATTTGAGAACTATAGCCTAATGATAATGTTTGAAGTAAAAGGAAATTCAGTTAAAAATTAGCTATATTTTATCACATCATACAATTTTACATGTTATAAAATTGAAACTATTACTTAAAATTAAAATATAAATTAAAAAGCAGAGACATTTTATACATTTTTAGATAAATAAACTCATCTGTCATAAGACCTATACATCTGTGATTCCAAATACAGGCTCTATGCTGCCAAGCATCAACCCTTCTCCTTTAATCGCACATTAACTCGGTGAGGTTGAACTTTAACCGTAAAAAAAAGATAATTCTTCTACCAAAAGTAAACCATGTGTTTCAAGAACCACAGCAGTCATATATGACCAAAGTGGTAATCTGTTTGACAGCATGGCGCCATTAAAAACACATAGATTTTGTGGCTTGTTGTCGTGGATGTTATAATGCACTTGCCATAAGCATATCCCTTCAAGGCTAAAGAATTTGTTTTTCTAGTTGTTGCCATGTACCTGGATGATAGCCCTCAACTGACAACTCTCTATGGAAAGTGCCTTGGCTATAGAGAGCTACCATGGGTATTGACAAGGCACTTACAAGGGGCAGCCTTCATTCAAAGATTGTGATACAGTGGTATAAAAATTCCACTTCTTGCCTCATTTTAAAATAACTCTCAAGGGCCATTCTTGTTTGGCTGACATCTTCTTTGACGTTGCATCGTGTCCTAAATTGCCCTTTGACCTAATACTACATCTTTTTCTTGTCCCACAAGAAAGCATTCTCTGTCCAAACTTTCATACGCTAATCTTCTCTGGGTCTGCTTCGTATGGAACTTTACCTTCAATAGTTGGTACAATAAGTGGGAGAAAAAAAGTAGAATATCAATTGGAATTTTCTAGCTGGGTCATATATTGACCAGATAATAATAGGAAGTCTATCGCTAGTAGTAATTGGAGCATGGATGTATTCGGACACATAGCAGTAGTGTAATTGTTTAAATTTTCACAGGCACAGGTCTTATATCCTATATATGAGTTAAAGTTAAATTATCAGGGCTTTGTAATATAGGTAAGGAGTAATATTTATAAGGATAATAGAATTGTATGCTTTTGCAGGGGGTAATCAATGTTTTGAGCAAAGATAATGAAAGCCTGAGTGTGATTATCACCTAAAGTCTGGGTGCGAAATCTAGAAAGGTTCCCTCACAGCATATAAAGAGATTCATCTTGTGTAGTCAGAAGGCAAATAAAGCTGAGGAGCAGGTCTGAGGTTTAATAAGAAGAACAGCAGAGCTTGGGAGAAAGTTGATCTTTCCACCTAGGGTGCGCTGATATCCTAAGATTAGGGCCTTAGGTAGTGTTATATGTGAAAATCTGGACTTTCTATATTCTCCAGTACCTGCTGAAATGACCAACTTCTCTCTTTTAAAGGCAGGCACCTTCCTCCGCTCCATGAAAATGTGCATGATGAGATAATATTTACATCCCTTCAAGGATCAGGTACTACATAGATTCCTGTATACCAGACCATAAAATAGGATTAATTGACAACATAATGCCTTTGTAAGGTAAATTTCACCAACTAAGAAAGACAAAGTATCATGAAGAAGCTTCAGGACCTAAACAACATGTACTGCAGGACCTAAACAACATGCAGGAAATGGAAGAGTATCTATCTCTAGTATCTATCTATCTATGTATCTATCTATCTATCTATCTATCTGTCTGTCTGTCTATCTATCATAAGATATTAAGATTCTAGATCAAGGGAGGCAGAATACATAGTTTAATACGGCATAATTAATTAATGTATATTTGAAGCATTTTCCTAGAATGCAACGTTTAACATTCTGATACCTTCCCTAGACATGTTGCTTTCCTATTGCTACTGTAGACTTCAGAACCTTGGGCAGAGTGAGGGTCTATTATGAGAATTGCCGAAACTGCGATGTCATATGATAAAAGAATAAATGAAAAGTTTCAGAATAATTGGCAAGCTAGAGAGAATATACAATGTAAGGCCAGAAAACTCAACAAAGGACTCTTTACTGTAGGAGGGCCTAAATTTACCAAAGCAATAAAAACAATGTGCTTAAAACAGTAAAATAAGCACCCATAAGAAGTTCAGTGTTGGATCTTCTCTGTAGATAGGAGCTAACTTTAGAAAAGTCTGTTGTAGAATTGGACTCACTGACAGCAATGGAGACAATGATAGAATTCCAACATCGTAGAAGTCAGCTGGCAGTAGATTACTGTCTGAAGCAAGACAGTAGAAATTATAATATGAGTCAAGTTTGGAGGGAAAGCCAGGAAGCTTAACACAGAGAGTTGTGGGGAGGGTTAGAGAGCAGCGTCCTTAAGGGAAAAATAGATGGGCAACCACTCTAATATTTACAATTTCTTTATCAATTTTTAGACCTGAGCCAGTTTTCCAACCTGATTATCACTGACAGAGGAAGAGGTTTTGTCTCTAAAAGGACAGATCCTGCAATACTAGAGTAAATATATGATAATTCCGCAGGCCTTCCCCTAGGAAATCTGTAGCCATTTGCTCAGGTAATTATACAGTGAAAAAAGAAACTCCTCCAGGTTTTGAGGACCATTGAACACAGGATCCAAGCTAACCTTTATACTGTTCACATGAAGCATTAACATGGATCCCTTATTAGAATGGGTTGTATGAGAGCCAAATAATAAACAAGAGTCCTGACCCAGTTGTTTGATGCATTCACCTGGTGATCCTTTTTTGGGTTCCAACTGTAAATCAAAATGGATATAGAGTTCGCAGTTTGCAAAATCTCTCTGTTAGTTCCTTAGGCAATGAGGTTACACTATGGCAGTGGGGAAAACCAAGTCGAATTCTTTGAAATTCCCCCACTTATCATCTGAGATAGGAAATAATATTTACCATAATAAATATGAATCAATCAGAGACACCTGCAAAAAAATAAGATATGAGAGTAGTGGTTACCCTCATATTTCAATTTATTTCGTGAAATTTGCCACTACAGGCTCATTAAAGATGGATTGTCAAGAATGATGGTACACTCCCACAAACTCAGCCAAGTGGAAAACCCCCTTGCAGTTGCAGTGCAGGATGTGCTTTCTGTGCATTGTTTCAGATACATGATAAATGGCCATTTATCCAAAAAAATATGTTCTTTACATTCATAGGAAAAAGATAGATCAGCAATAGTTCGCATTTATTGTTCCAGAGGGCCCTGTGAAGTCTCAGACCTGTAGCCTCAATGATATTTTCGAGGCTAATGATCTGAAACTTTTGAGCTCATGTCCTTTCAAGCTCTAGTTTTGACTGGGAGGAAGGGAGATTTTGTGCCCAAGTGTATATTTGACAATATCTAGGGGCATTTTTTGGTTGTTGTAAGTAGGGAAGCATACTATTAGTATTTACCAAGTAGAGTCCAGGAATCCCATAATGCATAGAGCAGACCCTCAAAAAAAAAATAATATATATATGTATACTTGCCTGGCACAAAGTGTTGATAGTTAAAGGTTGCAAAGCCCTGCTCTGATGCTCTGAACTAAAGGACAATTTTTTTTTTTTTTTTTTTTTTTTTTTTTTTTTGAGACGGAGTCTCGCTCTGTCGCCCGGGCTGGAGTGCAATGGCATGATCTCGGCTCACTGCAACCTCCACCTCCTGGGTTCAAGTGATTCTCCTGCCTCAGCCCCCGAGTAGCTGGGATTACAGATGCTCACCACCACGCCCAGCTAATTTGTGTATTTTTAGTAGAGATGGGGTCTTCCCATGTTGGTCGGGCTGGTCTCAAACTCCTTACCTCAGGTGATCCACCTGTTTCGGCGTCCCAAAATTCTGGGATCACAGGCATGAGCCACCACACCCAGCCAGTAAGGGGCAATTTATTCTATTGCACACTTTGCAACATGAAGGGTTACTACTTTTGGAAGACTTCACGTTCTCTCAGAGCAATTCTAAACAGCTATGTCTGCTTTAGAAATTTCCATGGGATTGGTCACAGCCTTTGTTAAGCCTGCATGACAGCCATGCTTCTCCCTCAACCCACTACCTTCACATCCCCAACAGGACCTGATTTCAAAAACACACCCTAAAATATTTCTGCTTGTTAACCTCTATCTCAGACTCTTCTTCCAAGGAAACCCAACCTGCAAGAACAAATAAGAACTTTAATTTCTGATTTAGCTTCTCAGTAGCTAAATTACCCTGGATATTTCAATTAGTATTTCTGAGAATCAGGTTTGTCATCAATAAAATGAAAATAATAATAATCTTATCACAATATTATTTAATGAGATGATATATTATGCAACAATGAGTTAACAAGCTATAGTACTAGACTTGTATCATCTAACTGAAATATTTTGGTTAAGAAAGGGAAAGGAATAAAACTTTTAGCATTTAAAGGTAATAAAGAGTAGGTTTAATACAATAGCATATGTAGTAAATTCACATCGAAATACATTGTAATTCTTATGGATATTAACATTCTGGTTCCTTTAAATTAGCTAATAATTTTTTTTTAAAATCTTGTAAATGTCTTTGGATTTCTCTGGCAATTCCTTGTTTTCCACTTTTTGTTTCTAGAATGAAAGCTCCAATTTAGTTATTTAATCCAAAAATAATGCTGTGTTGTGTTTTTTACCCACAAAATAATTATTTTAAATATAATTATTTATAAAAAATAATTCAAGTAATACAATCGAAACTCTGTGTCAACCCCTAACTTGCCAGACAGTTTGTAAAGGTTTTGAAAGATACCTGAACATGAAATTGTATTGGTTTCAAGACCTATCTAAATTACAAATTACCCCTAGAATTTTTAAATGTTCATATTGGTAAAAACTGTAAATTTTCTAAACATTGCTATGTCACTATTTTCTTTTACATACAACCAAGAAAGTACATAATTAAATCCCATTAAAATTAATGGTAGCAAAATGAGAAAAATAAACACAAATGAATCCTATCAACAGCAATTGCCAAATTAAATTTAAAATTTTATTTAAATAAAAACCAAAAACATTGCTTTACCAAAAAATTAAAAATAACGTAATAATAAAGAGCATGAGTTTTAATTACTTCATGCCATATAATAAATGTAATTTTTAATATTTCAAATAAAGATGCCATTGTATTATATGAAACTGGTAATATAATGGCCTTAGTACAAATAAATAAAATAAAAAAATCTTTAATTTTGGCCAAACTGTTCACAAAAATTATTTATTCTAGTAAAAAAAAAGAGATTTGACAAGTATTTAAAGGTATAATTAAAGTGTGAATTGTTGACAATCAGTGAAGGTGCCTCATAGGAATGTAAAAGTAATGTAGAATAATAATAAGAATAAGCCAAAATGTTTGTGATAGTTAGAAATTAAGTGAAGATTCTAATCATAAAATATAATGATTGAAACCTATGTTTTAATTTTATTATTACTAATTTTTTCAACTTTTTATGTCAAATATACCGATTATATCGGCATGTATACTTTTTAAATAAAGCTGAATAATGAAATTTAATGGGCAGGAAGAGGATGAGGGCAGAAATGCTAATGATGTTGATCTGAGTATGAGACAACTACAGTCACAATAATGTTGACTTTTACTCTTTGGTCTATACAGTCATAGACTCTAAAGTTGAGTTATGATGTTGGCTGAGAATTTCATTAAAAGCAAGGAGAGAATGAATTGAACACTTACTGAGTAACGAATATTACTTACCAGATACCTAACTTATTATTTTCTTATTTAATACCAATAGCCATTAGTAATAATCACAAAAGTATTATTTTCATTTTTCATTTCATACATAAAAAAATTGAAGTTGAGTGAGATTAAATAATATGCTCAATGTCAACAGATAGATATTTTTAGAATTGAGAGTCCAACAGGCTTGTTGAATTGAACAGTCCCTGCTTTCTTTATTAACTAAGATTTTCCTGTTTACCGTCTTCCTAGTTTTCTTGTAAAGATATTAAATTATTTTCAAAAGCTACCTACAGCTGACACACTGTAAGGGAAAAAGGTGACAATACAGTGTATCATCCATCCACTGCATGATGCAAAACAGGAGCTGTATAGGGGGTAACCATGTTAATATTACTGTTCTCTCCTGACTTTGAACAGTAGCTGCAGCTTGAGCCTTAAATAACGCAGAGCACGAGAGGGCCCAGGACATTGTACTTTGGTTATACGTAGCTAAATTTTGCTGTCACTGTTCTGGTAAAGATCTAAAACCTTGTGTTCTCATCCGCACACCCTCGGGCTGAGACAAATTTTCTGACTAATTGACATTTCTCCCTCTCCTGAGTTCTCGTCACATTTAGACGTTAAATACTCTTATTATACTTTGCCTTTTCTCCAGCCATCGGTTTAGATAACATGTTTCATACTTAAGTTAAAGTTCTTTGAGGATAGGTAGAGATTGAGCTTTTTACTCTTTTGTATCTCTTGCAAAATCCAGGCATGCCTTGAGCACAATGGGAACCTAACTCATTGTTGATAGCTAAATTAATTGAAACTACCTGTTTTTGTTTGCTTTCAGCCACCGTTCCTCATAATATATAATGTCATTTATTTTGGGCAGATGATACATTAGAAAATAACAATGCATAATAATGTAAGTCCCATTATTTAGTGCTTTGTTGATACAATCTTGATGATGTTAATAAAAATGTTGTATTATCAGGAAGACGGCTTTTGAGTTGAAATATAACCCTTTGTCATTTAGTTATTGAATGTAATTTGAACTGTTTTCCACAAGCTCATAACCAGTATCAGCTTTTAACATTCAGCAGTAAAACAGAAGAAGCAATAAAGATAAAACTTAATATTTTATTCAAGATGTTATCATCAAATTATGATTCTTGCATAAGACTGGAGAAGACTTGGTTTCTTTTAAAATTATTTTCTTCAGTTACCTCAAAAAATTGTTTCTCAATGATTTATTAATTTTTAGACATATGTAATTAAATTAATGTCTCAGAAATTTTAATTTATTATATAAGTTTTGCCTAAATATTCATATAATACAGACATTTTTTTCCTGTTTCGTAGTATTTACATTTAAATGAAAGAAATGCAAAAAACATATAATGGAATTAACATGGACTTTTGGAGTTAGAAGATCTGTTTTCGTGTAGTTTCTTCCCTTACTTAAAAATGAATTCTTAGCTAAGTATTTTTTGTTTCCTTCAAAATTTAATACACCATTTACCTGGGATTGTTTCTGGAAGTTAAGAAATGTAGATGAGGTGAAAGTGATTTGCATGCTGCAAAAATTTACGTATCAATTATTTAACTTTGGATATCAGGTATTTGACTATTGAGACTTAGGAAACAGCATAATTTTAGTTATTTATAAAATTTAATAGTGTTGAATCTTTCTTTTTTTGGTAGAGTTTTGTTGCCGTATTTTTTCCACTATTTTTAAATATGGTAAAATAGATGCAACATAAAATTTACCATCTTATCATTTTTAAGCATAGAGTTCAATGGTATTAAATACATTCATAATATTGTGCAAATATCACCAAGATCCATCTTCATAACATTTTTCATTTTTGGAAATCTGAAACTTTATACCCACTAAACGATGACTCTACATTTTCTCAGCCACTGCCAATGGCCGTTCTACTTTGTGACTCTATGATTTGACTACTCTATGTATCTCATATAAGTGGACTCATGAAACACTGGCATTTTGTGACTTACTTGTTTTACTGAACATAATGTCCTCCAAGATTATGTATGTTGTAACATGTCAGAATGTTTTCTCTTTTTAAGGTTAAATAGTATTACCTGCATAGACTACATTTACTACATTTTGTTCATTCATTCATTAATTGGTTGATGTTTGAGTTGCTTCTACATTTTCGCTATTGTAAATAATGCTGCTATGAACTGTTCTTTAGGGTATGTACCCAGAATTGGAACTGCTGAATTATATGACAATTCTGTTTTTAATTTTGGAAGTAACATCTGTACCATTTTGTATTCCCACCAACAGCGCACAAGAGTTCCAATGTTTTCATGTCCTTGCCAATACTCATTTTCTGTTTTTCTTTTATTTTTTAAAGTCGTCATCCTGATGGATAGTAGGTAGTATCTAATTGTAGCTTTTATTTGCATTTTCCTAATGTTTAGTGATGTTGAACATTTTTTCATGTGCTTATTGACCATTTGTCCTTCATCTTCTTTGGAGAAATGTTTATTCAAGTCCTTTGCCCATTTATGAATTTTGTTGTTTGATTTATGTGATTGAGTTTTGAGAGTTCTCTACATATTCTGTATATTAACCCATTATCAGATATATGATATGTAAATATTTTCTCCCATTCTACGGGTTACCATTTTACTCTATTGGTAGTGTCTGTTGAAGTGCAAATTTATTAATTTTTATAATGTCCAATTGTCTATTTTTTGTTTTGTTGCCTGTGCATTTGGAGTCATATTTTAAAAGTCAATGCCAAATTCAATGTTGGGAAGCTTTGCACTACATTTTCTCCTAGAAAGTTTTAGAGTTTCGGTCTTACATTTGAGTCTTTGACCATTTGAGTTAATGTTTATATATGGTGCTACGAAAGGGTCCAACTTATCATTTTGCATGTAAATGTCCAGGTTTTCCCTGTCCCATTTGTTGAAAACACTGTTGTAGCTTTCATTGAATAGTGTTGTTACTTTCATCAATAATTATTTGACTGTATATGTAAATGTTTATTTCCAGGATCTCTACCTGTTTCATTGGTCTATGTGTCTGCCTTTATGCCAGTACCATAACATTTTGATTATTGTAGATTCGTAGTGAATTTTGAAATCAGGAAATATGAATCCTCCAGCTTTGTTCTTTTTCAACATTATTTTGACTGTTCAGTTTCTTGAGACTATTTATGCAAAATAGATCATTGGTATTTTGATAGGGATTGTATTAAATCTGCAGATCACTTTGGGTAGTATAAACAGCTTAATATTAAATCTTTCAATCGATAAATACAAAACATGTTTTTACTTATTTATATCTTCTTCAATTTATTTTGGCATTCTCTTCCAATTTTTATTGTACAAAACTTTCACCCCTTGGTTAATACCTAAGTATTGTATTCTTTACATGCTAGTATACATTGAATTGTTTTTATAATTTTCTTTTAAGAATGTGTATTACTTTTATGTAAAAATGAAACTTTTTTATTGGTAATTTTGTATCTTGCTGATTGGCTGAATTCATGTATTACTTCTAACAGTTTTTTTTGTGGACTGTTCAGAGTTTTCTAGAGATAAGATCATATCATGTGCAAACAGAGATAATTTTATTTCATTATTTCCAACTGGATGCCTTCATTTATTTTTCTTGTGTGATTACTCTGACTAGAAGTTCCTGTACTCTGCTGAATAGAAGGGATAAAACTAGTCATGCTTGTCTTGTTCCTGATTTTAGAGGAAAGCTTTCAGTCTTTCACCATTATGATGATCACTGTGGGTTTTTAAAAAATATATGACTTTTATTATGTTGAGGTAGTTTCCTTCTATTCATAGTTTGTTGTTTTTATCATAAAAAGTGTCAATTATGTCAAATACTTTTTCTGCATCAGTTGAGATGGCCATGTGTGTGTTTTTTCATACGTGGAATGTGGTGTATTACATTAATTATATATGATGAGTCATTATTGCATTCCAGAAACAAATCTCAAATTGTACAGTACTTTGAAGTTGAATTTTAGTACTTTCTTAAATTGTATAGTACTTTGAATGAATGTGGTGCTGAGTTTGGTTGCCAGTATTTTTACATCAGTGTTCACATTAAACATTGGTCTATAGTTTTCTTATAACGTCTTTGTCGGGTTTTAATAGCAGGCTAACGTGATTTCTTCTTTTATTTATTGATTGTTTAAGAATGTGTAGTTTATTTATTATTTTATATCTGACAATCTCTGCTTCTAAATTAGCATGTTCAGACTATCTGCATTTAAAATGATTATGGCTATAGTTAGATTAATATCTAACAAATTTGTTAATGCCCTTAACAAATTAACAGTAGTTATTTTAAATGTCCTGCCTGATAATCCGAAAGTGTGTGTTTTATCTAAGTTTGGTTCTTAAGCTTGCTTTTTTTTAAAAAAGAAATTAATATGCCTGCATGAGTCCATTCTCACATTGCTATAAGAACTGCCTGAGACTGGGTAATTTATAAAGCAAACAGGTTTAATTGACTCACAGTTCTGTATGACTACGGAGGCCTCAGGAAGCTTACAATCATGGCGGAAGGGAAGAAGAGGCAGGCACCTTCCTCACAAGGTGACAGGAGAGAGGATGACCAAAGAGTAACTTATCAAACACTTATAAACCATCAGATCTTGTGAGAACTCACTCACTATTATGAGAACAGTATAGAGAAACCTCCCCCATGATGCAGTTACCTCCACCTGGTCTCTTCCTTGACACATAGTAATTATGGGAATTACAATTCAAGATGAGATTTGGGTGGAGACACAAAGCCTAACGATATCAATACCTAATAATGTTTAGTTGAAAGCTGGACATGATGTATTAAGTAACAATAACTGAGCTAAATGGGCTTTAATGGACAGTTTTATGTTAGCCTGGCTTGGAGCTGGGCTGTATTTAATGTTGGGGCTATATGTACCACAGATTTCAAATTCCTCTGATGATCTTATTTTTGTCTCCCTTGTTGATTTTGGGGTCCCTTAAGTATTACTCTCATAAAGTCTGTGTCTGGCAGCTATTTCAGCTGTAATCCACTGTTTTTCTACTGAGTCTTTACTGGCCTGGTGGTAAATTGTGGGGTAGAGAAAACAGTGTGTAATCTTATTATTAAATCTCATTCTTTTAATGTGCCTATTTTCCTGTGCTGTGACTTTCACAAGTGTTTCTTAGCTTTTCTTCTTCCCTTAGGTGAAACAGAAAGTCTAGAGGATTTTAGAGTGGAGAAATTACCTTTTCCTAAGGTGGAATAAGGCTCTAGTTAAATGGTTTCTCTGCAGAGTAGGCCTTTGTTATGTAGAAGACTTTGGGTGAATTTCAGAACTATTTCTTTTCCCCTCTCTTTGCCAGAACAAATAGGAAATTATTCTCAAATATTTACTAGGGATTCTTGGAGAGATTGCCCATATATATTCCACCCACCTGAAAACTGCAGCCCCTAGTTTATCATTCTTACACTAGTCCACACTTTGCATCTCGTAATTTGTTAATTTGTTTAAACTATCAGAAGTGTTTGAACCAGAGGAATTCCATTTTGCACAGCGGCTGGATAAAATGAGGCTGAGACCCACTTGACTGCATTCCCAGAAGGTTAGGCATTCTTTTTTTTTTTTTTTTAATTTTTTTTTTTTTATTATACTTTAAGTTCTAGGGTACATGTGCATAACATGCAGGTTTGTTACATATGTATACTTGTGCCATGTTGCTGTGCTGCACCCATCAACTCGTCAGCACCCATCAGCTCGTCATTTACATCAGGTATAACTCCCAATGCAATCCCTCCCCCCTCCCCCCTCCCCATGATAGGCCCCGGTGTGTGATGTTCCCCTTCCTGAGTCCAAGTGATCTCATTGTTCAGTTCCCACCTATGAGTGAGAACATGTGGTGTTTGGTTTTCTGTTCTTGTGATAGTTTGCTAAGAATGATGGTTTCCAGCTGCATCCATGTCCCTACAAAGGACACAAACTCATCCATTTTTATGGCTGCATAGTATTCCATGGTGTATATGTGCCACATTTTCTTAATCCAGTCTGTCACTGATGGACATTTGGGTTGATTCCAAGTCTTTGCTATTGTGAATAGTGCCACAATAAACATACTGGGTATATACCCAAAGGATTATAAATCATGCTGCTATGAAGGTTAGGCATTCTAAGTCACAGGAGGAGATAAGAGGTTGACACAAGATACAGGTCATTAAAGAGGCCCACAAAACCCACCAAAACCAAGATGGCGATGAAAGTGACCTCTGGTTGTCCTCACTGCTCATTATATGCTAATTGTAAGGCATTCGGATGCTAAAAGACCTTCCCACCAGCACCATGACAGTTTACAAATGCTATGGCAATGTCAGGAAGTTACTCTATGTTCTCTAAAAATGGGATGAACCCTCAGTTCTGGGAATTTCCTACCCCTTTCCCAGAAATCTCATGAATGATCCACCCCTTGCTTAGCATATAATCAAGACATAACTATAAGTATAATTAGTTGAGCAGCCCACAAGACTGCTCTGCCTATGGAGTGGCCATTCCTTTATTCCTTTACGTTGTTAATAAACTTGCTTTAACTTTATGGACTCACCTCTAATTCTTTCTTGCACTGGGTCCAAGAACTCTCTCTTGGGGTCTTGATTGCGACCCATTTCCGGTGAAAAAGTTACCATTCATGTTTTCCTATCAGTGTAAGAAGACAGGAAGAGTCTCCAGGAACTTTAAGAATGTAATCAACTTGAGCAATCACCCTGTTTTACGGCCTTGCAACCTGTTTTTGTAACCCCTCAATGAGTACTTGCCCACTGCTCAGATGGAGCCAATTTATGAAGACACGGGAATTGCCATAGAGAAAGAGTTTAATTCACACAGAGCGAGCTAAATGGAAGACCAGAGTTTTATTACTCAATCTATCTCTCCCAAAATTTGGAGACGGCGTTTTTTAAGGATAATTTGGTAAGCAGTGGGCCAGGGAGTTGGGAGTGCTGATTCGTCAGGCTGGTGACAAAACTGGGGGAGTCAAAGTGGGTACTTTTGCTCTCTTCTGTTCCTGGGTGGATTCACAGAACTGGCTGAGCCAGTTTACAGGTCTGGGTGGTGCCAGCGGGTGCCTCAGAATGCGGGATCTAGAAAGTATCTTGAGCACCAATCTTAGATTTACAGCAGTGATATTATTCCTGAGAACAGCTGGGGATGTTCTGAATCTAGTGGTCTCTGGCTGTGTGACTCCTAAACCATAATTTCTTACATTGTGGCTAATGTGTTAGTCTTACAAAGGTAATCTGTTCACAAGCAAGAAGAGGGCTTGTTTGGGAAAGGGCTGTTATAGTCTTTGATTCAAAGTTAAACTATAAACGAAGTTCCTCCCAAAGTTAGTTCAGCTTCTGCCCAGGATAACAAGGCAGGTTGAGGGTTAGAGGTAAGATGGAGTCAGTTAGGTTCAATCTCTTGCACTGTCATAATTTTCTCACTGTAATAATATTTTCTTAAAGGTGGTTTCATTTTTCCCCAAACTCTGTGTAGAATGTGCTCACCTAATTGGCTGGAACAAGCTCCTAACAGACCCCAGCAAATGATAGATTAACCCAGGTAAACTTTTCTTATTATCATGCTAAAATCTCTACCCTATGAAGAGTAACGGCTTCATCATCATAACATGCAACCTGTGTGTGAGCATATGGACTTACTGCCTCTGCCTCACTGGGACCTCTCCTCTACATGCAATGATGGACCTTCTCCCCTCTCCACCGCCCCATGAAACCCTACTGCTACTTTCCTTCAGGGAAACACTGCATTGGGGAATATACCCCATGCACTCCTTCCTTGTGGAAAGTAGTAAAACTCCTAATGATCAAAACCTGCATTCTTGTGGAGAGTCATTTGTTACTCCAGGTAAATGAACCCCCTTTTTTTTGGTAACATTCATTTAAGGCTCTATGAGGTTCTTCTCCTGGTAAGCAGATCTCAGCTCTGATTCTCTGTGTGGGCCCTTTTTTAAGGATTTCCAGATTTCAAGGTAGCAATTTGCCCAGCAACCTCACTTCTTTAAGAACCATCATTGATTTTCAGTTTGTACAACCATTTCTTGTTAGAAGAATATAAGTGATGACTATTAAGCTCTTTAAAATTGCAGCTGAGGTTGGAAATCCACTAATACCGATTGGTTAAGTGTTAGCTTTTATCTTTTATAAAATTTGCTTCTGCCTCTGTGCATTTAATTTTTGTCTATGTGACATTTTATCTTTCTTCTATTAATTTTTCAGTTACTTGACAAAAGCTCTTGTAATTTAATTCCTTTTCACATCCACTTGTTGGCATTTGAAACATCCTTACGTTAAATTCTCATGCTACCCCTCTTTCTCTTGCCAAGTGAGAGTCAGCTCGGCTTACACTTGTCAGGAAGATTCCATTTCCACATTTAACCAATTTAACCATCTATGTTCTGCATTTCTCTCTCTATTGAGCAGGTGCACTTCTGTGAGTTCCTTAATCCCACATTTCACCATCTTGCTTAGTGGGGCTCAAGGGTCTGAGCTCCTGCCATGGTGCCTGGCACCTAGTAATACAGTTGATGTTCAGCTGTTACAACATGAATAATCATCATCTAGCAGTAATTATTCACAAAAGTTTGTTTAAATAACTTTATTATAATATGACTATTTTCCAAATGTTTTTTGAGAATGCAGACGACAGGGAAAGGCACGTGTTAACCTGCCATTAAATATATAGGCCATTTAAAAGTCTCTTGTTTTTCTGGTGTCAAGAAGTTCAATGTTCACACTGTGCCTTTGAACTATAAACCTGAGTAAAGTACAAGAAACATCTCATTCAATTCTCTCAATTTTGAGCTCACTCATTTTAGAGATAGAAAAGTGAGCCCCAAACAAACAAAGCGAGTAGCAGAGACTGCACAATCCCAGGATTTATAAACCAGTCCTCTTTCATTCTATCGCCTTGCCTTCTGACACATCTGAATAATTTGCTAGTTCTAGACAGATAAATGGAGGCTATGGATTGCTACAATTTTTAGTCAAGGCAGACTGGACCAATAACGTTACCAACAGCATCCCCCACAGAATTATTTATTACAACTATTCCCTGTTTTGTTCTGCATCAGCAGGTCCATCTGGCGGTAAAGGATTGACCAGGTGTTCTGGGAAAAGTTGGCACACAAATGCCTTCAACCCTGTGATGTGAGCAGGAGGGGGAGATATTTTCAATGAGAGAAAATTAAATTATTCTTGGTATGTATAAAGGTGCAAGAGATTTTTAGGTGATAGCAATTATGAAACATCTTTTTGCTTTATTTGTAGAGGATTTTTGGCTTGGTTTATAAAATCAGAATGAAGTATAAATATTCAAGGGAACTAGAGTGTCATCCCTGTTAGTGTAGAGAATAAACAAAAATCTAGGTAGACATTCTTGAAAATTCGCAGTAAAATAAAAAAGGCATACCTCATCAAAACCATTTGTTATTCTAAAGAAAATAATAATAACAAAATCTCTCTTTTGATTAGCCTTGATTAGCTGGTACCTGACTCAGGGTTTTCAATCAGATGCTCAGAATATAGTTTAAAAGTGACCTTTCCCTTACTAAATTGAATTTTGTGGCCTGAATTAGTTAATCTTTTTCCCAAAGTGAGCAATTTCCTGTGTATTTTAGCTTATCAAAGACAATGAATGTATTAAGAGGGCAGAATTCATTCTAATACTGCAGAACTTAGACTGAATAACAAATGTAGTACAAATCCACTGAGGTTTCAAGCAGCCACTAAGAAGCTGTCACCAGGCAAAGAGAATGTTGCTTTGTGTAGTGAATCTGTACGCATTAATGAGAAACCTCCACTGCTGGTAACAGCACTCTGCAATGCCCTTGACTTTCATTATGTAAGAATTAATTCCATGGCAAAGGGCTTTTATCAAGCTTGAATGTGCATACAGGGGTCCTGCGTTATTTGTGGGACATATGATTTTAGGCCCCCAGTGGATGCCTGAAACTACAGATGGTGCCGAATCCTATATCCACTATGTTTTCTCCTATATATACAAACCTATGATAAAGTTTAATGTATGTTAGGCACAGTAAGATATTAAAACAATAATAATAAATTAGAACAATTATAACAACATACTGTAATAAAGTTTTTTTTTTATTCTTTCCCTATTAAATCAAGAATTTTCACCCTTTCACTTAAAGGAAGAGATTTACAGCTTCTCTTTGGCATATCCGAATTACCAGCATCATTGTTCTTGCTCTTTGGGGCCATTGTTAAGTAAAATAAGAGCTATTTGAACACAAGTGCTGTGATACCTCAACAATGGATCTGATAACTGAGAGGACTACCAATTAACTAAGGGGCAAGTGGGCAGGCAGCTTAGAGAGGGTGGAGCTGCTGGACAAAAGAATATGAATCTTATCGTTTCTGGGTAGGACATAATTGGATGGTGTAAGATAGTATCACACTGCACAAAACAACATGCAACTTAAAACTTATGGATTGTTTATTTCTGGAATTTTCCATTTAATATTTTTGAACTGAGGTTAACCCAAACCATGTGTAACTGAAACTGTATAAATTGAAGTCATGATAAGGAGGAACTAATACTGTATGATATATTGTAAAACATCCAACCACACAATGTTTCTATACCGCTTTAAGGCAGAAAAAATATTAATTTTCTATGATTTGGTTAATTTTTATTTAACATGTATATTTATGTATTTTAACCTTTTCATCATAATCGCCTGCAATTTCTTTAACCTGTTTCATTTTGAACATTACTTAGTGATTTCAGAAAAAAATAACTAAAATGTTAAATCAAAATTGACGAATCTACTATTTAGAAACAACATTGACATGTATACCTTTCTTTTATATATGAACATGTGTTCCTTCACATCTTTTCTAAATATGAATTTTATTATAACTGTTTTCTAACCTTTCTCCAACAAATTATTTGCTGTTTTTAAAACTTTATTAATGGACAAAGATCTTAAACAGTAATTATCTTAAAAAACAAGAAAATATAAATTCAATTTAGAAAGCACCCAAGTTACACTTATATATATTTCAATATAAAATAATTTAACAATTCCTTGGAATGAAAGATGTCAAGCTCTTAGCATCCATATTTCTTCAGCATCTGTGTTGACCTGCTAATTTTGTTGCCCAGACTATTTTAAGTTTGATAGCAATCATAACACTATATTGTCCAGTTATATTCCCACCAGGATTTATTCTTGTCTTTATGTTTAAGTAAATTGAATAGTCATTACCAATACATCACCAAGTCTTCTCCATCCTGAAGTTCTTTATATTATTTTTTAGACTGTTGAATTTAATTACCAAGAATTTTTCTTCAGAATTACTCATTTTATGTTTTCTGACTCTTTTATATTTCAGAATGTCAGCCAGTTGCTCTAATTCTTTTATGACGATTGAGATGGGTGTCACATTCTTGGATCACACTTCATTTTTTTCATGACTTGGCAATCACTGCTTTACTGATTTTCTGGCAAAGAATGTTTCTGTAGAGAAATCTAAAAGCTAGCCTGATTTTACCCTTATAGCTGATGTTTTCTTACTACTTATGATCTAAAAAATTATTTACTTTAAAGTTCATTGGTTTTGTTGTATATAATATGAATCTCAATTTTGTCTTATCTTTATCACCTTTCTTGGAATGTGGTATATCCTGAATTCTTAAAAAATTGTTCAGTATATTTTTCCTGTGAATTAAGTTTCTATATAATTTAAAATTTTTTTTTTCCTGAGGTATCTTTCTGAATATCATTTGTATTGTTTACTTCAGGGACATCAATTATCTTATATTGCATCATTTTTGTTTTTTATATAAATAATATTCTGTATATTCATTTAATATTTTGACTTTCCTTCTATGTTCACTATGATTTCTGAAGCCTTTTCCTCGTAACAGCAACTTGATTTTCAATTACACTCATTCTGCTTCTTTCAGTTTGTATCTTTGTGTGTTTCAGTTTGTTGACTTCTGTTACTATCTTTACATTGCACATCTTTTAGGTAGTTATTGTGTGCTGTCATTTTATATAAATAATTTTATTATTAATTTCTTTAATAACTCAACGATTTTAAGGAAGTTATCTGTTGTTTGCTGTTTGTTTTGTTTTTGCTTCTGCTATTTTATGTAATGCATTTACTCATATTTTGGGATATTCCTTGTTTTTATAATCATGGATAGCACAAACAGCATTCTGTAGGTCCAATTTGCTTTATCATAGAGCAATCAAATTGTCTTTGACACACATCCTAATTTAACTGATATTTCCAGTAGCTTGAGGATGTGTGGTTAGAGAGGTTAAAAGGTTGGCACGCATTCCTGGGGGCTCTTTTCTGTACTCTAAGGTGCCACTGGCTGTTCTCCTTTAAAGCTCTCTCCATTCTGCGAGATTTCTGTCACTCCCTTCATGAGGTGTCTCTTGTACTCTCTTCTCAATCCAGTGACAGATTAAGTTAAATGACCAATGTACAAATTGGAACTCCCTGAAAAAATAAATGAATAAAGATGCTTTAGAACTTGAAGTTAGAGTACAATGTATCTCGGACATAAGAAATTGAGAAATGCAAGTATATTAAAATTAAAGCCTTTTGTATATCCAAGACACTTTAATAAAGATGAAACCTGGCAGAAGTTATTTGTATTACGAATAACTAAGAGGATTCATATAGTTTTATAAAGACCTCAGAATTCAAAAAGAAAAATGCTAAATATATGAATAGACTACGGGGAGTGTAAATGAGCACATTCTTTACAGAATAGTGGATGCACGTGAGTAACATACATACGAAGAGATGTCCAAAGTCATTGACAGTGAAGGAAGCTGGAAGTAGGACTCTAATGCGATGTCATTTTATACCCATTCCATTGGCAAATAAGAAGCCTGAAATGCAAAATGTCACCGCAGATAAAGATTGATTCATTCTCTCGCGCGCTTAGGGGGAATAGAAAATAGGAACAAAAAATGAACAATCTCTTTGAGTGTAAAATACAGCATTATTCTCTAGGGCTGGTAAATTCATATAATCTTTGTGACAGAGATATAGTACAATGACTGTATTTTGATGTAATAGGCCCTCAGTTAGGGACTGTACATCCCACCCTCACTGTGTTAGGGAAAGCCATGTGACTCGTTTACACTATTGGAATAAGAGCAACAGTGAATATACTAGCTTGCCAGTGATGGCACAAAATGCCACAGACTGGGTGTCTTAAGCACGAAAAATTTGTTTTCTTATAGTTTTGGAGGCTAGAATTCCAAGATCAAGACATCCCCAGGTTCAGTTTCTCTTGAGACCTGTCTCCGTGATTTACAGATGCTACTTTGTCACTCGGTCTTGACACAGCCATTCTTCTCTATGTGTGCATGTCTGCTGTCTCTTGCACTTTATTATAAAGACTTCATTCAAATTGGATTAAGACCCCATCTTCATGACATCATTTTTATCTCCAAATATAGTTACTTTCTGAAATACTGAGGTTTGGGACATCAATCAGTGTGTTAATTTTGTGGAAATATAATTCAGTTTATCCAAGCGGGGTACACCATTATTGAGCCAAGGTTTGTGGGAGATAGATGTGCTACCTTCATGTTCTCTTTGAACTTCTGACAATCATATATATATATATATATATATACACACACACACACACACACACGTATACACACACACACACAATTATGTGGTACAAGAGGAAAGAAACCTTGATTTCTGAATTACTGAATGGAGATCAGGCACCTGCTTTGAACTGATACATAAGCAAGAAAGAGAGTTTTAATATACTTGAGTTATTTACATATATTTTGGTCCATTTGTTAAGTCAGCTTAACCTATAATGAACATAACTTAAGCCTCATAAATATCACTCATGCACAAAATCAACTTTTGCACTTAGTAACCGCAGATATAAAGAAGAATGTTCAGGCCGGATGCAGTGGCTCACGCCTGTAATCCCAGGACTTTGGGAAGCTGAGGCAGGCAGATCCCAACGTCAGGAGTTCCAGACTGGCCTGACCACATAGTGAAACCCTGCCTCTACTAAAAATACAAAAATTAGCCGGGAGTGGTGGCATGCACTTGTAATCCCAGCTACTCAGGATGCTGGGGCAGGAGAATAACTTGAACCCAGGAGGAGAGGTTGCAGTGAGCCGAGATCATGCCACTGCACTCCAGCCTGGGTGACAGAGCGAGACTCCGTCTCAAAATAAAAAACATTAAAAAAAAAGAATGTTCAGAGCAATATTACTCATGAGGGGAAAAATACTAGAAACAGCCTAAATTCTCAGCAATTTGAGAATGAATAAATAAATTGTGGCTCATTAAAATGATGAAATATTACACAGTACTAAAAATACCAAATATATATACTTCAATCATGATGAATTCTAGAAATATAAAATTGAGAGAAAAATTTCACAGAAGACTGCATACAATTTTCTACTGTTTTTATAAACGTAAAATAAATAAAACATCTTAAGTATGCATATATATTTATATGTCATGAAATGATAAAGAATCTTGAGGGCATGATAAAAACATCAGCATGGTCATCTGCTCTTCAAAAGAGGGAGGAGGGCCTGCTCAGGAAGTTGTATGGAGTGCTTATATAATATTGGTAATACTCTGTTCATTGTGTTTTGTAATGGGTTCTCTTTTATTCTTTCCGAGTTACATATGTGAAATACATATATACAATATTTATTATAATATTAGGTATTAAGTATTTTTCTTTGAATAATTTTAAACATCCCCCAAATAATCATTTTGTCCCTTTTAAACGTAATAGTAAATTACAGTTGGCATGGTCATATTTGTTTAAGGTCTAATAAAAATTTCTTAAAAATCAAGTCATCATTACAGGTTACTCAGTAAGATATCATAAAATTTTGAAAATAATTTAACCAGGCGCAGTGGCTCACGCCTGTAATCCCAGCACTTTGAGAGGCCAAGGCGGGCAGATCACAAGGTCAGGAGATCGAGACCATCCTGGCTAACACGGTGAAACCCCGTCTCTACTAAAAATACCAAAAAATTAGCCGGGCGTGGTGGCGGGCGCCTGTAGTCCCAGCTACTTGGGAGGCTGAGGCAGGAGAATGGCGGAAACCCAGGAGGCAGAGCTTGCAGTGAGCTGAGATTGCACCACTGCACTCCAGCCTGGGTGACAGAGTGAGGCTCAGTCTCAAAAAAGAAAAAAAAATTTTAAGAAAATAATTTTGATGAATATAATTTTGATCAAAATTAAGTTGCCAAAAATAACATTCAACTTCACCTTTATCTATAGACCAAGGACTTTGAATTTAGGGTGGGATTCAAAAGTGGTAAGTAGTTAAAATCATTTTAGGTGAAAATAAGTTGATAATTAAAAATACTACATGATTGCATAGAGACTAGTTGTCTTTGCCAAGGACATCAGTTAACTATCAGATAAAGCTAAAATTCTTGTCCTTGTGATTTACTGATTTTACAGGGAATGCTTATTGGTTGAATAATAGTTAACAGGTTAAATGTTTATTATTCCTGACTTTCTAATAATTATAAAATCAGTTGCATATAGTGCATAATCTTAGAAGGGAAAACAATAAATACTAAATAATATACATATCTAACTGGCATTTCTATCTCTACTAGAGCTAAAAAGTATTAATGTGTTCAATAATATTTCTGTATTCCATTAATAAATCATGATACATGTATACTTCTCCAAAGGATTAAAAATCAATTCATGTGTAGAAAGGATCCTGTGATAACTGGGATTGAATTGCAAAGAATATCCTTATGATTTTATCTTGAAAGATTTTTCTACAAGAGTAGTGATGTGCACCTTTATTGGTTTAATTATCTTGAAATCTTAAAGACAGAAGAATTTTTAAAGTTAGTCAAAATATAAGAGTTAAATATAGTCATTATTTTTCAATTCTTCTTAAGGAGGTATGAAGGACATTCAGAAAATAAATGTTTATAATGAGGACTGGCTTAAGAATGCTTGACCTCAGAACAGCACTTCCATTATCCTTCAAGAAAAGTGTCTACATTTCAAGATTAGATACTCTGATTAATTTAACATTTAATTTAGAATATTTGGGAGTATATTTCCTAAGGAATTGATGAAAGAAGTTTCATTATTTCTTACAATTTTTAAATTATTTTTGCATATTTCTTAGTGTTTGTAGTCTCTAAAATGTACTCTTCAACATTGATATTTCTTGAATATTCTACCCTATTTTCAACATTGATATTTCTTGAATATTCTACCCTATTTTTCATCTGTTTTTAATTTTCTCTGCTTTTCTTTAGACTCATTTTGCCTTACGTTCTCCATTTGATCTGCCTTTTCCAAAATGCTGAAATAAAGAAAGAGGGAGAAACAGCTTTGTTGGGGCCATCGCTGCTATTTTATTTTTGATGGCAGGCATTGTATCTTAGTGGAAATTGTGCAGTCTTTGATAAAACATACATGCACTTATGGAATTGGGTATGTTTTATACACATTTCAATTCAACTTCTTCATCTGTAAAACAGGGTAAATAATATTGAATTTGAATTATTAAGATAATAGAAAGAATATATTTAAAGCTCCTGGAACATATTCGATATTCAGTTAGTGGTAGCTATTATTGATTATATTGCTGGTCTTGGTATCACTATGGAGTATAGGAGACAAAATATATTATTAAATGTAGAATTAGAAGTTAGAGGTAAAAATATGAGTGACATTCAGCATTGAGAGATTTTTATAATTTGGTAGTGATAGTGATAGTAAGCAGAGAAATTCCTGGGCAGACACGGATGGGTGCCTGGTGAAACTCAACTTTCAAGCCGATGACTGTCTGAAGTGTGATACCAAACTACCAGTCCTGGATAAAGTCCATGGACCAGAGTGGGAACTTCCATTTCCATTTGGTGCAATCAGTCCCTGATTGGTTCTGGGTCAGGGACCTGGACCAAGCCTTCACTTCAGCTCTCTATTGGTTCTTTACACTATTGTACCTCTTTCTGAATGGTGCTTTTTCCAAGCCTACCCACAATCCAATCAGCATACATTTCCCCATTCTAAGCCCATAAAAACCCTGGACTCCGCCTCGCAGCCAACAACTCACTTTCAAGTTCCCTGTTGCTGCTGAGAGCTTTCTTTCTGTCACTCAACAAAATTCTCCTCTGTCTTACTCACTCTCCAGTGTCTGCACACCTCATTCCTCTTGGTCGTGAGACAAGAACTCAGAACTTGCTGAAATACAGGAGTGAAAGAACTGTATCACTCCATCCTGTTGAACTATGAGAGTGAGGAAGCCACAGTAGGACTTTACCAGAAGCGGGGATTGGAGAACAGAATATTTCCAAAAGGTAAGATTACCAGTGTCTCATTCCTAGAGAAGCTTTTAAATGAAATTACCTGATCTTGAAGCAAGAACATAGACTGAGTTGAACAAGAGGGAGGATCGGTTGTGAAATCTCACACACTGCTGGGGCACCCAGGCTCAACGTTGGTATGCAGTGTCTGGTCATCGTGAAGCATATGTGTTGGGTTAGAAGAGAAACCAGCAGCTGGAGTCACTGACTACTAATGTAATTTCTGTTTTCAGAAAGGATTTTAGAACTGAGTCAGTTTCAGAAGCCCATCATTAATCACATTCAGGAAGAAGAGAAGAGAAAAGTTAAAAAAGGTAGACTGGTTCTAACTTAAATCACATGAAACCATAACTAATTTCTTATTCTGATTAAGATTTCTTAATAGTTTTTGAATTTATGTCTACCTGCATTTAATCTACCTAAACTTCAGATTTCACCCTCCAACTGATTGAAACATATGTGTACTAAATTTAGTATTAACATAGATAAGAACGAGTCTGTCTAAAGGCACAAGTTATTTATAGTGTTTACTTTTACCAACTACTCTGATACAAAAGGAGATTGGAGGAGTTAATTATGTTTCATAGAAATAGAACAACCTAGTTCATAATATTTCACACACATCTACAGGAGAGTGAGACCTGTCTTTGAGAATAGAAAATATTATGATATTATTTCCATAATTATTTTCTAAATAAACTAAAGCTAAGATATAGAAATTTAGAGAATACAAATTTTGACAGTACTTTCAAATTTTAGATACATAAAAGTATACAGATATGTTTTGAGACATAATTAAACATACTCTTAAATACAAATTATATTCACCATGTAAACATAAAAATCACTAACAGAAATAATGCACAAAATATAAAAATCTAGATACTAATGTAATTTAGTAACTGAATGACCTTGAAAAGTAGAATAGTCATTAATTTAAACTAATTTGAATGATATTTTTTTCTCCAATTATAAAGCCAATACATGCACATTGAATAGAAAGAGAGTAACAGAATTCCAAAGATACGCTGTTTTTTTCCTGCCAGTTTTATTCCTATATTTTTAAATTTTATGTTTAATTTATAATTATTATGGATACATAATAACTGTATGCACTTATGGGGTACATGTGACATTTTGATACAAGTGTGCCATGTGTAATGACCAAACTGTGGTAACTGGGATATCTATCACCTCAAGCAGTTATTATTTCTTGGTGTTAGAAACATTCCAACTCCACTATTTTAGTTATTTTGAAAGATATGATAAATTATTGTTAACTATTAGTTTCCCTATTTTGCTACTGAACAGTGGATCTTATTAATTTTAGCCGTATTTTTGTACCCATTAACGAACGCTTCTCTATCTCCTCCCACAACAATACACTTCCAAGCCTCTGGTAACCATTATTCTACTCTTTATCTCTAAAAGTACAACTTTTAAAAAGTGTTTGTTACATGAAATAAGCCAGGCACAGATAGACAAATATTACATATTCTCGCTGATGTATGGGAATAGAAAATTATTTTTTTAACAGTGAAATATTTCAGAATGTAAATAGGTTTCGAGAAAAGTATTACTATACCCCAAGTGCCTCTGCGAAGCTGAAGAAACAAATCTAACAAAAATGATTGAAGTCTTTTTTCTCCTCTCCCAAATCTCTCCCCTTCTCCCACATAGTTAAACACTAAACAAAATTTGGCTTTTATTGTTTTAGTACCTTGTCTGTACTTTTACTGTGTAATATATGATTGTGCTAAAACTATTCTTTTGCAACTTATTTTTTAATCCTTAACATTGTATTTGAGATTTATCCAAGTCAACATTTATTACTCTAGATTTTCTTTCAACTGTTGTATCACATTTTATTATATAAATATACTACAATTTATCTATGCAAATATTAATTTGAATCTCTTTTTATTTAAAATTTCAATTTCAAATGTTAATAGGAATTCTTCACAATTAGCACAGTAATGGTTATTTAATATTTAACAATGTGTACATATATTATAAGATGCCTAATGATTCTTCATTATTAGATACTTGGATTAAGGTACTGTCTCCACTTCTCCCAAGAATTTAGAATATTGTGTAGTTCATAATAGACGCTTAGTAAAAACATTTTTTTGAAGAATAACGTTCTAGGTTTTCATTGTTATAATTAATAATTCAAATAAATTATACATTACTTTTCATGTGATTATCTGACAATTTTTATGTTATATTAGAGAGAAGGTTGTTGTAGGAAAAAAAATATACAATTATGTCATTTTCTTTCCTGTTCTTATACTTTAGAGGTAGAATTTGGGAACAGCCCAAAACTTTGGAAAGGAGAAATTGGCTGCTGACTGTTGGCCTACCTCATCCTTTAACAAATGCTTGATAAACAACCCTTGCTCAAAGATGTCACTCTGTCATTCGGAAGAGCACATGTGAGATTAAATTTCCAGTGGAAAAGATGAAAGCTCTTTGCCACATTTACAATGGGTTCAGAGTTTTCTACTTTAGCAGGAAAAAACCAAGTGCCAAACTATGTTGGCTTTTAAAAAATAAATCAAATAATATTCAAATCTAATTTGTAAGAACACTTCCCTTCGCCCATGGGGCTTAATAAAAACACTTTTGTTTTTGCCTAGGGTGGTGGGAAGGGTTGTTGCAAATAAATAATTTTATTTATCCTGAATTGATTCTTGTAAGGAATAGAAGTCACTTGCAAAGGAAACAGTTAAGAGCCATTATTGCCCAGATGAGCCCAACATATTACAATGTGGACAGTTTTCAAGCAAGAATTACCAATGCGAATTTGCCTGGAGCAACCTGCATCTCTCTCGCCACAGCCCCCACCCCTCATATTTATTTCTTACAATAAGTAACACGTGGCTGAGTGTAGCAGCTATTTAGGCAAAGTAAGATAACTCAAATGAAGAAAACGTTTGTCTATTGTCAGTCTTCTGTTTTAACTAACTTTCATCCCAGCCGTTATCTTATTTGACCTTAGGACACTGTGACCTCATTAGATTCCTTCTCTATTTTTTAATATATAAAAAGAATAAGTCGAATATTTTCTATACTTGATTATCACAATTCCATCTTTGTCAAGTAGACCTTGAAATGTCCCCAGTAATTCCCACCATCTGGTGTTCACTTCCTGTATTATCTTCTCCCCTTGAATATGAATTGTTTCTCATCAATGAGATATGGTAAAGATGAAGAAATTTTGGAGATGTCTTGAAGATCCCAAATAAGTTGCTTTTGAATTAATCAAAAGGGAGATTCATCTAGGTGGGCCTGGTTTTACTGATAAAATAACTCAAAGAGAAAATGGATCATCCCTGAAGTAAGAGTTTCTCTCTCTTCCTCTCTCTATCCCTTTCTCTCTCTCTATTGCTAATTTTGAAGAAGCTTCCATGTTGTGAGAGAGCATATGGAGGGGGCCACGTGGCAAGGAACTGTAGTGGCCACTGAGTGCTGAGAGTCCTAAGTGCTGAACGTAGAACCGCAGGGCAACAGTTGCAAAGACATGAATTCCACCAAGAACACGAAGATCTTGGAAATGGATTATTCTCTAGTCCAGGCTGTGATCACCACAGCTCCAGCCAGCACCTGAATTTTAGCCTTGTGAGACCCTGGAGTACAGAACTCAGCTAGGATATGCCTGACTTCTGCCCTACAGAAACAAAGAAATTATCAATGTGTGCTATTTTAAGCTGCAAGTTTGTGATAATTTGCTACACGGTATAGAAGACTAATACCATATCACTTTTCTTTCTACAACATATGTTTCCATTAGTCAAATTTCCATCTTGATTCAACAGATATTTTTTGAATTCTTATGCCAAGTGCTGTTTAGAATTTATCTCACAATCACATAGGTCAGTAAATAGCAGCGACCAGATGGGAGTTCAGGCCCTTTTAGTCATTGCTCAGTGACCATTCCCTTATAATAAACATCTGTGGATGTCCTAATTCAAATGTCAACTCTGTGATTGCCACAAATATTTAGTTATAAGATGTTAGAAATGTTTCATATGTATGTGCCAAATTTGGAACTGTGTTGATACTTACGGAATACTATGCTAGGAAAAGAGATTAAGTGAGCCATTCTTTTTGTAAATGGTCATCAATATTTACAGAATACCTATGTTCAATTTTTGTTTTGCTTGAAGGTCCAAAAAAGAAGTGAGGATCATATGGGAAATAAACCTTCTTAACTGAAAAAGACACTTAATGATCTCCATTCACAAAACTACTAATATATCTGTGAGCTCTGCTTCATAATATTTCTGGTTTATAACTTAAACTTTGCTATGAATTTTCCATGTTATTTTTGTGAATTCTCTGAGATTTATTTCAAATTTTGATGGGGAAGCTTAAATAAGTTGGTTTTTCAGTCACAATTATAATACAGCTGGGAAATAATTTGAACTATATTAATGGAGCCTCAATAAAATTAATTGAAAATTTTATGGACAATAAAAGCATAAGTGGAAATTTAAAACTAGATTTTGTTTTAATATAATAGCTTTTTATAAATCTATAATGTTATAATAAAATTGTGGAAAATGAATGATTTGGACACAATTTCCTACTCGATAGGATCTAAAACTTGTGTGGAGTTGAATAAAAAAGTACATTATAGATTTCCTTTGCTTTAATGTCATTGAGAACTACATTTTAGACTGCAATAAAACAAAGGTCAGACTCAGAGAAAATTGCATCTTACTAGTGGTAGCAGCAAAAATATGAACCGGAATTTACTACAGTTTTATGAGTTTTTATTAATATCAATGATAGCACTGAGAAACAATGATACTAATTGAATTACTTATTTTTGCTATACTTTAAGTTTTTGAATAAATGGGATTATTCGAGGAGTTTAGGTTTTTATTTATTTTGCTGAAGATAGTAAAATCTGTTTCATTAATTAATAAATTTGCCTACATGTTCTGTTATTAAAGATGTTGGTAGCTGAAATATTTTGTTTATTGATAGATATATCTTTTATAATGACTTCTGCAAAACAAAGCAAATGCATCACTTATGTTCCATTTTCACCATGTAGATTGCATTGTAATTTAATGTCAGCATTGCTATTTAAACACTTAATCGGTCACAAGACCTGAGTAAACTGGGAGAATAATGGTATTTTCACAAGGTTGTTTTTGAGACTGTTCTAATATAGTGAAAGCAAGCAAAAATTTAAGTAAAACTGTCAATCAGTAGTTTTCTTTAAAATGCCTTTGCTGCATGACTTTATAAATAGAATGAACTAGGTTTCAACAACTTTTGTTTCTCTAACAGCATGTAATTTTTTATCATTATCATTTTGTAGTTGATGTTTTTGGGATAAAAAGTCCACATATTTTTAGAATTAAGTGCTGTGTATCTTAAATCTTGTAATTATTTTGAGAATAGGAGACAAAAAATTGAAGAAATTCTATCACTGATAATAGTGAGTAAAACTGGTAAGCTTATACAAGGAAGATCGTTTGTTATGCAATAGACAATTTTTTTTTAGTTGCTTGCTAATTTTTTCCCATCTGTATAAGCCTCTTGAGGTCAGAACTACAGTTTATTGCTCTTTATCTTTTTGGCAATTAGGGAACTATCTGACTTGAATTTTGATTAGAATTGAACCAGGTTTTCTGTTTTTGTTTTATAAGAGACAAGTTCTTGCTCTGTTGCCCAGGCTGGAGTACAGTGGTATGATCATAGCTCACTGTAACCCTAAACTCTTAGGCTAAGTTTTTAAATTTTTTAAATGCATGCTAAGTTTTTAATTTTTTGTAGACATGGGGTCTTGCTATTTGTCCCAGGCTCGCCTGGGACTCTTTGTCTCAAGTAATCCTCCCACCTAGGTGACCCAAACTACTGGGAATATAGGTCTGAGCAACTGCTCCCAGTCTAAACCAGATTCTTAAAAAAATTCCTGAAAAAAATGAATGAAATTTTCATCAGGACAGTGAAATTAACATATTTCTCATAATCTGTGCCAAATTAAAAATAGTAGGACTTATACTGGGGGCCAAGGTCATCTACTTTGTAGTACGTAAGTATTTTTTGTGCTTATGGCCTCTCCATGTATGGAAGAAGCATATTTTCTTAAATTTATTAAGTTCTTCTCTATGGTACATAACAATCTTCACTTATTCTAAAGTTTTATTTTTCTGAATCCTAAAGATTGAGACTCCTCAACAAATCAACTATTTGCATATTTACCCAACCAAGGAGATCTGAGCTGCCAACTCAGTAGTAACATGTTCTCTAGGCTCCAGTGAGCAGGATCCAACGGTAATGGCAGAGTCATCTAAATTTCAGATTTGGCAGACGAGATACGTACATTAACCCTTTAAACAACTGACAAGGTAATGGGCAAAACTATGATCCATGCCAGCCTCTACCATTTCTAAAATGGTACAACAAAACTGTACCTACCCAAGTGTTTTATGAAAAATAAAATAAGATACTGGTCATAACATTGTAAGAAATTTAAACTGTATTGTTTAACTTAGTAATACTTTATTATGATGCTGATTAGCAATGGGAATGAAATATGCATATAAGCAATTAAGAATCAATTATAGAGTTAACAATTATGTGATTATGATGTTAACCTATATCAGTTAGGAAGTCCATTTAAAAACATATTTGTAGGTTTTCACATATTTTACTGAACCTTAAAAGTCATGGTTAGAGATAATTTCCTGAAATTGTTGAATTATCTAGTCAATGTGATATTCTCCAATATTTGGTAGAAAAAAATACTACCGGTGGTCTTCAGGGTTTAGTTATCTTCTTCTTTCCTTGAATTTTAAAGATATAATTAGTCACATAAATAAAATGTTTTGATTCTCTTTTGTATACATAAGCAGTGACTGTAGACTATCGAAGGCAGGTATGTAAAACAATTATTAATATTTCCTAATATTACAAATATTGATTATGATGTCACTACTATAGGGTTTTACTTCATTGGAAATTAATGGATTGCGAAATATAAAGATTACTTATTCTGAATTCAGTATGCATCAGAACGATTGTTTTAGTAGGACATTCTTTTAAAATAAATCAGAAGGTGAATCTTTTGGTGGCGTTGAAGAAAACTAATTTAATTATACTTGTTAAAGCACAGAAAGGAAGATTTTATTCAGGACCATCATGATAGATATAGGCACCATTGCAATGGGATTTTGCAGTCAGGGAGAGATTGGGCTCAACTCTGAATACGGCATGAGAGAATGAGAATTTATAGCCAAGGAGCAGGGTGGGGATCAGTGAATAGAAAATTACTAGGAGAAAACATCAGGGGTATGATGGAGTGTAACTAAACCGACCTAATAGTATTTTTGCTGCAGACAGGCCAGAACGATCAGATATCAACTGGGGAATTGAAGAGAATGAGGAACCCAGTCAGATAATGAGGGTGATCAGATATTAAAGGTGAGGGGTGATGCCTGTTAAACTGACTTGTAGTTTTGCTAATACTAGATTGTGCAAGAAAGTGCATAGATGGTGCTAAGAGATGGCTCTGCAGCATGACTAAAGTTTGGTCACACAGAGTCTTTGTTAGTGGCAAACACTCAGAGAAATATGTTTAGCGTTACTGTTATTTGAAAAGGGTGATGGCTAAAAGGCTTGTTAGATGAGGCAATTTTCCATGGTCCTTGAGCATCCCAGCATGTTCTTACTGACTGTGTTATACTGCAGGGTTTGTCTGTCTCCTGAGACTGAACAGTCTCTGCAGTTAGTCATATAGGTAACGAAGTATTCAAAGCGACCAAAGTATAAATACCTTATAATTGCTCCTCCCTTCGTACTGGCTTGCTTGTTGCTTGTGAAAATATTTGTTGCTTGCTATCATGCTTGGTCCTTGCTCAGAAAGTGCTAGGCCTTGGGACTGCATTTCTCACCTGCAGCACAGCCCACTGTATGCCTAATATCCATCTGGGCTGGTGGTATCTCTTCGGAGACATGGAGGTAGGGTCTTTGCTTATGCTCCTGATGTACACAGTGCTTTGAATAATAAAGCACTGGCCCTGGTCCATTGAGTTTCATTGTCCACTTTCCACGGAATAACCATGCTCTTATGGCAAGTCAACCTGCTTTCATGCCTAATTATCTGCTTTGTAGTTTTGTTGGGCTTTGCCATCTTCCAGGAGATTGGGTTCCTTCCTTGACAACTCTTCTGGATATTTTTTCTCTTCTGTGAAAAATTTTATTTATTTTTTTATTATCTTTAAATCTTAATTACTATTTAGTAATTAAATGTAGCTACCTTGCATCACATATGTTCCATTTCAAAATTAATTTTATAAAAACTCTTTAAAACTAAATGGTGACAATTTGGCTTGTTATCCCTGTTAACATTGATTTTTACATTTAATTTAATTTACTTAAAACAATTTTTTTTTCCATTTTAACTTTTATTTTAGAATCATGGGGTACATGTGCAGGTTTGTTAAAAAGTTTTATTGCATAATGCTGAGGTTTGGGGTGCGGTTGAACCTGGCACCAAGTATATTAGTCCATTTTCACACTGCTATAAAGAACTACCTGAGACTGGGTCATTTACAAAGAAAAGAGGTTTAATTGACTCACATGTCTACATTTCTGCATTGCTGGGAGGCCTCAGGAAACTTACAATCATGGTGGAAGGCAACGGGGAAGCACATCTTACATGGCAGTGGGAGAGAGAGAGAGTGAAGGGGGAAGTGCCACACTTTTAAACCATCAGATCTTACAAGAAGAACTCACTCACTATCATGAGATCAGCATGGGGAAAATCTGCTCCCATGATCTCGTTACCTCCCACCAGGTCCCTCTCCTGACATGTGGGGATTACAGTTTAACGTGAGTTTCGGGTGGGGACACAGAACCAAAACATGTCATCCAGGTAGTGAGCATAGTACCTAATAGGTAGTTTTTCAGTCTTTGTCACCCTCCCTCCATCCCTAGACTATTAGTCCCCTGTGTCTATTGTTCCTATATTTACGTCCATGAGTATCTAATGTTTATCTCCCACTTGTAAGTGAGAACATGTGGTACATGGTTTTCTGTTTCTGCATTAGTTCGCTTAGGATAATGGCCTCCAAATGCATCCATGTTGCTGCAAAAGACATAATTTTGGGTATTTGTATGGCCACATAGTATATGTACCACATTTTCTTTATCCAGTCCACCATTGATGGGCACCTGAGTTGATTCCATCATTTTTCTATTTTACATATTGCTGAGATGAACATATGGGTGCAAATGTCCTTTTGGTAGAACAATTTATTCTCCTATGGGTATAGACTTAGTAATGGGATTACTGGGTCAAATGGTCATCTACCATTTTTTGAGAAATCTCCAAACTGCTATCCTCAATGGCTGGAATAATTCACATTTCCACCAATAGTGTATAAGTGTCCCATTTTCTCTGCAGCTTTGCCAATATCTGTTTTTTTTTTAATTTTTTTTTTTTTTTTTTTTACTTTTTAACAAACGTTCTTCTGACTGGTGTGAGATGGTATCCCATTGTGGTTTTGATTTGCATTTCTCTGATGATTAGTGATAATCAGCAGTGTTTTGTGTTTGTTGGCCACTTGTATGTCTTCTTTTGAGAATTGTCTTTTCATATTCTTTACCCACTTTTTGATAAGGTTATTTGGATTTTGTTCATTAATTTGTTTAAGTTCTCTATAGATTCTGTATTTTAGACCTTTGTTGGATGCATAGTTGGTGAATATTTCCTCCAATTTGGTAGGTTGTCTGCATACTTCCTTGATATTTTTTCTTGATGTGAAAAAGCTCTTTAGTTTTATTAGTTCCCATTTATAAATTTTCATTCTGTTGGAATTGCTTTTGAGAACTTAGCCATAAATTCTTTGCAAAGGCCAATATCAAGAAGACTGTTTCCTAGGTTTTCTTCTTTTACAGTTTGGGGTTTTAAGTCTCTAATCCATCTTGAGTTAATTTTTGTACATGGTGATAAGTAGAAATCCAATTTCCTTCTTCCTCATATGGCTAGTAAGTTATCCCAGTACCATTTATTTAGTAGGGAAGCTTTTCCCTTTTGCCTATTTTTGTCAAGGTTTTCAAAGATCAGATGGTTGTAGGTGTATGGCTTCATTTCTAGGTCCTCTATTCTGTTCCATTGGTCTATGTGTCTATTTTTATACTAGTACCATGCTGTTTTTGTTGCTGTATCCTTGTAGTATAGTTTGAAGTCATGTATTGTGTTGCCTCCACAACATTGATTTTAATACTCAAGTAATGTTGTCAGACAAGCCACTATCCTTTAAGTTAGAGAAAAAAGAAATAATGATTCTATAAACCATAGCATAAAATGTGGAAATTTGTGTTTCAGCCACTAACTAGGACTGGAATTCTGTAACACTCTGCAAATTTAAATTTTTCTTGATCTTAGTTTTCTCAAGAGGTTGTTTACAGCCTTCAAGCTTTAAAATGACACCTGCCATGTGTCAGTTGCTGTGTTTATACATTGCACTGTGAGCCTCAGAATGAGTAGGGCTCAGTGCAAAATTCACTATTTTTAGAATCTACAGAATCTCTAAGAGATGCCAATTTAACAATTTTAAACTATAAATATCATCGACTTATAATCTGTTGTGTGTTATTTGTTTCTCCTACTGATATTAATCAAATGCTGATTATGTGCTGGGCAGTGTGCAAGATGCTTAGGATCCAGTTGTCACTGATATCAACACAGTGCTTCATCTCATAGAGCTTCCTGTTTAATGGAAAGGGACATTTTAAGACAAACACACACCAGTATACTTCATGAAATGGAAGAACAGAGGGATTTAGAAACATAGTGGGGATGGCCAAATATTTGCATTTTCAATATATTAAAAGTGTTTATTATGTACCCATAGAATCTGTTCCTTTTGGGTTCACCTTCTGTCTAGAACAGATGTTTTTGCTATAATTTCACAAAATAATGATTTGCTACAATCAGTTGATATACAGATGTTGCTCCTTTTGAAAGATTGCTATTTTGATTTTACTCTTTTCATTTTGCTTTTCCCTGATAATATCCTCAAAAGGGTTAAAAAGTTGGTATCACAAGGAGACAATTATCCATGGGTTTCTTACATTTGTGTATGTCTTATAAGCAAAATAACTAACTGCTTTGTTCTGATCTATCTTTTCAAGGATGTCTGTATAGAAACAGCCTTGGATGATCTAGTGTCCACCTTGACCCCACCCCATCTCACGTCAGAGCAAACCCTGTTTTTTTACAATGTTGAAGGATAAAGTGTCTCTGGAGCAAGTGGCACACACGCATTGCTCTCTCTGGAGCTAGTGTGGCAAGATGTGCATCCCAAAATACACCATTTTGGTATACAGATTATTTTGAGCTTTAGCACTTGAGAAACAGCAGATACAAAAAAGACATTGTAATTTCCTTCATCATAAAAACCTGAGATAAAAATTCCTCATGTATATGATGTCCTCCCTATACCAGAAAGAAGCAATATTCTTCAATGAGAAATCAGAGCCAAGAAAATTCTGTGTAAACAGACTGTTAAAGTAATTATCATATTCCTTTTTAGCCTGTTGTGGAAAATTTAGTTACTTATTCACAATTCTCCCTTTTGTTCAACGTAATATAAAAGTATTTCAGTTTTGCTACTTCTTTGAGTCTTTATTTCATTATGATGGTTCCCATGTCATATAAACTTGTATTTGATTGTATGCTTTTCTTCTGTTAATCTATCTTATGTCAGTTTAATTTTTAGGCTCAGTCAGGATCCCAAGAACTTAAAAGTAAAATTTACCTCCCCTATCTATGCATACTACCCAGCATTAAAAATGTGGATTTTGTAAACTTAGTGTTTCTCTTCTATAATGAAATCCACTTTGTGGGCAGGTGTCACTTGTCTCAGCTGGTGAAAACTGAAATTTGAGGAAGGAATCAATGCAAATGCTAATATTCTGGTTATTGGTATTGCAGTGAGTAATAAACTATTATTTGTTTCTAGTAAAGATTGTATATATCTGAAACTATGGCAAGCTAACTTATTAATTTGCAAATAGGGTAAAACATTTAGATACTTTACAGTTTTAGTATCGTATCAGAACCATTGGGCATTGCAAACACACATGGGACATTTTTACACGTGATATTATCAGTCATGTTGATCAAAGGAATAGAGAGGAATAACCAGGTCAAGCAATGCTGATCTAGAAGTTTTAAATATAAGTCAGAATTCACTTCCATTTTCTTGAAAATGCTAAGAAGAGATAAATATGCATTAGAATTCAAGACTCTAAAACACTTTTTTCCGATTTTATTTGTCCTTACTGTCTGCCTTCACTTTCACATGTCCATTGTGCTTTTTATTTTTTATTTTTTTTGAAATGGAGTCTCACTTTGTCACCCATTGCCCAGGCTGGAGAGCAATGGCACAGTCATAACTCACTGTGGCCTTGAACTACTGAGCTCAAGTGAGCCTCCTGCCTCAGTGTCCTGAGTAGCTGGTAGTACAGGACAGGCATGTGTCACCATGTGGAGCATCTCATGCTTCCTTTTACTTCACGGAGACAAGGACACTCATACGACTGGACCTCACTGGAAGAATGTATGTCTGTGTCTGGCCATGAGGGTAAATCCATATCCTTATACATTTTAACCAACTATTTTTTTTTTTTTACAAATACAAATGGTTAAAAATACTTTGAGTTTTCATACTTCTCTGCCAAGCCATTCGGTCTCTTGTATCTGCATAAGGGCCCATTGAGGATGGAGCCCAGCAGAATAGATTACACCACTTTCACGCAAACTTTAACCACAGTAACTTTGCCTTTCTTCATGTCACATGTTGTATTTTTAAAAGCACAAGAAAAAAGCTCTTCAGATAATGGAAATTTAGAAACCACTGTTCCTTCACAATTCAAAAGCTCACTTTATTGAGTGAAGCCAACATGTTTATAAGACTTTATCTATTATTAATCTGATGACACTAGTAATCCCATATATATGTATTCATTTCTTAAATTTAGAGAATATTCCAATAAAATTTTCACCAAGCAGATAACAGGATTACTTCTATTTAAAAACCTGTCATTCTAAATGACAGCAGTCTCCTTTGGAGACAAATAAACTGTAGAAAGGATAAAATAATATCTCAGTGTCTTATTTCTGTACTTTTTTTTTTTTTTTTTTGAGACGGAGTCTTGCTCTGTCACCCAGGCTGGAGTGCAGTGGCCGGATCTCAGCTCACTGCAAGCTCCGCCTCCCAGGTTTACGCCGTTCTCCTGCCTCAGCCTCCCGAGTAGCTGGGACTACAGGCGCCCGCCACCTCGCCCGGCTAGTTTTTTTGTATTTTTTAGTAGAGACGGGGTTTCACCGTGTTAGCCGGGATCGTCTCTCGATCTCCTGGCCTCGTGATCCGCCCGTCTCGGCCTCCCAAAGTGCTGGGATTACAGGCTTGAGCCACCGCGCCCGGCCTTATTTCTGTACTTTTAAATATTAGTATTTTAGAACCAACAGTGAAACTCCATTGAATGGAAAGCATTTTGGTGGGGCACAAATGCTCAAAAAAAATTCAGTGAGGTTAATCTTGGAAGCAGAGAAAAAATAAACTGCATGATTGTCTCACTCATACTGATAAGGTCGATCCACTTTGAAAGCTTATCAGTACCTAGTATTGTCAAAGACATTCATAATTAAAGTTCAAAAATGTAGGTTTTATAATGTTCACAGCAGTTGCTTTTGTTTGTCTTATTGCTATCTTTTTTCCTGCTTCATTATGAATACATTTGTCTAATATATTTTAATTTCATTAAGTAGTTTCTTTCCGAAGAATGTAAAAGTCCCATACCAACATTCACTGTTGAAAAAAAAGTTTTAAGTTCAAGGATACATGTGCAGGTTTGTTACATAGGTAAACATTGCCTTTGAAACTCCACACTCTTATTAGGTTTATGCTCACGTTGGAATGTTTACCAGCTGTTCCTTTTGCCATAATAATTATTCAAACCTGATTTTCATGTGCATGACAAAGGTAGGCGATTTCTATAATATTTTAATCAATTATAAATGAATGAATAATTTCTCATTATTCACTAGAACCATAGATTTTACTGTATAGTTATTACTTTTTCAATCATCAAGCTTTTTAAAAGTATAGTAAATATAAAATATTCCAGACTTTCTTAAAGCATGGAATTTGACCAAATCCATTAAGATTTATTATTAACTTTGATAATAAATACAAATTAAATATATAGAAATGAAGACAAAAATACATTAAAATGACTTAATGGTCAAAAGTCCAACATGCCAAAAGCTGTTCACATAAGAAACAAGTGAAATGATAGATAAAATCAGCTATGGTTATCTGATTTCTACTAATAAACACACATAACATCTGAAATCCACAGAAGGCTCTCGAATGTTGAGATAGGGGTATTATATTTAAAAATTACGTTGATTTTTATTTTAATGTTGTTACCTTTTAGCCTAGGTTGTTCTGGAACACTTTGGCTACTTTTGATGTTTCTAGACACACATATTCCAATTTTCTTTTTTTAAAAATATAGAAATTCATATAGATTTATTTAGTACCATCCAACTAATTAGCGATACGGCCAAGACCGGAATCCAAGACTTTTACATTTATTTCAATATTTTTGGATACTTTTCCAGCTATATAGTAGTCATTTTTGCATGATAAGTTATTGTCATGAAATCAGCATTGGTTGTAAACAAGCCCCTAACAGTTCATCTTAACATTTTATCAGTACTCTCCCTTCTAGGGAGGGTGTCCATAGCAAGATCAGTGAATTTCATGATAGTTAAGTCCATTCCCTTGCTGCTTCAGTTGTAAAATAGTTCGTTGTTAAGGAGCAGTGATGTGTGAATACCATGATGTTAAATAAGTATGAAACAAAACCAATTAAAGTCATGCTAAAAAAATAATTCTGGGCAACTTAAAAGTACCCATGATATAATATCTTATAGATGTTTTTAGTGATTCACTGAATCACTATTTCAGTGAAGATGGATTATTGCCTGTATCCTCCACAAGGTGATGAGAGGAATTCAATATAATATAATGGCCATTGGGTGTCAGACTGGTCCTCCTGGGAAATGGTAGTTTTGAATATGAGTCACTCAGCTAGATACGTCTTACTTAAGGGAAGATCTTGTTGTTGACCTCATGTGCAACATTCATCCCTTCTGAATTTCCACAGGTTTTATCTCCCACCATTTGACATATAGATCTTACAAATACATCTAGAGGTTGTTTGCTGTATCTTGCTCACCAGATGCAAGTTTTGTGATATTATCGACATAATAAGATAATATGTTCTGAAGGATGGTGACACAGTTGAGATGAGCAAGTGTACTATGTTATGACACAAAAAGTGACCCAGTGCACTATTTTATGAAACAGAACAGAAACGACATATTCCTGAGGTAATACAGAGAAGATAGGCTGCCTTCCACACAGTATGAAAGCAAACTTTGTGGTGGTCCTTTCTAATACATAGATGCAAGCAATTGCCAATCAACCGTTTCTTTTGTTGTTGTTTGTTTGGTTGGTTTTTTGGGATGGAGTCTCACCCTGTCACCCAGGCTGGAGTGCAGTGGCACGACCTCAGCTCACTGCAACCTCTACCTGCCGGATTCAAGCAATTCTCCTGCCTCAGCCTCCTGAGTAGCTGGGACTACAGGCACCTGCCATCATGCCCGGCTAATTTTTTTTATTTTTAGTAGAGGCGGGGTTTCACCATGCTGGTCAGGCTGGTCTCGAACTCCTGACCTCATGATCCACCTACCTCAGCCTCCCAAAGTGCTGGGATTACAGGTGTGCGCCACTGCACCTGACCCAGATCAATAGTTTTATACCAGCTACTGAGCTTCATGCTATCTGCTCCAATATATATACAACATTTGAAACAACAGCTGCAATTGGAGGCAATTGCTAATTAAGTTTGCAATAGCTCCTTTTAGTCTACAGCATCAATATTTCTTCACAAGTCCAAGTGGCATCTTAAGTGAAAATAAAGTAGAACTCACTTTTCTTGTATCTTTGATGGTGGCATAATTCCTTGCGATTGTACTACAGATGACATATGACTTTTTTTTCCCCCACTATTCACATAAAATGAGATCAAAGACCTCTACTTTTTTATCGTACCATAAGAGCATTTTCACCATGGGCCAAGCAACCAGTGTGGGGATTCTGCTAGCTATAGAGTATGAATATTTCAACTATGCATTCAGAACTCGGGAAGGTAACTACAGAATGGTTTTGCAGATTTACTATGCCCACTTACAGATGGATTCAAGCCAACATTCCATTTCTCAAATGACCTCCATAAGCCTCTACTCTGAGTCATGGACAGTAGCGACCTGTTGAAGTATGAAAAATTTATGTCAGCTCAGAGCCAGTGTATTGAGTAATACTTAAAAGGTCTGGATACTTTTTTTTCTTCAAAGCATTTTACTTTGGAAAATGTTCACAGGCTTCTTTGGGGAAAGTTGGAAAGACTCTTTCCATTACTTATTTGTAGGTTTATTTCTAGGGTCTACCTTCAGGGGAAACCCAGTTTCTACTTCATTCCAGGAGCTCTAGAATCTGTCTTTTGAATCACATCTGGGAAGTAGGTTAGAGAGCCTTGATTCTTTAACTTGGCGATTCCCTCAAGTATCTTCAGCCCACTTACATTTGTCTTAGCCTGATTGTGGATCTGTAGCAAAATACCAGAGATAGGGTAATATATAATGAACAGAAATTTATTTCTCATGATTCTGGATGTTAGGGAATCCAAGTTCAGAGTGCCAGTGGGATTGATGTTGGGTGAGGGCTGCTCCCTGCTTCCAAGATGGACCTTATTGCTGCATCCTCCAGCTGGGAGAAGCATGGAAGAAGGGATGAAAAGGCAACTTTGAGACCTTTTATAGGAGTGCTAATCCCATTCAAGAGAGTGGAGCCATTATGATTTAATCACACCCTCAAGGCACACCTCTTAATACCGTCATATTGGGTATTCAATTTTAACATGAATTTTGAAGGAGATGTTATTTTTCAAACTATAGAAAATTTGTTTTTAATCTATGTTTTCCATTTTACTTACTAATAAATCATTGACTTGATTTCCTTCTGTTTCAATTAGGGTTCACTCAGAGAAGCAGAACCAGTGGGACATTTATTATGGGAAATGATTTATGGGAAATGGAAATTGACTAAGTAGTCTTTGCAAGGACATTTCTGTATCAAATGCTAGAGGCTGAAGTCCACAGACAGACAGGCAGGGAGAAAAGATAGCAAGAAGTCTGGAACCACAGGCAGACAGACTCAAAGCCATGTTTCTTCTTGTTACCGCTGTCATTAGTGATGAGGGCATCCTTGAAAACAGAGTCCTTTGCCATAGAGATGGCCTAAGGTGACAAAAAGTCCTTTGTCATAGAGGTGATACGTATTACATGTGGCCTAAGATTCAGAGAAAATAAATGAAGGTATAGCGAGAAGACCTAGCTGCTGCTGTATGCCAGTGAGGTGAGTTAACAGACTATCCATATCCTACAAAATGGTTTCTTCCTGCCTTTTTGGCACCCGTATCAGAGCATATAAAAAGGGAATTCTGGGAAATACTCTTCAGCTTAGCCAAGTGAACACATAACAAAGTCATCACATCTATTGTTCTCATTCCCAGGAACACCTCGAATACTCACTTCGTCAAGTCTCTGCAGACCAAAACATTGTGATTACTGCGAACTATACCCACCTTAAAGACAGAGGTAAAAGTTATCAGTTGTTGGCCTACGCTGCTCCACAATCCCATTACCACTACTTAAATTAAGAGGTAACACCTGTAGTCATGGACTGGACAAAGACAGCCATTTTAGGGCTATCCTTTCCAAGCATGTTGATACTCTTCTCATCATTGTAACTTCTCAAGTCACTTATAAATGGACTATCTTTTGGATTCTTCTCAATTCACTGGTGAAGGAAATATTCTCTGAGCTTTTCTTGGAAACATGATTAGCTTGGATAACTGAATAATCCATGCTGAATCTTCTTTTCCTAAGCACTTTCATTTTTACCCCTGCCAGTTAAGTTCTAGTATCTCAATTCTATTTAACGTAGGACAACATAGTATCCAGATTTCAGTTATTCATCAAGTAAACTATTAGAGATACTCATTGTTGCTGAAGCTGTAACCCATATTAATAATTAAATCCCATCTAATGTTATAATATTTTTTCCTCATAAAATAACACATTTAGAATTTTTCCCCACATGCATTTCCAGGTTTCAGTTGATATGAATTGAGAAAAATCAGGCAAATCTTTTACCTTTTATTCTATCTCCTTTTAGGTCATGATTTATCCTTATTCTTTTGAGAATATGCTGGTTATTTAATTCTGAGTCAGGAATACATGAGGGATGGTACCTGTGAGTCTTAAATACAATCAGCATCCCCTTGAAAGTCATCTGCCTCAAACCAAGTTATTAGAATTTTAAAGCAAAGGAATGTTAATATTCTTAGTCAGGGGAACAGCTTTTTCTTCTTAAAAGCAAAGTAAAAGAAGATGGGGGGAGTGCAGAGTGTAAGTAATCATCTCTATAAGAATGTGTATGAATTCTCTCATTCTATATTCAGGGTTTTTCACATTTTTCTAATAAACATTCTCACATTCATGTAAGAAACCCAGAGAGTGAGTTTCCTCATTTCATTTGCATGATACATCTTTACTTGTAAAGTAAAAATTTGTTTTTTTTTTTATATCAATCCCATGGCTACAGAAGATAAAATATTCTTTTAAGTCATCATGGGAGTTCATACAATCATATGTTTCCCTTATGTAAAAAATACCTCCTTCTATCTTTTCCTCCCATGCATGCCTTTGTTCTCTCATACTCTTTCCACATCAATTTTCAAATTTTTTTAATGGATTTCCAAGCAGGATACACATTTAATACAATGTAGGAGAAAATTTGAAAGAAAAGTAATCAAACAAATGATAATATCAGAAAATACAATGAGACGGGGATAGAGGATACCATGTTTTACTTTGTTCATATATGTTGAATTGTGTGTATATATATATATATTTTTTAATATATATATTTGAAGTATATTGACTATCATTGTAACATAATAATAATTGTAAAATGACCCCAAGATTTCCAACCTTTGTTCCACATGACTTATATAATTTCCTCATCTTGAGTGTACTCACAACCTGCAAGTTTGATGCAATAATACTCTCATGATTATGCCATATTACATGAAAAAGGAGATTCTGTAGATGTACTAAGGTCACTAATTAGTTGACTTTGAATAAATAAAATGAGAGATAATATATATTGGCCTGACCTACATGAGTCCTTTGTGTACAGGTCTAGAAGTCAGAGTGAAGGAAATTCAGGTTAAAAGCAACAAAGGTGTTTTCTTTCTGGTCTTGAAGGAAAACTGCCATGTTGTGGAGAGGACAGAAAATAGCAGGCAATCTCCCAGCACTGAGAATGGCCTCGTCTTCCCAACAGCCAGCAGGAAGGCTGGAATCTCAGTCCTACAACCAAAAGAAACTCTATTGTAACAAGCTGAATCAGTCTGGAAGAAGACCTTAAGCTTCAGGTGAGGCACCTTGCTTTCAGACTATTAGCAAAAATGTACCCACTATGTGCAAACTACTTTCAAGAAAAGCTGGACTAATTTACATTCCCAACAATAGTGTATAAGCAGGTTTTTTTCTCTACAATTTTGCCAGCATGTTTTGTCTTTCCAATAATAGCCATTCTGACTGGTCAGTGATGTTGAATATTTTCTCATATGTCTGTTGGTCATTTGTCTATCTTTTTAAAAGGGTCTGTTTAAGCCTTTTGACACTATTTAACGGAGTTGTTTTTCACTTGTAAAGTTGTTTAATTTTCTTATAGATTAGAAAGAAATATTTTAGAATATTAGACCTTTGTCAGATGCATAGTTTGAAAATATTTTCCCCATTCTGTGGGTTGTCTGTTTACTCTGTTGATAGTTTACTTTGCTGTGTAGAAGTTCTTTAGTTTAATTAATTGTCATTTGTCAATTTTTGTTTTTCTGCAATCGCTTTTGAGGATTTAGTCATAGGTTATTTGCCAAGGTCAATGACCAGAAATATATTTCCTTGGTTTTCTTCTGGAGTTTGTATAGTATGAGGTCTTAAATTTAAATATTTAATCCAGACTGAGTTAATTTTTGGATATGGTGAAAGATAGGGTTCAGTTTTATTCTGCCTATGGCTAGCCAGTTATCTCAGCACCACTAATTAAATACGGACTCTTTTTACCACTGTTCATTTTTATTGACTTTGTCGAGGATCAGATGGTTGTATGTATGTTACTTTATTTCCAGGCTTTCTAACCTGTTCCATTGGTCTACGTGTCTTTTTTGTACCAATACCATGCCATTTTGATTACTGTAGCCTTATAGTATAGTTTGAAGGCAGGTAATATGATGCCTCCAGCTTTGTTCTTTTAACTTATGATCATTTTGGTAATCTGGGCTCTTTTTTAGTTCAACGTGAATTTTAGAATTTTTTTTTTGAATTTTATGAAAAAGGATTTTGGTAGTTTGATAGAAATAGGATTGAATTTGTAGACTGCTTTGGGCAGTATAGCAATTTTAATAATATTAATTCTTCCAATCCATGAGTATAAGATGTTTCCATTTCTGTTATCCCTTATTTCTTTCAGCAGTGTTTTGTTGTTCTCCTTACAGAGATCTTTCACCTCCTTGGTTAGATGTATTCCTTGATATGTTATTTTATTGAATTGTAACTATTGTAAATAGTATTTAGTTCCTGATATGAATCTCAGCTTACATGTTATCAGTGTATAGCAATGTTAATCATTTTTTTCCATTGATTTTTATATCCTGAAACTTTACTTAAGTCATTTTTTCAGGTCTAGGAGCCTTTTGGTGAAGTCTTAAGAGTTTTCTAGGTGTAGAACCATATCATCAGCAAAGGAAGAGAATGGAACTTCTTTTCTGCCAGGCATGGTGGCTCACACTTACAATCCCAACACTTTGGGAGGCTGAGGCAGGCAAATCACCTGAGGTCAGGAGTTTGAGACTATCTTGGCCAACATGGTGAAACTCCATCTCTACTAAAAATACAAAAATCAGCCAGGTGTGGTGGCGGAGGGACCTGTAATCCCAGCTACTCAGAAGACTGAGGCAGGAGAATTGCTTGAACCTGGGAGGTGGAAGTTGCAGTGAGTCTGGGTCATGCCAATGCACGCCAGCCTGGGACACAGAGTGAGACCTCCTCTCAAAAAGAAAAAAAAGAGAGAGAGAGAGAGAGACAGAGAGAATGGAACTTCTTTTCTGATTTGCATGCCTTTTATTTCTTTCTGTTGCCTGATTGTTCTGGGTAGGTCTTTCACTACTATATTGAATAGGAGTGGTGAGAGTGGGCATCCTTATCTTTTTCCTCTTTTAAAGGGAATGCGTCCAGCTTTTGCCTGTTCAGTATGATGTTGGCTCTGGGTTTGTTATAGATGGCTCTAATTATTTTCAGGTATATTCCTTTGATGGACAGTTTGTTGGGAGTTTTTAACATGCAAGGAAAATGGACTTTATTAAAATCTTTCTCTACATTTGCTGAAATAATCATATGGTTTTGTTATAAATTATGCTTATGTGAAGATCACATTCATTGATTTGCATATATTGAACCAAACTTGCATCCCAGGAATGAACCCTACTTGATTGTGTTGTAGTACCTTTTTGATGTGCTGCTGGATTCAGTTTGCTACAGCTTTGTTGAGGATTTTCAAATCTATGTTCATCAGGGACATTGGCCTGTAGTTTTCAATTTTTCTTGTGTCTTTGCCAGGTGTTGATATCAGTGTAATGCTGGTTTTGTTGAGTACATTAAGGACAGGTTCATCCTCCTCAAATTCTTGGAGTACTTTTAGTATAATTAGTAGCAGCTCTCCTCTGTGTGTCTGGTCTAATTCAGGTGTGAATCCATCGCATACAGGATTTTTTTTTGGTTGGTCGTCTTTCTTGACTGACTCAGTTGTGGAACTCTATTGTTCTGTTCAGGACTTCAGTTTCTTCTTGATTCAGTATTTGGAGATTGGTGTTTCCATAAATTTATTCATTTCCCCTGTAGTTTCTAGTTTGTGTGCATAGAGATGTTCATAACAGTCTGAGAATCTTTTGTATTTCTGTGTGATCAGTTGTAATATCACCTTTGTCATTTCTGTTTGTGCTTATTTGATTCTTTCTTTTGTTTAATCTAGTTAGCAGTTTATCATTGTTGTTTATCCTTTAAAAATCAACTTTTAATGTGCTCATCCTTTGTATGAATTTTTGGGTCTCGTTTTGGTTCAGTTTTGCTCTCTTATTTATTTCTGTTGTCCTGGTAGCTTTGGGGTTATTTTAGTTTTATTTTTCTAATTCCTTTAGGTGTGATGTTAGATTGCTAATTTGAGATCTTTCTAAATTTTTGACAGATGCATTTGGAACTATAAACCATCCTGTTAACATTTTGCTACATCCCAGAGATTTTGGTATATTTCTGTATCTGTTTTCATTTGTTTCCATTTTTACAAAATTTCTACCTTAATTTTGCTGTTTACCCAGAAGTCATTCAGGATTATTTTGTTAAATTTCCACCTAACTGTGTGGTTTTGAGAGATCTTCTTAGAACTCATTTCTATTTTTATTCCACTGTCATTTGAGAGTATGGTTGCTGTGATTTCAATTTTAAATTTTCATTAAGATTTTATGTCCAAGAATGTGGTCAATCTTGTAATATGTACTCTATGCAGATGAGAAGAATGTGTATTCTTGGTTGTGTATATATGTTTATGTGTGTGTATATATGGCTGATGGGTGAAATATTCTGTAGCTGTCTATTAGGTCAAATTGTTTAAATGTTGAGTTTAAGTTTAAAATTTATATTGATTTTCTCTCTCGATGATTCCTCTAATGCTGTCAGTGGAGTATTGAAGTCCTCATTATTATTGTGTGGCTAAGTATTTTCACAGGTCCAGAAGCACTTGTTTTATAAATCTGGAGTCTCTAATGTTGGGTACGTAAATATTTAGGACTCTTAAAACTTCAATCTTTCTCCACCCCTTTTCTTTGAGCCTATAAATGTTGTTACATATAGGATGGGTCTCTTGAAGACAACAGACAGTTGGGTCTTTTATTAAATCCAACTTGCCACTCTGTTCCTTTTAAGTGTGGCAATGAGACTGTCTACCTTCAAAGTTAATATTGAATATGTGAGACCAGGCATGGTGGCTCATGCCTGTAATCTCAGCACTTTGGGAGGCCAAGGCAGGTGGATCACCTGAGGTCAGGAGTTGGAAACCAACCTGATCAACATGGGGAAACCCCATGTCTTTACTAACAATACAAAAAATAAGCTGGGTGTAGTGGCAGGTGCCTGTAATCACAGCAACTTGGTAGGCTGAGGCAGGAAAATCGCTTGAACCTGGCGGGTGGAGTTTGCAGTGAGCTGAGATCACACCATTGCACTCCAGCCTGGGCAACAAGAGTGAAACTCCATCTCAAAAAAAAAAAAAAAAAAAAAAAAAAAAAAAAAAAAAAAAGATATGTAAGGTTTTGATCACCTTATGGATTTGTTAGCAGGTTGCTTTTCAGTTTATATTGTGTAGTTGCTTTATAGAGTTTGTGGATTATGTACTTACATGTGGGGAGATTTTTTGGTAGCAGGTATTGTTCTTTTGTTTCCACATTTATAACTTCCTTGAAGATGACTTATAAGGTTGGTTTAATGGTAAAAAATAAAAATCCTTTTGCAATTGTTTGTTGGAAAAGATTTTATTTCTTTTTTACTTATGAAGCTTAGTTTGACAGGGTATGAAATTCTTGGTTGGAATTTCTTTTTTTTTTTTCTTTTTTCTTCTTTGTTTAAGAATGTTGAAACTAGGCCCCCATCTCTTCTGGCTTCTCCTAAGAAGTCTGCTGTTAGCCTGACGGGGTCTCCTTTGTATATGACCTGACCTTATTCTCTAACTTCAAGATTTTTTCTTTAGCATTGATCTTGGAAAGTCTTGGTGACTATATGTGTTGGCGTTGTTTATTTTGTATATTATCTCACTAATGTTCTCTGGATTTATTATATCTGAATGTCTACATCTATAGCAAGACTAGAGGAGTTTTTTTATTATTCCCTCAAATAAAATGTGTCTTTCATGTTGTTTACTTTTCCTCCTTTCTCAGGAATGCCAGTGATACATAGTTTTTTTGTTTGTTTGTTTGCATGATCCCATATTTCTCAAACTCCTTGTCCCTTTCTTTAATTATTTTTTAAATTTGTATCTAACCAAATTACTTCCAAAGACAAGTCTTCAAGCACGGAAATCATTTCTTTTGCTTAGTCTTGTATATTGCTACAGCTTTCAATTGAATTTTGAAATATCTTAAGTGAATTTTTTAATTCCAGAAGCTCTGATTGATTTATTTCCAGATATTTATCTCTTCCTTAATTTCCTGGATTGCTTTAGAAGTTCTTTTCTGTTGATTTTTAACATTTTCCCGAATCTTATTGAGCTTTCTTGCTTTGAATTCTTTATCTACCATGTCTGAGTTTCTGTTTTGGTATAGGACCATTGCAGGAGAGCTAGTATGATCCTATGGTGGTGTCACAGCATTCAGATTTTACATGGTGTTCGTTCCTTCCCATCTGGAGATGCTGGCACTTCTAAGTTTTGTAACTGTTTTTATGGAGATGTCATTTTACTTCTTTTATTATTTCCCTGTCTTATTATTATTTTTCTACCTCTACCTCTTTCTTATAAGATATGACTGCACAGAATGTCGGGTGGGATCTTTTGGCTTTGCTTCTATATCTCTATGCATTTATGTTGCCTGGTTTTATATTGGGCTGTATGGTTCAAACTACAGGCTACTAGATTGGGCTGATGGGTAAGAGCCAACTGTGGCCAGTGTAAATGGGTAAACATATAGTCATTGTTTACTGGGAGAAAGCCTCATGCTGCAGGCAATGAGCTAATCCATGGAGTGCATAGTGGTGTGAGTTCCTTGCTTATCCCTGTAAGGTGGGGACCCATATGGGCAAGGTCAGACCAGCCATGCCCACCTAAGGTGGGCCCCGTTTGATCACAATCTCTGCACAGGAGGGATGGGCAACTTAGGCTGCTGGTTCAGGTGTGCACATGCTCTGAATGCCTGGAGCTCTATCTGAGTGTGGAGTGGAGAGGACCTCACTGCACCACAATCTATGGAAAGGAGGGTTAAGGTGGAAAGGAGGGTTAAGCCTGGGCATGGAACGGAGAGGGCCCCACTGTACCAGATTCTTAGAGAAGCAGGCTGAGACACACAGAATGTCACACACAGGCTAGTTCCTCCCTGTGTGAGGGAGTGTTTTGATTGCCTGGAGATCTGCCTGGGCATGGAGCACGGAGGACCTGCCAGTGCAGGAATGGTGGGGTGGCTCAGGCTGCTGATCCTGGAGAGCAAGTGCTCTGAATGCCTGAATATGTGTCTAGGTGCAGAAGAGAGAGGGTCCTGCTGCACCCCAATTTATGCACGAGAAGAGTGGGACAGCTTAAGCTTTTAATTCATGTGAAAGGGCACTCTTAGTGTCTGGAGATATGCCTGGGCGTGGAGCAGAGAGGGCCCCACTGAACCAGGTTCCTAGAGAGACAGGCTGAGACAGCCAGGAATGTCACACACAGACTAGTTCCAGGTTGTCCGGTTGGCCTTGGCTACAAATCTCAACACCCAGGAGAAACTATGGCAGCAATGGCTCTCCTACCCCACAAGGGATGAGAGAGAGCACCATTTCAGTGCATACACCTGGAGCACTTTCCACACTTGTCACTTAATTCTGGTTGTGGAAGCTACTACCCAGCTCCATAGCAAGTACTATAATCCCTGGACTAATACTAAAACACCTGCACAGATACATTGCTGGGTTGCCAAAGAATGACTGTGTGTGAGCCCGGATCAAAACTGGCATCCTGCTGTCTGTCACAGGACTGGGAAAATGCCTGCAGCTATTCACAGTGTCTTTCTCTTGGAGTCTCAAAGCCTTTCCCTAAATTAGCTCCAAGACCCGAGAGAAAGAAAAATAAAAAGTGTACTCCTTTGGCCTGCATTGCATGACTCCCCACTGGAAAAGTGAGTCACAGAGAGAGATTAGTTTTTCTACTTTTTTTCCTGTAGACACTTAGAGCTATATATTAATACTTTCTTCTTAGTACTGCTTTTGCTGTATCTCATTGATTTTAGTAAGTTGTGTATCCATTTTCATTTGTTTCATTTGTTTGTCCTTCTTAATATTTTCATTGACCATTGTCCTTCTTAATTTTTTCACTGGTCATCCAGGAGCAGATTGTTTAATTTCCATGTTTTTGTGTAGTTTCCAAAGTTCTTATTATTTATTTCTAGTTTTACTTCATTGTAGGTAGAGGAGATAACTGATGTGATTTCTTTTTTCTTTCTTTTTTTTTTTTTATTTTTTAAGAATTATTTTTGGGGCTAATATATGGTATCTCCATGAGAATAATGCATGTGCTGAGGAAAATAATGTAGGCATTGAATGAAATTCTCTTTAAATCTCTATTAGGTCCATTTGCTCTATAATGCAGATTCAGTTCAATGTTTCTTTGTTGATTCTCTGTGTGGAAGATCTGTCCAATGTTGAAAGTGGGGCATCAAAGTCTCTAGCTAGTAATGTAGCCTTGACTTTGTATGACATGGCTGACTATATTAGTCTGCTCTTGCATTACTATAAAAATACCTGAGACTGGGTAATTTCTAAAGAAAAGATGTTTAATTGGCTCATGATTCCAAAGGCTCTACACAAAGCATGATGCTGGCATTTGCTCATCTTGTGGGGAGGCCTTGGAAAACTTTCAATCATGGCAAAAAGTGAAAGGGAAACAGGAGTGTCTTACGTGGCCAGAGCAGGAGGAAGAGAGACGGGGCCTGTGCTACACACTTTTAAACAACCAGATCTTGTGAGAACTCACCATACAGTATCAAGGTTGGGGGATGGTGCTAGATCATTCATGAAGAATCCACTCCCGTGACTCAGTCACCTCTCACCAGGCCCTATCTCCAACATTGGTGATTGCGTTAGTTCATTCTTACACAGCTATAAAGACATACCTGAGACTGGGTAATTTATAAAGGAAAGAGGTTTAATCAACGCTCCGTTCTGTGGGTTGTACAGGCTTCTGCTTCTGGGGAGGCCTTAGGAAATTTATCATCATGGTGAAAGGCAAAGGGGAAGCAGACACATCTTCACATGGCTAGCAAGAGAGAGAGAAAGAGTGAAGGGGGAGGTGCTAGATACTTTCAAACAGCCAGATCTCCGGAGAATTCTAGCCTGAGATAGCACTGGCGGTGATAAGTTACAGCAGATCTGAGTCCTACCCTTCAAGATAGCAAATTCCCTTCTTGCCTAGGCTATGTCTAAAAATGTCATTTGGAAGGTAGAGACTAGAATGAGGACCTCAGGACTCTGCATGGTGCCCTATCCTGCTGTGGCTGAGCTGGTGTCCGAGTTTCAAGAAAAGTCCTGTTTACTCTCTTTTCTCCTCAAGCAACAGGAAGGAGAATGTTCCAGAACTGTGAGCTCTGCTGCCTGGGGGTGGGGGAGGGGTGACACAAGCCCTCCCTTTGCTGCCCTTGCTTGTATCTCAATAGGTCACGGGCACTCCAAGTCTACTGGCTCCAAGCCACCACAGCACCAGAACTTTTCCAATAATTGCACTCCTTGTGTCCTAGATTACCTTTCATATTTGTTTATTTATTTATTTGAGATGAAGTTTCACTCTGTTGCCAGGCTGGAGTACAGTGGTCTGACCTCCACTCACTGCAACCTCCGCCTCCCTGGTTCAAGCGATTCTCCTGCCTCAGCCTCCTGGGTAGCTGGGACTACAGGCGTGTACAACTATGCCCAGCTGATTTTTCTATTTTTAGTAGAGACGGGGTTTCACCATGTTGGACAGGATGTTCTAGATCTCTTGACATCGTGACCTGCCTGCCTTGGCCTCCCAACGTGCTGAGATTACAGGTGTGAGCCTGCACGCCCTTCTGCCTTTTATATTTATTTAGGATCCAGAGTGCTTTAGCACATGGTGTTGGGGCTTGCCAGAACTGAGGTTTCAACCACTAACGTGGACAGTTTGCCTCTGCCTAGTGCTGGTTTAAATTTGCCTCTGTGGGCTCTGACTGCATTCTGCCCAGTGTTGCTTTCCAGTATGTCAGGCAGCTGTGAGTTTCAGTGCAAAGTCCTGCAATCTCTGCACTTTCTACCCCAGCTCACAGATTCTCTGCTTGTGTTATATGACTATTGCCGGGGGATGAACGAGGGTTGCTGAAAGCAATTCAAGACTGTCTTTGCTACCATCTTTAGTGCCTCTTTTCATGATGTTAAAACCGGGTACTGTGGTCACTCATTTGATTTTTGGTTCTTATGAAGGTGGCTTTCTGTGTGAATAACTGTTCAGTTTGGTGTTCCTGTAAAGGGGGATGGTCTTTAGAGGGAGTCTACTTAGTCGTCTTTCTCTGCCTCCTCTCCAGAATCTCTTTGTTAATCAAATGCAGTAACTTCCTACATTTCTCTGCTGTATCCAGTCTTATCTCCCATGAATCTGTTTATACGGTAGCAGAGAAAGTGACCTACCTTTTAAAAAACCTGACCATGTTGCTGTCACCAAAACATTCTATTGTTTTTTAGCTCCTCCTTAGGTACAAATTCTCAAACTTCTTAATAATTTTCTTTCATAACTTTGTGCTTACTGATCTATGTCAACTTTTTTTTTTAATCCTAGCTTTGCACTTTATATTTAACCACACAGAACTCTTGTGAGACTGAGCCCTTAGCCTGTGAAATCTGCCGCTATCTCTGGATAGATACTCGTATTGCTTTACCAATACTATGATGTTTCTTGTCATAATTATTTACTCTGTGTTCTTTTCTTCCTGAAATGTCCTAGGGTTTTCTTTAATCAACTTCTCTTGATCTTTTCTGTATCATATCTAGTACCACCTCATGGCCCAATCCACATTTCATGTCCTCTCTGTAATAACATCCCAAGCATTTCTCTAACGCTGAACTTGGTTTCATAATAGTTACCTGTGTGACTACACTTGAAAAAAGAGACTGCCTCGTCTCTGATTCTCCATTGCTTTATGCAGTTTGTGTTAACGGTATAAAGATAACAAGTATTTATTAAGTAAATGAGTACAGCGTAAGCAGTGAGTATATTTTCAAAATAGAGTTAAATTACTTGAGAAACAGAGTTGCTGATAATCTTTATGATCCTTATTTTCTTTTAATTATTTTATCAAGTTTTGTCTCTTAATGCAGAGCTAATGAATACATGTAAATTCAACTCTGGGTAGGAGACTTGAGATAAATTAAGAGTATGTTCTGTTGCCAATTTTGCCCAAATAGTATATTATTCAGTTTCCAAACTTACTTTTTACTTCACTTCCAAAAACGTATCTTAAACATCGTATCAGGTAGCTGTGGTTTGCTTATCCTTCATATTCAATAATTGACCAAGATTGCTTTTACCTCCTAAGAGATTAAACATCTAAATCTTCTCTGCAATATTGTAAATTTATATAGTTCATTTCCAAATTATCAAATATCATCCTACTTCTTCAGTGTCTATCAGAAATGTCATCTCTGCTTTTAGATTTACTAACTTGAATTCATCATCCACATGATTTTATTCTTATCTCTTTGAATGAAATTTAATGCTGTATGATATTTCCTTTATTGAGCTTGGTTTCCAGAGATCTGTAGGACTCTGGTGAGAGTGTGTTGGACGTGAAGATCGAAGGTTGACTTTTTCCAATGAGTCTGGATTCGAAACAAGAAATGAGCTACTTCTTCATTGCCAGGATGGTTGGAAGTCAAACAATATCTGAGAGCAGAAAGCCCTCTTCTATTTATCTAACTCAGTAGCAGTGAGAGTCTATCTTTCATCTGTAGCATCCCAGGGAAGGAGTCCCATGTACCTCAAAGATCCTGAGGATTCTGGCTATGAAGCGTATGTAAACGTTAAAATCTAAGTCTAGATTCATTGGCATAGTGAAATTGCAGCTTTTCTGATAGGCCTCAGGAGGAAGAGAGAGACAAATAAGATGGAAAATTTGAAACACATGGCAAGGGAAAAAAGCTGCTGAAAGAGACAGATGGACGCCTGATTTGTTTAGGCATTTAGGAAGATGTATTCAGAACTTAGATTAAATGAGAGACAATTAAGACCAACGTTAATGACTTAACAGGTTTAGGAAAATTTTGAGGAAAAGAATAGGGGCTTCAAAGGGAGCAGAGGGGCCAGATGGAGCATCAGAAATAACAAAACAATTGATTGAAGAAAATTTGAGCTAAGTGAAGAACTGTGTTTTCATATTGAGAATACCCACTGGGTCAGTCCTAGGCTACACTAATGAGAAAGAATTTCTAACTGGGCAAAGCCTGATAAAATTAATGATAATGATAAAGAAACAATTTTAATTGTATATGTAAGGATAAGTCATCAGTAAATAAATATATTTACATTACCAGTGGTTACAAAATATCACTTATTTACTCAAGATATTATTTGCATCTCAGATGCCGAAAGGTATTTGAAGATATGTAATAATTCAAAAGTGTATTACATAAGTATCCCATCCATGTAATTATCTATCTATCTATCTATCTATCTATCTATCTATCTATCTATCTCTCTCTCTCTCTGTCTGTCTGTCTATCTCTGCCCCCAGTTGCTGGCACAGAACTTCAAAAACTCTTGTAGTTGATATTTCCTGGATGATAAGGGCATCTTTTGCTCAAATGAGATGACCCTTGGTGGACTCCTGAATGGAGACCAGTCACCAAAACACCAACCTGTGATAAACTCAGAGCTTTCAGTCACACTTTCCATTGTTTAGAGTGGGGAGAGGGACCAGAAATGGAGTTAACAACCAATCATGCCTTCATGACAAAGCCTCTACAGGAATCCCTGAACTATGGGGCTTTGGAGAGATTCAGGGTGAACGGCCACATTCATGTGCCAGAAAAGTGGCATGCTCCAACTCCATAGAAACAGAAGCTCCTGCGCTTGTAACCTTTTCAGACTTCACCCTATGTAGTTCTTTATCTGCCTGTTCATCCATATCTTTTATTATCTCCTTTATTAATAAACCAGTAAACATAAAAAAGTGTTTTCCTGAGTTCTGGGAGATGCTCTAGCAAATTATCCCCCAAAGGGGATTATGGGAACCCTGATGTATAGCCAGTTAGGTAGAAGCACAAATCACAACCTATGACTTGTGATTAATATCTATAGCAGGGGGCACTCTTGTGGGACTGAGCCCTTAGCCTATAAGATCTGTCGCTGTCTCTAAATCAATAGTGTCAGAATGGAATTGAATTAAAGGACATCCAGCTGGTACTGGAGAATTACTAAGTCAGTGTTGGGGGACAACTCACTACATCTTGGTGACTAGAGATGAATGAAATATTCTGTGTTGAGTGTGTAAGAGTAAACACTTTGGTTTTTCCTATCTCTATTATTACCTAAGCAAATAAAAAGGAACAGCAACAAACCAAAACTGAGACCTCAAAATGTGGCAATGAAGAGAAGACGGAATAATAGTATAAATATTGATATAAATAAATTGAAAGATGTAGCTATAGATGTAGACAAATAAATTGTGTGTCTGTATTATATACATATTGTAGAGTAAACTATTAGTCGTTAAGTGCATACTTTCTGGTCTGGTTTGAGTATTACATAAGATTCACAGAAAGCACACGTTGTCAAGATAATGCTAATAAAAACTACACTATTTCAGCCAAGATTCAAGGTAGGCAAAATTCAAGAAAATTATGTGTATTGATACCTGAATAACTTAAAGAAGGTAGATTGTTTGTAACTCAAAGGATAAATGTTTGGGGGAATTGATACTCTATTCTCCATGATGTGCTTATTTCACATTGCATGCCAGTATCAAAACATCTCATCTATCTCATAAATATCCACAGTTACTATGTACATACCACAACATTTAAAAAAATATATTAAACAAATTTTTAAATGAAACAGCTGAATTTATAGTTTGATAATCTCCATTTATGGCAATTTAGCATCCTCTTCAATAAATGAATGTATTCAGTTAAGGAAAGAATTTATTCTACATGAAAGCAGATAGGAAGTAGAGATTCAAGTCAGGTATTTCAGGTGTTGAGTAAATAAAAACAGATACATACTATAGAATATGTGAACCTAGGAAAATCAGATGAGCAAAAAATTGAGAGTTAAAGGAATGCAATAGCTTAATTTAATAAATTATAACACACAAAGATAAGATCACCCACTTTATAGTTACAAAGTCAGAAACTAGTACACCTATATGAAAATGGAGTATAGAAATATTGATCTTAATAGGTGGCTTAAAAAATCCAGCAGTATAGGAATTATTATTCCTATTATATTAGCATAAGTATGAGTATCTGAGTTATCAAAAATATGTTGGAGGCACTTATTGGCATTGTTCATAGTGATTTGAAACCTGTTAACTTTCTAATCAGTTAATGGGGTGCACAAAAACCAATTGATCTGGGGATTACAAGTCATGTAATTCTCTTGGGATCTGTAACCAACAAATCTGGTTGGTTACAGATACAACAGTAACCAACCATATACAACAAATATTTTTTAAGATTCTTAGACTGTCACAGTTAAGTATAGACCACCAGAAGCAATAGAAACTCCATCTTCCTCAAGAGAAAATAAAAATCAAACCCAAGACCCAAAACTGATGTTTGGTCCTTAGGATACATTCTCTATTAATGACTTATGGAGAAATGCCATTTCAGCATGCAAAAACATACTCAGATTTCTAAACCCTCTGCCATAATTTCCACTAATAATAACATTGAATTTCCTGGTATTCTAGATAAATTTAAGATGTGTTGAAGTATGGTTTAGTAAAGGATTCTACACATGATATATCAATTTCGGAACTCGTGGTGCATTGTCTGTTCAATGTCAAACCCACCCAGGTAGTCAGATGGATAAGAAAACAACTTAGAAATAAATATATCCTGGATCAACTTGTTGGTCTAAATTCTCCCAACAATAATTTTAAAAGCTGTTAGAACTTTATATTAGTGTGGTAATGGTGAAAGTCATGATTTTTCTTCATCATCCAAACCTTTTTAAAAAACGTGTTAGTAATTATTTGCAGCTACTCATATAACCTATTATATAACACCTATAAAGTACTGGATTCTTGCAATCTTGATTCTGTTTGAAAATCTACACTTGAAGATGATTTTACTATGAGATATTTCCACATATAATTGTCAATAAAAAAACCTCAGAAATAGCAGTCACTAATACCACCATATGTATCAAATTGTAGAATTGTTTCTTTTCTGTTTTAAACTTTATTGTAAATCTAATGTTTCCGATATGATTCCTCCCTGGAATACTGGGTGGAAAATGGATACATGTTTGAAAAATATATGTAATTAAAGATTTGTAGCATAAAATGTCGTTAAAATATTTAAACCAAAAAATATAGGAAGGAAGAAATAAGGAAGGTAAAAAAAAAAGGAAGGAAGGAAGGAAAGGAAAAGAATAAGAGTAAGAAAGCAAGGACTCAATTGACCCAACAACAGATAAAGACTCTCTTACTGGATTAAAATCTAACGCCCTATAATGTAATATTCAAAAAACAACCTCAAAGCAAAGTTTTTTTTTCAGTTAGAAAGAAAGAAATCAATGAACAACAAGGACCTTCAAAACAATGACATATGGAGTAGGAAAAAATAATAAAAGGCAACACTGAAGATTATAAATCAACAAAAATGGTAAAGAGAAGCATCATATATTAATAAAAATGTAGCAGGCATGAAGATTTTGTGATCATAATTATATTTATGTGAAATATGATAACATTGAAAAAAGAAATAGAGAAAGAGTTCAATATGACTTGTTAACACTTAGGTTTTACAAGAAAAATAATGGCAAATATTTATTGAGCAATGCAACCAATACACACGATTTAATAAATAATAGTTTCATAGAACAATAAATCTATATGCACCAATTGTAAGCATATATATGTTTTCATATGTCCATATAACATTTGTATTCTCCAACTGTCATCCTCCAGTCAAAGCAACATTTTTAAAACAAATTGAAGATGGATTACGAGTTTATAAGATTACATTAGACAAAAAGTGTTTTATGTTTAAATTAGCTTCAGGAGTATTTGTACACATTTTATATCCTCTCTTGGAATTGCTGTATATGTATGTGTGTGTGTAAATATATAAAATATGATTTTATACATTCAATTTATATACTTAATGGATATTTTGTGTACATATATTTAATGTATATATAGTGTGTGTATATATATAAAAATTACATTCTATTCTATTTTCTTTTTTTTTTTTTTTTGAGACAGAGTCTCGCTCTGTCGCCCAGTCTGGAGTGCAGTGGCCGGATCTTGGCTCACTGCAAGCTCCGCCTCCTGGGTTCCCGCCATTCTCCTGCCTCAGCCTCCCGAGTAGCTGGGACTACAGGTGCCGCCACCACGCCTGGCCAATTTTTTGTATTTTTAGTAGAGACGGGGTTTCACCGTGTTAGTCAGGATGGTCTCGATCTCCTGACCTTGTGATCCGCCCGCCTTGGCCTCCCAAAGTGCTGGGATTACAGGTGTGAGCCACCGCGCCTGGGCTTCTATTTTCATAATGGTTAAGACATTGAATTTCTTATCTTAGGGTACTTAGTCTCTCTCCTTATACTCATCCTCTTTCCCAGAATTTTTTAACTCTTCTAACTACTACTCATGAGTTTTGAGATCTAAAAGTTAGTGAGTGTGGATCAATGAAAATCTGTCATCTATTTCAGAAAATCAATTATAAATCATGCCAATAAAAACAGTTTAACAATGCAAATGTTCTCTACTGTACAGAAAGCGATCCTGTAACTTTATATTTAAATGTATATATAGTAAATTTTAGCATATTTCTAAGAAAATACACCATTACAACCAACTGAGGTATCCAGCACCATATTTAACAGATATTTTTCTTTTCTTTTTTTCTTTTTTTTTTTCTTTGAAACAGAGCCTCCCTCTGGTGCCCAGGCTGGAGTGCAATGGCGTGATCTTGGCTCACTACTCTCCACCTCCTGGGTTCAGGCAGTTCTCGTGTCTCAGCCTCCAGAGTAGTTGAGATTACAGGTGTGCACCACCATGCCAGCCTAATTTTTTAGTATATATTTTTAGCAGAGATGGGGTTTCACCATGCAGGTCAGGCTGGTCTGGAAATCCTGACTTCAAATGATCTGCCTTCCTTGGCCTCCCAAAGTGCTGGGGTTACAGGCGTGAGCCACCACACCTGGCCTACTTTTCTTGAATTTCAATTCTACAAATGATGGCATTACTCTTCAGGTACTGATTTATTTTGTGGTTAATCTGAAGTGAATAAATCCCGGTATTTTCTAGTTTATGTCAGAGGCTAAAGAGTATAGAGATAGGCTGGCAGATAGTAAGATAATCGAAGATCTCATACTGCTTTTTCTTTATCTTTTTATTCTTCCGAAGTGCCAGTGCCCTCAATTTATCCAAACCTGCCTGCAAAGTCTATATGCATTTGAAATTTTCTTCTTTCTGGAATTAGCTGGTATGAAAAGAGAAACATAAATATTCAAATTAACTAATGTTTTATAAAGGAAAGTCCCGTGAGGGGTACAGATTAATGAGCAGAAGGCATTTCAGTTATCATCATCGATGAGGTCAATCATATCCTCCTATGTCCAATTCTACTCTTTCTTCTGTCTTATAAAATGATTCTAAGAAAATTTCTTTATTTTATTGTTGCCTGTCTTTATTAAAAATCTCCATGATAGTGAATGACACACTGTCCTCCTCTCCTCCAGTTATTGCATTACTTATTTTAAAAAAAGAAAAATTGAATCTCCTAACTTCTTCTTCTTTTTTTTTTTTTTTTTGAGACAGTCTTACCCTGTCACCCAGGCTGGAGTGCAGTGGCATGATCTCGGCTCACTTCAACCTCAACATCCTGGGTTCAAGCGATTCTCCTGCCTCAGCTTCCAGAGTAACTGGGACTATAGGCACCCGCCACCACAGCTGGCTAATTTTTGTATTTTTAGTAGAGACGGGGTTTCACCATGTTGGCCAGGCTGGTCTCGAACTCTTGACCTCAGATGGTCCACCTGCCTCAGCCTCCCAAAGTGCTGGGATTACAGGCGTGAGTCACTGCATCCTGCCCTAACTTCTTTAATGTCAGGGCTGTGAAGAATGAAAAGATCTGCCCATAGGTTGGAGGTTGTGTTTTGGTTAGCTGTACCTCTCAGGGTACCCACAGAATCACCACCTGCTTTAATGAATACTTGATATTCAGCCCCCACAATTAGCATCATGACCTTTATGATACTGACCAACTCAGTGATCCATGCCTTGCCCCCAAAAGGTGAAGATCTGCAATTTAAATAGTGATCTCTAGATTTTCTATTTAGGGCTTCTACCCACAATATTCTGCCTCTAATAGGAAACTGTTGACATCCTGAACACTGCCATTTGATGACACAAGGCTTGATAAAAAAAAAAAAAATCACACAGAGATACAGAGACTTTTGAAAGGAAATTTTAGAATTCCCCCAAAATTTCCAACTCATGAAACAACAGATTTGTGATTATTTTTATCACTCCTTCTACCATAAAATGGAAACTCTATTGGGTGTAAAGAACCAGCCCAAAATGCAGTCTTTTGAAATATGTTAAAATTTCCCAATCAACCAGATTTTAGAATAGTGAATAATGCTATATTTTCAGTGCTTACTGAAACCCTACTTAAATTTGCATAAAATGCATCTGAGTCAAACATTCACACAGATTATTTTTTATTCATTGACTATATATGAAATCCAATATCACTAGTATCACCATCTCAAAAAAGATACATGTGGCATCTAAGTTTATCAAATACGACAGAATTTATTTAGTCTCTTCTCTTTCTGGACTGAAAAAAAATTCATGTTATCATTTACCAGACTCAGTTTCTGAAGTGTTCATACATAAAGTCCCATTTTCTGTAATATCTTGATTTTCCTAAATAATACAAATTTCTATATAACTGTTATTGCCAATAGGCTGTTTTTTTTTTTTTTTTTTTTTTTTTTTTTTTTTGAGACGGAGTCTCGCTCTGTCGCCCAGGCTGGAGTGCAGTGGCCAGATCCCCTCTCACTGCAAGCTCCGCCTCCCGGGTTCCCGCCATTCTCCTGCCTCAGCCTCCCTAGTAGCTGGGACCACAGGCGCCGCCACCTCGCCCGGCTAATTTTTTGTGTTTTTAGTAGAGACGGGGTTTCGCCGTGTTAGCCAGGATGGTCTCGATCTCCTGACCTTGTGATCCGCCCGTCTCGGCCTCCCAAAGTGCTGGGATTACAGGCTTGAGCCACCGCGCCCGGCCGGCTGTTTTCTAAAATGTTATTGCTGTACATATTTGGGAGAAATGTGGAATATTAATAACATGATATATAATTAATTATATTTATAAAGCAATAAACTCCTTTTAATGTTCCAATTCTTTGCAAATTTAGCTTTCAAATATTTCATCCTGACCCTAAGACAATCATTAGGTAACCAATGTCAAGCTGAGTTTCATTCAGGTCTGTTTTCCATACTCAATGAAGAAATAAATGATGTTACAATAAGCTCAAATTCATTTGTTGCTTCTATAACAATAACCTAGTGTGTATTCTACCTTTGTAAAACAAAATTATATAAAAATGAATGAATAGATAAATAGGTAAATACTATGAGCCCTGTCAGTGACAATTTTCAACAAGTTTAGAGGTATTACATTTACATCACTAAAAAATATTTTAAGAACTTATCAAACATCTATTTAGATACCCAAAGTGAATATTTTATTAAGACTTTTTTCTCATAAAACCAAAAGAGAGATTTCTCACGATAGCCATCACAGGTCACACATCTTAATTAGAAGTTCCTGGATGGGCTGTGCATGTGTGTATATGTTTGTGCACTAAGGCAGGCCATGAAGCCATGTGTGTATGCCAGACACTAGAACTTTCTCTGGGGAGAGAGTTCCAGTTTAATTGAGACAGGGCCTTGTTATCACCTAATACCTTAGCACGACTATTTTCAGCACCCTCTTCACTTTCGTAAGAGTTGTGAGTTGGAAGATAAATTATAGAATCATCCTACAAGGAGGGAACAAAATAAAGGTTAAGAGCATTGATGAAGTGAGCAGGGTAGAATTTCTAGAGAAATCAGTGGTGCAATAACAGACATATATTAAAGCCAAGGAGCCATCAGATGAAATACCATTATATTCCACACTATTAAGAATGACAGAATGCTGTGAATTAATTTCTGATACATTATCCATTTTAATAAAGCAACCTAGTTTCAGAGACACTCAGTAGTGAAAAGAATGTGTGTCTTATAATCAAATATAATGTATAAATTTAGCTTAAGATGAATTACAATTTGAAGTAATTAGTTTAGACTGAATGTATTTTTGAAATGATTGAAAATATGTATCTTAAGATAAGTATATATCAAAGAAACTCTTCAATAAGTATTAGTGTCCTCTCTTTGCAGCTGAAATATGAGATTACATATAAAAATAACAGCAAATGTACAATTTATAAATGCATACATAAACCCTATTTATTATGTTTCATTATATCTCTGTGCATTCTGTGCACTGAGACATTATACAAATGTTTGTGTTGTATGTTTTTTTTCTACCTCTGAAGTACTGTCTGTTTTCTGGATTCTATCAATTTAAAGTTAACAGTGGGATTTCTTTGAATAATTAAAGAGAAGTGTCTCTGTCACGCTAGCCCGAGCGTCTCACAGAGTAGTGCCCTCGGAATGCAACATTTCATTCTGTCCTTTACTCATCATGAGGTCAAAGGATTGTTCTTCAGTGCACTAAGTGCAGTCAAATAGCCTTACAAGTAAACATCCTTTACAAGTCGAACCTCTAGACAGACCATAACTTTTCTACTTTGTTGAACTCACCTGACAGGGCAAGAAAAATTGCTCTGAAAAGCTGTAGCCAGCAGCACTTTACATTCATGGCCAGACTTCCACTTCACTTCCCAGAAGCAATCAGACTTCTTCAATCAGATACCTTCTCCTTCTAGGGTCTTTTTTATTCTGAACTGTAAGAACAGAGTGAAATAGATATTTTGTGAACAGACACGCGTTGATAAGAAATAGATTACGAATGACATAAAGAATTATTGCAAAGTAAATGATAGTAACCAAAATGATACTTTAACTTATCTAAAAGATAATATAGACTTAAATAAAATCAACCAAAAACAATGAGACTGCTTTTTTGTTTACATCAGTTTTTATATTCTAAAAGTACAAAATAATTTTTATTTTTAATTTGGGAAGTCACTCTTCTTTTAAAATTTATTCTGTCTAACTATAATTTTCCAACTATAAAAACACGATCCTCATACAATATAGAATAAATACATGTCAAAGATTTATTGAACTCATTAACTAATGAGAGCACCAGTTAGATGGGAAGACTGATTCCAAGAACATTTGAGGAACAAGTGTTTTCATAGTCTATTAGCAAAGGCATTTAAGTGGAATATTAGAATAAGATCACTAGATTAAATGTAACACAGGTTCATATTCCAAGTGGGTAATAAAACCATAATCTTTGGGGATACCTTTTCTACTAGGCAGATATCTACAAGTAGACATGTAACTTCCCAGTGACTAGGCACCAATTAATTGGTACACAAAGTAAAAAAACAAAACAAAACATTCTTCTAGAAAACTAAATAATCCTTGGGTTATTGCTATAATAGGGCCTGCTGAGAGTGCAGTGGCACTGAAAGGACTTACATATATCCTCTTGCATTATTTCCTAGATTTTGATCATATTTTTTCTTACAGTTCCTACTACTTGTAGGTGATCACCGGAATGCCATTCAAAAATTATACTTTGCCTTAATGGTGGAGGTGTTAAGATGTTTGAAGATGGTTTGTAAAGGAAAAGCATTCACTTAATAAAATTTTAGTATGTCTGCCAAGATCTTAAAAAAGTTATAGGTTGCATCTGCCAATTATTTTGAAATTTCTAGAACACTGAGTTCTGTTTATTTCTGATGATACAATTTATATCTCAAAAGAAACAAAATGTTTTCAAGTAATTATAAGATTATTTTGTCCAATCTTGAAAATGTCTTAATATACTAGGAAAGGGGACTGAATACTTCACTGACCAGGACTGATTGGGTCATGTTAGTGAATTATGAAATATATGAGAATCTATAATTTGAACTTCATGTTTTAAACTTCAACAGTGTACTAATCAATAAAACATATTCTAATGAGATGAAAAGTGTTTTTTATACATCATATTTCTCTTGTAGTAGTTATGTCTTTATAAAATGTACTTTTTTATAACGTATTATAATTATAAAATTTCATGAGAATATATATGGGCAATAAAATTCTAGTAATTGCTTTCTTTCTATTCCTACAAAAATTGTATTCTAATTAATGGATGCTTTTTTTCTGGTAAGGTATTATGACAACAACTTTGTATTAAATAATAATGCTGCAACACTTATTTACAAAGTAGAGAGGTATTGTCTACATTAAAAAACAGTATGTAAGCATAATATATTATAACTTATTAAAATTATATCCCCACATGAAAATATTTTTATGATATAATATGTTTTCCAGTATCATTTTTAAACATTATTATTAGCCTTGATTACTTCCATGGAAGTTATTTTGTTTTGCAAATCCAATAATAGTGCATTATGTGTGTATGCATTTAGTATTTGATAATTCTAGAGGAAACAACTGAAAATAAGATTGAAAAAATGCTATACTAATAAATAGGGTGATTCTGTATAATCTTTCCACTTTTTTTTTTCTTTTTTTTTTAAACAGAGTCTTGCTCTGTTGCCCTGACTATAGTGCAGTGGTGCGATCTCAGCTCACTGCAACCTCTGCCTCCTGAGTTCAAGTGATTTTCCTGTCTCAGCCTCCTCAGTAGCTGGGACTACAGGTGCATGCCACCATGCCCAGCTAATTTTTGTAATTGGTAGAGACAGGGTTTCACCATGTTGGCCAGGCTGGTCTCAAACTCCTGACCTCAATTATCTGCCTACCTCGGCCTCCTAAAGTGCTGGGATTACAGGTGTGAGCCACCATGCCAGGTTGTTTACTTTTATGTATTTTTTTTTTTTTTAATGTTTGCTTCCATATACTTTCACATAGAAGATAAAAGGAAAAAGTAATTAATTTAAAGCATCTCACAAAAAGGGAAATGTTAAACTCAACATCTGGTTTTGTTTTACTCAAGCCAGCAAGTAGGATCAAACAAATGTCACAGTTAAGGCTTTAACGCACATTGAGCTGTATGTTCTATTTTCACAGCTTTTGAGAATTAGTGATTTGCATTAACTAAAGTTGCTAGGATACAGTTTAATAAACAATAGTAACAATTTACTTAACTGGGCAAAAGTCATTTCAGGTTAGAATATCAACACAATATCATTTGGTTTTACACAATTGTTGTTGCTTTAAAGGCCAACATAAGTTAGATACTTTTTGGAGTATGTAACAAGTAGCTAGAAAAAATAATCTATCTTTCCTCCCAAAGGCTATCCTTGATTTTCTTTAAATCAAGTGGGGTTATAAAATATTTCTCTATAACTTTATTTTTTATGTAAGAATTACACATTAAGATAATATATTTCATGCTAAAATATCCCTTTGAGCTGTTTTTTAAACAATAATATCAGTAAGTTAATAACCATAATAATACTAATGACAAGAGTACATATTCTACGACAGTGATTGGGCTCCATGCGTTTTATATATTGTTTCTTGGCTCACAATAACCTCTTAAGGCAGGTACTAGTGGCCACATTTTCAGAGAACAGAACAGAATATTGGGGGAGGGTTAAATCATCTGCCAAAGTACCCAGCTGGTAAGCAGTTTATCCAAAAACAAAACCTATGTTTGTCTAACTCTAAAACCTATGTTCCTTTTACTTAATCGTATATACAAGTTTAAGTCTAGACTCCTAATGTACTTTTTTATCACTCTAGCATATGCTATATCTGGGTAACCTGACCTCTTTAATGGACAATTCGTTCTCACATGAGTGATATTTCCATTTATAGTTGGACTAAAGGTGAACTATCTTGTAATTTGCCATTGGTAGGAACTTTCAAAAATATTGTTTAATCAAGTTTGTATCACTCTCTGGGATACTCTTTAACTTGTTCATGACAAGCATAAGAATGTAGGATTTGGGGCAGAGTTATCACAGTTTCTCATTTACATGAGTTTTGAGTACTCTTTCATTGTTTTCCTCTAAAAGTAGCATCAGATTAAAGTTTCCTGGTTTAATAAGAAAAATGATAGAAATAATAACAACTAATTTGTCTTAGTATCAGATCTTTCCAAATTACATTTCATGTATGCAAATTAAGAGCTTATGGTCCTAGGGCCAGGCACGGTGGCTCACGCCTGTAATCCCAGCACTTTGGGAGGCCGAGGCGGGTGGATCGCAAGGTCAGGAGATCGAGACAGTCCTGACTAACATGGTGAAACTCCATCTCTACTAAAAATACAAAAAAAATTAGCTGGGCGTGGTGGCGGGTGCCTATAGTCCCAGCTACTTGGAAGGATGAGGCAGGAGAATGGCGTGAACCCAGGAGGCGGAGCTTGCAGTGAGCTGAGATTGTGCCACTGCACTCCAGCCTGGGCGACAGAGCGAGACTTCATCTCAAATTAACTAACTAAATAAATAAAAATGAACAAAAATTTAAAAAGAGAGTATGATCCTTTCCTCTTTTCATTCTCAGGAAAGCAGAACATAAACGGAAGTGATTTTTAAATAAAATATTATGCAAGGCAGAGAGAGATTTTTCCACATTAAAAACAAGCAAACAAACAAACAAACAAAATGCTCCCATGTAGGCCAAACTGCACTTGCAAGTTTGTACATTTCCAATATGCACAACTTCTTACAAGTCAAATGATAAATTGGCCCAAAGACAAGGGAATTATTTGAAGCCTCCTTGTCAAAATATGGCTGAGTTAGTGTTTTGAATCATGATTTACACTGAAGATGGGAGGTGACCCTGCGGTATATATTTCATGCTCTAATTACTCCTGCCTCTGTCTTGTCAGTTAATATGATTGTTGAACTTAAAAGGGCTTCTTCAAAATAAACCTATAATGAAAACTGGACTGATGGAAGTGAGATTTGTAATATAACTTTGAAAAGTTTGACAGTAAAATGAATGTGATGTTCTCTCTAAAAAAGAGAAGTCAACCAAAAGTGAATTTAAAAAAATGTGGAGAAGAAAAATATGCAAACGAACATAGATTTAAATTTAAATCTATAGTGCCTTGTAGAATGACTGGTACATATCAGATTTTAATAAATGTTTGCGTAATGGACAAATAAAGTCAGCACAATAATGTATAGGACTGATCCTTTCTCTGAGGGAAAGTCAGACAACGTAGTATGAGGGGTAAGCATGCAAACTTACAATTGCCAAGCTCTGAATTTCTTCTCCAATAAGATTCCCACTCTACTCATAACTTTTTCAATACTTTTGAAGACATTCTTGGCAAAGGGTACAGGATAAGCTGAGGAGGTTATAAAAGTTTCAAACATCAAAGCACATCTGCTTTATGATCATCCATAAAAATATAAGCTGACTTGTGACCTGCTACTTGTGACTTGCCTTTTCCAGTTGAATGTGTTAGTAGTGATGGATTCACTTCTAAGACTTCAGGAGGACGTTTGCATGTCTTTGCCTTGCTTCTCTGTGAGCTGCTGAAACCATGTCTAGGTTAACCTGTTGAAGAGAGGTGACAAACCAACTGTAGAGAAGCTGAGCCATCCAAAAGCAGCTGACAGCCAGTCTATCCACATCACATGACAGAGCAGGGCCACATCCTTAACCCAGAGATTACTGCAAACATAACACTGCCAGCCTGGACCCCAAAGAACCATCCAACTGAACTGCAGACTTGTGAATAGTAATCAGTAGTATTGCTTCTCTTAGTTTGGGCTTCCAAGAAGCAAAGCCTAAGACTTGTTTTCCTGATCAAGTAAGTATTGAGGGAATTCTGTCACATAAAGAGAAGTAAAGGAAGCTGAATAGGTCTAAAGAATGAAGCTAAGCAGAGGTGTCTCTCAGCTGGGGACTACATGCATTCTGATCCAAAGGGGAAGCTGAAACACAAATAGCACCACAGAGTGAATCCTGCAGTGAGGAAAGGGAGTGGTTATTTTCTGCCCTAGTTTAAGTCAGTTATTGGCAGACAGCTTTTCTCCAAGGCAAATGAGATTGGGAAAAGGGTATGGGGAGTAGTAGGCTTTAGGGCCCACCCCCTTTTGGCTAATCACCATAGAAAAGGCAGCTGTGAATGATCAGCTAAAATGCACAGCAGCTGGAGATTGGGCACACCTAGCAGCAAAGGAAACTATGTTGGGGCACCAGCAGTATCCACTACACTGTTTTAAGCAACTAAGTTAAGCAGGGATAACTAATACAATAACCATAATAGTTTCATCATTGTCTAGTCACTGCTGAAGCTAAAAATGTACATGTTTAACCATTTTATGATCACTTAATATTAGAGAAAGGAGTTTAGATTGTTTTTACTATAGACAACAGGAAGTTAACAGAAACCTGTTTTGCAGAGGAATATAATATGACCAATTTATTTTCTGGAGGGACCTCTTTAGTGACATTTTGATAGATGAACAGGACTAGAAAGATTTAGATAACAGAGAGATCAATGAGAAGGATACAGCAAAAGTTGAATTAGTAATTGAGAGACCTTGAATTAATCTGCATTAAGTAGATCTCTAAGAAAAAATAATAAAGACATGGTTTCTTACTCTTCTCAGATTGCTATAACAAAAAATCATGGCTGATGGCTTAAACTTATTTCTCATAGTTCTAGGGGCTGGGAAGTCCAACACCAAGGTGCTGGCTAATGTGACTCCTAGTGAGGGCTCTCTTCCTGGCTAGCAATGGCTTCCTTCTCACTGTGCTTTCACATAGTGGACAGAGAGCAGTATCTTGCTCTTCCTCTTATAAGGACCCTAATCCCATTATGAGAGTCCCACCCTCATTATCTCACGTATGCTAAATTCCCTCCTAAAATTATCTCCAAATATAGTCACATACAGGGTTACGACTTCAACACATGATTTTTTTAAGGAAAGCACAATTCAGTCCATAGACAATGGTAACCAATTTGATACAAAGGGCTTGGAAGCAGAAAGTAGTGGAAAGAAATCAGAGCTTACATTTTCTGATTCCTTCTAGATATCAATATATTAATAATTAGGATGACTGAAGAGAGAGTTGATTTGAGGGAGAAAATTATGAAGACAGATTTGGAGCTGCTGAATTTGGACGCTTTGGAATATTCAGGCAGCACTAAATTACAGGCATTTGAAACATGGTTGTTAAGCTTGGATGATTTAGAAATAATTAATATCTTAGAGCTTTAAAATGGAAACTTTTCACTTTAGGGTGATCGTTTTGAAGTGGCAGGTACCAAGGATAGAGTTCTGAAATCTTAGGATCATGCAGAACAGGAAAAGGCAATAAATAATACTCTTCATTAGTGAAAAGTATTTTAAATGTGCTAAATTCTATGTAAATATTTCAAGTTGACTTTTATTAATCCTCCCAAAAACCTATTAGGTAAGGTCTAATATTTCCACATTAAATGGGAAAAAATGATTGTAATAGTTATTTGTTAGTCCAGATTTTCAGAGTTATTAATTGAATAAGCCATGATTTGAACTCAAGCCATTTGACCCCAAAGCCTACCTTATTAATCTAGAAAAAATCCTTGTTATTTTTCTTTTGTTAACAGATGTGTTATCTACAATGTTATTCCTTATATCTGCTCACTCTCTCACCAAATGCATGAATTCACAAAATTCACCATGATATTTGATCATTTTACAACCTGGCAAATGGGCAACTGAGTGTTTTCTTTGTAAACTATCTTTGCAATAAATAATTTATTAGGATGTTTTTACTTACTGTACTGGTAATAATTACCAAATTGAAAATTAGTAAAATATGTACAACTTAAGCAGTGCATTAGATATTGATTTTAAGGCTTAATTTATGGGCTTATATTAAATAGCTTATAGACTGATACAACCTCTTTAAGTACTCATACATTTAGCCTTAAGACTAATGAAATAAATTAGAATTTATCAAGTTAAAGAATTTTTATTTCTTTCAGAGTAAATGGACTAACAAAAAATTCCATGAGGATCTTTTCTGAATTATCAAAAGAGAAAAAGACTCACTGGTAAAAGAAATATAAAAGTATATATTTAATATTTTAAACTAAAATATAAAAGTCTAATCCTCTACTCTAAATTTTTTTCTAAATATAAGCTATCACATTTCAAACAATTATCTTCATTTCCAACTATTATCTTTTTTACAAAAAATTTAATAGAGTATAATTACCTAAATTCCTATTACAATGAATATAATTATGCTTTTCTCATTCTACTTGACTAGTTTGTTTACGTATATTTTATTTCACTAATATATTTTTTCATTTTTTTGTTATTATCTACAGAGGGCAATATATAGCTTTGCTATTCAAAAAGTGTATTAAATCTAGATGTAAGCTTCCATTCTTCCTATAAGCATGGCTTAACACATATCTCATTAACTGTGCAATATCAAAAGGGGTCAAAAGACAAGACTTTTTTGTTGGACTTTTGCTTATGTTTTCAATTACAAATATTTCTGAATGTGCCTTTTCTCATTCTCATGTATATAAGACAATTAAATTGCTTTAGCTGCGCCATGTGTAGTTAAACATTTTTTTAAGAAAAATATAGATATCTCCTAAAAGAATAATAATGTATCGTAAGCTATAAAAATAATGTGGATGGTATGTGTGAATCGTTTTTAAAGTAGTAATTCTGACTATGGAAGTTATTTTACTTGTGCCAGAGAAGAAATAGTCAGTTCTGCATTTTAATTGACTGTTGCTTGTATGAGTTAAAAAAACAAAATAAGACAAACAAAAGTTTGCAACAGGCTTAACAGAGATAACCATTTCCTACCTGAGGTAAGATATCAGGGAACTTCTTGACATGAAAGAATAATACTTAAGTGAGTCTCAAGTTAAAAAGAAGCCGACAGGGATAATGCGATATTGACTTCTACTTATCTAAATTGAGCCCTACATTCATCTTAAATGAAATGGAAGATAAATCCTCATTTGGAAGTAATGGCATACTTGAAAAAAAGTAAATGCTTCAATTCAATATCTCCAGATATATATTTTACTTTCATTTCTGTAATATTTCACTCCATGAATTTCTGCAATGTTCTTCACTGGGGATTCCTCTTATCTCCAAAACTTCATATCCAATAAGATTCATTCTCCTGCTTCTCATTTCCTTCCAACTCATGGATTTACATCCTTGAGTAAAAACTTCCGTTATTTAAGCTAATGTCACATGTCTATATCACCTTCCAGTCTGAAAAATTCTTTAGGCCAGGCACAGTGGTTCCCAGCACTTTAGGAGGCCGAGGTGGGCGGGTCACTACTAAAAATACAAAATGAGCCAGGCTTGGTGGTGCGTGCCTGTAATCCCACCTACTCAGGAGGCTGAGGCAGGAGAATTGCTTGAACTTGGGAGGTGGAGGTTGCAGTGAGCTGGGATCGCACCATTGAACTTCAGCCGGGGCAACAAGAGAGAAACTCCATCTCAAACAAACAAATAAACAAACAAAAAATTGTTTAACCCCTATTTACAGGTCACTGTTTTATCTTACCAAGAACTTTAGAACCTTCTCCATCCTAGCACCAACTGTAATAATCAGGCATTTAAATGGCTGTTTTGTCTTTCCTTAATATCCCACAATACTTCAAATATTTTGTTATATATGTATTAATATTTACTTTAATTCTATTTATGTGTGAAATATGAAAAGAAAAGAGTTAAATAATATTTTGAACCTCTGTTTTAGGAAAATATGTGAAGAAATTAATCAAACACTCATTAAGTAGACATGAGTACAAATTAGAGGGCATGAATGAGGGCATGGCTAAGCTTGAGATCTCTGGGAAAAGACCTACAGATAAGAGAGTTTACACTATTTACTTTTAATGTGATTATTGTTGGAAAACCCAGCCCCACACCACCCAGCGGGTACCCCGAGTCCAGTGGAGACAAAGGAGTTAGAAAGAGACAGAATAAGTGTTTAAAAGGCGGGTCCAGGGGACTGGAGCATTGGAGCCTTGCTCAGGGCCCAGAGCTCTTTGGCTCCGCCTAATTTATTGGCTTACAAGCTCTTTGTTCTTAGGGCAGATGGGAGGGGTAGGAAGGGATGAGGAAAAGGATTAACCAGTGAAGGAGAACTCACGAGTCATTCAATAAGATGTATAGCAGTGGCATTTTCTCTGAATTTCCTCCAGCAAAGGCGTGTGTCTAAACTACTTAAGATCTTTAACTTCTCAGGACTGAAATGGGTGGGAGTGGGTTTCAGGAGGAGCCAAGATGTTTGATGATACTCCACTGCTTCAAGCGAGTGTTAAGTCCCCGAGCAACCTGTGGCATGCCGCTGAGCGGGTATGGCATAAAGACATGAAGACAATAAGGAGACTCATCAGAGACCGCCCATGACTCCCCATGGGTGTCTCACACAGGGGAGACCAACTCTTCTGGCACCCCAGAAACTCTTTTTCCCACAATTATTGATATGATTTCATTTAAGTTTATGATCTTAATATTTATTTCATATTTGCTCCATCTGGTATTTTTTATTTGTTTTCTTTTCCATTTTTCTGCCTTCTCTTGTATTGATTATTTTAAGTAATTTTATCTCTTTTTTTTGACTTCTTAGCTGTTACACTATTTTGATGATTGTCTTAGTATTTATAGGAAACACCTGTGATGTTTACTTTTGATTGTCAACTTGACTGGATTAAGAGATACCTGAATAGTGGTCATTGATTCTTTCTGTGTGTGTCTTTGAATTGGTGGACTGAGTGGAGAATATCTGCCTTCAATGTGGGCAGATGCCAAACTGTTGGCTGGGACTCAGACAGAACAAAAAGGCAGAGGAAAAACAAATTTCCCCTCTCACTTCTGGAGATGGGACACTTTTCTTCTGCTTTTGGATATCAGATATCCAAGTTCTCTGGCCTTTGGACTTTGGGACTTACACTGGCAGCCTCCTGGGTTCCCTGACCTTGAGCCTCAAACTGAATGTTACACCATCAGCTTCCGTTGTTCTAAGGGCTTCAGACTTGTACAGCCACACTGCTAGCTTTCCTGATTCTTCAGCTTGTCGATGGTCTGTCATGGGACTTTTCTCAGTCTCCATAAATACCTGAGCCAATTCCCCAAGTGAACTGCCTCATATCATCTATCTATCTATCTATCTATCTATCTATCTATCTATCTATCACCTATCCAGTCTGTCTACCTCCTATTAGTCTGTCCCTCTGAAGAACATTGACTAGCGCAACATCTTTAATATATCACAGTTTAATTTCAAGTTATTTCATACCACTTCGTACATTACATAAAACCCTTACAGCGTTTCTCCCTTCTCAGTGTTTATGGCTAGTAATTTTTTACTGGGTGGCAGACACTAATTTTTATATTGCTAAGTGATTACTATTTTTTATATTCTTAAAAATATTTTTAAGTGTTGATCTGGGTAAAGTTAAGTTCAATATTGGAAAAATATTGATTCTTTTGAGGATAGTTATCTTCTAATTCGTCTACCTGTTGCCCCATAAATTGCATGATTTTCCACTCTGTGTGAGTTCTTGACACGGCTCTCTAATTCTTTCTGACAGTCACTTTTCTGGACTTGGGTAGATTACTCAGAATTACTCCCTAATCACTACTCAGATGAAAACCTGTGAGGCTTCTCTGCAGATCTGTACAGCTGTCCTTTGAGTGAGCCATCTCCTCTCCAGAACCCTGCTTTGTAAATTATAGCTTTTTTATTCCTCCAAGATTCCCAGCTCCACTTCAATTCAGGGAATCCACCAGGTTCCACATAAATTACCCTGCCTGGTGCTGTAGCCTAGAAACTCTCTCAGACATTAAGTTGGGCAAATTGCAAGTCTCATTTCATTTGTTGCTTTTCTCTTAGAGATCATTAAACTGTATTGCTTGATGTCTGACATCTTGAAACAATTATTTTGTGTATCTTGTCTGATTTTATATTTGTTTAGGTGGAAGGATGAATCCAATTCCTGTTATATCATTTTGGCCAGTAAAGAAAACTAACACAAGAACAGAAAACCGAACATCGCATGTTCTCACTCATAAGTGGGAGTTGAACAATGAGAACACTTGGCCCCCAGGAGGGTGGGTATCACACACCGGGGCCTGTCAGGGGGTGGGGGACTTGGGAAGGGATAGCATTAGGAGAAATACCTAATGTATATGATGGGTTGATGGGTGCAGCAAACCACCATGCACTTGTATACCTATGGAACAAACCTGCACGTTCTGCACATATACCCTAGAACTTAAAGTAGATATAAAAAAAGAAAGTACAACTTTTATATTTTTAGCATTGCTTTTGTAAGCATGTGTTTTATATACTTTATGCTATGCAGACATTAATCAATGTTTTTATCAACTTCCAGAAAATACATGAGGAGAGTGTACTTTTGAAGCTAAAATACATGGCTTCAATTATGTTTTGAAATGCAAGACTTTTGTTGTAAAATTGTTGAATTCTTTATTAAATGACTCGGGTTTTAAGACAGCTGTAATAATAACTAACATTACTAATGTGATTATGATCTTCCTGTGTATTACAAACTATATTTCATGCTGCGTGATGGGACTTAGGGCTTACTGTGAGATGATTCTAGCTTCACAGCCCAGATTGCTGGTTATTAGACTCCAGCTCACGCAGCATCACTCTTTCTTATTCCTAGCAGGAACATGGACAAGTTTTCATTTTCAGTGTATCTTCCTCACCCTACAGAATGGTTGAGAGGTTGTATCTTAGGCCTGTTAAAATCATGGTTGCTTTCAGTCAGGCCAGTGGCTCATGCCTGTAATCCCACCACCTTGAAAGGCTGAGGCAGGCGGATCACAAGGTCCGGAGATCCAGACCATCCTGGCTAACATGGTGAAACTCCGTCTCTACTAAAAATGCAAAATATTAGCCTGGCGTGGTGGCGGATGCCTGTAGTCGCAGCTACTCGGGAGGCTGAGGCAGGAGAATGGTGGGAACCCGGGAGGCGGAGCTTGCAGTGAGCCGAGATAGCGCCACTGCACTCCAGCCTGGGAGACAGAACGAGACTCCGTCTCAAAAAAAAAAGAAATCATGGTTGCTTTCAGAAAATGTCAACATTAAGATTACATCTACACAAAAGCTTGGTTACAGCAGGACATACCACCTCCAAATGGAAGTATGTTGTGATACCTCTTGCTTTGTGTAGGCATATCTGTGCAGATATATTTCTGTATATTTTTATATTAAAAAAGGAATAGACCTTAAATATGTCCCCTTGTATTTTCTGTACATTACCATATTTTTATGACACTTAAACATTTTGCACTTAAGAATAACACAGATATAAAATTTGTAAATAAATTAAAGTATATCATTTTTAGTATAAATAGTTCAAATGCAAAAGTTAAAATGAAAAATTATCTTCCAGCATCTCCCTGAACTGTGAAAGAGATTTTATAGAAATAAATCTACTAGACGGCTTGAAAAAAGCAAGTATGCAAACTACATGACTGAAATTTGGAAAAATTTGATACTAAGTGAATGCAAATTAGCCTTGATGGAAAAAAATCAATAAAAGATTATCCTGGATTGCTCTTCCCTTTACTAAAGCAGATGTTGGCAGAAATATCACAATACCCACTATGTTGACAAGCTACAACCCACAAATGACATTACTGTTTTGAACAGAGAAAAAGTTCATAGCTTAAAGCTTTTCACCAATAATAATATTGTGCTCAATTTTAAAATAAAATTCATATTTTATAGATAATGATTGAAAATTTTATGAATGAAATAATAATGAAACCTTCTACTAACACTCAGAAAGAAAACACAGATATGGCTGTGTTAAGAAATTCAATGATAATATTAAAAACAGCTAACAATCATATTTCAGGCCATGTTCAAATTTCTTATGCATATAAACTTTATGCATATAATGCACTTAAGATGCAACATATCAACCATTCTCTAGGGTGAGGAAAGGTTTGCTGAATATGAAAACTTGTCCATGTGCTTGCTAGAAATGAACAACAACAACAAAAAGCCAATGAAGCTGCATGAGCTGGAGGTTAATATCCAGCAATTCAGAATATTAAGCTAAAGCCATCTCACAGTAAGCCCTAAGTTCCATCACCCAGCATGAAATATAGTTTGTAATACACAGGAAGATTATAATCACATTGGTAATGTTAGTTATTATTACAGCTGTATTAAAACCCAAGTCAGTCAATAAAGAACTCAACAATTTTATAACAAAAGTTCTTTGTTTCAAAACATAATTGAAGCCATGTATTTTAGCTTCAAAGTACACTCTCCCCATGTATTTTCTGAAAGTTAAAAAAAAAAAAAAAGCACTGACTAGTGTCTGCATAGTGTAAGTCTATAAAACACACGCTTACAAAAGAAATATCTAAAAATATTATCAAATAACCCTATGGAGCAGGTATCATTATTATTATTGGAGTCAGACTCAATCAGAAATTTGATTTCCAAGCATCTCGTCAGATATTGGGCCTGCCTTTTTCATGGGAATCTATGTGAATGACCCCAGTGGTTCAGTCAGAAATGAATCTATTTGCATAGTTGATGGCTTTTAAGAGGAGTGATTTTTAATTTAACAGTGTGTAGTTTTCCATGTGACAGACCAAACATGTAGACTACTTGCAAAAGGAGGAGAGTCACAGTTCTACCTTCTGAACAGAGTGACCTCATCTACTTTTGGTTCTGCAGGGCTGGAACTGAGGCCGAATTGTTGCAGCATCCTAATAGACGTCTAGTTGTAGCTGCATCTAACCATCAGTGATCCAGGCCCAGGTGTTTAGGGGAACCTCTGCTTCCTAATCATGTGCCCTTTTGAGTGGACAACTTTGCTTCAGTACGTGGAGTGGGGCATAAACTCCCCATACAACCCCAATGGATAGCACCCAATTATTCATGTAAAGCCAAAATGCCACTGGGGCAAAGCAGGTGTGGTCTTCAATATACGAATTCCATTTTGGAAGCTTTCACGTCTCGTTAATCATGGGATACTAGTAGACTGAGCACAAAATGGAAATTCAGGCTGGGAAGTCACATGACCTCTCTGAGTCAGGCCTTCATTTTCGACAAGAGATTAGTGGCAAGCAAATAGCAGCTTCTAAAAGAAGGTGTACTTGGTAGCTGTGTTAGGGAAACCTCTAAGTCCAAATCTCCAAGGATCATCTCTGGGTGGACATTGCTTCCCCTTCCCGTTCTAGTCAACAAAATTATCAGTCACCGAGACTTGTTCTGTCTCCATGCACAAAGTGATGAACAAAGTGCTAGGCCTTCGTTTTGTTGGTAGGAGTCTGAAAAGACAGCAGTTTTTCCTAAACTGCTGGATGGATGACATGAACCTGCCCATGTAATCCTCCAAAACTTTATTTGGCCCATGAGTTTTGTTGGGTTTTCTCAGTCACCCTTGCCAATATAGGTATGTTAACATTACAAGCAGGACAGCTGAGACTGCTGCTTCTAACCTATCAAATCCCGAGGATGTCATCTATATAATGAAAGCGTTAATTATGAGATGGTGGAGGTCCTCGTCCTAATCCTGCCCCACCAACTGATGATAAATGACAAGGAAGACTCTCTCACTAGTCTTTCTCTCTCTCTCTCTCTCTCTCAGTTCTTCCTCAATCAGGTTGACTCTATGACATTTATGGGATAAAGAAGTTCAAACATACAACCCATCAATTCCTGTTATGCATTCAAGTGTAAAAGCAACAAAAAAGAATGCATTGAATTGGCGCAAAGAGCCCCACATACAAGGTCGTGTTTGCTTTGTTTCCTTCCATTGTGAACCTTGCTTGAATCTATGAGTAGAATCCAAGTGTCTTCTCGTTTTTCAAGTCTTGGACATCTGTATCCAAAGAGCCATAAAAATGTAATTACCTCTGTATTAGTCAGGGTTCTCTAGAGGGAGAGACCTAAGAGGACATATATATAGAGGAGTTTATTATGGAGTGTTAAGTCACACAATCATGAGGTGAGGTCTCACAAGAGGCCGTCTGCAAGCTGAAGAACACGGAAGCCAGTCTGAGAGTCTGAGTCCTAAAGCTAAAGAACTCAGAGTCTGATGTTCGAGGGCAGGAAGCATCCAGCATCGGAGAAAGATGTAGTTGTAGGCTGGACGGCTAAGCCAGTCTAATCTTTCCATGTTCTTCTGCCTGTTTTTTCTGGCCACACTGGCAGCTGATTAGATAGATTGTGTCCACCCAGATTGAGGGTGGGGCTGCCTTTCCCAGTCCATTGACTGAAATATTCATCTCCTTTGGCAACACCCTCACAGACACACCCAGGATCAATACTTTGCATCTTTCAATCCAATCAAGTCAACATTCAATATTAAGCATCACACCCTCCATTCCCCAAAGTTCCTCAGAATATTTAGCCTTTTTCTTATTTTTCTTTTTTGCGTATCTATAGTTGGAATTTTATCCACCTGTAAAAGCAAATGAAGTACTAATTCATGCTAAAATTTAGAGACAAAAAATATGGACCTAGGTGAAAGAAACCAGACACAAAGGTCACACATTGTATGATCACGTTTATATGAAACTTTCAGAAGCTGGAAATGCAGAGACAGAAAGCAGGTTGATGGTTGTCAGGGACTGGCATGAGGAGGGAGTGGAGAGTGATTGCTCTGTGGAACCCAGTTTCTTGTTGGCATGATGAGAGTCCTTTGGACTAGACAGAGGTGGTTGTTGCAACACTGAAAATGTACGAAATGCCACCGAATTATATACTTTAAAACAGGGATTCCCCAAGCCCCAGACCACTGACCAGTACCAGTCTGTGGTCTGTTAGGAACAGGGTTGATCAGCAGGAGGTGAGGAAGGGGCGAACAAGCATTACCACCTCAGCTCTGCCTGCTGTCATATCAGTGGTGGCCTTAGATTCTCATAGGAGTGGAAACCCTACTGTGAACTACACATGAGAGCGATCTAGGATGCATGCTCCTTATGAAAATCTAATGCCTGATGATCTATCACTGTGTCCCATTACCCCCAGATGGGACTGTCTAATTGCAGGAAAACAAGCTCAGGGCTCCCACTGATTCTACATGATGGTGAGTTATATAATTATTGTATTATATATCACAATGAACAATAATATAAATAAAGTGTATAATAAATGTAGTGTGATTGAATCATCTATTCCCAAACCACCCCCAACCCTGTCCACGGGAAAACTGTCTTCCATGAAACCAGTCTTGGTGGCAAAAAGGTTGTGGATTGGTGCTTTAAAATAATCAACTTTATGTTATCAGGATTTTACCTTAATAAAAGAAATGCAAGGAACAGAGACATGGTTCTATACAGATTTCTTTTACCTTAAGAAGTTGAACCATAATCCAGTGCTTTTGATGATTGGGGGAATTTCTAGTAGGTGAGAGATGTCCTAAGTACCATGGTTTTCAGGCATTAAACTACACCTCTTACTTTTATCTTTTTTAAAGAGGTTCAACTTTTATTATAGAGTAAAGGTTACACGTGACTTTTTCTTAAAGCAGTTGAGTTGGGGGCAAACAGGGAACAAGAGATCAGGGAGCATGGAGAAGGGGAGCACCTCCTCACCAATATGCCTGTCACATTTGTTTTTCACTTGATGCAGAGAGATGACTCAAACTTTTTAAAATTTTCAGTTTAGCCCTCTACCAGTTTTTGGCTCCTTTAGCATCTATTATACCTCCTTCCTAGAAAAGTAAATAATAAGAAAAACGTTCATTCATGTGACTTGTTTCAATCATCCTACTCCTCAGCATTACTAAAACTCAAGACAGTGGGGGTGGCCCTTACCTATATGCCACTCCCTTTGACCGCAACGGGGGCTCCAGGGAATATTCTCATATCCCATAACTTGGTCCACATAGGGCCCTTGTTCTTTCCTCTTCCAGGAAAGCTTTGTCTCTGTCATAATTCCATCCTCCAATCATCTCAAAAATTGCCAAGGTTTGTCAACAATCTAAGATTTTTCTCTACTGGCAAGCTCACACATTTGGCTGCCACAATTTCATGGAAACTGGCAGAAGACATGAGACCCCTGGGTCAGAGACAAAGAGCTTTATTAATTATGGCACAGCAGCAGTATGAGCTCCAGATTTGCTTCAGTCCCATTGTCCCACAAATCCCACGGGGAAGGTGCAGAGGTGGGCCCAGGTGAATACTGAACACTGTGGGTTTGTGTCGTAGCTAAGGAACTCTGATCTTAGAAAACCACCAATTTTATAAAGAAGACTGCAACCAAAACTACTGAATCTCTGCCCAGTAGCAGACTCATCTTTGATGTTCTACTCAGGAAATAATTCTACCTTTTCTTCTATCTTCTAAGGGATTTTTTCTTTAGGAACAAGGTTTTGTTTTCCAAGATTTTTGTTATAAAAACATCCTTGAAAAAACAGTCTTGAACAAAATCAGTCATAAGATGTAGAAAAACACCATAAAGAATTGTCCTCCAGAAAAATATTTTTTCATTCCCTTTTCCTAATAAATGCCCTCAAGAATGAGAAGGCAATATAGTAAAAATAACACTATACAATTATTGATTGCAGGAAAAAAGAAAATAATTTTTGTTAAGTCCATAAAAGATGGTCTTTGCTATAATCTGTATTTTGATGTTATGCATTTATTTATACTTTAGGCATTTGTGTTCCCCATAGTTCTAATGTCATTTGTATCTTACTCTGTACTGATAAAAATAATAAAAAGGAAATTTAAAGACACCAGAAGATTTATTGCATATTTGATAATGATAGTATTGTAGGTAAATGTAAAAATACCAGTGTGAAAATGAAATACAAATATCTGACTATTTCATGAGCATTATAATATATTATATGCAGGATATATGGAGGATAAAAGATATATTTAGCATGAAAAAAGAAAAAAATCTGATATTTACTATGTCTATAAATCTCCAGAAGTTGGATGATTAGCAAAGATGAAAAAGTCTGATAAATATATATGGAGAAAACGTTTTTTCTTTTTTTGTGTGTCTTTTTTTTTTTTTTTTTTTTTTTTTTTTTGAGATGGAGTCTTGCTCTGTCACCCAGGATGGAGTGCAGTGGCATGATCTTGGCTTACTGCAACCTTTGCCTCCCCAGTTCAAGTGATCCTTGTGCCTCAGCCTCCCAAGTAACAGGGATTACAGTCATGTGCCACCACACCTGTCTAATTTTTTGTAGAAAATATGTATTTCAAACAAGGCATGCCTTCTCCTCTCTCATTGTGTATAATAAGTAATGCTAATTGTGGGAATTATAGTATGAATGTGAACAGAATACAGCCAGACAATAAAAGAAGAAAGAAAGAAAGAAAGAAAGAAAGAAAGAAAGAAAGAAAGAAAGAAAGAAAGAAAGAAAGAAAGAAAGAAAGAAGGAAGGAAGGAAAGAAAGAGAAAGGAGGAAAGAAAGAAAGAGAAAGAAAGGGAGAGAGAAAGAAAGAAAAAGAAAGAAAGAAAGAAAGAGAGAGAGAGAGAAAGAAAGAGAAAGAAAGAAAGGGAGAGAGAAAGAAAGAAAAAGAAAGAAAGGAAAAGAAAGAAAGCGAGAGAGAAAGAAAGAAAAAGAGAAAGAAACAAAGAAAAAGGAAAGAAAGAAAGAAAAGAAAGAAAACAACATTGAAGAATCACATGGGGCATTGAAAAATTAAGTAAAACATTTACAATATGAACTGACCCTCTTTCTCCTCACAGTAAGAACCTATGGCATTCACTGGTGTTTTTGCCTTCAAAGCTACAAGAGATTCAAGCACCAAGGAAAACTCTGTCACCTTTGATGCTCAAGATGTGAATATAGAGGTCTTTTAACCTTTGGCAACTTTGATGTCTGCTTTATAATAAAATCTCAAAGGCTGATAAAGGAAACAAAAGTATATTTGGACTTTGTGCTTGACAAACTCCTGACTGAGAAAATATATTTTGTACTTTGACTAAGATTGCTTGATATACTTACATGCTGAAGTCAACCCCTTCCCCAATTCATCCCGAGTCAAGCAATACTGTTAGCAAATTTTACCTCAGTGCCAAAAACATATCATGAAATGGAGGATTTATCTTCTCTTCTTTTTTCCATCAAGTAATTATCTTGCCTTTGTTTTTGTACCCTCTTCTCTTTCTATATTCTAATAGAGTGTGAAAGATTAAAGTACCAGCAACAAAGATACTAGTAATTTTTCTTTTCCTGGAGTGGAGAGTGGGGATTAGCATGCCCGTGGGTTTTACTCATCTCATGTACCTCTGAATATAAATGTTAATCCTTGCCTCTGATCTTTCTACAACAATATAAAGCATTTCAAACATTGTTTAATTACAGTGAGAATTCTATGTCTCAGCAATAGATTTTGAAGATAATTAAACTAATTCAAAATGTAACTTTATTTAAATATCAGAGAAAATATAATCATTCCTCCAGTTGCTCTAGGAAGGTAAAATAGTCAGTAGACAGTATTTATTCAGAGCTTATTTTGTAACAGATAATGTTCTAACAGATACTCTTCAGCAGTATAACAATGGACAAAGGAGAGGTTCTGCCTTGAGGAGTTAACATTTGGATAAATTAAGATATTTATGATAATATATGACACTAAGTAGGTGTTGACCACATGCTTTATAATTTTCCTGATATGTGGCAAATAATGAAAATTTAGTAACTGAATGTTACATTGTCAAATTAAACAGTCTTATGATTGCACACAATCAATCTTAATTTTAAATAATTCAAATGAATTTTAGGACACTGATTTACTTGTGTTCTAAGAACAATTGGAGGATTAGAAAGAGCAGTTACATGTTTGACAGTATTATATACTGCAAAATTCATTTTAACTAACCATACCATCTAATAAATATATAAGGGAACAATAAACCACACAATCAGAATTATTTTTCACATTAATGGAAACATAAATGTGTGCTAATTGTAATCAGAAATTTCAGCCATGAGTCACTCTCCTGAAAACATCTTTATTGAGATATAGTTTACATACTATAAGGCTTACTAATTTATAGCATGTAATTCAATGATTATCAGCCTGTTTACAGAATTGCACAACTATCACCATAATGTAATTTTAGAATATTTTCATCACCCCAAAGAAAAATCCAAACTCATTAGCAGCGATAAAAGAAAAACTTCAGCCAAACTGAATTTAAAGGAGTTTAATTGGGCAATGAACAGCTCGTGAATTGGGCAGCCTTCTGAGTCAGAACAGGCTCAGAGACTCCAGCACAGCCACGTGGTGGAAGACTTATGGACAGAAAAAGAAAGTAACCTACAGAACACAGAAGTGAGGTGCAGTAACAGCTGAATTGGTTACAGCTTGGTGTTTGCCTTTTTGAACACAGTTTGAACAGTTGGGTACATTTGATTTGCCAAAACTTGGTGATTGGCACAAGTGTAGGCTATGGACTGTTTCTACCTCCTCTTGTTATAGCTCACAATGTACAGAAAATTTTTAGGCTGAACTTAAAATATGTAAGCAGGAAGCTTTAGGTTAAACTTGATTTAACAGCCGTTACACCCCATCCCCTCCATTTTCCCTACTATGTTGGCAACCACTATGTCTCAATGGATTTACCTAATCAATATTTCACAGAAATGGAGTAAATACTATATATGGTCTTTTGTCACTGGTTTCTTTCACTTGTACATAATTCTTTTTCTTTTTTTTCTTTTTTTTGTAATTATACATTAAGTTCTAGGGTACATGTGCACAACATGCGAGTTTGTTACATATGTGTACATGTGCCATGTTGGTGTGCTGCACCCATTAACTCGTCATTTACATTAGGTATTTCTCCTAATGCTATCCCTCCCCTCTCCCCCCTCCCCACAATAGGCCCCAGTGTGTGATGTTCCCCTTCCTGTGCCCAAGTGATCTCATTGTTCAGTTCCCACCTATGAGTGAGAACATGCAGTGTTTGGTTGGTTTTCTGTTCTTGCAATAGTTTGCTGAGCATGATGGTTTCCAGCTGCATCCATGTCCCTAAAAAGGACACGAACTCATCCTTTTTTATGGCTGCATAGTATTCCATGGTGTATGTGTGCCACATTTTCTTAATCCAGTCTGTCACTGATGGACATTTGGGTTGATTCCAAGTCTTTGCTATTGTGAATAGTGCCTCAATAAACATATGTGTGCATGTGTCTTTATTGCAGCATGATTTATAATCCTTTGGGTATATACCCAGTAATGGGATGGCTGGGTCAAATGGTATTTCTAGTTCTAGATCCTTGAGGAATCATCATACTGTTTTCCACAATGGTTGAACTAGTTTACAGTCCCACCAACAGTGTAAAAGTGTTCCTATTTCTCCACATATTCTCCAACACCTGTTGTTTCCTGACTTTTTAATGATTGCCATTCTAATTAGTGTGAGATGGTATCTCATTGTGGTTTTGATTTGCATTTCTCTGATGGCAAGTGATAATGAGCATGTTTTCATGTGTCTGTTGGCTGTATAAATGTCTTCTTTTGAGAAGTGTCTATTCATATCCTTTGCCCACTTTTTGATGGGGTTGTTTGTTTTTTTTCTTGTAAATTGGTTTGAGCTCTCTGTAGGTTCTGGATATTAGCCCTTTGTCAGATGAGTAGATTGCAAAAATTTTCTCCCATTCTGTAGGTTGCCTGTTCACTCTGATGGTAGTTTCTTTTGCTGTGCAGAAGCTATTTAGTGTAATTAGATCCCATTTGCCAATTTTGACTTTTGTTGCCATTGCTTTTGGTGTTTTAGACATGAAGTCCTTGCCCATGCCTATGTCCTGAATGGTATTACCTAGGTTTTCTTCTAGGGTTTTTATGGTTTTAGGTCTAACATTTAAGTCTCTAATCCATCTTGAATTAATTTTGTATAAGGAGTAAGGAAGGGATCCAGTTTCAGCTTTCTACTTGTGTCTAGCCAATTTTCCCAGCACCTATTAAATAGGGAATCCTTTCCCCATTTCTTGTTTTTGTCAGGTTTGTCAAAGATCAGACGGCTGTGTGAGGTATTATTTCTGAGGGCTCTGTTCTGTTCCATTGGTCTATATCTCTGTTTTGGTACCAGTACCATGCTGTTTTGGTTACTGTAGCCTTGTAGTATAGTTTGAAGTCAGGTAGCGTGATGCCTCCAGCTTTGTTCTTTTGGCTTAGGATTGTCTTGGCAATACAGGGTCTTTTTTGGTTCCATATGAACTTTAAAGCAGTTTTTTCCAATTCTGTGAAGAAACTCATTGGTAGCTTAATGGGGATGGCATTGAATCTGTAAATTACCTTGGGCAGTATGGCCATTTTCACGATATTGATTCTTCCTATCCATGAGCATGGTATGTTCTTCCATTTGTTTGTGTCGTCTTTTATTTCACTAAGCAGTGGTTTGTAGTTGTCCTTGAAGAGGTCCTTCACATCCCTTGTAAGTTGGATTCCTAGGTATTTTATTCTCTTTGAAGCAATTGTGAATGGGAGTTCACTCATGATTTGGCTCTCTGTTTGTCTATTATTGGTGTGTAAGAATGCTTGTGATTTTTGCACATTGATATTATATCCTGAGACTTTGCTGAAGTTGCTTATCAGCTTAAGGAGATTTTAGGCTGAGACAGTGGGGTTTTCTAAATATACAATCATGTCATCTGCAAACAGGGACAATTTGACTTCTTTTTTTCCCAATTGAATACCCTTTATTTCTTTCTCTTGCCTGATTGCCCTAGCCCACTTGACCATGGTGGATAAGCTTTTTGATGTGCTGCTGGATTCAGTTTGCCAGTATTTGTTGAGGATTTTTGCATTGATGTTCATCAGGGATATTGGTGTAAAATTCGCTTTTTTGTTGTGTCTCTGCCAGGCTTTCCTATCAGGATGATGTTGGCCTCATAAAATGAGTTAGGGAGGATTCCCTCTTTTTCTACTGATTGGAATAGTTTCAGAAGAATGTTACCAGTTCCTCCTTATACCTCTGGTAGAATTTGGCTGTGAATTCGTCTGGTCCTGGACTTTTTTTGGTTGGTAGGCTATTAATTATTGCCTCAATTTCAGAGCCTGCTATTGGTCTATTCAGGGATTCAACTTCTTCCTGGTTTAGTCTTGGGAGAGTGTATGTGTCCAGGAATTTATACATTTCTTCTAGGTTTTCTAGTTTATTTGCATAGAGGTGTTTATAGTATTCTCTGATGGTAGTTTGTATTTCTGTGAGGTCAGTGGTGATATCCCCTTTATCATTTTTTATTGCATCTATTTGATTCTTCTCTCTTTTCTTCTTTATTAGTCTTGCTAGCAGTCTATCAGTTTTGTTGATCTTTTCAAAAAACCAGCTCCTGAATTCATTGATTTTTTGAAGGGTTTTTTGTCCTTCAGTTCTGCTCTTATTTCTTGCTTTCTGCTAACTTTTGAATGTGTTTGCTCTTGCTTCTCTAGTTCTCTTAACTGTGATGTTAGGGTGTCAATTTTAGATCTTTCCTGCTTTCTCTTGTGGGCATTTAGTGCTATAAATCTTCCTCTACACACTGCTTTAAATGTGTCCCAGATATTCTGGTATGTTGTATCTTTGTTCTCATTGGTTTCAAAGAACACCTTTTTTTCTGCCTTCATTTCGTTGTGTACCCAGTAGTTATTCAGGAGCAGGCTGTTTAGTTTCCATGTAGTTGAGTGGTTTTGATTGAGTTTCTTAGTCCTGAGTTTTAGTTTGATTGCACTGTGGTCTGAGAGACAGTTTGTTATAATTTCTGTTCTTTTACATTTGCTAAGGAGTGCTTTACTTCCAACTATGTAGTCAATTTTGGAATAAGTGTGATGTGGTGCTGAGAAGAATGTATATTCTGTTGATTTGGGGGGAGAGTTCTGTAGATGACGATTAGGTCCGCTTGGTGAAGAGTTGAGTTCAATTCCTGGATATCCTTGTTAACTTTCTGTCGTGTTGATCTGTCTAATGTTGACAGTGGGGGGTTAAAGTCTCCCTTTATTATTGTATGGGAGTCTAAGTCTCTTTGTAAGTCTCTAAGGACTTGCTTTATGAATCTGGGTGCTCCTATATTGGGTGCACATATATTTAGGATATTTAGATCTTCTTGTTGAACTGATCCCTTTACCATTATGTAATGGCCTTCTTTGTCTCTTTTGATCTTTGTTGGTTTAAAGTCTGTTTTATCAGAGACTGGGATTGCAACTCCTGCCTTTTTTGTTGTTTTCCATTTGCTTGTTATATCTTCCTCCATCCCTTTATTTTGAGCCTATGTGTGTCTCTGCATGTGAGATGGGTCTTGTGAATACAGCAAACTAATAGGTCTTGACTCTTATCCAATATGCCAGTCTGTGTCTTTTAATTGGAGCATTTAGTCCATTTACATTTAAGGTTAATATTGTTATGTGTGAACTTGATCCTGTCATTATGATATTAGCTGGTTATTTTGCTCATTTGTTGATGCAGTTTCTTCCTAGCATCAATGGTCTTTACATTTTGGTATGTTTTTACAATGGCTGGTGAAAGCTTTATGAGAATCCACTTCCACTGAATGGATAGGAAATATATTTTACCCTCCTTATAATTGTCTTGGTAACATTTTCTTTTCTCTAGCTTACTTTATTGTAAGAATATAGTATATGGGAAGTCTATAAGAAGTTCATGGAAATGCATATTATGACAAAACTATTCATGGATTTCAAAACTGTTTTTCATCAAAATAAGCTCATACTAACTTGTTGTAACCTTTCTGACCACTAAAGATAAAACATTAATTGTAAAAAAGCCCCTATCAGAGCAACATGTATTCTGCTAAGTTAAAGCAAGAACAATTATCCAATTTATGGAGAAATTGGGGTGGAAAAGTGGAGAAATCATTGATGCTTTTTGAAAAGTTTATAGGAATAATGTGTCAAGAAATCAACCATTTACAAATGGATAACTCATTTTAAGAAGGGATGAGATGATGTTGAAAATGAAACATATAGAAGCAGATTATCTACATCGACTTACAAGAAGAACATGAACAAAAAATCCTGTTCATGCCCTCATTGAAAAGGATGAATAATTAACAGCACAAACAATAGCCAACACCATAGACATCTCAATTGGCTCATCTGACACAATTCTGATGGAAAAATTAAAGATGAGCAAACTTTCCACTTGACTAGTGCCAAAACGGTTGCACCGAGATCAGCTGCAGACAAGAATAGAGCTTTCAACGAAAATTTTAAACAAATGGGATCAAGATCTTCAAGTGTCTCTTCAAAGAATTATAACAGAAGGTGAAATGAGGCTTTTCCAGTCTGATCCTGAAGACAAAACACAATGAAAGTAACGGTGGAAGGGGTCTAATCAGAGCAAAAATGAGCTGATCAAGAGCAAAGGTCAAGACAAGAGATTTTGGGGATGCTCAAGGCATTTTGCTTGTTGATTTCCTGGATGGCCGAAGAACAATAGTGTCTAATTATTATGAGAGTATTTAGAGAAAGTTAACCAAAGCTAGAGCAGAAACATGCCCAGGAAAACCTTGCTGGATAGTCCTTCTTCAATATGACAATCTCCTGCCCCTTCCTTTGATCAAACAGGGGCAATTGGCCGGGCGCAGTGGCTCAAGCCTGTAATCCCAGCACTTTGGGAGGCCGAGATGGGCGGATCACGAGGTCAGGAGATCGAGACCATCCTGGCTAACCCGGTGAAACCCCGTCTCTACTAAAAAATACACAAAAAACTAGCCGGGCGAGGTGGCGAGCGCCTGTGGTCCCAACTACTCGGGAGGCTGAGGCAGGAGAATGGCGTGAACTCGGGAGGCGGAGCTTGCAGTGAGCTGAGATCCGGCCACTGTACTCCAGCCTGGGCAACAGAGCAAGACTCCATCTCAAAAAAAAAAAAAAAAAAAAACAAAAAAAAAACAAAAAAAAAACAGGGGCAATTTTTATGAGAATTTCTATGGGAGGGAAAGCATTAGGCATTCAGCTTTCTATCTTCTTTTAGTTTCAAAATCTTAAAAATTATTTAAAGGGCACCCATTTTTCTTCAGTTAATAATGTATAAAAGAATGCATTGACATGGGTATATTCCCAATACCCTCAGTTTTTTATGAATGGACCAAATGGCTGGTATCATCACTTACAAAAGTGTCTCAAACTTGATAGGGCTTATGTTGACAAATAAAGTTTGTACTTTTTATTTTTATCTTTTAATTTCATTTTCCATAAATTTTTTGAAATCTCTTTATAATAATACATGTAACATATGAAATCTGTGTTAACTGTTCATTTGTCATTAAGGCTTCTGCTATTAGGCTGGGCGCAGTGGCTCAAGCCTGTAATCCCAGCACTTTGGGAGGCCGAGATGGGCGGATCACGAGGTCAGGAGATCGAGACCATCCTGGCTAACACGTGAAACCCCGTCTCTACTAAAAAAATACAAAAATTAGCTGGGAGCGGTGGCGGGCGCCTGTAGTCCCAGCTACTCGGGAGGCTGAGGCAGGAGAATGGCGTGAACCCGGGAGGTGGAGCTTGCAGTGAGCTGAGATCCGGCCACTGCACTCCAGCCTGGGGGACAGAGCGAGACTCCGTCTCAAAAAAAAAAAAAAAAAAAAAAAAAAGGCTTCTGCTATTAGTAATTACGTTTTGGGGAAGTCAAAGTTGTATTCGTATTTTTGACTGTGAGGAGGACCTTTTCGTGCTGCACCCCCTGCATTGTTTAAGGGTCAACTGTATTGTAAAGGAGTTTCCCCTTTAAATTTTTTCCTGAAAAGTAAATATATATATGAAAACAATGATGGAGCATTCATTAACTTTCTACTGCCTAGAGTATCTCTGACATATGAGTAAATGGCTATATGAAAACTGTACATTCCTTATTTCATTTGATAGTCACCAAAATTGATTTTAGATGTATTTGTTAATAAATAAAAGAAATGTGAGTTCCTTATTATCCTAAAGTTGAGATTGAACAAATGTGTTTTCCTCCATTCTCTCTTAAAATATGCATTTTAATGTTTTTATGTGATGCGAAGACAAAGAGAATGGGAGAGAAGCCCATAACTGAAAGAACAAAACAGATCCACAAGTGTCTATTTAGAAAATAGAAAGAGGTCTGCTACCTGCTGATTCACATAGCAGAGCAGAGAAAAGCAAAACTTAATTTCCTAGTGAGAGAAGCTAACAAGAAGAAAGCAGGTTATTACTTTGGAACTTAAAGACTCAAAGGCTAAAGGAAGAATTCACTGGGGAACGCTCAAGACAAATAGGGGAGGATGGGGCCAAAAGCTTTTAAGCAGAAGTGATTGGACGTGTGAGTGAAGAAGAGTTTGGTTCTCCCCCCCACACATTTAGCCTTGTTATTATACATTTCCTACACTGGAAGAGGATTGCTGTAAAGGCTCATTCCTGAAAGAGTGAATCACAGAAGCTCTGAAATTGGGGACACTTAGCCAACCAAGGGCAGAGTTTAGGCACTATTTTTGCTTATGAATGAAACTCTATAGATTGTGTAGTAAAATATATTCCATCCCACTTAGACTCCTAAAAGCTAGCATCCACGTTTCTAAACCCAAAGGAAAAGTTTAGAGTACTGATATTTATAGAAAATGATTGGCTGAAGAGAAAAGATCTACAAACAGGCATCTGTGGTTCTCCAACAAAAGACTTGATTTCTTACCCTATCACCACATAGTGAAGCTTACAAGTATTTAAAATACCTATCTTCTTGGTTTTCAGTGCTTTGTCTTTAAATATAAACAGAGAACTAAGAATCATCACACATATCAGGAAACCTCTGTCATAAAATGCAGTTGTTAAAACAAATAAAACAAAAATGAAGAGAAATGGAAAATCCTCAGAGTTCAAAAAAGCCTCAAAAATTGCACTCTGTTTCTATAAAAGAATGCACTAGAATGCATTACATCAGTAAAACAAAAATGGAAAGCTATAAGTAAAAATAATCCTCATAAATCATAGAATACTAGGAAAATTTTTTAAATGATATATTTTATTTATGATTTAAATGATTTAGGGATTTGAGCAGACCCCATTAGAGCTCTGAACCAATTGAACAATTGATACAAAAGAGTAGCACAGCTATGAAAAACAAATTTACCTTTATTACTGACAATGCTTATGTTGAAGAATGTGACATATACTGATGGGCATGTCGCCTTTGTAATGCCAAATGCTAACTGAGACAGAATTACTCTACTCATCACTGTAGCACTGAAAAAAGTAGATTTCTCTGCCCAATGAGGGCTGAGTCTTTTCAAAAAACATTTCTGGCATGAAGGAAAAAAAGCATAGCAAAATCCATGCTCTCTTAAAGAAACTCACCGAGAAAAGCAAAGTAAGGAAAAGAGACTGATGAACTGGCCCAGTTTATTCTTCCAAATCACATGATATGACTCCTGCTGTCTTGGACAGGGGACATAGAGGAGCACAGAGTGCCCAAGAATAAGATATTAGTGTGTATCTTTACACAGAAGAACATCACCAAATGCTCCCTTATGTATCCACCTGGGACCACAGATGGACAGGGTGTATCATTTAACAGCAGACATTTAACATTTGACAGGGAAGCACATCTACCGAATTACTACTATGCCAAAAATTTACTCCATGTTGCATTTCTCACTGCAAATTATGTCCAGATACATTGACCAACATGTCCTTTATGAAGTTGTGCGAAACAAGCAAATGACATCATAAAGATACTGCATAATATACTGCTATCAACATAGCGATTCCACAGATTTGGATATAAACCTCCTCTCATTATAAATTTATATGGAAACATGAAGTTCGAAGATTAAACTCCCTGGCAAGTTAATGTCCTAAGTTAGACACAACCCAGGGTATCAAAGATCAAAACCTAATTCTTGTCTTGTTTTTAAGAGACTGATGAAACTGAAGGCCTAGATTAATCCTCCCCATCTCTTCTTCTGTGAAGTCTCAGCTAGAATGCGATTGTTGGGTGCTGGTTCCTTCAGCAGCTGTGTCGTCCACAGTGTCACAGTGATTCTTTTAAGGCCTCAGGATTTAAATGGTCTCAACTTGCTCATCGTTTAGAATCCAAGCTGCAAGTTAGATTTAAAAAAAGTTAACGTAGCATTAGCCCTACACACACCAGACTTAGAAAACAAGCCAGTATCAACAATTTAAGGTGGTTATTTCTGGAAAAAAAAAATGCTCCCCAAAGTCAATACTTCCTATTGTAAAAGACTGAAGCAGAAACTTGATTTTATCTGAACAAAGGCAGTTTCTGAGGAAAGTACTATTTTTTAGCTTGCCAAGAGGCCAGGCTATGCCAGATGATGAAAGTCCACTTAAAATAAAACTCAATTTCCTATCAAGAAATCAAGTTTTTCACTAATATAATTACTGTTGGCAGTACGTGTGGGAGTATCTTTTCACACTGCCTCTTCTCTCAAAGTGACATTTGTGATATTGCTGCTTTCTGCAAAATTTCAAAATTCATGGTGTGGACAGCCCCAATAAGAGGTTTTATTGCAGGAACTTTTGTTTTCCTTCCAGCATCCTCAGAATCTTTTAACCCCTTTTCTGTTTGAGCCCATATTTATGGCTACCTCATTACTGCACTGATGGTGGGCTCTGTATAGTGATGTAATTTCCCTTATCTATTTTAATCTAGAGCACTCAGTTCTGGGACACAGTGGCTGTTTTTTTGTTTTTTTTTTTTTTTTCTATAGAGTTGTTTAGGGTCTGTAAAAACTGCTTCCAAGGAAAGGTTTTTCTCTTCTCCTAACATTTGTTTCAGCTGCAGAATCAGCCCCAGAAACTTCTTGAAGCTGCCATTGATTCAGACCCTAACAGCCTAACAAGAACCAATTACTTTGCTCTGTGCCTCTCAAGATAGCATCTTTATTCAGCTTCTGGATAAAATAAATATTCTGAGTAAAATATCTTGCTGCCTTTTTTTCTCCAGTAGTTGGACTGTTATTGTAATGGTTTATTTTTCTCTTTCAGGGAAGTTCAGCTATATATTTATATTTCAAGTTAAACTGTTCCATCATTTGGTCAATTTTCTCTATTTTCTAAATTTTTAAGCATTCGTATTTAAATTCTGTAAAATTGTTATTAAATCTGAATTTCTCTTTTTATTTTCTCATTTCCATTATGATTTCTTCTAACACTTTTCAATACTGATATTTGAGACTGCCATAGAATTTACCAGGCAGAATATCCTCTCCATTATCAATTTCCTGAGTTGGATAATTGCATCCAATAAATATGCTCCAATCAATATCCAATATAGGACTGCAGTTGCTATATTTACCCTTTGTTGATTCACCATTTTCATGCCTCCTATTTGCCTTTGAGTAAACATTTCATGGTTTAGAAATTTCAAGGAATTCTCAAGCTGACTCTAAATTCCAAACATTTCTCAAGCACATATCATCAAGTTACAGACTTTTACTGTGTGTATCATTCCACAATATTTGCATCACTTTAAGACTTGCCATTAACTAAATATTTCCCAATTCTTGCACATGTAGATGAGTTCAAAGTTTTTCAATAATGTATTCGTTACAAGGGAAAATTAACCTGAGACCTAGCTTGATGTAGTTGAAAATATTAAGGAGTTTAAATTCTTTGTAGAAAACTTTTGTGTTCAATTCAGAGAGAAACACTGAAAATAAAGAAAATGAGAAATACAGTAATTGTTAACTTAGGGAATCCCAGATTTATCCAAGAAAATAAACATAGTCATACATTGTTCAGCTATGCAAAATTATGAATAAAAATTCAGTTTTAGGTTTTTTTTTTCCTCCACTTCAGCCTTATTTGCACTGATGAAACATTGTAGGTCTGAGATGTACCTTGCCTCTAAAATTTTGAATTCTATGTTACACTTCTGATCCGTAAGTTCTTTCATGACTTCTCACTTCCTTTCTCCCACTTTACATAATTTCTGACTTCATTAAGACTTGAGTCCATTGACTTCTCCATTTTCTGTGAGTTAATTATTCCTTCATATCTTTTCATTATTTGCCTCTCGTCATACTTGACCTAGGATGCATAAGTTCAACAATTATCTTTACTTTTTCGTGAACATCAACTTTTATGTCTTGTCTTTCTTCCACACTATATCAAAACAACTTCAACCACAAGATTCTAACTGCTCAGTATTCCTACTCTTACCCCGAGCTCCAGGACACTGCTGGAAGATGAAACAAAACAAAAACACATGAAACTGTGCAGAAATATATTAATAAAAATCTAAGCAGGGCACAGTGGCTCACACCAGTAATCCCAGCACTTTGGGAGGACAAGGTGGGTGGATTGCCTGAGGTCAGGAGTTTCAGACCAGCCTGCCTAACATGGTGAAACCCCATCTCTACTGAAAATACAAAAAAATTAGATGGGTGTTGTGGTGCATGCCTGTATTCCTAGCTACTTGAGAGGCTGAGGCAAGAGAATCGCTTCAACCCAGGAGGTGGAGGTTGCAGTGAGCTGAGATCTCACCATTGCACTCCAGCCTGAGTGACAGAGGGAGACGCCACCAAAAAAAAAAATATATATATATATACACACATATATATGTGTGTGTGTGTGTGTGTGTGTGTGTGTATGTCCTATGATCATGTATGTCAAGGTTACCCAATATTCACATGAATTCACAGTACTTTCTGTGTCCATTTCCTACTATTTCAGACCTTCAGCACTCTGTCATCCATCCACTGCCAACACAATGAACTCAACCTCTTGTCACAATTCCTTTGCATCTACAGATGCAATGCATTAATTTCTTGATTTTACCATTTACGTATTATCTCAGGTAAAGATATAGTCCTTCTTTCAGATACCTATTGCCATATTTGCCAATTCGCCTGCCTTCATTCCATTCTGTGACAATAAATACAATGAATGGTGTGCCTGAGCTTCATTTTTTTTTTAAACAGCGTGGTGGTGGTGGTATTTATTCTCCTTGTTTTTAATGTAACTTATTGAATTGTAAGTTTTTTATGATGTAATTTTTTAATTAAGATATCATTCACATACTATAAAAGCCATTATTTTAAAGGATGCAATTCAGTGGTTTCTAGTACATTCATCAACTTGTGTAATCATTATTGCTATCTAATTTAAGAACAATGTTATCACCCCCCAAAAAAACTCAACACCCATTAGCAGTCACTTCCCATTTCTTCAATCCCTTCTACTGGCATCCACTGATTTACTTTTTGTCTCTATGAATTTGCCAGTTCTGATCATCCCATATAACCAAAATCATACCAGATGTGGCCTCTTGTGTCTGACTTCTCTTACTTCGTATGTTTCAAGATTCACCCATGTTGCGGCATACATCAGTTCTTTTTTCATTCCTTTTAACAGCCAAATAATATTCTATTCTACGAATATGCCACATTCTATTTCTCCATTCATCAGTTGGACATTTCAGTTGTTTACACTTTTTGGTTATCATGGAATAATGCTACCGTGAACATTTATGTACAAGTTCTGTAAACCTGTGCCTTCAATGTCTTAGGTATATATCTAGGAATAGAATTGCTGGGTCAGATGGGGACTCTATATTTATCCTTTTAAGGAACTGCCAAACTGCTGTCTGTAGTGGCTGCACCATTTTACATTCCCACCAGCAATGTAGGATGGTTCCAATCTGCTCACATCTTCCCCAATACTTGTTTTTTTTTTTCATTGTTAATTATAATTTTTAAATAATGTTAATTTTTAACAAGCAGCTTGCAAAATTGTTCGTGACTAACAATCTACCTAGAGGTGGGTACTAATAAGCTCTAAAACATGCTACCTATAGCTTACCAAAGAAAATCCCACCATCTTACTATGTAACAAAGGTCACTGTGATTGACTGGTGATGTCTGCCAAGCCCACAGTTTGTAGGTTACTTTTCACCACCTGTGTCCTCGAGTCTGTATTAGGCTCTGCCAGGGGAGTTGGGATTTAGGGGATCCAAAAGGATTTGGGTTTAGCAGGTACTTCTTATTGAGCATCTCTCATAACCAGCCCCAGCAGTCTCCATTCTGGGAAATGACCATCTCCTCTATTTATGATCTGGAGTCCTTCATATCTTGCCTTCTATATATTTCATTCCTGCCATCATCTCTCTGTCTTACGATAATGATTTTCCTTCTCCACTAGATCACTCTCTGAAGACCACAGATGTGCTGTATACATTTCCATCTTAAAACAACCTGTTCCCCTGTAGTTCCTCTACCCACTTCTGCCCCATCCTCCCTTGATGTTTTGTTCCTCTTCATTTCTCTGCTCCATTACCTTGTCTATTTCTATTCCACTCTTGGCAAATGGAAGATCACAAACAATATTTAATAATTCGATCTCTCTGCTGATGCAACTCTACTGAAGCTGTTAATAGTATTTTATATGTAGTGACAATATATGCATAAATCCAAATACATTATTTTGAAATATAAATATTAGTACATAGAACTGATGACTCTTGTGGAATAATTATTCCTTAAAAATTAAGTCTTAAGAGGCAGAAAAAGATGGCCAAATAGAAGCCTCCAATGATCATCCCCCTTGTGGCAACACCAAATTGAACAACTATCCACACAAAAAAGCACTTTCATAGGAGCTGAAAATTAGGTGAATGATTTTAACATCATATTAAAGAATGGAACAGAGAAGAAGGTAGGAAAGATAGTCTTGAATTGCCTACACCACACCTTCCTTATCCAGGGATGTTCCAGGGATAGAGGATCTCAGAACTGCTGGCAAGTGGAGCTTCTCCTCTGCCCCACAGCTGATTCTGCAATCTGGACCTGACTGATGCCCCAGCAGCCCCATCTCCCTGGGTGCCCCACATGCCCGGAGGCATGTGCTTGCATACTACACCACCAGGCGAATTGCTCTGTACTCACTTCACCTGCTGGCCTGCCAGCCTGAGCAGGTGTGTGCATACACTGTGTATTAAGATATCTCATCTGCTCACACAATTCCCCATTTTTTTCCATCATGCTTCATGTTATGAGCTGAATTTTCCTTGCTCCAAATTCATATGTTAAAGTTCTAATCTTCAATGCCCCCGAATGTGACTGTCTTTGGAAATCGGGCCTTTGAAAGGGGCATTCAGTTAAAATGAGGTCATATGGGTGGTTCCTAATCCAATCTGACTGGTTTTCTTATAAAAAGAGGGAATTAGGACACAGAAAGATGAATAGATAAAGACAATGTGGTATCTACACACAATGAAGTACTATTCAGTCATAAGAAAAAATAAAATTATGTTATTCATGGCAGCATGGATGATCTTGGAGGGCTTTATGTTAAGTGAAATAAGTCAGGTATAGAAAAATAACTGCTGAATATTCTCACTGATATATGGAAACTAAAAAGTTTGCCTATAGAAGCAGATAATACAATAATGCTCACTAGAGGTTGGAAAGAGTAGAGGGGAGAGACAGATAACCAAAGGTTAATGGATACAAAAGTACAGCTACATAGGAGGAACAAGTTCTAATGTTCTATAGCATGGCAGAGTGACTGTAGTTAACAATTTATTCTATATTTTCAAATAGCTGGAAGAAGAAACTCTGAATATTTCCAACACGAAGAAATGCTAAATGTTTGAGGTGATGGATATGCTAATTACGTTAATTTAATCTTACACACTGTATAAAATGCATCAAAATATCACACTGTACCCCATAAATATGTATAATAATTATGTGTTCATTAAAAATATTGATAATAACAACAACAAAAAAAGAGATGGTACCAGGCATGCGTGTGCACAGAAGAGAGACCATTTGAGGACAAAGCAAGGAAGAAATTGATCAGTCAAGAAGAGAGGACTCAGGAGAAACCAAACTTAATGCCAGCTTAGTCTCACACTCCAAAATTGAAAAAATAAATAAATAAATGTATGTAGTTTTTGCCACTCAGTCCAGATTGCTTGGTTATGGCAGCACTAGCAAACTGCATTGAACTTTGTAATGCATTTTACTTAAAACATACATGTTCAAAGATAAAATTAAGAATTTCAAGACAGTGACAGTACAGCAATAAACCAAGAGACCATTAAACCAAACCTTTTGTGAGCAGGGCCCTGTAGGACTGCACAAGTTGCATGCTCATGATGCTAATTCTGACTCCACCAAAGCTATTCTTAGCAGTTGGAAATACAGGTTTTCCATCTCTAACCTCAATGGACATTTTTATTTCTTATCCTAAAGGTCCAGTCCTTGGCCCTACCTTCTATTTTGTAACTTCCTGCATATTCTAAACTTGTTCCATTGCAGCAATTTCCGTTTATCTGCTAATTCGATGAAAAGTATCTTTCTGCATATCCATGTGCACAATGGACATTTCAATGACATCTCAACATGCTTTAACGTAAAATCTTTTAAAAAGTGAATGTTTGAACCTGGGAGGCAGAGCTTGCAGTGAGCCGAGACCACACCACTGCACTCCAGCCTGGGAGACAGAGCGAGACTCCGTCTCAGAAAAAGGAAAAAAAAAAAAAAAAGTGAATGTTAGCAGGTCATGGTCACTCATGCCCATAATCCTAGAGCTTTGGGAGGCCAAGTTTCGAGGGTTGTTTGAGGCCAGGAATTTGAAATCAGCCTGGGAAACATAGCATGACTATGTCTCTACAACATAATTAAAAAAAAAAAAAATTAGCCAGGCAGGGTTGCACGCACCTGTATTCCCATCTTCACAGGAGGCTGAAGTGGTAGGATCGCTCAAGCCCAGGAATTTAAGGATGTCAAGGTAGCAGTGAATTATGCATATGCCACTGTACTCCAGCCTGGGTTACAGAGCAAGACTTTGTCTTAAAGAAAAGTCATTGTTCAAAATATAATATTTTACTTCTGTTTGCATGAAAATGACTGATTTCTAAATTTTATTCTTAACCACATATTATAGAATCAGACTGATTTACATACTTTACATGCATTATTCCACTTAGTTTTCACAACAACACTCTAAAGTCCATAAGGCTTTAGTCTCTAAGTTGTAACTTCTTTCTCGCAAATACTAAAATCTTATACAAAATGCCCAACTGTCCAAGCCAGACAACTAAGCTACCATCCTGGCCTCATTCTTCCACATTCAACCAGGCACCAAGTTCCATTTTCACCCTATTGCTTCCATCTTAAATCCAACCTTTTATCATTTCCACTTCTACTACTTACTTATCTTCATCTTTTCTCATCTCAATTACTGCAAAAGTCTAACTTGTCATCTTCAGTTTGAAAGCTCTTCCTAAGTTTATATTTATCAAATCCATATCAGAGCTAAGTAAAAAAAAAGTTTTCAGCATAGCATACAAGGTACTTTTTAGTCTTCCTTCTGCTGACTTGTCTGGCGTCATCTTTCACATCAGATTCTCAGGCTTCAACCTGACTTCATGCACCTGTCATGAGCTTGGGCCGCTTTACCTCTGCATATGTTGTATCTTCCCTCATTTGGACCACTGGCTTCTACATCTCACAGCTGACTGGTTAGTTTATATGTCACCTCCTCCAGGCAATATTTCTTAATTATTCTCCCTCCCAAGCCAGAATTTCTGTCTGTTCTTTGTTATCTATAACATGTAGAGAGTGGCAAGATGTTAACAGAAATTGTTTTTTAATGGTTTGGTGGTCTCTGACACCTTTAGGGAAATAACTTTTGTTTATTTATATGCATAACTCTAGATAGAATGTATCTAAATGTTGAGGTCATCAGATTCGAAAACAAAATGTGTGTGTTCAAATCTTAACTATGACACTTAATACCAGTGTATTAAAACAGGTCACATAATTTTAATGTCTTTTTACCTGAGTAACATGGGGAGAGACACTTCACAGGATTATCGTAAATAGTAAATTATTTAGTACCTATAAAACACTTTATAACAGTATCTTGAACAATCTAAGCTCCCTATGATCTTTGATAAAGGAAAAACTTCCGCCGAATTAAATTTAAAGGAGTTTAATTGAACAATGTATGATTCATGAATCGGTCAGTCCCACAGATTCACAGCAGATTCATGGAGACTCCTGCACAGCCACGTGGTGGAAAAAGATTTATAGACAAAATAAGGGAAATAAGGCACAGAAATCGTCATTGAGGTACAGAAACAGCTGGAGTGGCTACAGGTTGGCCTTTACCTTATTTGAACACAGTTTGAACACCGAGCAGTCTGAGTGGTTGAAGTATAGCCCGCTGCGATTGGCAAAAACTGTTATTGATACAGAGCCATACTCCTAAGTTAGGTTTTCAATTTTGTCTGACTATTAAGCTAGGTTACAGTTCATCCACAGGGACTCAAATATCGAAGTATGGAGTCCTTCTCAGGCCATATTCGGATTGCTTTAACAATTTTTATACAGACATACCTTGGATATACTACTGGTTCAGATTACTGTTAATAAAGTGAATATTGTAAAAAGTGAATCACACTTTTTTTTTGGTTTTACAGTGCATATAAAAGTTATGTTTACACTATACTGCAGTCTATTAAATATGCAATAGCATCATGTTTAAAGAAACAATGCACATGCCTTATTTTAAAAAGACCTTACGGCTAAAACTTACTAACATCTGAGGCTTCATTGAGTCATAATCTTTTAGCTGGTGGAAGATCTTGTGCCAATGCAAATGGCTGCTGACTGACCATGCAGTGGTTGCTGAAGATGGGAATGACTGTGGCAATTTACTAAAATAGGACAACAATAAAGTTAGCTTCATTGATTGACTCTTCATTTTACAAAAGGTTTCTCTGTAGCATGCAGTGCAGTTTGATAGCATTTTCCTCACAAAAGACCTTTCTCCAAATTGAAGTCATCTGAAGCCCTGTTGCTGTTTTATCAACTAAATATATGTAATGCTTGAAATCTTTCGTTGTCATTTCAAAAATCTTCATAGTGTATTCACCAGAAGTGGATTTCATCTCAAGAAACCACTTTCTTTCATCATCCATAAGAAGTAACTCCTCATCTCTTCAAGTTTTATTATGAGATTCCAGCAATTTAGTCACTTCTTGAGGCTGAACTTCGAATCCTATTTCTCTTGCTATTTCCACCACATCTGCAGTTTTTTTCTCCCTTGAAGTCTTGAATGTCTCAAATTCAGCCATGAAGTTTGGAATCAACTTTTTCCAAACTCCCATTAATATTGATATTTTGACGTCTTCCCATGAGATGTGAATGTCTTTAATAGTATCTAGAATGGTAAATTATTTTCCAGAAGGTTTTCAATTTGCCCAGGTCTATTGGAAGAATCACTATCTATGGAAGCTACAGCATTACAAAATATATATTTTAAAAAATATGATTTGAAAATTGAAATGACTTCTTGGTTCATGGGATATAGAATGGATGTTGTATTAGCAGGCATAAAAACATTAATCTCCTTGTGCATCTCCATCAGAGCCCCTGAGTTCCCAGATTCATTGTCAATGAGCAGTAATATTTTGAAAACAATATTTTTTACAAAGCAGCAGGTCTCAACAGTGAGCTTAAAATATTCAGTTAAACGTGCTGTAAACAGACGTGCTGTCATTCAGGATTTGTTGTTCAATTCTTAGAATATAGTAGAGTAGATTTAGCATAATTTTTAAGGGCCCAAGGATGTTTAGAGTGGTAAATGAGTGTTGGCTTCACCTAAAACTCATCAGCTGCACGAGCCCCTAACAAGAGAATCAGTTTGTCCTTTCAATCGTTGAAGCCAGGCATTGAGTTCTCCTTCGTAGCTATGAAAGTCTTAGTATTTTCTTCCAGTAGGAAAGTGTTCTATCTACATTGAAAGTCTGTTGTTTAGTGTAGTCACTTTCATCACTGATCTTAACTAGATCTTCTGGATAACTTGCTGCAGCTTCTATATCAGCGTTTGCTACATTATTTTATACTTTTATGTTATGGAGATGGCTTCTTTTCTTAAACCACCTGAATCAAACCCTACTAGCGTCAACCTTTTTTTTTTTTTTTTTCTGCATCTTTCTTACCTCTCTCAGCCCTTGTAGAATCGAAGAGAGTTAGGGCCTCAGGTAAATGTTGTGACTGGTTTGATCTCTTATCCAGACCACTCAAACTTCCTCTATATCAGCAGTAAGACTGTTTTAGTTTCTTATCACTTGTATGATCACTGGAGTAGCAATTTAATTTCTTTTAAGAACTTTTCCATAACATTCACAACTTGACTCTGTGGTGTAAGAGGATCTTGACTTTGACATGACTTTCTCAATATGCTCAGTCATTTTAAAACATTGATATAAACTTCCTTTTACTTGACTATATAGAGGTTATTACTGGATTCTTAATTGATGTAATTTCAATATTTTTGTGTCATAGTGAAAAGGAAGGCCCAAGTAAAGAGAGAAAGACAGGAGAACAGCAAGTCAGTGGAGCATTAGAATACACATAGTATTTATCAATCAAGTTGGCCATCTTATATCAGAACAGTTCATGGTGCCCCCAAGCAATTATAATAGTAACATCAAAGATGACTGACCATAGATTACTATAAAAAACAAAATAATTATGAAGAAGTTTGAAATATTGTGAGAACTATGAAAACATGACACAGAGACATAAAGTGAGCATATGCTGTTAGAGAAATGGTGCCAGTTATCTTGGCTCAACACAGGGTTGGTATAAACCTTCAATTTGTAAAAAATGCAGTATCTGTGAAGGACAAGAAAGCAAACCACAATAAAACAAGGTGTGTGTGTGTGTAGACATAGCATATATAGTGTACAATAGAAACTAGGTACTCTATAAGCTCTTGTTAATTAAATGAATATCCCAAAACTCTCAAAGAAAATGACTAGTTTTTAATCACAATATTACCTTTAAGTATAAGAACATAAAGTGAGTTGGCATAGTTAGACTTCTGGCAAAATACTGTATAGCTAAACAGAAATTGCAGGATAATTAAGATTATTCATTTAACTTTGGGGAGTAGGAAGCAAAATGTGTAAATATCCATGCTCAATTACAGGAAAATACTATTAGCAAGCAAAAGATATTGTCTACTCCCTAGGGAGATGTCTGTAGAATAAAATATTTTGTAGTAAATTCTTGATTAGCATATATGTTTGTTCTCTCTCCTAGATTAATTGTTTTCTTGTCATGTTTTTACAAAATGGGAAGTCACATGTAACAAGTCTATAAACAAATATTGAGGGAGAGAAATATTTATTGTGGGAATTGCTTCATAAAATTATGGAGGCTGAGAAGTCTCATCATCTGACCTCTGTTCAAGTCCAAAGGACTGAGAACTACAAGAACTACTGCTGTAAGTTCCAAAGTCCCAAGGTCCCTGAACTAGGATGTCCAGTGTCTGAGAGCAGGAAAAGATGGATATCCCAGTTTAAGGAGAGAGAAAGAGAAAATATGCCCTTTTGTTCTGTTTAGGTCCTCAAAGAATTGGAATGCCCAACCACATTGGTGAGTGTGGGTCTTCTTTACTCAGTCTGCTGATTCAAATGTTAACAGATTCTGGAAACATTCTCACAGATGCACACAGTAATAATGTTTTGCCAGCTCTCTGGGCAGCCGTTAGCCCAGTCAAGTTTACATATAAGATTAATAAACCCAGTTTTTTATAATCATCTTAGTATTGAATCAAGGAGATGGTATCAGCTATCTATTACCACAAAAAATAAATAATTTTAAAAATTGGCCCCAACATTTAGTGTTGTAAAAAGATGGCTTTTAAAAGATGACTTACTGGCCCTCAACTGGGACAGCTTGTCACTACCCAACTGGCCTTTAAATCCTTCCAAGAAGCAAGCCTGGTTTGTTCTCCTGAAAACTGGGTAGTTTCTCCAGAGAATGAGCAGAAGTGTACAAGGCCTCCTGACACCTAGGCATGAGAGGGGCACACCACCACTCCTGTCAACTTCTATTGGCCAAAGCAAGTGACAAAGCCGAGGCAGATTTAAGAGGTGGTGAAACAAAACCCTCACCTTTTAATAGAAGTTGTTGAAAAGTCATATTTCAAAAGTTATCGGCATAAAGTAGCAAAAAATTTGACATTTTTGCAATCAAGCTTATCAAACAATATTATCCCAGAACATAACAATACATTCAGTTTGCACATTTGCTTACCTTTTGGGAAACAGGTAAGACAGTAGGACAAGGCAGGTGCTTTACGTTGTTTCAATCATTCAGGATTTGGACAGTTTGAATATTTTCTGTATCACTATATTTGATAAATACTCAGATGATTAGAATGGAAATTTTGGTTATAGTAACAAATACTATTTTAATTTAAACTTATATGTAAACCATTTCCCTAAAGCAGTTAGAAGTGTCACCATAAAAGTGAAATGGCTTAAATACACGCATTGACATCTGTCCTAGAGTGATTAATGTAACTTTATTATAAACCTACTAATTTTGTTATTATATACACCCTTCCAAGGATACATTACATGTTCCTATGTACATTCAAATATTATTTTTAAACTTCCCTTCCAACCATTAAGTAGAAGTTTATTTAAGAATCATGATTTTTTTAGAGTAAGTCTACAAGTAGTACTTTTATATTATAGATATCGATAACATTTCCTGTACCCTTTCCACATAACACAAGAACATTATGCTATAGATTGAAAATTCCTGTAAATAATAAGCAGAGCTTTTATACACCAAGTTGTAAAAACTCTACATAAATGTATTTAGAAATACATTCTATTACAGTATTTTATTGTATATTACTGTTTGGAGGTTTTCAGCTTAAATATTTTTATTTGATGATTAATAAGATCTAGTATTAAATGGTGTTATTTATTAACCATTAAGTTAAATACATGGAGAAATCCACTATGTCTTTTCCTCTAGCCTGTAGGTAACACAGGGCTGCATTTCTAATATTAACTAAGTTACATTATTTTCCATTGAGAAGAGCGCTATCAGACTCACCCATGTTAAATCACTCTTATGTAGAAAAGGCTAACATATAAAGAAAAAACTAGAAAATTTAAAAAAGGATAAAGAAATTTTAAAAAGGATAAAGAAAGAAAAAGGAACAGAATTTAACAGCAGGGCAATAATAGTCTCTTCCTACCTTTCCTGGGCATCTTCCAATTTTCTGGTGATCTGATAAGCCTTCCAAAGCACTTTGCTCATTTCCAGCACTGGACTTTTACACTCAAGACTGCAGACTCGAGGAGTCACACACTCAGCATCTTTTAGCTGTATGTTGTCAAGTTCAGACTACTCAAAGTAATATGTCTTTAAATTAGAATGTGTCAAGTGGTTCTAATAACTGCAGTGAAATATTTTTATTGAAGGATTAATAAGATCTAGTCCTATTAATCGTTAATAAGACAGCAAACACATTTTAATAATTTTCAGATCCCTACGTGCATGACTGATATGGTTTGGATCTGTGTCCCTCCCTAAACCTAATGTCCGGTTGTAATCCTCAATGTTGGAGGTGGGGCCTGATGAGAGGTGATTAGGTTATGGGGTTGGGTTTCTGGTGAATGGTTTAGTATCATCCTCTTGATGGTGTTCTCATGATAGTAAGTTCTCATGAGATCTGGCTGTTTAAAAGTGTGTAGCAGCTCCCCTAGCTTTCTCTTGCTCCTGCTCTAGCCACGTGAAATGCCTTGCTCTGTCGTTGCTTTCCACTATGATTGGTAGCTTCCCGTGGCCTCTCCCAGAAGCAGAAGCCACTGTGCTTCCTGTACAGCCTGCAGAACCGTGAGACAACTAAACTTATTTTTTTAATATAAATTACCCTGCCTCAGGTATTTCTTGATAGTAGTGCAAGAACGGACTAATACATATGTCTCATGAGAGACACAAAGTAGGTGCTCAGTAAGCATTGAATAAATGAATACATACATGAGAAGTGGACCCCCTGTAAATTAAATGAATGTGGTTTTCTATATGAAACTCCACTCGCCTTGGCAAGCACATATAAAGAAGAATGTTAAAAAGAGTAGTGCTATATCTTCTCTGAGATTTTCTTTTTACACATCTGCTCCCCAGATAGAAATAATTTTCTCATTATAAGAAAGAGCTCTCAATGTCCTCATTTCATGTCATCCCACTAGTCACAGTTCCTTGATAACAGGGATTTTTTGATTTCTGAAGTGTCTACTGCACTTCTGGGTATGGAGTAGATGTTTAGTAAAACTGTATGGATAGGAAATTGAAACACTCAAATTGCTGTTGCCTACGGTTTTTTTTCTTGTATTCAACTCTAGGAGAAATCACTGTTTACAAAATTCTTTCGTCTCTGGTTGTTGAATTAGTAGGTGCCAAAAGTCTTATTTTATAATCCTCTTGAACTATTTTGGCAAAACACGTATCAAGTATGTGTGTCATATATCTTAATCTAGTCATCAGTTACATAGAGGCCTGGCCACCAAACTAAGACATAGACAAGTTCATTTGATTATTTTACTTCTTATTACCTTTAAAAATGAGCAGAGGATACATATCTGATGTGTATGGATCTTATGTATCCTTGAATCTTGCAAAGTTTCATAGCCCCAGTGGCCACTCTGAATGAAAAAGCATTTTAGAAACCTGGTACCATAAACATTCATCTGCCAGGATATGATGTCATCTGCCATGTCATTAAAAATCACTTTCTATTAGAATTTTCCCATTTAAATTCCTCATTTTGAGTGCCATCATCTTCTTTCCTTTTCCACAAAAATGTGCACGTTTTCAGCCGTTTGCATGATCTTTTTACTTCCTCTACCCTGAACTTTAGTCTTCTAGGTTAACAATCTAAGTGTGTGATGTTTGTAAGTGTCTGTCTTCGTTTCTTGAGGATACAGTTCCCAAGAGTCTGCACTCTACTTGTGTTTCGTTGCAAGAGGGGTTTGATGTTTGCTGAGCGAATAAGAGGTTGAAACGTGTTTTGACTCATAGATCTTCATCCCAAGTATTCAATTCTATTTCAAATAAAATGGAAGCCTGCTCTGGAGGTCCTGAGATTAGAGCATAACACATCCACATCAGGAACGCTAGATATTAGATCAGTTATTATACTTCTTCATATATTATTTCTATCATTTAGATTGTTTAAATAAGAATACTTCTTTGTAGATGTATCATTGAGATTGTTTAGATAAGAATCATTTTGTGTCAATCACCTTTATATTAATATATTTATTGAAATAATTCATAGGGAATAATTAAAGTAATGGTAAATGAAAGAAAATACTCATTGCAAAGTGCTCACATTTTCAGTTAGAGATGCTAAGAATTGATTTAGGCCTTAATAACTACATAAAGAATGAATACAGCAAGGATATACATACACACAAATAAGTATAAAAACTTTCCTAATAAAAGAGGCAAACTACTTAATGTTACAAGTGAAATATTTAAAGACATTTTGTGCACATTGAAAACAAAGGGACAGTTTACCCAGGATTATGGAACATTTTTCTATTGAACTTATAAAACTTTCCTCCTGGCTACTGTTAATATTAAAGTTGATAAAATCTTGAAGAGTTCTTTGGAGACTCATTTGACAGAAAGAAGAAAATGCATAGTTTCCAAATGCTCATACTACATTGCTCTATGAATGATGAAACATAATTTCAAGCCTCTTTCCTAAGAACAGTGTTTTCAGCAAATGTATTATTTGAAGTACAATGAGTCAGTGTGAAGTTGCTTGAAAAGTAGTTGTTATCTAATAACCTCCTGTCAAAAACTCAGATTGAAATTTGCTTGTAGAGAAATAAAAAATATGGCAATTTTGATAATCTATTTTTTAACCCTAGAAGTTACACTCAGCCTGTGTAATAAAACATTCTGCAACTAAGACTATTTGGTATCAGAAAATTAATTACTTTAAGAGCACGTACAAATTGAGGAAAAAGAAAAAAAAATTGGTGTCATTCAATTCTAAGTATTAAAGAAGGTTTTAATGGAGACATTAAAAATTAGGAGCATGCAAATCTACTTTTTAAGAAACAAAAGGGCAAGGCAGTGTCTCATGTGTGCAATCCCAGCAGTCTGTGGGGCTGAGGCAGAAGGATCACTTGAGGCCAGGAGTTCGAGGCCAACCTGGACAACCTAGTGAAACTCCAACTCTACTAAAAATACAAAAATTAGCCTGGCGTGATGGCACACACCTATGGTCCTAGCTATGTGGGAGTCTGAGGCATGAGAATTGCTTGAACCTGGGAGGTGAAGGCTGCAGTGAGCCAAGATCTCACTACGTCACCCCAGTCTGGGTGACAGAGCAAGATTCTAACTCGAAAAAAAGGAAAAACACAATTTTTTTCACAAGCGCCATTAAAAAAAAGTGATCCAGAAGGACTAGTTACTTAAAAAAAAAAATGTTGAAGGTAGAAGGTTCAGAAGAGTATTGAGATTCATAGAAACAAAATAAGGAGTTAGTGGCACTGAAAGCATAAACAAATATAAAGAAGTCCTGAGCCAGAGACAAACTGGGCTTTCTAAGATTTTAAATGTTTAATACCTTCACTTATACATTTAAAATCTAAAATAATACAAGTTATTCACATGAGAATATATTACTTTGATAGTGAGTGTTTTCTTTTCAAATATAATTTCATAGAATAATAGATGATAAAAATTATTTTGAGCACTTATTGTCACTATATAAAGACGTCAGGATTGACTAGATCCCCCTTAATTCCATTTCTTTTACTGGTCTAACGGGAAGATTTCACGGGAAATGTAAGAAGACTATATATCCCAGTCTCCTTTGCGATGTAGTTGGATACTGATTAGTTCCAGTACTTCAGATAAGGGTAAAGTTTCCTACACTAATTCCAGTTAAATCTATCTCTGACCTTTAAAATCTCCTAAAAATCGTGAGCTCTCTCCTTCTCTCCAGTCCTCCTGGGCTTTAAGGAGGGCCAGATTATTGCACACAACTTATCACTTTGAGAGAGTTAGTACTTTGAGGGAAACTCTTCAGGAGAGAAATCTAATGTAACCTGTTGACTGAGAAACAAATAGGCAAGGTTTTGTGCCAATATCTTAGGTGATTTGTTCCAGCAGCAGACAAGTGCTATCCTAATAGACAAGTGTTATCCTCACTATTTAGCAATCATGTTTACATGACATGTCTCCTGGCATAAGATGAAATTATGAAAAACCCAGTATTGCCTCTAGATATTTTTGTCTGACAGTAACCATGGGACTATTTTCATGTTTCTCTTTTTTGATATTTTTAATTCTCCTGAGAGTATGTATTAAGAATGAGTGATTCTGCAGTCATAGATAATCAGCTTTTAATCATAATTTCATTGTCAAGGTGAAAAGAGGAGGATTTTCTTCTCTCCTTCCCCGCTTTTAGCTAAGTGATTAAAAACCATCAGTGTCAAAATCTATTGGAAGTAACGGAGTCATCAGAATAATACTCTCGGTACATTCATTTCAGTGTCATATTTCTATCACTTTAAATTATGAATGAAAAGTCATCAGAAAATTTATCTCGTGCCTCCAACTAACAGTTATGTGAACTTCATAAAGACTTCATTAGGCAACATAATTGCAAGAAGTATTGTAGGTATTAAGATACATATTCCTCAGTGGCCCTAACTGTTATAAGTAGACATTAAATATAAAAATTTAAGTCCAATTCAATTGTACCATATCCCATAGCAATAATTTATTACATTTACAAAGGTTAGTCATGGGAGGTATTATCTATATAAATAACTCAGTTCTGCTTAATTTTTGTAAATAATGGAATATTATTTGAAGTACCAAGAGAATTGCACTTATAAAATAATCAGAATAAACTTGTACTTTTAATTATTCATGTCTCACAAATAGTTTGCTATATTCTTAACTTTTCTGACCTAGCACAAAGTGATTTCTCTCTGCTAATATCTACACACACACACACACATAGACACACACAGTCTTTCAGACCATCTCATTTAATCTTAACGGTAAAGATTCAAGCTAGATGTGGTTATATGTTTTATAAACAGGAAAAATGAGACACAGAGTATTAAAAGTCTTATACAACTGACTATCAGAGCAAGATTTTAACTGAAGATGTCTGAGTCCTGAGCACTTCATCACTAAGCTAATGTTTTATCTTAAGATATCTTGTGTTTCCATTTGTAGCATCAGGAAACCTAAATTTTAGTAGATGTTTCTCCAACTGTATGATATCAGATAACATATTTATGTTTTCATGACCCAATTTCCTCAAAGAAACTGTTTAGATAGTTGTACAAGGGATATCTGACTAATGAATGAATTGATTAATGAATTTTAATTTATAACTATCAATGTGTTTCTTTTTGACAATCTCTTTGTTTTTGAGATAAAATACATGTGGAGTCTTCACAAAGAAAGTAGAGAAGATCAAATTATACACACGTGTATGTGTATATAATCTACAAAAGTCTGCAAGCAAAATTAATTATTACTGAATTTCACAGGTAAAAAATCAAGTTTAAATCAAGGATCACATACTCAGTAGGAAACAGAAATTTAGATGCCCGAAGGGTAGTTAGAAGCTGAGAAATGTATTTCTAGAGTTCACATTCTTAACTATTATGCTATTCTAGATCTTAAATAAGACTGCTTTTTAAAAAAAAAAAAATTGCTTTAGCTTGAATTTGCAGTTATTTAAGATAGTTAAAGGAACAGCAATAGAGATAAAATGACCACTCTCATTACTGAAAATGTTGTAAGTGGAGAAATGAACTTTGATGCACAGCAGAACTGGACTGTCATTATGATGATGTTTTGAACACCAAAATAGACATTTGTATCCACTTTGTCAGAGGTAGCACTAAAGCACCTCAGACCTTTCACATGGAAGCATGCCTGGTAAATCCTACAGTGTCGAGATGCAATGTACAGTGTGGAGTGCATACTTACAAAGGACAACTGGTACCTTAAGGCAAAAAGAGAAGAGAAAGGCTGAGCTATTCATGCTGAATTTCTACCCCTAAATATGTCACATGGAGTGGGAAAGGCCAGGATTGCAGCTCCAATAGCGATCACCGCACATTGAAAGTAGAGGTAACAGAGAAGACTGATCCTCCCTACATTCCTTTATGGAATACAAGGAAGTACAGGAAGACAGTTTGAAAATAACTGAAAAAAATGACAATAAAAATTCATGCTGGTATTTTAATAATATGTTTAATTTTTGATATTATAGACTTACAGAGCATTGCAAAAATAGTATTAGATTGGTGCAAAAGCAATTGCAGTTTTGCCATCACTTTCAACGGCCAAAACTGCAATTACTTTTACACAAACATAATACAAAGAATTCTTAATACTCTACACCCAGCGTCCCTTAATATTACAATCTTAACTAATCTTAATTCAATTGCCACAGCTAAAAAACTATCAATGTTACATATTATTAGATAAATAACAGATTTCATTTGGGTTCTCTAGTGTTTTCAGTAATGTCCTTTTTATTTTTTTTTCTTGAGATGGAGTTTCGCCCTGTCGCCCAGGCTGGAGTGCGGTGGCGCCATCTCAGCTCACTGCAAGCTCCGCCTCCCGGGTTCCCGCCATTCTCCTGCCTCAGGCTCCCGAGTAGCTGGGACCACAGGCACCGCCATCACACCAGGGTAATTTTTTGTATTTTTAGTAGAGACGGGGTTTCAACGTGTTAGCCAGGATGGTCTCGATCTCCTGACCTCGTTATCCACCTGCCTCGGCCTCCGAAAGTGCTGGGATTACAGGCGTGAGCCACCACGCCTGGCCACTAACGTCCTTTTATGGGTTCAAGATTTAGTTCAGGATCTCACTTAGCATTAAATTTTCACGGTTCCTTCATCTTTATTCCATCTGTTACAGTTCTTCAGTTTTTCCTTGACTGATAATGGGTACTCAAATAGCACATAATAGACGATAGTAGGTATGTCCTACAAATACTATATCCTAGGAAAATTAAAATACATAATGCATTAAATGTAACTGGAATGTAGTAGACAGTAATTGGCATAATGCTAATTGGCATAATGCTCAAATAATGGTTAATATATCAATATTATTACATAAAAATATACATATAAACTTTAAATTTGCTGCAATCTAGTTTCTCTTTCAGCCTTTTCTCATCTCATCCGTTATACACACTTCATCCTGTGTTGTTTTGGCAAATAATCCTGATGATTTTGTGTCTATTCATGTTCTTTGCTTCTCCAATTTTCTAATTATTACTGAGGCCATGTCATCTAGATAACATTAGATGCAATATACAATGTCTTAATTTAAAATTTATATTCTGAGGTTACTTATTGATATGACTCGGCTGTGTCCCCATCCAAATCTCATCTTGAATTTAGTTCCCATAATCCCCAGGTATCGTGGGAGGAACCCAGTGGGGTCGGTTACTTCCAAACTGTTCTCGTGATAGTGAGTTCTCAAGAGATCCAATGGTTTTATAAAGGTCTTTTCCCCCTCTTCGCTCTGCACTTCTTTTTGCTGACACCATGTGAAGAAGGATGTGTTTGCTTCCCCTTCCACCATCATTGTAAGTTTCCTGAGGCTGCCCCAGACATGCTAAACTGTGAGTCAATTAAACCTCTTTCTTTTATAAATTACCCAATCTCAGGTATGTCTTCATGAGTAACACGAGAACAGGGGAATACACTTATTTTCACAGGTGTGCTTTTTCTATGTAATTTCAGGATTGTTTTTGCTGCTTTTTATTTTGTGCAATTCTATAGTTTTTAAGATGTCTTTTATTTTATTTATTTATTTGTGCTTTGTTTTGTTCCAGATGTTTTCCTCTATCATTCTTGAACAAACTGAGCTCTCTGCAAATTCAGAAGGATTTTGAATTTCCCATGATGCCAATTCTGTCTTTTAAATGATACTAATTTTCCTTTCCAAAATGTCATGTGTATAAGACGAGGACAGAAAGAACATTTTCCTGTTATAATCCTCTGACATTTTAGAGTTATTATTCTTTTAGAGTGGCTAACATTAATTACCCTAAAACACTCAGTATATATATCTTTAAGTCAAATGCATATTTTCTTTACATACTAATAGGGTTTTCAAACCCTCAGATTCTAGCTAGTATACCTATTTTACTACTACTCACAAGGGGTAGCATAGTTTCCTATCATTATTATTTGGTATACATATATGAAGATAAAGAAAAATAATGAAGAGGAGAAGGAAGAGAAGGCAAAAGGGTAAGGGAGAAGGGAGGAGGATTGAGGAAGAAGAATGGAAACAGGGGAGAAGAACAGGAAGAGAAGAAAAACAGATAACTATTCCCCTACATGCTGTGATATTATAACTTGTTTTGTCTTTTGTCTCACACGTAATAGTTTTGTGTGGTAGCACATCCTAAAATATAATACACTCAGCAAAGCTTAGTCTCTCTAGTTCAATCAGCTTTTTGTTCCCCTGCTGTTTTGTCTCTGTGTGTATCGAGAGGCATACAGGAAGCTTGTGGGATTAGAGGGAAAGGTCATTATTCTGATCTGGTAAGCAGTAGTACCCATTTCAGTGAGGGAAGAGTTTGCAATTTTGTGTGTTATGTTAATCATGTCATTGAGTAGGAGACTAACAGTAAAGAAAGAGTGACAGAATGTCTTATATTTTTCCAAATAATTTCTGTTTCATAATTGAAATTTGGAGTGTTAGTAGATGATGTATAAGGTGTCTGTTAATCAGACTTTGTGCTAGAGATAGCTAGTAGCTGGTCAAATGTTTGTTCATTGCTTTCACAATGTAGAGTTGTTATGTAAGTCAGTTATGGGATCAAAAGTGACAATTTCTAGCTCATCTTGTGTTTTCTGAGGTCCATGTGACTGGGCAGAAATTTTGTATTGTACTTCCACCATTGGCTTCTAATAATCCTTTGGGTATTATATGAGAGAGAAATAGAATTTTACCTATATTCAAAGAATTGTTTTTTTTCTAAAATAATATAAGATCAGGAATAAAATATTTTCAGAACTATATATCATAAATTATTTTGTTTTCAGTATTATAAAATTTCCCCACACTAAGTAAATAAACATTGAACTGGAGCAGATAAAAGCTGTGTAAGCAAAAGGTCCAGTTACTTGGTTCTGTGGTAATAGTCTTGAGCAGATGGACCAGGAAGAGCTGACCACGCTCTGCTGAGCTGGACAAATAACATCAAGTAATCTCCTTGAACCCTACTCTCGTTGGTTTAGACCGCCAATTCTCATGGTATTCTTTGACCATCATGTCTTGGCTTAAGAAAAACATGAACCAAATATTCTCATCCATTCCAAGTCACATCCATTTTGAGAAAGAGAGCAAGATCATGAGATTCTTTTGATCTGGGATGAGAAAAAAGAGATTAGGATGAAGGTATTTGGTGCAAACATTATCTTTATCTCCCAAATTAATGAGCTTTATGCTCTTTACTCCTTTTTTAAAACATATAGCATTAAAGTATATTTCATAATTAAATAGACTAAGAAGATTGACAATAAGTACATATAATTTAGTATATCAGCAAGGCTATCTATTAATAATACAACATTCTGAAATCACTTCCTTAGAGTTAAAAAAAATCCTCATGTTACTATACATATGAAGCAACAAAATTTAAAATGTATACAAGGAACTTGAGATAAACTTTTTCTGTCTGTTCATTACAGATATACCAAACACAACAAAAGAATATAAAGAACCTAAATAATATAATTGATAGTGACGATGCATGCAGAGAATATGTATATATTTCAAACACAAAATACAATATTTTCAAACATTACTGAAAAGTTTATACACATAAACATATACAACCATACACAAGCACACACACACAAAACAACACTACACTTGTAAACTAGGCTATAAAACAAACAGCAATAACCCATGTAAAAATTGTAGGGTCCACCTGTTAAAAAAAAGTGCTAGTGATTTAAAGTAGATAGTTTTTATATAAACATAAAAAATCAATAGTATCTTGTGAGTATGGATATTGAGAACTATTGCATATGTCAAACTATTTCCTATTATAGTATTTACATATATGTTTACATATATTCACATGAATAAAACATGTATTGTCAATGTACATGTAAATATACAGAATTGGACAGTAATTTATTTGAATGGTAACAGTTTTCTTTTTTCATTACATCTAGGTAACCCATTACTGTCTGATCAGTCTCTTCAGAAATATCAGTGAATGAATAGAATTAATGTTTCTTTCCTATGCCTTTAAAAAACTGCATTTTTACAACCTAATTTATTTGAATGGTAACAGTTTTCTTTTTTCATTACATCTAGGTAACCCATTACTGTCTGATCAGTCTCTTCAGAAATATCAGTGAATGAATAGAATTAATGTTTCTTTCCTATGCCTTTAAAAAACTGCATTTTTACAACCTATATAAAATCCTCTTTCATACGATAAATGCTGGTAAATTAGCCTGTATGCTTTCTTATACTCAAAACTTCTGTACAGTTCAAACACAAAGGGAAAAATGTTTTCTTATATAAGAAAACTAAATAAAAAACAAGAACTAGTTAGAATGATTGAATACAATTACATGTATTCAGTCTCTCCATATGAGAATATATAAAATATGCTTCATCAAGAAACAAATTTTCAATGTATATGGCTGATTTTATACAATTCTTAATACTTGTTTCTTTCTAATACCTTTGAAGTTAGGGGCACAAAGAGGATTTGAGGAATGGATATTGTTTTGTATTGCACTGGAATATTCTCCAATTTTTTTAAAAAAGCAAAAGCATCCTCATTATAATCAATCAATATATAGATATATAAAAAATTTGTACACTCTTACCACACAATTGTACTCGCTGTTATAGAAACAATGAAAGGAAGTCAGTATGTATCTCTTTTGTTTTTATAGACGTGTATATAGTCATATAGAGGTTTTTTGGTAATTTTGTTGTTTTGTTGTTAACATTTATTTCCATACCAATGCATGTTATATAACTGCTCTGCAACTTGAATTTTTTGCTTCACTTGGAGACAATAACAGCACAATAAAAACATATCATAATTAATCAAATAGTCACTATGGATGAGTATTAACATTGTTCATATTGCTTAACTATAGCAAATATTTCAGTAGTAAACATTCATATATCTTTATTACTGATTTTTTATTTCTGTGAGATAGTTCACTGGATAAAATATTCAAATAAAAGGAAAATCATTTCATAAATATCCTCAATGCATAACTAGCTTGAGATTTTTGAGAAAGATTGTTGGAAAATAAAATTGGCAGGTCCAAATCTTGTAGGAGATTACAGTCCAAAGTAAAGAATTTGCTTTATCCTAGGTGCACAGAAAGTTCTCTGGGAGGTTTTAGGCAATGAGGTGACAAGAATGAATGTCTTTACCAAGATCCTCATGGTTGCTGTAAAAAGAAGTCCCCCAAAAGTTAATAATCTCCTCACAATTATGGTGAACATTTTATATTGAACTGAACATTTTTAATGATCTCTTACACCTATCGCAACATATCTATTATTACATCAATGTCAGTATTCCACTCACTTTATTTTGTTACCTAATTGATTCTTTTTATTAGAATTTCAGGTTCTTGTATCACTGAACCTTTGCATGGTACAGCATATGGTGTGATGCTTAGTAAACATCAGCTTGGTAAATGTTGATCTATGGACACCTAGAAAATAAAACAAGACTGTGATGTCAAATTGTTAGAAAGTTAATTGAACTTCAATATTGACTAAGTAAAATTGGGTGGGATATAAGACCTTTTTGAGTAACTAACTTTTTCTTTAAGATTTTTATGAGCAGATGAGACATATTTGGGAAGATGGAGAATAAGGCTTTTGGCTTAGAGAAGACCTAATATAATAGATAAAGGAGATAAGAAGCCTGGCACAGAAAAACAAAAATGCACATTTGTCCTAACCGCAAATGCTGTGAGGTGGTTTAACAAAAGCAGAATTACTTCCTCTCCAGACCTCTTCTGCCAATCTCAGTAAATAGCACAAAAATATAGTTAAGTGATCAAATCAAAATTATAAGATTCTTTCTTCTTCTTTTTTTTTCATTCTTTCAGCTCCCACACAAATAGGTAATATTAACTCACTCAGCTCTCTGTGACACGATTGTTAGCACAGTAGTACAAACCATCACCTTCTCTCATCTGGACTGCTCAACACTCCCATCTGAGGGCTTCCTGCTGCTGTCATTTTCCCTTCAATTCATTCTGTCTCCTGCCCTGGCTCTCTTGCTGCCTGATAAATCTAACCTTATTGGCTCTTATATGAGGTGGAATTTGTTTCTCTTGTCTATAAGTTGACTTTTAATTTGTCATTAGCTTAAAATATCTTTTTTAAACATAGTTTTATTTAATTTCAAGTAATCAAATCCATCAATCATTTTTCTTATGGTTTTTAAAAATTTACATCTTATTTGGGGTAGGCATTCCACATCCCAGGTTTGAAAAAAAAAAATAAAAAAGATTAACCTCTTAAAATGTTTAGCCTCTTATGACTTGCTTTTAAAAAACATTTTTGTTGAGGTATAATTTTAATATTATAAAATTCATCTATTCTATGTGTATAATTCAGTGATTTTTTTTTTTATTAAACTTACAGTTTTGCCACTGTTACCACAATTCAGTATTAGAGGATTTCCATCATTTCAAAAGTTCCCTCAGAAGGAATTATAGTCAATCTCAGTTTCTACCCCCAAATCCCACTAGTTTGTGTTCAGACAGTGTAAATGTTTCTTTTAGGGACGTTTCATATAAATGGAGTCATAAAATATACAACCTTTGTGTCTAACTTAATGTTTCTGTGCTCTAAATCAGTAGATCATTTGTTTAGATTACTGAATAGAATTCACTGTTTGTATAAACTGCATTTTGTTTATTAATTTACTAGCTGATGGATATTTGGATTCCTTTTACTTTTTGGCATTATGAACAACGTTGCTATGAACAGTTGTGTACAAGTGTTTTTCGTTTTCTTGATTAGATGCCTAAAGCAGAACAAGTGGGTCATACGGCAGGTTTATGTTTAACTTGCAGTGGAACGATCATTGCTCACTGCAACCTCGGCCTCCTGGGCTCAGGTGATCCTCCCAAGTAGCTGTGGTTACAGGCGTGCACCGCCATGCCCAGCTAATTTTTGTATTTTGTGCAGAGACAGGGTTTTGCCATGTTGCCCAGGCTGGTCTCAAACTCCTGATATCAAGCAATCCACCCGCCTCGCCCTTCCAAACTTTGGGGATTATGGATGTGATCCACCCTGCCTTGCATTTAGCTTCTTTAGAAACTGCCAAACCATTTTCCAAAGTGTGTGTATCACTTTACATTCCCACTTGCCAGCGTATGAAGATTCCACTTCCTCCACATTCTTGTATAAACTTTTCTCTTTTTGATAAAAGTTGTTTTAGTAAGAGTGAGGTAATATCTCACTATGGTTTTATTTTTCATTTCCTTAACAACTGATGATATTAAGTATATTTTCATGTGCTGTTTAGATATTTTTATATATTATTTGGTGAAAAGTCTAATTAAATATGTCATCCATTTTAATTGGATATTTGTTTCCTCCTATTGCATTGTTTGAGTTCTTTTTAATATTCTGAATATAAGCCCCTTCTTGAGATGAGATTTTCAGATATTTTCTCTTGCCCTGTGGTTTACCTTTTAATTGTATTAGTTATGTCATTTGAAATACACAGGTTTTAATATTGAAAAAGTCTCAATTATCTTGCTATATGTTGTGTTTTTTTTATGGTTTCTGTTTTTGGCATCGTATCTAAGGGACACTTTGCCTGACAAAATGTCTCAAATATTTTCTTTTGTGTTTTCTTCTAGGAGTTTTAGAACTTCAGGATTTGCAGATTTGATTTCAGATCTAAGATCTACTATTCACTTGGAATATCTTTTTATGTGTAATGTGAGGTAAGAACACATTTTTTTTTTTTTTTTTTTTTTTTTTTTGCATGTGGGTATTCAGCTGTCCCAGCACCATTTGATGGAAAGACTAATTTTCCACATTGATTTGCCTTAATATCTATGTCAAACAGCAATTGACAATGAATGTAAAAATTTCTTTCTGAATTTTCAATTCTGTCATATTGATCTATATGTACACCTTTATCCCAGTAACATATTGTCTTGACTTTTGTAGTTTCATAGTAAAATTTGAAATTTGGAAGTGTAACTGCAAACTTCATTTTCTTTTTCAAAATATTTTTGTCAATTATGAATCCTCTACATTTCTGTGTAAATTTTAGGATAAGCTTGTAATTTTCTGCAGTAATCTGTTGTGGCCATGTGATAGAGTTTGTGAGAAATTTATAGATCAATTTGAATAATATTACCGTTTTCACAATATTGATTATTTCAATTCATATGTATGAAATAGATCTACATTTATTTAGATTTTCTTTAATATCTTATTAGTATTTTATAATTTTCAATATTAAAGACTTGTATTTTTTGGTAAGTGTATTCTTAAGTGTTTTATTTTTGGAAATCTATTTTGAATTGAATTATTTATTTAATTTCAAGTTCATTGCTAGTATATAAAGTTTCTTTTTTAAACTCAATATATTTTTCTTGAATAAATATTTACATAGAAGTCAGTGTGTTATAGGAATAAACAGAGTTTCTGGTCAGGCAGATATACTATGTCATTATTATCTATAAAACGTTGATGAAGTTATAGTTATAGTATTTGGGCCTTTTATACTATGTCCATTAGAGTATAAGAAAAATCTCTGTCTTACAAGGGTTCAATAACTCCTTTGTGGAACACTTTATTAAATATTTTTCCTTCTTTTTAATCAGCAGTTGTGTTATTAAAATTATTTTCTATATGTTCTGATATTAAAAATGTCTTAAGTATTTTCAATTCCTATAATAAATGTTCATAACTTGTATCTTTATATCATTCCAAATTAGTTAAGATAAATTCTGTTTTTAATAATAAATATGTAGATATTATAAATTAATATAGTATATAAATATGTAAAAGTATATCTATATCTAAATTATATAAACATACATGTATATATATATACACACATCATATATGAACAAGACCTCAGAAGTTGAGAGTGGTTATAAATTCTGATGAAAAAACTTTCCTTTGAACTGAACACAAAAGCAGATACAGGAAGAGAGCAAGACAAAGTCATAATGTCAGTGTCATCACAGAGAGTAAAATAGTACTGGTTTTAATTAGTCAGGAAACAAGAGAGGCATTTTGTGTAATTGGCATTTAGGCATTGAGTATTCATAAGTTCAGTTTTGTCTTTATAAGACTCTGCATTTATTATTCTTGTTCACCTTTATTACTATAGAGGTGGAAAGGGTGTCATGCTCTTCTTCACCCATCATAAGGGTCACAGCAAATGCTCCTATTAAAAAAGACAAGCTAATAAGAGCAAAGTGTAACAAGTTGATTGTATCAAAGCCTTCAGAAATGAAGACCCAAAGATGCAGAAAAAAACCTCTAAAATATTTTTATGCTTAGGTTTGATGGAGAATGAACAGCAATGTGGAAATATGATTGGACAAAAGGGTATGATCTAATGGCAGGAGACTGACGGGGGAACTCCAGCATTTCCGGTCTGTTCAGATTCTTTTTGGACTCTTTATGTAGCATTCCTTCCTCCTGAATATGGGGTAGGACTCCTCTGGAATTAGGGTATTCAAGAGAGAGGAGAGAGAGTGTGGTCTTTCTTGGTCTTATGGCTTGATTTTAGGGAGAACTGTTCTAGTTTCTATGACCTGTTGATACGGTCTGGCTCTGTGCCCCAACCAAATGTCAGTTGAAATTGTAATTCTCCTGTGTCAAGAAAGGGAGACCTGTAATCCCCTTGTGTAGAGGGAGAAAAGTGATTGGATTATGGGGTGGTTTCCCCAAGCTGTTATCGTAATAGTGAGTGAGATTCACGAGGTCTAAAGGTTTTAAAACTGGCAGGTTGTCCTGTGCTCGCACTTCTCTTCTCTCCTCCACCTTGTGAAGTAGGTGCCTGCTTCCCCTTCACCTTCAGCCATAGTGTAAGTTTCCTGAGGTCTCACCAGCCACGCTGAACTGTGAGTCAATTACACCTCTTTTCTTCATAAATTACCCAGTCTGGGGTATTCTTTGTAGCCCTGTGAAAATGGACTAATACACCTATCTTGGGGAAGAGGAATTCTACTTTCTATGACATGATTTTGGGGAGATATAGGGATGACAAACATGAAGATGAGAGAAGGTCAAAAAGACCTTGCTTCTGAGGTTCTTCCAGTCTCTTTCAGTTCAACGTGCTCAGCACGTCAAAGTGCCATACTTTGCGGTATTGTGTTCTGAGCCCCGACATTGCTTGTGTACATTAACAAATAAATGATTGATAAATAATGAATAATAAGATTAAGTTTTAAGTAAATTTACTCATTGGATAAAACATAATTTACCATGTGAATTTCTCTATGTTCCCCTCATGCCTTATTGTATTAAAGCAGGAATTGGCCATAGATAAATTTCTTATAGTGGTAGAAATAAAACATCAGTAGATTGTAGCTTTCTAGAACTTTGTGCATTAAACTAATTTCTACAACCTCTAAATTTAACTAGTTATTTTAACTGGACAGAAAATCTAAATGAAATTGATGTGACATTTGCATGTAAATAAGATGAGAAGCATTTGTTAATTTTTGCATTTTTAGACATTATAGGTAGAAAAAATGAGTACTCTTTTTACTCAAAGTGGAAATATCCTATAGTCTTATGAAATTTTTCACATCTTTATAATTGTTAACATTAATTAACTTTACTTAGACATAATCAATTCTTTCATTTAGGTAAAAATTCTCAGTAGAAACATTTATTTCATTAGCACATTTTTTCCCAAAAATTTTACCAGAGGGAATTTAGAAGGTTAATATCCGGTACTAAACAAACAAACAAACAGTAGCCATCTTGACACAGTTTTGTCCATTACAGTGTGAGCCATGAAATAATATTTTGACTTATTTACTACTATAATACCCTTGAGAATCCATCAGCAAAAAAGAATCGAGTGCCCTGTTTTCTCAGGAATTTGAGCTTGGTGGAGCTCATGCATCTGTACTCATCCTCTCATGCTAAGGGAGTAATTACAAGTGTTCAAGCCAAATCCATAAATCATGATGTGGTGAGAACTCTGGTTTCTTTTGATGTCCTCCTTAAGTGAATGCAATCTCAGTGGCAGTTGATATCCCCTAAACTGTTCTTGCAAATGGTTATTACATTTGAACTTAGAAGCAATTTGTATTCTCTGATGGGCTTTTGTCTTTGAAATGCCCTTCCCCTTATAATCCAAATGGAATGTCAATGTTGAACCTTTTGTTCAGTTACATTCAGGAAAAGAAACAAAAATGATTGTATATTTTATAGTGCTTTTCAAGTGCATTTCCAGAATACTTGCACACACAGAAACACACACCGCATATGTTTGAGCAGGTAGGTTCTACATAAATCAGTTTTAGATATTTTTTTTCAGTATCACCTTTTGCTTAGTTTGCTGTCCAATATTAACTTTTTCTGCATCTGGCCTTTTTGTATATCTGCTTATTTCTTATATTTCTTTTTCATGTCTCTAAGAGTATGGTTCTGAACAAAAACTAAAAAAAAAAATCAGAGAAAATTAATTTCTCAGAAATAGTATAGTTTAGAGGCATTATAGCTTATATGAACTCTGAAGTAAAGCACACTTTTGCTCAAAACCCAACCCTCCTACTGAGCAGATGCATGAGCCTACCATTCAAAATCGCAATACATGTAAACTATTATTGTATTAAATGATTAATTGGACATTTGTTTTAAAATAATTCTGGGCAGAACAATATAAGGTTTGGTTAATCAGAAGGGAAAAAATAACCGCATGTTGAAGATGATTTGCATGTATCATTTAGCATTCCTGACAAACAAATCACCTGGAAGAAATATTTTCATAAGAAAATCCTTTCCTCCTTTTGATGAAGTATTAAATACATATTTTTAATGTATTCCAGTTAAGTGATATAAACATTTTGCTAAAATAAGCTTATAAAGTACACCAGTAATCTCCTGCTCTTTTTAAGCTCAAATACTCATATTGAAGTAAAAATAAATATATAAAATTAAACAGTGTGCTTCAATATTTCCCATAATTAGGTGACATAAAAATATGTATGAACCGTATTTCTCAAACATAAGTCACATCTTCCTTATTCTGTGCTCCTTTTCCTTAAACTCTCCCTGTGAATTTGTGCTTCATCACTAAAGCTAAAGAAAAATGTTTAAGAATTGACAACTTCTCCGAGATATTTGTACCTTAACTACAGAAACATAAGAGATAAAATCATGGTTAAAAGGAATGAAACAATAATGACAAAATCATAATTATAGGAACATATTCTTATTACAAATATTTCCTGGGCATCATATTATGATGCTCTTTTTTAACCAGTAGCCAATAAGTTGTCTAATGACCACCACATACAGGTCAGAAAAAGGAAAGGCAGATATGTTAAATAATTTGCTGGCAGTCATATAGGAAATGATTGCAAACTGGGACATAAATTCATGCTTTCTTTGTCACATCGGTGTGAATTGATACTTAATATGGTTCCTGACACTTAAATTCTATTAATTTCTTGTCCATCTTCAGTAATACATAATGGGACCCCAAAATACAGATGTTTAATCTGTTACTGGTATTATTAGGAGGTAGCTACGTAAGTAAATATTCAGGTAGGACAGGGCAACCTAGGTATTTAGGAGGAAGAAAGAAGACGGACAAAAAATAGAGTAAAGAATAAGCAAGGAGGTAAGATGTAGAGGTGTTAGTAAGGTAGGAAGAAGGAAACAGATTTCAAGTACTATATATAAATTCTTAAAACGTGCAATTTACACAGTTTACCATTGAGTCCTACTTTATATGCAAGAATGAACTACAAAGCCATCAAAGCTTCATTGACCCTACCATTGGGTTATATATTAAAATCACTTCTAGTTGAGTCTTGAGTGATCAAAAATAAGACCCAGTCTCCAAAATTTAGGTGAACTTTTATAGGATTGCTTCAATATTATTCCTGTTTGCTGAAAAGGTAATCATACTGAAAAAAATAAAATCATGGAACCATACCAAAATGATGATAAAAATTCAAATAATAACTTTGAACACTTCATCCATTGGTTATAACTTACCATAGGCAAAACAGCTGTGATGCTGTGAAAAGTGCTGATGAAGTTTATCACATTAGGAAGGAAATAAGAATAATTATTTAAAAAATAGAATTACAGAAAAACATTCCAAATTATTTTGTTTGTATAAAACAACTGGTGATTAACCACACCTCAGCAATTATGTGCTAAGCAATGGTTACCTGCATCTCTATAAAAATTAATTCTCCTCCAAAATGCTTAAAATATTCCTACAGAGAAACTATCATCAGCATATTGTAGACATTTTCTAAATTGAAAATTGCCTAGAAAATTGTCAGGTCTTTTTAATACTTTTTATTACCGATAAGTTTTTAATACATCAGGATATAAACAGGACCAGCAAGACAACCACCCAGGGTGTTACGACCTTTGTCTCTTCTGGCCACATTCATCTCATTCACGTTTTATACAAGAATGAATGGTTCCATGGAACATATTTAGGAAAACCATACTTAAACTATAATGCCCTAAAAAGCTTGATTTGTTTGACTTCTTTATTTGGTCTACAAATAAAATTGTTAAACACCAACATGGTATTTGGTAAGAGATTGTAATTATGTGTGTCTTGGAAATAAGGACTTTTAGACTGGAATTCATTCATTCCCAAGTGGATATTGGCTATGCAGCTTCCACACTTTAAAATAAATTTGAAGCTTGTATATCCTTAGTGCAGCTTACTCTAGACACATTGTAAGAGACAATTCATTTGCAATGTTATATATATTTTGTAGCATTCAGTATTAATAATAAACTAAAGGGCCCGATGAAGCCGTCCTCTGCTAGGAATCATGCATATCTAAAGTGTTGAAAATTAAACTCTCCGTAGTATAATTAAGAAATATGTATAGCCAAGAGAAAAGGTAAAAGTAAAAAGATGATTACTACTCTCAACTCTGTAACTTCTTACTATGTCATAGTGAGTAAATCATGTAAATATTCAGAAGTTACTTTATGTTTCATAATGTGTGGATTATAATACCTATTCACCTTAATTATGGCTGACTTAACCTACAGAATTTCTACTTAGGCAGTTTACGTGAAAGGATGAATTTATTTATTAAATAAATATTGCACAATGTGCTGGAGAGATAAAGATGAATAAGACCAAATCCTGCCCTCAAAGAATTTGTTAAAGGTATCCTTAAGACTCATAGAGTTTAATGAAAAAGGAAAAAGAGTCAATTACTATATTATGTGCTTAATGGAGCAACGGAGATCATGGAAGGATTTGAGGGAGTATAAGAGAAGTACCTAAACTCTGGCCTCAATTATATACCTAGGGAATGATGACTCTGAAATACACCATTTAAACCTAGATCTTGTTTGTTTCCTGAACTGAAAACCTGAATATCCAACTTCTTCCTATATCAGTTCTTTTCGATTTCTCACAGGCATCTCAGATGAACAGATCTATAATTGAACTAATCTATCCTCGCAACAACTACACTTAGTGGCTCCTCTATTTTTTCTTGTCACTGTAAATACAATTCACATTCAGACAGGTATTCAATTTCTTGTCTAGTTATCCAACTGCTTCCAGAGCCAATCTTTATTTGACCTTCTCAATTTAGCCACACTGGACTTCCTTTAGCCCTCTAATGTGTTCTTCCTCGCCACACTTCTCACTCTCATTCCATGCCCTCCTAGGGTAAAGGTTTCATTAACTATAACGAGGCATACTGGAGTGGTGTCAGAGTTTGAGAGGGTTTAATAAAGACAAAGTAGAAGCTGTCAATGAAGAAGGAGAGGTTACAAGTACTACCTACAGAAAGAAAGGTCTGTGTTTAGAAAAATTAAAGGGAAACATTGGTGTTGTAATACTAGGAGGCTATGACATGCTTTTCAGGATGATATCACAGAAGTCTGAAATGGAGAATAGCACTTTTAGGGTACTTCTCTTCCTCCTAGTCTTCACATTTAAATAAGTCAAAAGCTGATAGAGTCTTTCTCCGTAATGTTTCCCTATCAGTTCCTTTGGTTTCACTCTCAGAATAGCTATCATGGTTCTGACCCTTTACCATTTATTTCCTTGAAAAAATCTCTCTCTCTCTGTCTCTCTTTCTTTCTGTGTGTGTGTCTGTGTGTGTGTGAAAACACTACTTTTGCTTTCTACAAGATGCTCTGGGTTACTTTGTGCCTTCCTTGTTCCTGAGTCTGCCATCTCTTCATGAACCTGGTTTCTTTGTTAGAGAGTGGTATTAAATACCAAGATCTGTGGCACTACGTGTGCTCATTGCTGTTGTGGTGCCATTGCTTACAGTCCTACTGAGCAGACATCAGATAAATATATGTGTGTATATTAACCCATGTATATACAATATCTACAAATGTGTCTATATGTAACCATCTGTATCCATATTAAGGTAAACATGAGTGAATAGCAATGCATCCAATTCTGATCCATTGCTACAAGGATCTTTCTAGCCTTGTCCCCTTGTTTATTTGTAGCTTCCTCTCCAGCTGTGAGAAATATGGCTGCCATCACCGGTCATTCATTTAACTGATGTCTAGTGGTATCAGAATTGTTAAACAGTATGTCCATAGGAAACAACATTATCAATGTGAATACAGTGCTTACGTAAAATTTTTTGAACTTTTAATCTTCAAAATTTTACTCATTTTCAATGATCGATAAAATTGTTTTATAGATTTGTAATATAGCTAGGTTTTTTTTTACATGTTTTGCATTCTCTCCTCCCATCTTCTGAACTCTTGAAGGATTTCTTAAAATGTTTGAACATTAGGTTTATTATTTTCCCTGTAAAGGTTTATGAATTTTGACAAATGAATAGCATCATGTTTCCACTATTACATTATTTACAGAATAGTTTCACTTTCCTAAAAATTCCTCTGTGCTTTACCTATTCAACTCTCCTTTTCTGCCTCCCAAAGCCTTGGCAACCACTGATTTCTTTATTGTCTATAATGTTCCCTTTTTCAGAATATCCTATCATTGGAATCATAAAGTATATAGCTTCTCCAGATTGTCTTCTTTCACTTAGCAATATGCATTTAAGATTCATTCTGTTTTTATAGCTTGATATCTCATTTATTTTTATCACTGAATAATATCCTACATATAGATATACCAAGTGTGTTTAGTCATTCACCTCTAGAAGGGTATCTTTCTTTTTTCCAGTTTTTGGTGAGACTAAAGAGCTAGAAACATTCATGCATAAGTGTTTTGTGAGCATGTTTTATTTATTTATTTATTCTAAGATGAAATTTCGCTCTTGTTGCTCAGGCTGGAGTGCAATGGTGCGAACTTGGCTCACTGCAACCTCTACTTCCTGGGTTCAAGTGATTCTGTTGCCTCAGCCTCCCGAGTAGCTGGGATTACAGGCTTGCACCACCATACCTGACTAATTTATATTTTTAGTAGAGACGGGATTTCTTCATGTTGGTCAAGCTGGTCTTGAACTCCCCACCTCAGGTGATCCACCTACCTCGACCTCCCAAAGTACTGGGATTACAGATGTGAGCCACCATGCCCGGCCTGTGAACATGTTTTCAATTCAGTTCGTTGAACACCTAGATATACAATTGCTGGGTCATATTAAGAAGCTATGTTTCAAAGCTGTATAAAACACAGCAAAATTGTCTTCTAAAATGGCTATACCATTCTTTATTCCCAAATGCAATGAGTGTTGTTTTTGCTCTGTACTCTTTCCAGTGTTTGCTATGTTCAGCCTTGTATTTTATTGTTGTCATTGTTTTTATTATTATTATTTTCACCCATCTAGTAGGTTTCTAGTGATATCTCATTTCTGTTTTAATTTGCAATTTTTGTGATGCCAAATGATAATGAGCTGCTTTTCATATGCTTATTTTCCATCTGTGTGTCTTATTTGGTGAGGTGTCATTTCAGAACCTTTGCCCATTTTTTGATTGTGTTATTTGTTTTCTTATTGTTGAGTTTTAGCAGTTCTTTGTATACTTTTGGATACAAAACCTTTATCAGATATATGGTTTTCAAATATTTTTCTCAGTCTCTAACTTGTCCTTTTGTTTTGTTTATGGTACCACCTCAAGACTGTGAGGACCCAGGAGTTTCTTGTGTTCCTGACAATCCATACTCAGCCTCCAGCAATTCATCAAAATTACCATTAAGTTTTCCTACCAGTTTATAGCTCCAATAGCTTCTGCTCTAGGTAAGTTGCCTTGTCTAAAATAAAGTTGTCTGAGGTCAGATTGATGTTACCTTTTTTTTTTTTTTGTCATTAACCCCTATAGCATGTGAACTCTAATGATTATACATATATTCCTTGGTTAACCAAACACTGAGTGTCTCCTAATGGACCCAACTCAAGAGATTCCCATTCCTGCACTTACAGTAATATCTCATAATGTATTTACACTTCCTAAAAATGTAAGTATTAGAATGTAAACCAAAACATGGAATAAATATTCACAAGTCCATGCTGATATAAATACCATTATAAATAAATAATCCACTAAATAATGATACAAAAATACAAATCTCCCATTTAAAAAAAAGAATTCCAAACAAATTATATAGATATTCCCCCATCAAGGATGTGGCCTATAACCCCCCATTCCTTAAGAGTGGATGACACACAAGTGAATTCCTTCCAAATACTATAGGATGCAATGGGGCTGGGGGCCAGAAAAACTACAGTAGAGGAACCTGATAAACTCTACTTCAACCAGTTGTCCAAGACTAATAGAATGCTGGTGGTATGATAGTGTATTCTCTAATATGATGTAATACAAGTGGTACTTCTTTGTTTCTGTGGTTTTCCTCCCAAGAACCTCAGTCTAATCATGAGAAAATAATCAGACAGATTCTAACTGGGAGGCATTCTATAAAATGTCTGACCAATACTCTCAAACTGTCAATATCCTGATATACAAGAAAACTCTGATAAACAATCATAGTCAAGAGGAGCCTAGGAACATATGACGACTCAATATAGTGTAATACTCTGTATGTAATCCTGCAAGAGAAAAAGAGACATTAGATAAAAACTAAAGAAATCTGAAAAAAACCTACAGACTACATAATAATGTACCAATTTTGGCTCAATGATCTTGACACATGTGCCATACTATTTGTAAGACATTAATAATAGGAGAAAATGGGTATGGAGTGTATGGAAATTTTCTATACGCAATCTTGCTGTATTTCAGTAAATCTAAAACAGTTTTAACAATTTTTTAAAGTTTATTTGCCGAAATTAATGACACATAAGGTAGAGATGAGGGTAAGGAATAAAAACAAAAGGAATTAAGGTAGAGACAAGCTTGTCTGGTAAACATAATTTATGCCATGAATTGGAACATACCTGCATGAGTTGGGACACAATATTTACTTGATTAAGTCTAGCAATGATAAATATGTAATTAGTTCTAAGACTAACCGCCCCAAACAAAAACTAAACAGAACAGAACAAAATTCTTCAGAAAAAGAACAAAAATACATTCTATTAACAACTGAGCAAAAGCCCCCATCCATTTTCTTAAAGTAAAAAATAGACATTAAGCCTCATAATAATTTATATATATATATGCTAAACAAATACATTTTTGTACTATTATTTGGCTCTTCATATAAACACAGGCACATGCATTTAAGCAATCACAATTAAGAATTTTTATTTCACTTTTAAAGTGGAAAATCTTGATCTCATTTTCTGGTTGTGTGATGGTTAATATTAAGTATCAACTTGATTGGATGCAAAGTATTGTTTCTGGGTGTGTCTGTGAGGGCATTGTCAGAAGAGATTAACATTTGAGTCAGTGGATTGGGAGTGGAAGAACCACTCACAATGTGGGTGGGCATTATCTCATCAGCTGCCAGCGAGGCTAGAGAAAGCAGAGGGAAGAAGTTGGAAGAGGCTGGCTTGCTGAGTCTTCCAGCTTTCATCTTTCTCTCGTGCTGGATGCTTCCTGCCCTTGAACATCAGACTCCAGGTTCTTCGGCCTTTGGACTCTTGGACATACACCAGTGATTTGCCAGGGACTTTTGGGCCTTCAGCCACAGACTGAAGACTGCACTGTTGGATTTTGTACTTTTAATGCTTTGGGACTTGGACTGAGTCCCTACTGGTTTCCTACCTCCTCAGCTTGCAGACAGCCTATCATGGGACTTGTGATTGAATGAGCCAATTCTCCCTCATAAACTCCCTTTTATGTCTACATATAGCCTATTAGTTCTGCCCCTTTGGAGAACCCTAACACACGTTGTAGATGTAAAATGTCAGATGATACAAGACATTGTAAAAGAGAAAGTAAATGTTCAATTGCGTACCCGACCCAGACCACCACCCAACCCAATCCTTAAGAAATAGCAAATTTTAGAAATATGATCCACCAGAATTAATTTATGTGCTTATATTTTAGGATAACAAAGAAGCTAAAAGCAATCATTTTATACATTCTTTTGCCTGCTAATATTTTACCTATCTCTAAAGGATTCTGTCTGGTCCATACACAGACACCACTTTCATTTAACATTTTAATACTTTTGTCTTAATCATTTAAACTTTTAATTACATAAATATACTATAATGTATTTAAGTTATCTCCTTAAAAGAGATATTTAATTTTCCATATCTTATTCATTGTATACTACTGGTTTTTATATTCATTAACATACGTTTTGTACTTTATCAACATTTCCCTGAAAGCAAAAAAGATCTAAGACCATAATATTTTATTTGAAGGGAAAACAACTTTCTGTCTAAAAAGTGCCTTTCCTCAACCTTGTTAAGACCACGTTTCACTGTTTATTCAGTTCTCAATCTTTTTCAATAAAAATGTTAAAAAATTATATATCAGTGTTTCATGCATTTTCTTTTTTCAGATAAAGTTAAGAAAAACCATGTTCCTTTAGATTCTTCACTAACAATATACATTATATATATACACACATATATACATAGATACATATGTACACACATATATATTTTCTTTGGCTAAAGGTTAGAAATGATTCAAATTATCAGTTCTGTGAATAGACAAATATTAAGATATTTATAATATTTTCATAATTACTTAAAATGAATTGAAATACCCAGATAAATAGGCTGTGATGTTAATGGCAGAGGTATAGCTTTAAAAGTGTCGCTTGACTATAAATAATTTTTAGGTACAGGCAGATCTGAAGGGCCTTTAAACTCTTACGGATTGTAAACACAAATCACAGGCTCTGGCCAACGGTACAAGTAGTAAAATCTGTAACAGTTGATCCATTGATTCTGCCCACTCAGCTGGAAATCAATTCTTTGTAAGTGAACATGGCTCTGAATTTATGTAGGAGCCTGAAGCCCTCAAGGAACAGAAGTCACTCTGCTGCAAGGCCTATTTGAGGGTGACATTATCTGAAAAGCAAGTTTGTTAGTATGGTTTTTTAAAAATGATAGTTAATACACTTGACCTTCACTCCCTTTTTCTCAAAATGGCAAGTTTTAAAATTATCTGCAAAACAGAAAATGATTCTCAGCCAAGAAAAGTGTACATTGATCTACGGATGAGCTGGATACCGAATGTGTGCAATATGTCATGTGGGAAGTATTTTCAGAAATTAGAAAGCAGCATAAAAATGAACTCAAAATGGAAAAGTTCACCAAAAATGCCAACCAGAACTCACATGTTTTCTAACGTCCAAGTATCAAAAGCAAAACAAACAACAAAACTAAGCTTCTAATTTAGGAGAAAAAAAGCAGCAGCAAAATTATTTTTACATTATAAGCGCCACCTAATATATTGTCACAGTATTTTTATAAATATCCGGTTTGTATTTCTCAAAAATAAAAAACAAACTCTATTAGGATGCATATATGCTATATAATAATATCGTTTACCTTGAGTTTATAAATTCAAAACAGAAAATTGTTCTTTAAAAATTCCCTTAATTCAGTTCTTGTTTAATTGGTTGTTTTTTTTTTTTTGTTTGTTTGTTTTTTTTTTTTGAGACAGAGTCTCACTCTGTCGCCCAGGCTGGAGTGCAGTGACGCAATCACGGCTCACTGCAAGCTCCGCCTCCCGGGTTCACGCCATTCTCCTGCCTCAGCCTCCCGAGTAGCTGGGACTACAGGCGCCGCCACCTCGCCCGGCTAATTTTTTTTGTATTTTTAGTAGAGATGGGGCTTCACCGTGTTAGCCAGGATGGTCTCGATCTCCTGACCTCATGATCCGCCCGCCCCGGCCTCCCAAAGTGCTGGGATTACAGGCTTGAGCCACCACGCCCAGCCTTAATTGGTTTTAACAAAGCTACATTTTGTAATAAATCCAACAATTCACCTTTATTTTATATGGACTAAAATATAATGGTTAAATATGGTGACTTTAGTCTTTAAATTATTAATCCCACCTGTAACAATCATAATGCTTTCTTATGTCATTCATATTAATGGTCATAGCTTTCTCTTTGAGTAACCATGTATCAATATAGGAAGCATCTCACAATTTGTTTCTATTTATGTCTCATTCACACCAAATTAACATCGTGTGTACCAGTCTCCCAAGGGAAAGAGGAAAAACATTCTCAGTAGATTTGAAAGTTAGTTATTTGGCACTGTGTTCTAAAAGCTTTGCTGACTTTTTGACGTATGCCAGCCCATGTGTAGCTAATGCAGAATCCTCCTAGGTAATGCTACCTGCATCCTTCTTTCACTTAAAAACAAGTGGGCTTGAAAACATTTCACTAGTGGAGTATATAGCACATCAAGGATTGGGCTCTTTGCTTCTCAACAATATATTTTCAAAAATCTAAAACACAGAAGGGATTGAACCTAAGATATGTTTTTTAATATGTCATAAGAATGAGTAAGTTTGCTATGTCATAGCATTTCTATAGAAAAATAGACAAAAGCCCAAAACGAAAAGGAGAAGATGTATTTAAATATCTTCAATGTGATTCATTTCAAAACTTAAAGAAGGTCATGGTACTAAGGGAGAGAAGCAATGTCCAGTCTTGCCTAAAGAACACGATTATGAAAGGACCATTCAATTTTCCTCTCACATAAAATGTGATAGGTACGTTGGGAGTAGGTATTCATTTCTGTTTGATGTGTGAACTTATTCAAAAAAGGTGTCAAATACAAAGCACTGGTGTCCAATAATACTACTATTTGGTTATCCCTTAAATTATATTTTAAAATATACAAGAATATAGTATGTTCCATTTTATATTATTTCTTACCTATACTATTAGTTGAAATTTAATTTTTATTTTAAAATTTTTAATTATTTTTGTGGGTACATAGCAGGTGCATATATTTATGTGGTACATGAGATATTTTGATACAGCCATGCTATGTATCATACTCACATCAGGGTCAATGTGGTATCCATAACTTTAGCATTTATGCTTTGTGTTACAAAGAATCCAATTATATGCTTTTGGTTATTTTAAGATGTACAATTAAATTGTTACTGACTATAGTCACCCAGTTTTCCTATCAAATACTAGATCTTATTCATTATTTCTAATTTTTTTGTACCCATTAACCTTAGCCAAAACCCCACATCCCCTCATCAACTACCCTTTCAAGCTTCTGGTAACCATCATTCTATCACCATGAATTTAATTTTTTTAATGTTTAGCTCCCACAAATAAGTAAGAACATGTAAAGTTTATTTTTCTGTGCCTGGATTATTGTGTTAGGAACATGTTTTAACTATAAAGCTTTTACATGATGCAGTATAAAAAGAACCTATTAATTAATTCTGTTCTTGACAAGATGGACGATTCTTTCTAAAAAATATCATATGTAAATAAAAATGTCTGAACATTGATAAAATAATGAATCCTTCTATCACAACACAAAAGTAGAATTATTGTATTTATATCTTTAAAATACACATTTTATAGGTTAAAAATTTTATTTTCTTTACAAATCATTCCTTGCTTCTTAACAGCCCCATCTTTCTCTTTGTTTATTGTATTTTAATCTTTACTATTGCTTTTAATTAGGTGACTAAGAGATCTGAATTCTAAAAGAATTTAGATTTAAAAGATATTTCAGCTCCAAAATATGAAAGCATTTTGTTTAAATCTTAATTGCATTTTTTAATTTAATATTCAATTATAATTCTATTATAAGGTCAAATTGAGTGGAGATTGTCTAACTTTATTAACATCGGCATAATTACTAAAAGGATAAAATTTTCAGAGGTCATCTGACTCTTGTTCAGGATCATTTCTTATTGATTGACCAGGAAATGGAACAGTTTGAGGATTTCCTCTAATTATTTAAAGCCATCTTCACTTATCTCATTACATATTTATAATGTTTCAAATTAATGAAGATGATTATATCTTTATAAAGTTTGCTAGACAGGATTAAGCCTTCACTATAAAAAAAAACTGCTGCAATTTCTTCAAAACATTACATAATAGAAAGTGTAGCCACTGATTTGGAAATTTTGCATGTAAATAAGGCATCATCTGTTAATAATTTTAGTAATAATTTAGAACAGTATGTATACTTATGCTCAGAGTTCCATAAATCACATATAGTGGTTTTCTGGGAAGTAATACGGTGCTATATAATATGAAGATAGTCTTACTCTTACGCAAAATTCAATATTAAAGCTTCTACTCAAGAGGTTTACACTTTCCATAGGTGCAAGTGTAGTTATACATTTGCATATTTAGTTTGCATTGGAAATTACAAGGATCATTTTAAAGAAGTCGTGTTGGATTAATTTTTATGCAGTTGTACTTTTTGCAAATAAAATTTTATTAATAATACCAAATGGTGCTTTTGTTGTTTGTTTTTAAGTGGCAAAATCCCCAACCAATCTGCTATGGTGGCTCCTAATGTATTTCCTAATGTACACGGCTCTTTGGAATGCGGGGCTAGAGGTCATTTAAATGAAATTACATATAGAAACATACGTAAAGCACTTCACTTAATTAGAAAGCATTATAAAAGACATGTTCAAGCATTATTAAAGGAATTCCATTTCTGGATAAATAAGAATTTTAGTGAAATTGAATCGTATTCACATATACTGCCTGCTTGTTTCTGCTTTATTATCTTCTAACAAATAGAACCCATGTAAAAATATTGTATCTTAGTTAAATATTTGAAGGTCAATGTCAAACTTAGTTTTACTTTGACCAAACAGTACATTTTACATATGACTATGTAATGAAGTATTTTTCTGAAATTCTCAGAAAGAGAAGTACTGTGAGTAAAAGTGTAACTTCTGTGACCACGAAATAAATTTTGTTTTATGACAGTTTTTATTGAATATGACTACAGCTAATGAAGTATTCATAAAATTATAGGTTTGGGAAAGACCTTGAGAATGCAATTATTCTATCTCCTTTCCTGATCACTTTAAGACACTTTATTATTCCACTTCATTCTGAGAACTACAGGGAAGACAATTTTATAAAATCTTTCAGTTATAATACATTTCAAGTCTTTTAAAGCAACGTGACAGTTCTCTTTTTACAGAGGTCTGCTGCTTTGAACTATGTTTTATCTTTTAAAAGTGGCTGAAGATAATAATGTGTACCTACTAAAGTAGAATTTTCTTTCTGCCCTACATTTACCTTTTACTTTTTTATTTATGATGAAAATACACATTCAAAAGGTAATCCTCCTCTTGAATATTTTTTCTCCTTTCATCTTCGTACCAATAATGTCATCTCCTAAATGATTCTTCTACCATTAAATAGATAATTTCATTTTTTTTTAATGTCAGACCCTTTTGCAAGCCTCTATGATGATTTTTAGCTGGAATAGATGTTGATTCAAATTATTACTATAAGTTTCAAGGCCTTTTCACAGAATGATGTGTTAAAGGCAGTATCATAAGAAAAATGTAGATGATCCAAGAGTTGATGCATAAGAACTAGTAGTTATGTAAGCCGTAGTGTTCATAGAAACCAGAGTGCCTTTAATGATCCAGAAAAAATCTGTAATTGTTAATATTAGTATCTCATATTCCAAGGCACAACCTGACACAGAAGAGACTCATAGATTTTTTTTTTTTCTTTTAAGAGACAGGGTCTTGCACCAACACCCAGGCTGCAGTGCAGCAGCATGATCATAGTTCACTGCAACCCTGAACGGGATCTCACTTGTGTTATCTAGGTAGGTCTTGAACTCCTGGCCAAAAGTTATCTTCTGGACTTGGCCTCCAAAAGCTCTGGAATTGCAGGCATGAGGCACCATGCTCGGCCAGGAACTCAGAATTGATTGATGTCCATGTCTACAATTTTTGTCAAAACTGAAATCCGGAGATGAAGTACCTCTATTCTAAAGGAAGTACAAAGCAAAAACATACATTTCTCCCCATATGCATAAAATAATAAAACTTCATTGTGACTTTCTTATCACTCTTAAAACAGAAGTTTCTAACATATACTTTACTCGAAACTCTATCTAGATTTCTATTTTGTTCCCTGTTCTTTGCTACTCTATGCCCATATTTCATCAATGATTATGTGCTGCCATTATTTTCATTTTATCACTTTGAGGACACGAACTTAGATTTTTCTTTTAATTTTAATGTTTAATTTACAAGTCGTGAAAAAAAGTACTTCTAGTTACGATTATAAAGAAAAATGAGAAAAGTAGGTAGCATGGATTTTTATACAAATTGTTTTTAACCTTTTTTAAAATAATTACCAGGCTCAAAGTGTGGTGATAAACTCTTTGGTATCTATCTCAGGAAAAATAATTCATAGTAGCTGGAACACAAAGACTCTGTATCTAACTTTACTCTCTTGAATGAATCAAAGAACAAGTCAAAAAATTGTTCGGAACATGACATTTCGATGTTATTAATTCAACAATAAAGTAAGAGTTTTACAAACTGCTGAAAGATAGGGATGTTTGTGTTTCCTGACCAGAGAGTTAAGATAAAGTTAGAAATTATGTAGCCTTCTGTAAAGGTTGCTTGGTTCATAAAGGCTAAAAAGACGAGGCACTCTTAGAAGAAGTAGGAACTCTTCAAGGGAAACTGAGCTCTCTGTAAAGCAAGCAAAGGGCAAATTCCTACGGGATCATTGTGTAAGAAAGAAAAGACTAGAACAAGAAATTTCAAAAGTATTACTTAACTGAGTGAAGAATAATGTAGTGACAACACAATATTCCATCATAAAAATTTCATCAGAGGCCTATATTAATCCAGCCCATTGACACTTGGAATTCTTGGATAATACGTATTTCGAACATTCCCTGGTTGTCTGGTACTTAGGATTAGGCACTCTCCGTATACATTTTTCCTCCTCTTATAAAAATATATACAAAACTTTTAACAGACAAAGAGAAAATTGGAAAGAAGTTGAGAAAATTCATTTCCAAAGAGAAAATGAAAATAATATAATTTGACATTTTTAAAAATCTAAAATACATTATACTTAACAATAGATAGAATCATGAAAGAGTCTTATTTGGGAGCTCAGTAAGGCTAATTTAAATTTTAATAAGACAAGCGTTATTGGCAATCTGAGGTGTAAAAATTTGTTAATCTCCATCATTAATTATATTATTATTCTTCTCAAATTAATTCAGAGCTTAAAAGTCATGTTACTATCTATGTAGTTACCTTTTCCTTTATTCTACTAAGGCTGCATTGAGTTTATTAGAGAAAAGAATATCAAGGAATATTAATTACTTTTCTTGTTCTGTAGAATTTGTTTAAAATTATAGAGCTTAAAATATAGTTATAAATCCTAATATAGTGCTATTACAGACATAAATTGTATTGGTGCTATCATAATAAAAAAGCCATATGGTGTGAGATGTTAAAAATAATTATTCATATTTGAAATAGAAGCCCTGTATTTTAAAATGCTACCAAGTATAGACAAGAATACCATTCTAAATCCTTATATTAGTTTTCACTGATAGATTATTCTTAGCTCCTTGGAGAGGTCATGGCCCCCAGGCATTTAATTTGTGGTTGAGAGATATTAATCTCTCTTTAACATTTTCACTGTAAGCTGCATAATAATAAATTCATTTCCACAAAGGAATAATTAGTGCTAACCTGGGTAAAGTACCATCCAAAGTAGCTATTAATGCTAATTTCTGTATCTCATTATTTATTTTTGTGTGTTTTCTTAGGGAAGGGAAAAAATTATGTAAACACAGACAGACCCCTTCCTTTTTTTGTATCACTATTCAGGCATATGTCAAAAACCTTTCTACCACCACATTCTGGCTGTGCAACTTTGGTTAAGTTGCTTAACGTCTCTAAGCCTTAGTTCCTCATCTCCATGTGGGAAAGCGAGGAGACGGCCACCAAGGAGAAGCTGCAGTGTCTGGAAAGATTTCCACAGGACATCCTGAAGCCCTCCATGGGGAAGACCCTGAGAGCGGTCTGAGGACAAGCCCAAGGGAAAACCTCCGCAGAGGCAGCAGTGGTCCAGCAAGATCGACTTGGTGATCTCCGTGGCTGGCGGCTTTGTGGGCCTGGGCCACGTCTGGCGCTTCAGTACCTCCGCTACAAGAATGGCAAGGAGAATTTCTTATACTTTCCTGTTTTGGAGCGGCCTGCCTGTGTTTTTCTTGGAGATCATCACAGGCCAGTACACCTCTGAAGGGGGCAATACCTACTGGGAAAGGATCTGGTCTTCGTTCTCTGGCATCGGCTATGCTTCCATCGTAAGTGTGTCCCTCTCGAATGTCCACTACATGGGATTGCTCGTTTTTTTTCTTGTCAATTTGTTTGAGTTTATTGTAGAGTCTGGATGTTAGTCCTCTGTCAGGTGTATAGATTGTAAAGATTTTTTCTCATTCTGTGGGTTGTCTGTCTACTGTGCTGACTGTTACTTTTCCCATTCAAAAGTTTCTAGCAACAGCAGTTTAAAAAGACAAAGAGGGATATTATATATTGATAAAAGGGCTAGTCCAACAAGAAAATATCACAATCCTAAACATATATGCACCTAACATTGCAGCTCCTAAATTTATAAAACAATTACTAATAGACCTAAAAAATGAGATAGAAAGCAACACAATAATAGCAGGGGACTTCAATACTCCACTGACAGTACCAGACAGGTCATTAAGACAGAAAATCAACAAAGAATAATGGATTTAAACTACACCCTGGAACAAATGGACTTAACAGATATGCACAGAGCATTTCATCCAATAATCACAGAATACACATTCTTTTCAACAGCATACAGCACTTCCTCCAAGATAGGCCATATGACAGGCCACAAAGCAAGCCCCAAAAAATTTACGAAAATTGAAATTATACCAAGCACTCTCTCAGACCACAGTGAAATAAAGCTGGAAATCAATTCCAAAAGGAACCTTTGAAAACATGCAAATACATGGAAATTAAATAACCTGCTCCTGAATGATCATTGGGTCAAAAATGAAATCAAGATGGAAATTAAAAAAGTATTTGAACTTAATGACAATAGTGACACAACCTATCAAAACCTCTGGAACACAGCAAAAATGGCACTAAGAGGAAAGTTCATAGCCTAAACACCTACATGAAACAGTGTTAAAGAGCACAGACACTCTAAAGTCACACCCCCAGGAACTAGAGAAACAAGAACAAACCAAACCCAGCAGAAGAAAGAAAATAACCAAGTTCAGAGCAGAACTAAATGAAATTGAAACAAAAAATACAAAAGATAAATGAAACAAAAAACCTGGTTCTTTGAAAAGATAAATACAATTGGTAGATCATTAGCAAGATTAACCAAGAAAAGAAGAGAGAAAAGCCAAATAAGCTCAATAAGAAATGAAACAGAGATATTAGAACTGACAACACAGAAACACAAAACATCATTCCAGGCTACTATGAACACCTTTATGCATATAAGCTAGAAAACCTAGAAGAGATAGATAAATTCCTGGAAAGATACAACCCCACTAGCTTATATCAGGAGGAACTAGATACCTTGAACAGACCAATAACAAGAAGTGAGATTGAAATGATAATTTAAAAATTACCAACATGAAAAAGACCAGGATCAGATGGATTCACAGCAGAATTCTGCCAGACATTCAAAGAAGAGTTGGTAGCAATCCTATTGACACTACTCCACAAGATAGAGAAAGAGGGAATCCTCCCTCAATCATCCTATGAAGCCAGTATCATCCTAATACCAAAACCAGGAAAGGACATAACCAAAAAAGAAAACTACAGGCCGATATTCCTGATGAACATAGATCCTAAAATCCTTAACAAAATATCTAGCTAATCAAATCCAACAACATAAAAGACAACCCGTCATGATAAAGTGGGTCTCATAGCAGGGATGCAAAGATAGTTTAACATATGCAAGTCAGCAAATGTGATACACCACATAAACAAGATTAAAAACAAAAACCACGTGATTATCTCAATAGATGCGGAAAAAGCATTTGACAAAAATCCAGCGTCGCTTTACGATTAAAACTCTCAGTAAAATCAGCATACAAGGGAGATACCGTAATCTAATAAAAGCCATCTATGACAAACTCACAGCCAACAAAACACTGAATGGGGAAAAGTTGAAAGCATTCCCTCTGAGAACTGGAAAAAGGGAAGAATGCCCATCGTATGGAGTAAATGGTAAGATTTACCCCAAACTCACTGGTAATAGTATGATCTTGTAGAATCAGGAACACTTATTACATCATGCATTATAAACATTAATCAGTAGAGTGTAAGATGCACATTTTTTTTTTTGTATTTTTGGAATACCAATTGCACCATCATGAACTCTCATAAACTAGCACATGCATTTTTTTCTCATATAGGTTCAGTGATGATTACTAAGTAGATATAAGAATTTGGTTATTATTAGCTCTTCTGAGCAAATTTGTTAGGAAGAAATACATCCTTAATCTCCATCTTCCAGTATAATCACCTTATCAATGGCAAACCAACAACAGTGAAACTGACTTTATGAAGTTGGAATCTAGGTTCCAGCCAACTGAAGACCACAACCAATACCAATTCCACCCTACTCTGCTCCATTTAGCACAAATACAATACCTCGAGTCCTGTAGAACTGTATGAAAATAAAATGAATAGTTTTGGAGGAGCATGCCTCTATACATACCTACCTTAGCAATTAGTAGTAAATTACCACAGATTCATTATCAAAGAAGTAAATGAATCCACAGATCCATTCCCATTAATCACATTCCCTCCACTGATTTGCTTTATAAAGGCTAAGAGAAGGTGGAGTCTTTGCCATTTGCAGAGATTGAGGGACTAGTACATAAGTGATTATTCATTTTTTTTGCCTTATTACTATTGTAGACAAAAAGACAGTATCTGCTTTACAAATTTCGCAGATTGAAAACTTGTTAGGTAAAAATCCAGTTAATAGTACACCAAATTAACACAACTAATTAAAATTCAGAAGATGTCCTTTTTTTTGAAGTCCTCGTACCTTTCTCCTAGTTGTTGTCTTCTGTGTCCTTAGCTTTTGCTCATGCACTTAGTGTTACTAACACTACATTGTATGATAATTTATCTTCCTATATAACTTTGCCTCTCACTAGACATTTAGTCCCTCTAAGATATCAATATATCACAACCTAGTACATAAAAAGTAACCAAGGCATATTGACCAGTTTTGAGAGAATGAATAAATATGTATGCTAAGGATGACATCTCCAGTTCTAATCATTAACATTATCATTTTTCTTCAGTTGTGGGCTGTATGTATGCATCAATGCGGCCAACTTCTTAATTATATGTCTGATTGCTTTGGGGGATAAATGCTTTCTGTGTCCCTAATTTTACATTTTTGGACCTCCAAGGGGATAATTAATGGCATCAACTCTATTATTGTGTCACAGACAACTAGTGTTCATGTTATTTTTTTTCAGAGGAGAGTTGTAAGAGAAGGTATATATACTCATGTATGCTTTTGAAATCACTTAATGAAGAGAGAATACATTTATTATGAGAATTTTCCAAAACTAATAATTCATGAAAGATAATGGATGCGAGTATGTACATATACTACAAGTATTTGCAAGAATCCGAAAGTTTGAATTTCTTAGTATCAGCTCCTCATCACAAAGTAAGTTGAATATATAAGCATATTCTATATCATACCGAAATGTGTGCCAATTGTACATAAGGTACAAAAACAGTTTTTGTGCATGGCTATATTTCGTAATGCTAATAATCTGTGAGAATCTCAATAGTAAAAGTGTTTACTGTAAAACCGTCAATATATAAAGAAAAACAAAAAGAAACAAAGAAAGGAAAAGTAAGATAGAGAAGCCGTCCTTGTTGTTTGAAAGAAGAGACAGAAATAAATCAACAACAAATAGTTCATACGCCGTAATATTAAGGAAAGTTGGGACTTGAATTTAAGTAGACAAATAAGGTGTATTTCACTGTTTCTGGAAAAAGAGCAACAGACTATGATCTATATCTACTGCTTGCCATATGCCTCCACATTTCCCCTGGTTGTTCAATAGTAAGCTAAATCTAATAAGAAAAGCACAAAGAGGTAAATGACGAAGGTGAGCTAAAGCATTTGGCAGTGTTTAAACAACATAATACAGGCTGCACTTACATCAGCCTTTGTGAAGATAAAAGGATGTTGTACTGGGAAAACTTTCTAATTTTAGTAAATACCTCTATAATACTGCAAGCAAATAATTTGCAAACAGCAGATAGTTCCATGATTTGCTCTAGGAGCAATTGTGTCTTAAGCAACTGATTTCCTTTTTGGTTTTCCCTTAGCTTGAGAATCTTAATTGTTACAACTTTATGTGGAGTTTGGCCCTCAGTAGTTAAGATCGTATTCATGCTTTTTTAGTTTTCTCTCTCAACACATTAAAATCGACCATTAAAGTGTAGACAACATGTGACTTACAAGCCCTTCGAATGTATAACTTAATGCAAGTATTGTGTTCTTATAATTTTAGTGTGTAATAAATGACTTCATATGCTCTATATTTCATAAATAAATGTACCTGGCTACTGCACGTTTCCACCTAGACTAAAGGGAAACTTGTGTATTCCTTTCTTATTCATAACATGTAATACAACCTCAGAAAATGTGACATAATGAAATCATAAAAAGAGTCTTAGTATTAAAAAGTAGATATTAAATGCCTCCTCAGCAAGTATTTTAGTCACTGCTGTTTTCATTATTAGAATATTTAAAATTTAGCCATTTCTTAAACTAATCTGTGGTTACATATATATACCTACAGTTCATTGATCATTTTATCCATCTTTGAACTTCAGCATTTCATACACATATATGCCAAAATTATGTATATACATATATTTACATATATGCTATACAATTATATATAATTTAACAAAAATTATGAAGTTTGAAATAAGAGGCTAATATATTTTAAAATAAGTGTGATCATCAGATAGATACATCTACAGATATTCACATAAGCAAAATATCTTTCATAGCTATTCCAAGACAGTTATTATGTTGTAACTGCATGGATGTAGAAGTGCGTGGCACAAAATAAAAAGAACAAATTATGAGATTGGATACATATTTCATTATAAGGATAATAATTTTATTATAAACTTGCTAATATGTAAGATACTATAGCAATTACCTAAACCTACATGTGCATATTAAATATCTATGACATTTTAAGCATTTCTATTCAATAACATTCCAAAGTTAGAGCTAATGAGTAATTTACACTAATCCTATAAATACAGAATAAATATTAGTACATATTAATAAAAGGATATGATCAATATTGTTCTCTAGATTTGAATAATAAAATATGAACATAAGATTGTCTTCCAATGAAACATTCAACCTTGTCTCTGCCTCTCCTCCAGGAATTTCATGTCTCTCCTTTCTTATGAATACTCAAGATTTTTAAAGACTAAGATATACACTGCCATCTCCTTAATATCATATACTGATAGTAGAGAATAAATTTGTTTGGATCCTGATTCGCCATATTCACTGAATTTGAACGCACATATATCCAATTAGCCAATGGTTCTACTTATAGATGGATTTCCTCTGTTCATTTTTTTTCTTATATTTTTCCTAATCTTTAAAACAAGTTTTTGGATTGCAAGCTACTTTTGGATGGGTCCTATTAGGATTTGATCACAGCATTAATATTAATAACATAGCATATCAACTGACACATAATGAGAACGGAATAAATGTAATTCCTGTTTATTCTGGTCCAAAATATTGTTTAAATAAACGGGGAGAAACTAAAGTTGATTTTAAAAAAATAATTCTTTCGTTTTACTGTTATGATGATTTCTCACATGGGATAGGCTGGTATTTAGCTCCTACTCAGGACTGGTCTTCTATGGGCAAATTTTCACAATAGTTGATCACTTTTGTAATCGCTATTTATGTACAAAGTTGCAATGATATTATGGTTGTCTCTTCAGAGTGAGAATTTTGATAAAGTCTAATAAAAACTCATACTTCCTCTGATTTTCAGGAAATCCACCATGATATTCCCTTTATGCCTGCTGGTTCTGGATAGTGTATTTGACTTAATATGGCCCCAACAGAGACGATTGTAAGACTTTTATTTGTTGCTTGCGGAAAAAGCTCTTTTTTTGTGTATGATGGTCAGCATGTATGTTAGCCCAAGACTGTTGAAGAAAGTTTGCTAAAGTAAGAAATAAAGGAAAGATGAAGGATGCAGAGCTCAGAGACCTGGAGAAAAAGAAAAGCCTTTGGTTCTTATTCAATAATGTAACTGAAGCCTGGCCAGTCTATTGACTTTTAATTTACTTAACTTTATAAATTCTCTTTTTAATTTTAGTCAGTTTTATATTTTTTAAAACAATCATGCCCCCTTAATTGTGAAGTCTGATCCATGTTACATAATGTGTCAAATACCTCAAAATATGGAAAAGAATATACATTCTCCAAACTTCTGAGTTACTGTTACAATTCCCTTTTTTTTTTTTTAATGTGAGTAAACTCATCCTTGGAGTAGTTATATGAATGTTCTCAAAGTAGTTGTCCACTGCTGAATACCAAATTTGACACAAAACATTCTCATTCCAATCTTATATAATTTTAATTTTTATAAGACAGACAACCTCATGAAAAACACCAATACACACTTTTTGGATTATGACACTGAAATGTTCCCTACCATTCTGAACTCTGTAATCTCCCTCACTTATTAATTTGTCTATTTCTTGGCCAATTTTAGATGATATTCTTTCTTCATAAAATGATTTCGTATCAGTTAGACCTAGATCCTGTTCGTTTTCCCAAAACGTTTTTTATTTTTATTTTGTTTTGCTGGTCCAGCTACATCAATTTTTTCACTCATAAATACATGTAGATAAAATTGTAACTAAAAGGTCATCAATTTTAGTGATTAATTTGGCAAAAACTGATATCTTACAAAAATTGCCTCAAGCTCCAGAGTCTGCACTAGATTGAGAATTAGTCTTAGCCAAGGACACTGCTAGAGAGGAGATGGGTAAATGGGCACTGAGATGATGGCTAAGGCCCAAAGCACACTGTTCTTGCCTTACTGCCAAGGGGATATTGACAAGCTTGACAAGAACAAGTGCATGGACAAAGACAGAAGGCAGTGGTGAAGGCAGCTGTGGCTGCTACATCAATAAAGTTCTTGGCTTATTATTAGTCTGCCAGCTGTTAAACTATTTTCTTTCAACTCTAAATCTGATGATCTATATCCTAATTTTGATGCCAGAGATGGAACTTTGCAAACTGTCTTTCTTCTTTGCCAGCTGGCTTCTCCTTAGGTTATGCTAATAGCGAACAATGGAGAGAGTTTGGAGAGACCGGAAGCAGGAGGACGGACAGGAACTTTCTCCTTCCTGTATGCATTCTCCTCTTGTCAGTGGCTCTTCAGAAGCACTCTTCACTCTGGCAGTGGCTCATCAGAAGAACTCTTCACTCTGGCAGTGGCAGTTGGCTTTATTATCTAGCTTATTTTGGTGTTTTCAATATCAGCCTTACTACTCCCCTTCAGAAGTCTGGATTGTACCTGTCAGCTCAGAAGGAAGACTCCCAGATGCATGGGAGACTACACGGCTGAGGTGCAGTCATATCTTGGACAAACGTGCCCGGGTGTTATTGATGTGATTTTTATTTCTTAACATCTTCCATCAAGTTTTAATTTTATTTCTAGTTGAACACACACAAACATACACACACGTGCATACGTAATACATACAGCAGGTCTTCAAATATGTCACTTTGTTCAATGTCATCTCATTATGATGATGAAGAGAAAAAAAGTTGATTCTCAGCTGGAGCTACAGTGTGTGTGGAGTTTGCATGTTCTTCCCATGTCTGTGCAGGTTTGCTCTGGTATTCTGGCTTCCTCCCACTTTCCAAAGATGTGCGTATCAGGTTCATTGGGGTGTGTACATCGTGCCATAACACTGTAGGATGAGTGAGTGTGGGCATGGGTGTGAGGGCACCTGCCATGGGATGGAATTCTGACCTGCACTGGTTACTGCCTTGCGTCCTGAGCTGTCTGGATAGGCTCTGGCCACCCGCGACCTTGAGCTGGAATAAATGGATAAATCGTGATCTTAATTTGTATTTATCTGTCTTAAATGTATATACAGGTTACGTTCATTTTAATGTTTAATATTTGTAGTGTTTTGTTATCTATTTAGAAGTGTATAGATGTTTTTGTGACTACAAATATGCCATGGGAACTTAGCCCTTGATTATATCAATTAGCCTATGAAAAAAATTGGTGTTGTTATATGCTGTTTAGCTTAAAATCAAAGTTTTCATATCTATTGTAGAGGTTGTAAGGATTTACTATATGTAGATATATTACATATATTGTTACATAATATATAATATACTTTATATATGTAAATATAATATATTTTATATGATATATGTATTGTATGATATACACTAAATGTATTATTTAATATAAACTATATAATATATAATAAAATTATAAAATATATTATGTTTCATATAATTTTAATTGTAATATATAATTCTATGAAATGTAATTATAATTAAATATAACATGTATAAATATATATTATATACTTCTAATAATTATTATATGTTATAAAATATATTATACATATGATATAATTAAATACAATATATATTTTATACATGTGTGCACATATTAATACATGTATTAGTCCATTCAGGCTGCCGCAACAAAATGGCTTAGATTGGGAAGCTCAGATATTACAGAAATGTATTTCTCACAGTTCTCGAGGCTAGAAAAATCCTAGATAAGTTGCCGGCAGATTTGATGTCTGGTGAGGGCTTTCTTGCTTCATAGGTAGAGGTCTTCTCACTGTAACCTCACATGGCAGAAGGGACAAATGAGTTCCCTTGGGACTCTTTATGAGGACTCCACATCCATGACCTAATCTTTTCCCCAAAAGTCTTCGCTCCGAATACCATCACCTTCAGTGTTAAGATTTTAACATACGAATTTTGAGGAGAAGGAAGTATTCAGAGTATTCAAGTAACATATTTATGTATAAATTCAAATAAATATAATGTGCACACACACTATATACATAAACATATATATATATAAATGGCCACCTGTGAACCTGAGCTGGAATAAATGGATAAACCGTGATCTTAAATATATATTTATATATATAGTGTGTGTTCATAATATTTATTTAAATTTATATATAAATATAAAATTTATTCACATTTGAATATTTATATTTATTTGTTCATAATATTTATTTGAATAATACTTGAATTCAATTATTTTTATATGTGTACATATATATAGTGTGTGTGTTTTCATAATATTTATTTGAATTTTTTTCATACTATTTAGACCCTCTATTATATTTGGACTAAGTTTAGGAATCAATGTTTTTCAGTTTAATTTGTAGCTATAGTATACTTAACATATAGCCCACGAGAATTTTGAACCATAGAAGAACTTAATATGTTTTCAGAAACATTTATGTATAAAACAAATAATATGACAGAAGTGAGAAAATGCAGCCAAAGGAAATTTTCTTAAACATTGTATTCCAAAGCATGAAAAACATTTTTAATGATGACATAGGTTATCCAGACAATGGCCAGAAGAAAATACAAACTACATGAATAGCATCCACTTACTAACCTTCTATTTTGGAAATTATTTTATTATATAAACCAGTGTCAAGTAAAATGGAATTACATATATTTTATTAGGTACAATTGTGTGAATTTTATTTAGCCTTTCCAACATAAAGGAAATTAATGCAATAATTTTATAAGTTGCAGTCATTTTTCAACCTAAGGAATAATACAATAAATACAGTTAAAGTTCTTGAGGGCATAGAGTTGTTTTACGAATAGAATTTATATGTATCGTTGTAGACAAATAAATTAAAGCTAATGATCTAGCATTGGACTGATGAGGGGAATTAGACGCAATAATCAAGGGTATAGAATTAATATGCAGAGTTGCTGTCTACCTGAAATGTCTAAGAGGTAGGATTTGTGTCTTTTTTTATATTCCCCATGACAGTCTTATATGTATAAAACAAAACAATGACTTCCTCTATCACACCAGCTGCATGTACCCCTTGATATTATAAAAGGGATTAGTTTATCATCTAAAACCCTTTCATGATTAACGAAAGAGGGAAAGAAAATGAGCAAATGATTTAAAAATAAAACAACGGTTTAAGGTAAAAATAAAATTTTACATCAGTACAAAGGGAATGAACTGACTCAGGGGAATGAAATACCAATGATTTCTCCCGCTATACTGAGTATTAAATTCATAAAGACATACACTGCGGGTCACGTGATACGGTAGTTGCTCAGTGGTTTTACTCTCACCGGTTACCATCTTCAGAAGACACATGGATGTGACAAAGATAAGTATGGATTCATACACACAGGCGCTGATAAAACTTCAGAGCTTATTGAACATAATAATTCAGCAGGACACATCTATCAACAATTACATTCAAAAAGGCACAAGTAGTTTTGTTCAGGCTACCAAGATTTGAAGAGAATATAAGACCAAAAAAAAAGACAAAAAAAAGTTTCCAACCCCACACACACACACACCATTCTAACATCGAAAGCCTTGAACTAGAGCTAGGCAGCGATTTCCTGATTAATGGGCTGTGTAATGAAAGAGATGCTTGAGCATGGCTTTTTCCAATCTACGTAACATGAACTGTAGTCACTTAGGTGCCCTACAGAAGTGTTTTCAGGGCAAAATGTTTTCAGAAAAAAAAAAGTATTCTCTATGAAAGAACTAGACTATTATTTCTGTAATTTTTAAGAGCTACTATACCAGTTCATTTTAAATATTATGTAATTTTAAATAAGTACTAAAAATATGCTATGTTATTTAAACTTAAAAAACCATAAACTTTATTTTTAAAAGCTTAAATTACAAAAAAGGGGGAAAATACATGGGAAGAAATGTTTTAATTGCAGATTTACATGTTCTTGTTTTTTTTTTTTAGTACAGAATCAATTATATTTTACCCTTCTTAAGATGTACATAGAAAGGGATGTTGACTGACATACAATAGCAGGTAATCAGAGATATCCAGAAAATTTTATCAATAACAAAAATTTTGCAATTAAACTTTTCTTCCAACAAAACTAGTGAGAGCAATTTTACATTTATAGGTAATTTTCAAACTCCTTCATCATCAATTATCTATATCGCACCTAACACCACGGTCTTCCCAATGCTCTCCAATGCCACCTACAGGCACAAGAAACCTTAAAAAGGACATTAAGAAATTGATATAATTAGAAATCATTCTTATTTTAAAGTTTTTTTTCCTTAATTCTTTTGTATCAGAAAAAAAAAAAAGCAAATCTTTGTCATCCATTGGCTAGAGCCTTTAACATTTTGTAAGCAAATACAATTTCTAAGAATGCCAGGAGAAAATAAGGCTTAGAATCTATAAAGTGAATAAGAAAGCACCACGACCTACTTTCTGGAAGTGTGTTCTAGGCTGAATTGCGTCCTCCAAATATTGACATTCAAATCCCAAGTAACTCATAATGTGACCTTGTTTTGAAATAGGACCATTGTACATGTAATCGTCAAATCCATTAGTATGAGACTTCAGATCGAATGACTAGTGTCCTTATAAATACAATGTTTATAGAGAGGATGCCACATCAACACAAAGCAGAAATCAGAAATCAGGGTAATGTGGGTTTTGTTTTCTTTTGTTTTGTTTTGTTTTGACAGAGTCTTGCCCTGTCACCCAGGCTGGAGTGCAGTGGCACGATCTCGGCTCACTGAAGCCTCTGCCTCCTGGGTTCCAGCGATTCTCCTGCCTCAGCCTCCTGGGTAGCTGGGACTACAGGCACACACCACCACAGCCCGCTAATTTCTGTATTTTTAGTAGTGGCGGAGTTTCACCATATTGACCAGGCTGGTCTCGAACTCCTGACCTCAGGAGATCAGCCCGCCTTGGCCTCCCAAAGTGCTGGGATTACAGGTGTGAGCCTCTGTGCCCGTCCAGGGTAATGCATTTAAAAGCCAAGGAATGCCAGACTGCCAGCATACCACAAAAAGCAAGGAGGAAGAACTGGAACAGATGTTTTCCTAGTGCCTTTACACAGAGGATGGCCCTGCCAATATCTTGACCTCAGGCTTCTAGCCTCCAGAACTGTGAAACAACACATTTCTGTTGCTCAAGCCAGTAAGTTTATCATACTTTGCCACAGCATCCCTAGGCAACCAATACAAAGTGTGATGTCATGGAGGTCACCTGCCTCTGCTGAGTGTAGGCAGCAAGGGTTCTCTTTGGATGGCACTGAAACACACACAACCTCCATGCCAATCGCATGCAGTATCCTGTGGGGCAAGAAAGCTAAGCGATCTTAACATAGTAAGACTAAATTTAATATTCCATGCCTATTAGATTAGATTTTATTAGAAACAATGTAAAAATAACTAAGTATAAAAAACAAATTCAGAGCATAACTAGGAATTAAATCGGTAATATTAAATTAGTCTACTTAAGAGAAAAAATGAACATAGTATAACATAAATGAAACAGTATAGTTACGTAAATGAAACATAGTATCATAATATAAATGAAACAGTATGGTAACATAAATAAAACATAGTATATTAACTTAAATGAAGCATAGTATAGTAACAATTTGGACCTCCAGTTATGTTATTAGCTAAAGAGGATTTATTTCTTTTTAATTTTAAATGTGTGATGTTTAATGATAATAAAAATAACAATAAAATTAATATAAATTGTATTCGCTTCAAAATCCAGCCAGACAATCGCAAAACCAGTTCCTCTCCCATTAAAAATTGTTTTCGACACTGGTATTCCACCATATAGTAAAACATAAACTGAAAGTTTTGTATTAATTTTTAAATAAATATAAGGCTGTTTTTAATTCATTTATTAATGTGGCATATAAACTGTTTTTTAAAAAAGATTAAATTACATAGCAAATATTGGAAATGGCTTGTTCTTGTTCAATAGAGCTCTCAGACAGAGTACTTTGCAAAATTAAAGTGTTGCATAACCCCATGTTCTGTGAGTATATTACGGTTTCAGAGAAGACAGCATCTTTAATCTGCTGTGGTATGGAAAGTGCTGCAATTCCACTTGGGGACTTTAATTCATACGTATGTCAGCATTGTCAATTAATGCTGACGTTTGGTAACATGATTATCAATACGATTTACATATTCTATCATTTTTTCATCGTTATCAATAGAATAGCTTATTATTCAAATTGTTATTTTCCTGTTTTTAAGACAGGAAGAAGACTCATTGATAAAGTAGTAGATATTTCAGAAAAAAAATAAAGACTGTATTATACATATTCATTGATCTAATTGATTTTTCTTTCAGAAATGTAAAAATGTGAAAAAAGTACATATTAGAAATAAGAAAGTGTGGCAATAAGAAAAGAAACTGTGTCTTTTTATGATAGTTTTCTTTTTTTATATTACACATTAAGAAAAACCAAATAGGAAAAGCTTGAGGAAAATCTCCAAAATAAATACTTGGTGAAATATTTCTTTCTCCTTGGTCCCCACCACATACTCTTTAATTTTATTTACTTTTTGTTCCTCCAGTCAAACTCCGGCTATGAGGAAACAAATTAACTATAAGACTATGAGGAAAGCGCTATGGAATATGGTTTGTTGGTCCCCATCAAAACTCATGTTGAAATATTATTTTTAATTTAATAGAAATTAATAATTTCTATTAAATAAATACAAATACAATTTCTATTAACTTAATAGAAATTATTAATTTCTATTAATAATTCTATTATTAATAGAATAATAGAATAATTTAATAGAATAATTCTATTAAATTATATTCAAGAGATTGTATTTGTATTTGTTTTCAAATACAATTATCACACCAATGTGATAATGTTAGTGCGGCCTAGTGGGAGATTTGTAAATACAGGAGGCTGATCCCTCATGATTGACTTAATGCTGTTCTTATGGTGAATGAGTTCCTGCTGTTGCAAGACTGGATTATCTTGGGAATGAATGAGTTCCAGTGATAGCATGCTGTTATACAGCCAGCACTTCCTTCAGGCTTTTCCCTCTTCACTCATCTGCTTCTTTTCTGACCTTCTTTCCCATCCAGTGATGCAGCGTGAAAGTCCTCGCCAGAACCCAGGGTCATGTCCTTGATCTTCTCAGCCTGCAGAACCGTGAGCTAAATAAACCTCTTTTATGTATAAATTACCCAGTCTCAGACATTCTTTCATAGCAACACAAAACAGACCAAGACAGGAAGCAAACACAATTGTATGTTTTTTTTAAGCAACAGTAAAGTGTTTGCAGTTTTAACAAGAAACTGTGGAATACTTACTCTCCTTGTTTTGAGATCCTAGATCACTTTTACCATTTAAGGTTGGGAACATGGAACTCCACTTTGTTTCACTTGGTTTTCAAATTCTGAGAGTGTGTGTGTGTATGTGTGTGTGTGTGTGTGTTTAAATCAGGGAAGATATAAGAACCCAATAGTCACTCTTAATGACTCAGAATTATACAGGCAATATTATTGTGAGTTTCATTCTAATATTAACCTATTACCAAAGAAACACAGATTTATCTATCTTATTTGGAAGGGAAGGTAAAAATATTTTCTACAAATGCATATCTATATATTTGCATGGCCTCATACTATCTCAGTTAATATTATTGTTATTATCATCATCATTATTATTTTTACATTAAAGTTCACTTTTGATGTTGTATACATTCTATGGGTTTGGACAAATGTATAATGACATGTATCTGTCATTATATTATTATACAGAATATTTTCACTGCTCTAAAATTTCTTTGTACTCTGCCTAATTATTCCTTCTTCCCCCTCACCTCCTGGTACCCACTGTTCTTTTCCCATAGTTTTGACTTTTCCGTAATGTCATATCTTTGGAATCATACAGTATGAAGCCTTTTTAGATTGGTTTCCTTCACTAAGTAACATGCATGTAAATTTCCTCCATGTCTTTTCATGGCTTGATAGCTCATTTAATTTTAGTGCTGAATAATATTTCATTATTGATCCACTGTGCCACAGTTTATCCATTCACATATTGAAGGACATCTTGATCGCTTGTAAGTTTCGGCAATCATGAATAAAGCTGCTATAAACATCCATGTGCAGGATTTTAGGTGGACATACATTTTTAACTCCTTTGGATAAATAGCAAGGTACAATCATATGGTAAGAGTTTATTTAGTTTTATAAGGAACTGCCAAGCTCTCTTCCAAAATGACTACAACGTTTCACATTTTTACCAGCAAAGAATGATTTTTCTTTCTGTTCTACATCCTCACTAGCATTTGGTGTTAGTGTTTTGGATATAGAACATTCTAATAAACATGGAGTGGAATCTCATTGTTGTTTTAGTGTGCATTTCTCCAATGGTGTAAAATGTTGAGCATCTTTTCATATGCTTATTTACCATCTGTATATCTTTGGTAAGGAATATTTTTAACTAGGAAATATATTTACTTCATTTAACCCAAAAATGTATTAAAGGATCTTGGATAGTTTATTTCTAAGAGGCACAAATGAGTATCATCAGAGGAGTACATGTACGTTCTCTCTGTGTCATTACAGACACCAAACATGGGGCTTTGTGTCCAGTGTTTCTATCACTACCACTCCTGGGTCTCCACCTCACTTCATGAAAGGATTTGATTACAAATAACACTGGGTTATTTGACTCTCTGCTGTATTGGAATTTTTAGTGGAAACCTCCAAATGACAGCACCTAGATCATAAGCCTAGCTCCTAGATGCAAAAGAGTCTACAACAGGTAATTATGACTTCCATGTTGGGAAGTGAGAATGGAAATTTGAGACACATTCAAATTTCAAAATGGCATTCAAAAGAAAATAGGCTTCCACAAGCATCTGCAGGCCACCCCTTTATACGTGCATAACTAGCTGTGTCCTACTTCCACTGACCAGGGCTTTTGGTTGTTGATTTCATACTTTTCAGGTCTCTGTCAAGTATTATTTGTACTTGACTTGTCTCTTGACTCTATTATTGTGGATGTTTCTGGTGCCTCAGTCTTTCAGTTTTTTACTGGACAGGTCTTGCAAAAGGTTATGCAGTGGTGACATCAGCTTCCACTCCGTTCTGTAGGGTTTCCCAGACAGTAACTTTGAAGGAAAGATTGACACAATATCATATACAAAATATTATCCTGAAAATCCTGAAGTAATAGTGGAATTATGTTTTAGTTTATACAATTATGGAATGTGGGGTCCTATCCTCAAACAGTGTAACTCTAAAAGAAACAACAGAATATATTAGACTGATAAAAATGAACAGACTCTATACAAAATGATTGGGCTATTTTAGTAAAGACATTCTTTTGTAGAGTCTAATCGTTTATAATTTGTACTCTAGTGGATAATTTTATTATCTGTATTTGCACCTGTTTAACATGACACTTTAAAATCACTAAATACTCACCAAAACAGGAAGTGCATCTGGGTAGCATATTTTAAGTTCTCATGTGGGACATTCTTTCTCAAGTAAATAGATTCTGAGATCTCTAAAACTACTACATGTCATTATATTGCTAACTGCAAGTTATTTCTTAGCCATTCCATTACAGAAACGTGGGTTAAAGAAGAAAAATGCTGCCGGGCGCGGTGGCTCACGCCTGTAATCCCAGCACTTTGGGAGGCCGAGGCGGGCAGATCACGAGGTCAGGAGATCGAGACCATCCTGGCTAAAATGGTGAAACCCCGTCTCTACTAAAAAATACAAAAAAAAAAAAAAAAAACTAGCCGGGCGAGGTGGCGGCGCCTGTAGTCCCAGCTACTCGGGAGGCTGAGGCAGGAGAATGGCGGGAACCCGGGAGGCGGAGCTTGCAGTGAGCCGAGATCGGGCCACCACCGCACTCCAGCCTGGGCCACAGAGGGAGACTCCGACTCAAAAAAAAAAAAAAAGAAAAACAGAAAAACAAAAATGCTATATCCTGTTAAACATTATTTCTATAATGTTATGTTGCATTCAATATATATTGAATAGATTTAATATAACATGACATTACAGAAATAATGAGTTACAGATTATTACACACACACACACATGTAATTCATAGTAGGCATATGTTGTAAGTAGCTTTAGAAATATTTTATGCTTTCAGAACTTGTTGACTGTTACCTTTTAGCTACATAATATAGAAATACTTCTATTGATTTTTTAAAAAGTAATCCATCATGATCTGTTGTTCATAAATTTGATTATACAAAAGAGCATTAGTCTCAGGAATTGAGGTTTAGCATTTTGGTGTTTAAATCTGCACAGTTTAAAATGGACTGTTTTCAAAACCAAAGGTGTATTTCAGAGGCATTGCTCCCCTAGGAATGCATGACTTTGCATAGCAATGGATTTATAGGAGATCATGCAATAACTAAAGCCTTTAAACAACTCCTTGTTTTTCTTTACTAACTTCTGGCATTAAAGGCACTCTAATGGATTATCATTGATTAATAAAATGCCTTCACCACAATATTATCAAGAATATAAAAATGGTTTAAGTGTGAAGGATTGGGATCAGGGAGTTGTAAAAATATTATTTTCCTATCAAAACAAGGACTGAAAAAATTACTTCTTTAGTTACATGGATGTATCTTAAAGTACATTCAGCTTTACTAATACCAAATAGATTTACTAAAACTCACACCAATTTCTAACACACACACACACGCACACACACTCAAACAAACCACACTCATATCAGATGAAAACTGTGAAAAATGAAATACACCAGTCATATTTAAGCATAGTTAAGTCAATAAGTTAGAAAGAGATTACTGCTGGAAAAGCCTGATTTATGTTTGATGATTCGTCATACTGTCAACGAAACAAGATTATTTGATCTTCCACTGATAACTAACATAACAAGAGCCTGTGTGTGTGTGTGTGTGTGTGTGTGTATTACCTAATATTTTCATGCCAACTTTCTGCTCATTTGGCATGTATAACCATATACAATGTAGAAGTAAAAAATATATTTTTTTTTCATTCAACATACCTCAAGTTAATGGTACATATTAGTAATTTTATTAATTTGTTGGTACAAATTCTGCCAATTCATGTTTATAGTTGATATTTCTGTTCAATACTTTTTGTAACTAAAATATAATTTAATAAGAAACTAATTTTTGCATATTTTCCGAGTTTCCTTTATTGGCTCACCTGGAAGCATAGTCATGATACTACTACAGAGCGTTTGTTATTACACAAGGAAATACTTAACCAAGAAGAAAGTTTAGCTTCTGAAATAGTTTTAAAAAAAAGCTACCTAAAAAGTATGAGGCAAAGAGATGAATAAATAAGTATCATATTTTAATATATCAAATAGTTGGGCCACTAATAAACTCACATATTCTGTATATAAGTTGTAACGATTTTACCATGAAGGGTAAATTTTTATTTTTTAACATATTGGTCTAGTTAAACACTTATTTGAATTTTGATTCATTCACTATGACACAATCAAAATATTACAAATCACTTAGATACCTTAAATACAGTGTTCTTTCAAAAACAAAAAGGATATCTATGTGCTGTTAATAATTAGACAATTCTAACTTATTTCTATTTGGTTATCCTGAAGATAAGTTTTGTTTTCTTTATTCTAAGAATACACTGGTTCATTTGACTGCATTCTGTTCTATCAATCATGTTGCTGAAAGGAGTCATTTTCTTATTTCAATTACTTCTGGAAATCATATTTTATAAAAACTCAGATACATATTTCACATGAGTATTGATAGTAACAGTGGTTAATAAGCCTGTCAGCTAGGTAAGCCCCAGTGATTTGGTCTGCATTAAAACAAACAAATAGGAAGTTTAGAAGCAGTGGTAGCAGCCATTAGCTGCTTATTTCTTATTTCTTGATTGCTGTTTTATCTCGCTCTGTCAGTAAATGACTAGCCTTCTTGCAGCATTCTCTATTCCATGACTCAAGTCTTTGTTCTCTACTTTCTCCTTCCAGTACCCAAATAGCAGAGAAGACAGTGTTGGAAAAGCTAGCATTGTTATTAGTCTAAATATTCTATTGAACAAGGGCTGGTAGAATATTTTGAAGAAGCACAGGCTATAATAAATCATGGCATCTACCAATGACAGTTTCAAATGAACACGTTCATTGGGCCAGACAAGTACATCACTAAGAGTGTTATTTACCTCAGGTGCTGACATATAGTGCCAGATGTTGAATTAAAACCCTGCCTCAGTGATTGTGGCTGAAAACTGCATTGGCATTTTAAAAAGCATCTGTTATAAACCCTGATCTGAGTAAGACACAAACCACAGAGCTTAATGCAGGCAATAACGAATGAGAGTTTAAAGTGATTACTTTGGCAAGTTCAGAAAGCATGAAGGCTGAGGTCAGCTCAGAGTATGGAACATGTTTGTGAATAACTTCTAACTTAGAGTTACATGATAATATTTTATGAATTTGCAATATTTTTGCACATGTTTTATTTTAAAAGATACCCTTGTGAGTACTGCAACTGGACCCAGAAAGAGGAATTTATGAGTTACTGAATAGTCATAAGAGTTGTACACTGCCAGTGAGGATCATTTTCAATGGGGTAACACGCATGCTATTCGAAGTTGTATATGTAGTTTTGGAAAATAACATATAAAGCCTGATACTAATTATTTACATCAGCAATTACATTGACATTAAATTTTAAAAAATATAGCAGCAGTTCTGTTCTAGAAAATATATAACAAAAATTTATAAATTAAAAAATTATTAAATTTTACATAAATTTGATTTAATATGTTGCTATCCATCCACTATAACTGGCATTTTGTCTTTAATTTTAATTAATAACTCTGTACATTTTACACAAAAATGTTATAAATACTTTTGATCTTTTATATTTATCAGTTTATATTTTGATAAAAATATTGAAATTTTGTAAATATGTAAAATTTTATTTGCTTTTGTTATTTTAAATTAGTTACTCAGTAGTAAAAAACTCACATGAAAATTTTGATTAATGCAACCTGTTAGTCAAATTTTGATTAATAAATCAATAAAATTCATCAAATTATTACTTTTATCCAATCAAAAGCAATAAAAATTTAGTTCATTAAGTATAACAGGATTATGCATGTCTTTATTTTATTGTTTATTCAGACATTGATATCTCATCAACTGAAAGGTCTGATAGCCAAAATAAAAATATATAAGTCATCTTCACCAATTTCAGTAAAACAAAAGGCATTTATTTAAATATATGTATATATTTAATGTAATATTATGTAATATTTTCAAGGTAGTAGAACAGAACATATATTATTTATCAGTTAAATCAGTTTATTCATTTTAAATATTTAGATTCTATGAGCCTCCATTTTTTCATTTTAGGACCTGAAAATGTTAAGTGATCAGAACCTAACCAGCCTATTCAAATTTTAACAATGTGACACTTCTATTTCATGATGAAAGATAAACATGAATTACCTTGCTTGTCATAATTTCATGAAAAAATACGTTTCACTCCTTTAGTAGTCAAAAATAGGGATTTGAATATCTATAATTCATTACTCTATTTTTTTATCACAATATCATAATTTACCTTGTACAACTACAACTGCCCCCAAGAACACAGCTGTTGGAAAGGGTGTGTGCTTATAGGAGACAGTATTCCCCCTATGTTTCCTTGCTTCAGAGACTAGTTCAGGGATGCTCAAATGAGCAGTCAGAGCCATTGTGATGCGATGAGATTTCGCTGGGACTTTGAGAGAGTGACAGTCCTCTCCTTCCAAGTATGCAAGTAGCACTGGGACTAATAAAACCCACGGCTGAATAACGTAAAAACCTACAAAAGCACCCAACAGAGCCAATGGAAAATACAAAGCATTAAGACATGAAGGGAAATTGAGTCCTTTTGTTATTAATAGGAGAGTCTTTACAATAATGAGTTTGAAGCCAGTTCTATTATTCCTGGACTTGCCATTCCCGGACTTGATTATAAACAAAGCCTTTATAATCTGCTTTGTTTTTGCAAACTTAACCATTTCAATTAATGCAATCATACAGGAGAGAACTACCAAAGAGAGACTTTTACCGTGCTTTTCTAAATCCCTTACCCACTCTTTCCCCCAACTAGGGTACAAGTGAGTTATCCAAGGGGATGGTAGGTAAAGGTGACTGCTGATGTTCAGCATAATCATTCGGTTCTGGCTCCCTCTGCCTCTCTTTCCCTCTCTCCATGTTGCCCATTGAAATTTGTCAGAAGGACTGGACTAGATCTTAAGAAGTAGGAATATGCATCATGGCCCAATGTACTGACCCTATGGATTTTCAGTAGGTACATTTGCTAGTAAGTGAACACTTCAGTCCGTAGTGCATAGGAACACTGAGAAAGCCAAATTTCAGCATGGATTCAAACTGCAATCATTACAATCATTAAAATAATAAGTCAACGGGTTTGGAGGTGAACACATCGTAGATGACTACAGACTACCCTTCTAAAACCATCAGATATGCTTTACAGAAGAAGCTGATGGACCAAAAACTTATCACCGACTCTAGGAACTCTTCCTTCCTCCTCCTCTTGTTAAACTGAAATTGATCAATGAGTGTCTGCTAAACCGTGGTCTTAGTTTTGCAGTTGCTGAATGCTGTCCCATGTCTAACGCAATCTAAATTCCTCACATCTGACAACATTTTGAATAGTGAGAAATTATTGAAATAAAACTTACTTTATCTGATCTTTCCCAGTTTAAGCTCTAAAGTCTTTGGATTACTTTCTCCATGCAGAATAGTCCTCTGGGACTGCCCTCACATTGCAGGGTTTTAATAAAAGCTTAATGGTTTATTTTCACCATAGATTATACTTTTTGTGTGTGTCTATTTCCACATACGGCTGCACTTGCAGTGAGTGTCTGGGAAACTGAGTTTTTGTTTTGTTTTGTTTTGTTTTATTTTGTTTTTCCTAACACCCCAAGAGCTAAAGATACTTGTAGTTTAAGTTTGTGTAGTAGGATTCTCATTTTTGCTTCTAATAAGACCATATAAGAGGGATATACCCACACTTTGTCTTAGATATTATTTCCAAGCCTGCTTTATTTCTGAAGCCATATCTCATGGTTTCTCATTTTAATGGCAGCTAACTTAAGGCTACCCATGATACTAGTTTGTGAGTAGGCAGAGGCACTCTATTAATCTGATCTTTGCAACAGACCTGAGTCCTCATCGTCCTCTCCTCCTCAAGATTCTTGTCAGAGTTATCTCTTACTGTTTGGTATCTAAAAGCATTTCCTTTTCCAAAGACTTCATTGCTCAAAATCTCTGGATTTTTTTATGCCTTTCTCACATTTTCCCCCAAACCAACCAATTATTTATTGAAATAGTCACTCCACATAATGCCTTCCTATAAAAGGACAAATTAAGTATCAACACCATTACTCTTTTATAAACCGTTTTCCTCATAACTAAAGGAGTGGCTGTCAGTGTTTTGTTTGTCTTAATGCTAAACAATTTTTCATATTTTAGAAATGTGTTGCAGCGTGACTACCCTCCCGGGCAAATTTGAGATTACCTGTATAAACCTTACAGCTGAAAATGTTAATAATAATAAAAAAACCTGAGTGGCTTATTCATCTCAAGTCCAAATGAAACTGCTTGATCAAGAGATCCAGGTTCTGATGTTCCTTCTTTCTTCTTTTCTTTTCTTTCTTTTTTTTTGAGACACAGTCTCGCTTTGTCTTCCAGGCAGGAGTGCAATGGCATGATCTTGCCTCACTGCAACCTTTGCCTCCCGGATTCAAGTGATTCTCCCGCCTCAGCCTCCCGAGTAGCTGGGACTACAGGCACTCGCCATCATGCCTGGCTGATTTTTGTATTTTTGTAGTGATGGGGTTTCACCATGTTTTGAACTAATTCACTTTTAGGCTCCAAATTTATCTGTATCAAATTAGAAGCAGTAAAGTACGTGGCAGATAACTCTGGCAGGTAATTGGTTATGGACACATGTATCCATAAGGGAGGCTGGGAATCATAGTTCTAGTCTTAAGTCCCAAAAGTGCAAATAGGTTTTGGTGAACACACAGCACCCTCTGCACATTGGAAAAAATACCAGTTTTGAGCATGTGCATATTCATAGAATAATAAGTTTCTACTAAAAGTCCTAAATTCTCTCAGAGGGCCGATATCTCACAAAAGGCTTTTATTAGACATGTGCTTCCTCTACACAGAGTTACTGTACTTGAATTTAAAGTGGCTGTAGAGATGAGTGAGTAATCTAAAATTTGCCTGTTTACATTGCCATATTTAGAGAAATCCAAATTCAGTGAGATGAATAGGAAAGATATGCTCGAGTTAACTGTACTTCAAAATGTATATTGATCTTCTTTCACTTATTTTCAACTAAGCCTACATTTGTCTTCTTAGCATTCTAAGTTAGGGAACCAAAATTACTATCAGTAATGTTGAAAGTGAGGTTTAATAGTGTGGCATGGATAGTTACAATAGGAAAAGACTTTTAAGTAATGAGGAAAAAATGTCAGGTGAGACTCAACTTCTCCTTTTTCTTGTATTACATAATCAAGGAAAGCTTTAGTGTCAGCTGTATCAGAAATTCAGTAATACTCACTTTCAGAAGAAAGTGGTATATTGCCATGTGAAGCATTCGAACTGCATAGCTTTCTGGATTCACACAGTAGGAACAATGAATAAGACTACAGAATAGTGAAAGTATAATTCACAAGCAAAATTCTGAGTACTTTGGAAAGACAAATATCTGTATAACTAGTACAGTCTGACAAGGGCTGTTATGAGCTATAGATCAGTTAGAAAGAGTTTAAAGAAAGGAGAGCTACAACATCAGAAATAGCACATATATTTTCCTCAGAGTTAAAGAGCTGTAGAGGTAATCAACATTACATGATAGAGAATCCCTGATACTACTTGTAGTTTGCGTCTGCATTTCATTCAAACTTTGGTTTCTGATATTCCTAATATGTGAAACCACATTTTAGTCTCAAAATAAACAGAATCACTGAATATATTTAAGGGAAATAGAAATGCCTAGTTATGTTTCTACCTAAAATGCTGGGTCTCAAAGTAATAAGATGAATTACACAACAACCTTATTGAATGAAGATTCAGTAGAAATTTCTTATTTTTGGTGTTGCTGCATATTCTGTTTTCACTCCCCCCAAGTTAGAGGTCACAGTAGCACTCTCCTTTTACTTCCTTATTAAAAAGATAAATTACTATCTCATACCACAGATAATATTGTAACTAACTTTATTTTTTAAATCATCAAATACATCTCAAATTGTAATAAGTGTATTGCATATAAGAGGCAGTAAAATGCTGAGCTGCCTTAAATTATTTTAAACTCATAGAAACTATGAAATATTCTAAATTATTATGCCAACAATCATGCCAATTAATCAACATAATTGGATAGCCTCGATTAGGAGAGATAAAATTATAGAAAACATAGAAAATTAGAAATAACTGTAAGTATTCTCTCTCGAGTGGAGAAAATTTTTCATTAGATATTTATGGTGTTCTGGACTCTGTTGACACTACTACTCATTATTGAAGAAAACTTCAGAAATAGGCATGTTTTATTTTCTTAACGGCAGTAAAATGCAGAAATAAAGAACGTAATACATCTATTTCATTTTCCAAGCGGCTTCATCTCAAGACAATTCAGCATCATGTAAATGTAACAGTGATATGCCTCTTCTCAAAACACACTGAGCCTTCTTATCTCCAAAACTGATTCCTTTAAACTTCTTAAGTTTTCACTCTCAGACAAGATGATTAAGGGTAAAGTGATATTAAGTGCTTCTTGGAAACGATCGTATCACTTTCCCTGACCTTCAAATTACACATAACATTTGTCTTTGGCAAAGCTATACGATTGCTCAATGTTGTGGACAGCAAAATTCATCTGGCATTGTTAATAACATCAGCAATGAAATAAAAAGTTAATTGAGCTTACATTTTTTATAACCCCAGGAGAAGTTATAAAACCATGTTAAGAGCTTTAGTATGATGACGGAAAATTTGTGCTGTGGCATACAAGATATGACAAGTCAAACAAAACATATCATTGAAAAGACTATATTAACTCAGCAATATTTTTATTGTATTTTGAATATGTTTTATACTACTGTTAGGAAAAAAAAAATCCAACTGTTTTCCCTCTGCTCTCACATCACAGCAATCAACACAGAAGATTGATATGACCAGATGTGTAGGGATCTCTCCCTACCAGCAAGCAAGCAGGCAAGCAATTATTCAGCCAACACTAGCTTAGTGCCCTCCATTTCTCTTCTGACTCTGTCCCTCTGGGGTTAGCATCAGATTCCACAGGCTGAGTCACACAAGACTGCTCCCGCTTCCAATATCAATCCCAAGCCCCAGATTGTTTAACTCGTGCTTCTAACCAACCGCCTGTAAGTTGGTATTTCCACAACCCCCTCCTTGGGTTTAATAAACTTGTTAAAGCAGCTCACTGAACTCCAGGAAACAGCTTTATTATGAACGATATTACAAAGGGTAGAGATGAAGAGACGCATAGGGAAAGGTATGAGGGAAGGTGCACAAAGCTTCCATGTTCTGTCTGGGCGTGCTACCCTCCAGGAACCTCCACGTGTTGTTTTCTGGAAGCTCTTCAAACTCTGTGCTCTTGGGCCTTCTATGGAAATTGCATTCAGTAGGCAGGACTGAAGCATGAACTGTGTACCAATGCAATTGGACAAAGGGATATAATCTACTAGCCGCAGGCTGAGTGGGAAAATCCAGCAAGGTCTGTCTGCGGAGGTTTCCTCTTGGCCTCTGCGCAGCAATCGTTTCTCCACGGTATGGGGCAGGACCTCCTCTGAAACACAGCTCGTACGACCTGTGATCAAACAAGGTAGGTTAGAGAACTTTTTTTATGGCCAGCTCCAAGCTACAAAGGTAGGAAAAGATTTCCACCCTTTGGAGAGAAAGGAGCAGGTGAAAGGAGGACTGGAGAAAGTCAGAAAGAGAAATTCTGTTTTCTGAGGCCCGCTTCTGGGGCCCAAAGTGCCCTGACATTGTAAGAAAAGACTGTAATGAGAGCTTTGAGAGTCATAAGCCGGATGCGTGGATAGAAACATATCTATACATTCTCCATCTCCTAATATCACAATCCAAAAAGGGAAATAAATTGGAACCACAAGAAATGGTGGCAAAGGTTTGGAAAGCTTAAGTCAAAAATGTGTTGTTCATAAATACAGTCTGAATAACTTGAACATTTTCTGTTAATGATATTTGTTCAACTATGGTGATATTTTCCAACCAAGATATAATTGGCAATGTCAAAGTCACACACAGATGGGTAAAATGGCCAATGTCTCTGGGAAATCTTGCTAATAAATTTATAGTATCTCTGGTGCGAGATCACTTATATTCAGAAAATAACACTCAAGGAAAAAATAGCCATATTAAAAAAATAATCTCCATGTATTTAGATGTAGATATAAATTTGGGGTGATTTATTTCTTATTAGACACTAATAATATTTTTTAAAACAGAGAATGGCAAATAAGGTAATTTTGCAGTGAACTATGTCCTAAAGAAGAACGGTAGTATTTTTACAAGAAAGATATTACTCATCAAAAAGGCAGGGAAGCCTTCAGACTAAACATTAAGTATGTTTGGAAATAATAGAAATTATTGTTTCTTTTACCAACATCAGCAATCTTTTCAAGTTAATTTATAAAACTGTCATCTCTGTTCACTAATTTTGAATTACTTATGTTACTTATGAATTTGAATACTTATTATATTACTAATGTTTAATTACTTTTGATATACCTATATCACTATTTTGAATTGATCTATAAATGATCTATAAATGACTTTGATTGTGTTTTTTTTTTTGACTTATGGGTATTTACTTTTCATTAAGTAATTTTAACATATTGTTAACTAGAAAAATAAGATGAAGAAAGAAACATTTTAAACACAAAATATAAAAGTAATTTAGAGAGCTTCAAAATAATAAAATTTCAGTTTTATGTCTTTCAAGTAAATTTGCTGTTTTAAAAGTTGTTTTTTGTCACATACCTACCTATTCTATTTATAAAAATATGCTATCTTTTATAAACTACAATTTTTAAATATCTGACAGCATTTGTAGGACTTAAAGCTATTAAATATATAAAGAAATAACAGAAATTATTAGAAATATTCAAGGAAAAACTGACGTATTCTTCAAAAATATTTTAATTTTTAAATTCTATGTTAATTGACTTTTGATACATATTTTACTTTTCCTTCACTTCTTTTCTCAATTCTTAAAAATATCTTTCTTCATAATTTTTGGCAACGTTTTTTTCTACACTTTAATAGCAAACATTGTCATAAAAGTGAAATTCAGCACTAATTAATTTTATGTCTGCAGGCAGAGTGATTTCCTCAGGGAATCAATTTTCATAGAGAGAACTGTGTTGGTACCTGGCAGGATATTCACAGAAATAAAATATTTATTGGCCATTTACTTTGTTTAAGACCTCTTAACAAACCATAACTTATTAAAGCATAAAGTAACATACAAAGTAAATACTTTTAAAATCTGTAAACAACTAATTCCTTTCTTCTTGTGAAGTCTTGTTTAGATCACTAAAGTAATAGCAGATTTTCCCACAACAGTTTTGTGAGTATTGTCTGTTTAACATGAAAACTATAAAAAATTAAAGACAATTGATATATATTTATTCAACTATACCAACTCAGAGGTGATCTGTAATTGTTTTCTGAATAACTTATTAATAATGCTTAGGCGCCTTTGTTGAAATGTATATTTTCTTGCACACAAACAATATGTCAAAATTATATCTTTTAAAATATACTATGTAAAATTAATACGTTGTTTTTCAGAATTTTAGCATGCACAGGAAGCAAGAACATTGGATTTCTTTATTTGTATAAAGAATTCATTTAAAAATACTTTGTACAACTTCAACACATTGTGTATCTCTGAAGGTACTTTGAGATTTTGCAGTTATAGTATAAATGAGATAAAATGGGAGAGAAAATATTCCCCATGTGCGATTCTTTCTACATTTATTTCCCACATCGATCTCACAAGTGTTTTTATTTTACACTGATTGATATTGAGCACATACCTCAATTTCTATTATCACAAAAACTATCATTATCAACAAGGACTTTAAGAAATATCTAAACATTATTATCCTGGTAGCAATTCTATACTCCATTTTATCCATTAACTTTGTCTAATTAGTAAAGAAATACTTATGGTAAAAACAAATTAATAGTACAGAAAACATACTCCTGTATACAATTATTACAAATATTTTATTTAGTTCCTATAAAGTATATACACAACTGAGATCAATTATATATAACATTATACTCATGTTACTTTATGTCCTAACTTTAATCAGAAAAAGCTTCCCATATTAATAAATTTAAACTACTTTCAAAGAATCTGTGATACCTACTCAACAATGTTTACATGAATAAATATGATTTATGTAAGCATTATCTTACAGATGGACATTTTATTGCTTCCCAAACTTCATAGCGTAATTTTAGTGCTACAGTAATGATTTACATACAGTTGACCCTTGAAAAATGCAAAGGTTTGGGATGCTTAACCCAACAAAGTTGAAAATCTGTGTATACATTTTAAATCTCCAAACACTAAACTAGTAATAGTCAAGTTATAACCAGAAGCCCTACTGATAATATTAACAATTGATTAATACATACTTTGTATGTTATATGCATAATATACTGTATTCGTAAATAAACTAGAGAAAAGAAATTGTCACTAAGAAAATCATAAGAAGGAGAAAATACATTTACTCTTCATTAACTTGAAGTGGATCATCATAAAGGTCATCATCCTTGTTGGACATAGCTTCACATTGAGTGAGCTAAGTAGGAGAAAGGGAGAGAGGAAGGGCTGGTTTTGCTGTAGCTGGGGTGGCAGAAGCTGAAGAAAATTCATGGATAAGTGGACCCTTGAAGTTCAAATCTGTGTTGTTCAAGGGTCAGCTGTATATAAATTTTATTTTCATTTCTTGGAATTTGGTAAGATTGGCTTACCAGGAGGATAATTACTAAATTAATCTTTATAAATCTTTAAAAGTTGTTATCATATGTTGCCAAATTACTTTCCAGAAAATTACACCAACTTACTCTAACAGCAATATATGAGAGTTATAATGTCTTTATCAGGACTGGATATATTTTATTGAAAATACAAACCACATGTTTAATTATTTCTGACACTGTGGCATTCATTACTACTAATTTAAAATACCAGTATATTACATACCTACATCTGTATGTCTACATCAAACCCCATTATTTGTGAATTCCATATTTGCAACTTCTCCAAGATGCATTAAATTTATATGTAATCTCGAAAACCCATACTCACTCATGCTTTCCTGGTTTTTTTTTTTAAGATGCACAGAATAAAAAAAATTCATTCTCTCAATGTGCATGCTCCCAGTTGAGGTTAAACAAAGTAATGCTCTACTTTGTTATTTCATTTTTCATGCTATAAACAAGGATATTTTTCACAGTCTATTTGGTGCTCTTTGTTGGTGATATGGCTGCTTAAAATGCCTCCCACACCCCAGAATATTGCTAAAAGCTCTGTCTATTGTTCCCAAGAACAAGAAGGCTATGATGTGTCTTACAGAGAAAAATATAGTCAATCTCATTTGACACAGGAGATTGGTTCCAGGACCCCTTGGAATACCCAAATCTGGGGATGCTCAAGTTTCTTACATAAAATGGCGTAGTATTTGTATACAAGCTAGGCATATCCTCCTATATACTTCAAATCATCTCTAGGTTACTTACAATAAGTAATATAGTGCAAATGCTATGAAAGTAGTTGTTATGCCATATTTTTAATTGCATTATTTTTCTTGTATTATTGTTTTTACCCTAATATTTTCAATACACAGTAGGTTGAATTCACAGATGTGGGACCTGCAAACATTTGATGTTATGTGTGTTAGGTAAGGTTTGTTCAGGCATGCGTTTTGGTGCTGTTGGCTCATGAGAGTTCGATGTTAATAAATCAGCAACACATCTTAAGTAGGGTGTCTCAACACAGAAACACACATCAAACAAGATTACATAGTGATCAGCTGACGAAAATCTTGTGACCAGAGGCTCACAACAAATTAACCCCATATTTCCTTTGCAAGCAATGATTTAGTGTTTGCTAATGTCTTGTTTGCCACAACGTTATAGAGCATAAATACTGCAAATAACAAAATTTGACTATTGCTAGCTATGCATATATAAACCCAGTCTTCAAAAATAAAGGAGACATTACTCAAGAACTTAAAAGAAAAAAATAACCTGACAAACAGAATGGTATGCAGATGATGACGTTTTACCTGCTGTGGACACAGTAGGAACAAAGAGACTTATGTATTAGCACCTATGTGACAGGAAATAAGACTCTGGACTCTGCAAGATGATGGGCTATAAATAAGACTCCTGAATAAACACAGTACTAAACTGCACACAGGAAAAAGTAGCTAGAATGATTCCATTCACCAGCAAGTATAAAAAATAAAGGAATATGTCTCCTTCAAACTTGATTGAAAATGAACTAATGATAACAACAACAATAAGGCTCTCTGATAATTAATGAACTTTGGCCTATCATAACCCAGTGTTCAAATTTACATTGCCTTCGAAGACAGGGTAACTCCAGCGTAGACATTTATGGTAAGATGGTACATAGCCTGAAGCATCTGACAGCAGTAGAAGCAAAACCTCTTTGGTGTAAACACCCAAAATACAGGCTTCGAAACATTCCCACAAACAAAGCCATATAACATAAACATATTGAAAGACATGGGATTAGCAATTAACTATAAGAATAAGAAGAAACATAAATTGCACAATTATATCCAAAATATTCATATAACAAAATTGGCCGGGCGCAGTGGCTCACGCCTGTAATCCCAGCACTTTGGGGGTCCAAGGTGGGCGGATCACGAGGTCAGGAGATCGAGACCATCCTGGCTAACACGGTGAAACCCCGTCTCTACTAAAAATACAAAAAATTAACCGAGCGTGGTGGCGGGCACCTGTAGTCCCAGCTACTCAGGAGGCTGAGGCAGGAGAATGGCGTGAACCCGGGAGGCGGAGCTTGCAGTGAGCTGAGATCCGGCCACTGCACTCCAGCCTGGGCGACAGAGCAAGACTCCGTCTCAATAAAAATAAAAATAAAAAAAAATAAAAATAAATAAAAAATTCACCAGAGGTAAAAGACATAATTATTAAAAGATAATACATAGACAGAAAGATAGATTCTCAACAAGATCATGAAGATCATGGAATAAAAAATGAATTGGGGTCAGGCGTGGTGGCTCATGCCTGTAGTCCTAACACTTTGGGAGGCCAAGGTGGGCAGATCACCTGAGGTCAGGAGTTCGAGACCAGCCTGGCTGACATAGTGAAACCCTGTCTCTACCAAAACTATGAAAACTTAGCCAGGAGTCGTGGTGGATGCTTGTAATCCCTGCTACTTGGAAGGCTGAGGTATGAGAATCGCTTGAACACAGGAGGCGGAGGTTGCAGTGAGCCAAGATTATGCCACTGCAGTCCAGCCTGGGCAACAGAGCAAGACTCCATATCCCCCCAAAAAGAAAAAATATATATATACACACACACATTTATATAGACACACATACACACATATACACACACACACACATATATATACACCATATATACACACACACACACTATATATATATAAACATGGCATAGCAAGTTTTTATGACAATATTGAAAAGGATAAACATAAGTCAAAAGAAAGCTGGGGAATGTTAATAACTATCAGACACAATTAGAAGCACTTCAAAAATTTTAAAGGATAAAGATTTCTGCACTGGAACAACAATTTATCAAGAACATATCCCAAATACTAAGGAACCTAATAATAGATCTCAAAGATATTTTTAAAACATAATTGTCAAATATTAATTTACATATTAATGTAATTGGCTAAGCTACTACATTTCTTGGATATTTAAACATAGTTGGTCAGTCATTTATATATTCAGTAAACAAAATGAGAAAAAATACATTATTTAGGAAACAAAATTTACAACTTGATAGGATGTATACAGCTAAAACTTTGTACTCAAACTGTTAATCTTTTAAAGTATAGAGTCTGCAACCAAGTTAGAAAATTGGATTCAACAATAAGACTGCCTGCTGCTGTGATCCCAGTGTACAGTGAAATTCTGAGTGTGGACCACTGACAATAGGAGCTCTGTACCTGTAAAGAGCCTCTAAAAGTCGGACGTTCCTCTACAAAGCTCTACCTGCTATGCCAGGAGTCGATTATGAGTAGCATCTAATTCTACATGTTTTTTATCCTAGATAAAATACAATCTGGATGCCTCTGATGGCAGAGTTTAAGTTGCATGTCCCTGCCTTGGTCCAAATTAGGTTCTACTTTCTGCCTTTAGGAGGCAGATTTCTATTAGAAGATGATTCTTCTTGGATCTATCTGTCTGTCTGTCTATCTATCTATATCTATCTATCTATCTATCTATCTATCTATCTATCATCTATCTATCTATCCATCCATGTATCTATCTATCTATCTATCTATCTATCTATCTACCTACCTACCTACCTATCTATATTTTTCTACTGTTCCCACAGGGTCCTAACATTCTAAGCAACACAAATCAGCATTCTATAAAGGCAGAAAATACCCCTTTCTGCCTGAAACATTTGCTCTTTATATTTTGCACGTATTAAACTTGGAGCTAATATTTTATGATAGGGCCAATACTGATCTCATTCAAAGAGTAATGCTACTTTCTCATCTCTTCTGTTGCCAAATGCCCATGTCCCGGGATAGAGACAAGTCTCCCAATCCCTAAGGAAGGATTTGCTTACATTCCATAGTAAAAATAATTGCTCTCTCTTTTTTTCAGAGGGGAAGAGGGGCAGATATTTCCATACCTATATAAACTCTGAGATTAATAATTTCAGAGTTCCACTCTTTGTGATGTCACTGCATTGTATACACAGGTGTAACCATTTGGTTCTTAGTATTATCCTGTGCAGTGTTGGCTGCTGTTACTGTTGAGAGGTATAAAGATCCAACCTGATTCAGAGGATATATATCAAATGGGTAACATCTCAGATGCTTCTCAATTTCTGACTGAACAATTTTAGTTTCATAACTAGAACATTTCTCCAATTAGGAGAAATTATTAAAAAGTCCTTCCTTCCTTCCCTCCCTTCCTTCCTTCCTTCCTTCCTTCCTTCCTTCCTTCCTTCCTTCCTTCCTTCCTTCCTTCCTTCCTTCCTTCTTTCCTTCCTTCTTTCCTTCCTTGACAGAGTCTTGCTCTGTCACAAGGCTGGAGTGCAGTGGTGCGATCTCGGCTCGCTGCAACCTCCGCCTCCCGGGTTCAAGCAATTCTCCTGCCTCAGTCTCCAGAGCACCAGGGATACAGGCACATGCCAGCCACCATGCCTGGCTAATTTCTTTTGTATTTTAGTAGAGACAAGGTTTCACCGTGTTACCCAGGCTGGTCTCGAACTCCTGAGCCCAGGCAGAGAAAACATTTGATACAATTCAACCAGTTATAATAAAAATTATTGTCAAACCATAAATAGAGGTCAAATTCTGGAATGGATGAAATGTATACACCAAATTCTACAATAATCTAATTCTAAATGTTGGAACATTAGGATAATTCTTAAATGGGAACAAAATCAATGCTTCTATGCAACAATATACTGGTGGTCTTATTCAAAAGAGGTAAAGGTGTGAGAATACAAAAGAAAACAGCAAACTTGTCATTATTACGAATAATGTAAATCTCTCCTTAGATGATTTCATTTAACCTACAAATAAAATGTTAGAATAAATAAGAAAGTTTATTAATTTATTTCAATGTAAAATTAATATGAAAAATTTAATTACACTTTTGTATGCCAGAAGCAATTAGAAAACAAGTATTTTAAATAGGACTATTTATAATATGGACTAAGACCATAGAATACCCAGCAATACAAGTAAATAATATGTGTAAGACTACTGGTGAGAAAATAATTTAAAAATTATTTATAGATGTTTAAAGGTGATCATAATTGAGATTAATATGTTCAAAAGAAGAAAATACATTTTTTAAATTAATTTATAAAATTTATGAGATTTTAGATAAGGCTCAGCAGGATGAAGCTTCTTAATTAATTCAAAAATGTGTTTTGAAAAGTGAATGGAAAACAATAGCCAAAATATTTTAAGGAACAAAAGTTGGGTGAGATAATCTAGTTGTGGATATACAATAAATTTATAGTAATTAAAAAGTATAATATGAGTGTGAAACAAGCAATTGATCTTGTAAACAGAATATATGGTGTATTGAAAGAAGTCCAAATATATGACAACCAGATATATGACACAGGTGGCACTGAAAATTAGTGGAAAAACAATAACTGAGCAAAAACAACCATTATCCATGTGATATCCATGTCCATATCGATTTATATGTGATATCCAGATCCTTATATGTGACATCCAGATCCAGAGCCACATATACAGTACATCTGTATATGCACTGTGCAGAAAAATAAAATAAAAAAGCTACTCCGGTTATCCTAAAGCTTTTATTTGTTCACTTATCATACCAATTGGAACTCTTTTGAAAATACCCCTTTCTGCTTGAAACATTTGCTCTTTATATTTTGCATGTATTAAACTTGGAGCCAATATTTTATGATAGGGCCAATACTGATCTCATTCAAAGAGTAATGCTACTTTCTCATCTCTTCTGTTGCCAAATGCCCATGTCCTGGGATAGAGACAAGTCTTCCAATCCCTAAGAAAGGATTTGCTTACATTCCATAGTAAAAATAATTGCTCTGTCTTTTTTTCAGAGGGGAAGAGTGGCAGTTATTTCCATACCTATATAAACTCTGAGATTAATAATTTCAGAGTTCCACTCCTTGTAACATCACTGCATTGTATACACAGGTGTAACCATTTGGTTCTTAGTATTACCTTGTGCAGTGTTGGCTGCTGTTACTGTTGGGAAGTATAAAGATCCATTCTCTCTTATTAGAGAGAATTCCAGAACAAGAGGATTAAACTGAGTCTCATCTGGGCAAATGGGACTATAATTGTGAATTTAGTCTTAAGTGCAAAAAGTGTGAAAAACTTCTGAATCTAAGAGAAAAACTTAATTGAGCACTGTGTGTTCATTCTCTCATTTAATCCCCATGAAAATCCTATGATCTAGATATTACTATTATCCTTATTCTATTACTATCACCCTTTTCAAATGTTGGATAGAAGATTTCTAGTTAGGAAGAAGAAATTGCCGTCTTGATGATTAGTGGGATAAAAGTCCAAATTATTTACAATATGAAACTAAGCTTATGTTTTATTGAAAAGTTCATAATATGCCTAAAAATTGATGTTAATTAATTTTAATTTTTCTTTATTCCCTTGGAGAGAATAACATGCTTAAAGACTTCACTTATTTTTTTGAATATGTCATATAATTATCAATGTATAATGTATCTCCTATTCATTCATATATTAATTGATACTATTACAATAAACTACGGAAAGTATCTGCCTAAAAACAAGTGATCCAGATGGAGGGAGACTTCCAAGAGACTTTCTGGAACCAATTAAGGACACTGGTAAATACCGTGCATATTTTATGCTAGCTTTTAGAAAAATGTAAATGGAGACCTGATTATCATTCCAACCGAGAACATTACATAATTGCTCCATTGACTGTATTAACTTTCAGGATGTTCATGTTCAATTTAAGACATGTATTATCCTGACATAAACTTCTTTGTGGCTTCTATCTTGGCATTGTAATGGACTTTCTCTTAGAAATGATTAAATTACTCATATTTTTAGTGAGCATTTAAGGTCACTAGAGTCCATTTGAGGAATATTCTCATTCAAATATACCAGTGACTCACTTGTAAAAAGCAACAATTCATTCATTTATGAATCAACCTGGATCCAATGCTCTGATATTTTAAAAGAGACCAATGTTAATTATTGAAGAGTAGATTTCATATTCATAAATATTTTATTAATATGCCTTTATGAAATGGTTGTTAAGTCCAATTCTGATCAAGATCGTGTGTGTATTTTTCCCTGTTTTAAAGTATTGAATCAATGACTTAAAGAGTTATTTATTTAAAAGATAATAGAGATGATAAATTTAACATTTTAGAAATTAACCTATTTTTAAATAGATATTTGAAGGGTGATATTGCTTTGTAATTAGAAAAGAAAACTGAAGACGTAGATATTTCAAAACAATATGAACTTAATAGGAAAAGAGCATTTTAAACTCCACATGAAAAGCCATCCTGTTTCTCAACCTAACTAATATCTGTTTCAGTGAGATAGATACTACTTTCTTTTTCTTTTACTTTCTTATCCTACTAAAAATTTTTAAAAATTTGATGTAAGGGGCTGGGCATGGTGGCTCACACCTGTAATCCCAGCACTTTGGGACGCCGAGGTGGGTGGATCTACCTGAGGTCAGGAGTTTGAGACCAGCCTGGCCAACTTGGTGAAACCCCATCTCTACTAAAAATACAAAAATATTAGCTGGTTGTGGTGGTACATGCCTGTAATCCCAACTACTGGGGAGGCTGAGGCAGGAGAATCACTTGAACCTGGGAGGCGGGGGTTGCTGTGAGTCGAGACTGCGCCACTGCACTCCAGCTTGGGCTACAGAGGGAGACTCCATCTCAAAAAAAAAAAAAAAAAATTGGTGTAAGGTGTACAGGAAATGCATACAATTCTTAGGATAAAATAGAGATAGCAGAAAAACTCTGTTTTGACAAGATTGGATGCATTCAGGGTGGTATGGCCATAGACAAAACTCGTCTTGAATTGTGTAGTGTCCATTTCAACTCTGTAGACAGGAAAGCAAAACCATACATGTTTATTCTTAACATGGGACTTGATGAGAATTTTTCTCAATAACAAGAAGACATAACCTGCAAAGGCATGTTGTATACAGAAAAGATCCTTAGGTGACACTGAAATAAATAAATGAGATTTAAAATGTGAGACACTTTTTTTGAATTCACATTTAATTTTATAATTAATAGAAATATATTTCTATTAATGAATCATTTTTGTGATTTCATTAGTATCATGAAGAGTATTTCCCATCTCACAAATGGTAAAGTGATTCAGAATTTGATGAGGCAAATGTTATGGCCCCTGTAGCTATTCATAGACCTCTCAAGGGAATGGGTAGATAAAAATGAAAACACCTCCTAGAGAGAGTGGTGCCAAAAATCCCCAAGGATTGTGTTAAAGAAATTGAATAGGGCCAGGCGCGGTGGCTCACGCCTGTAATCCTAGCACTTTGGGAAGCCTAGGCAGGTGGATCACGAGGTCAGGAGTTCGAGACCAGCCTGGCCAACATGGTGAAACCCTGTTCCACTAAAAATACAAAAATTAGCCAGGCATGGTGGCAGATGCCTGTAGTCCCAGCTACTCGGAGGCTGAGGCAGGAGAATTGCTTGAACTCGGGAGGTAGAGGTTTCAGTGAGCTGAGATCATGTCACAGCTTTCCTTCATTCCTTCCTCTTTCTTTTTCTTCTTGTGTGTGTGTGAGGTTTATTTTCTTCACATCCAAGGACAAATATAGCAGATCATGTGGCTACATTCTGCTTCGCAAAGGTGTGCCGTAAACTCACTATTCCTTGATCCTTAGAAAGTTTGTCAGTATCTTTTTTTCAGTCCCATTTCAAGACCAGGAAGTCTGGTTTCAGTTGATAATACAGGATCAGGTCATTGTCTCTTTGGGCTTATTTTTATTCCTCTTTATCCATGTCTTGCTTTAGAAACTGTAATCCAGCACATGCCAATATTCATTTTTCAGCCATCTCTCCCACTCTGTGTTTCTATTCCATTTGTTGAGCATGGAAATATTTGTATTGCTTCAGGACTCATCAATATTTGCTTAGTTGTTCTTTTCTATCTTTCTGTTTATCTGACAGTGTTATTTGTTTGGAGGGAGAGGTGCAACCAAATGTTAATTATTTGTGCCATAATGACAAGAAGTTCGTGAATCGAGTTTACATATTTATACATCTATGCTGGCTGAAGATTTACATGTGAGTATTCTTAATGTCTATATACTCTACACATATTGCCAATTGCCTTCATGGTAATTTCATTTGAATGTCACATGTGCATATTTAAGTTAAAAACATACAAATCAGAACTCTTCCCAATCTTCTCTATAGAGAAGCTAAGAACGATGATAAAATATTATAGGAGTTGTTAGCCAGAATGACCAGTTTAGAGAGGAACATAACCTAAATGGAGCTGAAAAACGCAACATAAGAACTTCACAATGTAATCACAAGTATCAATAGCTGAATAGACCAATCAGAGGAAAGAATTTCAGAGCTTGAAGACTATCTTGATGAAATAAGACAGGGAGACAAAATTTGAGAAAAATAGAATGAAAATGTATGAATAAAACCTCCAAGAACTGTGGGATTATGTAAAAAGACTGAACATATGACTGATTGGGGTACCTGAAAGAGATGGAGAAAATGGAACCAATTTGGAAAACATACTTCAGGATATCATCCAGGAGAACTTCCCCAACCTGGCAAGGCAGGGCAACATTCAAATTCAGGAAATCCAGAGAAACAGTAAAAATCATGGAAAAATCAACCCCAAGACACACAATCATCAGATTTTCCAAGGTCAAAACCAAGGGAAAAATGTTAAGGGCAGCTAGAGAGTAAAGCCAGGTCACCTACAGAAGGAAGCCCATCAGACTAACAGTGAACCTATCAGCAAAAACCCTACAATCCAGAAGAGATCAGGGCCAATATTCAACATTCCTAAAGAAAATAATTCCCAACCCAGAATTTCATATCTGGCAAAACTAAGATTTATGAACAAAGGAGAAATAAAATCCTTTTCACACAAGCAAATGCTGAGAATTTGCCACCACCAAGCCTACCTTGCAAGAGCTCCTAAAGGAAGCACTGAATATAGAAAGGAAAATCCTTTATCAGCCACTACAAAAGCACACTGATGCACACAGACAAATGACACTATAAAGCAACTACATCAACAAGTCTTCCAAATAACCAGCCAGTATCATGATGACAGGATCAAATTCACACACAATATTAACCTTAAATATAAATGGGCTAAATGCCCAAATTAGAAGACACGTGGCAAGCTGGATAGAGTCAAGACCAATCAATGTGCTATATTCAAGAGAGACCCAACTCATGTGCAAAGACACACATAGGTTCCAAATATAGGGATGCAGGAAACTGTATCAAGCAAATGGAAAGCAGAAAAAAGGGGTTGCAATCCTAGTTTCTGGCAAAACAGATTTTAAACCAACAAAGATTAAACAAGAAAAAGAAGGGCATTACATAATGGTAAAAGATTCAATTCAACAAGAGCTAACTATCCTCAATATGTAAGCATCCAATACAAGAACACCCAGATTCATAAAACAAGTATCTTACAGAGCTACAAAGAGACTGAGAGTTCTAAACAATAATAGTCGGTGACTTTAACATCCCACTGTCAATATTAGACAGATCAATGAGACAGAATATTAGCAAGATATTCAGGACTTGAACTCAGCTCTGCATCAAGTGGGCCTGACAGGTATCTACAGAACTCTCCACCCAAAAACAACAAAATACACCTTCTTCTTGGCACCACATGGCACTTATTCTAAAATTGATCACATAACTGGAAGTAAAAACACTCAGCAAATGCAAAAGAACTGAAATCATAACAAACAACCTCTCAGACCACAGCACAGTTAAATCAGAACTCAAGATTAAGAAACTCACTCAAAACCACACAATCACACAGTAATTGAACAACCTGCTCCTGAATGACTCCTGAGTATATAGTGAGATTAAGGCAAAAATCAAGAAGTTCTTTGAAACTAATGAGAACAAAGAATCTCTATGATGCAACTAGAGTAGTACTGTTTGACCCAGCAATCATATTACTGGGTATATACCCAAAGGAATATAAATCATTCTATTATGGAGACACATGCACGGTATGTTCATTGCAGCACTATGCATAATAGCAAAGACATGGAATCAACCCAAATGCCCACCAATGATAGACTGGATAAAGAAAATGGAGTACATATACACCATGGGATACTATGCACACATCAGAAGTGTCTGATTTCATTTACGGAACACTAACATTATATAGTGAGCCCAGGACTTCTTATTGTACCAGAATGAGATAATGTCCTTTGCAGGGACATGCAAGGACATGGAACTGCAAGTAATTATCCTCAGCAAACTAACACAGGAACAGAAAACCAAACGCCACATGTTCTCATTCATAAGAGGGAGCTGAAAAATGAGAACACATGGACCCAGGGAAGGGAACAACACACACTGGGTCCTGTAAAGCGAAGGGGATTCTTGGGGGGAAAGAGAAAATCAGGAAAAATAGCTAATGCATGGGGGGCTTAATACTTAGGTGAGGGGTCAACAAGTGTAGCAAATCACCATGGCACACATTTACCCATGTAAGAAACTTGCATATCCCGCACATGTACCTGGAAGCTTAAAATAAAATAAAAATTAAAAAAAATAGTTTCAGAAAATTATTGTAAAAACACTTAGTAACAAATCAATACTATTTATTTGTGTTTATGTATTATCAATAACAATTTTTTAAAGTTTACATATTAAATCTCAATTAAATAGACGTGGGAAGTTTTCAGGTCATACTAATAATTATTTATTTATTTTATTTTTTAACAGGAAGTAAACACTATTTCAATATGACTTTGAGGGTGGGTTGGATTCTTTTTTTTTTGGGATTTTTTTATTATACTTTATGTTCTAGGGTACATGTGCACAATGTGCAGGTTTGTTACCTATGTATACATGTGCCATGTTGGTTTACTGCACCCGTTAACTCGTCATTTACATTAGGTATATCTCCTAATGCTATCCCTCCCCTCTCCCCGCACCTCACCACAGGCCCCAGTGTGTGATGTTCCCCTTCCTGTGTCCAAGTGTTCTCACTGTTCAATCCCATCTATGAGTGAGAACATGTGGTGTTTGGTTTTCCGTTCTTGTGATAGTTTGCAGAGAATGATGGTTTCCAGCTGCATCCACGTCCCTACAAAGGATATTAACTCATCCTTTTTTATGGCTGCATAGTATTTAGTATTCCATGGTGTATATGTGCCACATTTTCTTAATCCAATCTGTTTATGACAAACCCACAGCCAATATCATACTGAATGGGCAAAAACTGGAAGCATTCCCTTTGAAAACTGGCACAAGACAGGGATGCCCTCTCTCACCACTCCTATTCAACATAGTGTTGGAAGTTCTGGCCGGGGCAATCAGGCAAGAGAAAGAAATAAAGGGTATTCAGTTAGGAAAAGAGGAAGTCAAATTGTCCCTGTTTGCAGATGACATGATTGTATATTTAGAAAACCCCATCGTCTCAGCCCAAAATCTCCTTAAGCTGATAAGCAACTTCAGCAGTCTCAGGATATAAAATCAATGTGCAAAAATCACAAGCATTCTTATACACCAATAATAGACAAACAGAGAGCCAAATCATGAGTGAACTCCCATTCACAATTGCTTCAAAGAGAATAAAATACCTAGGAATACAATTTACAAGGGATGTGAAGGACCTCTTCAAGGATAACTACAAACCACTGCTCAAGGAAATAAAAGAGGACACAAACAAATGGAAGAACATTCCATGCTCATGGATAGGAAGAATCAATATCATGAAAATGGCCACACCACCCAAGGTAATTTATAGATTCAATGACATCTCCATTAAGCTACCATGCTAATATTTAAATAGATTTTAATCTGCTGAATACTGTTTCTTTTCCTGTAAAACAGCAAAATGCTTAGCAGCTGGAATTCTTAAGAGTACATTTAAGTGATATATAGAAGCACAGTGCCTAGCAAATATTTGTGCTTGAAAGTCTTGGCTATACTCCCAAATTTCTCCTAAAGTTTTTAGTTTATCATTTATCACTCAATCGATACCTCATATCTAAGAACTAGTTCAGGCCTAAGCCATAAATATTAACCTATGAATTCAGGGCTAGCGATTAATCAGATTTTTTAGCCTTTTATGTTACACATGGTTTCTATTTGAATAATAGATTGTATTTTACTCTTGAACTGAAGTAACATCAATCTTAAAAGGTAGTTGTGAATTGTTTATGAGATTTAATGTAACTAAAAAAATGAATTTCAGCTTTCCTTGTGTTTATAGGTATTTAAATACAAAATGATTAGAGATAGATAATGTAAATGTAATCATCACAGATGATTACATTACAATACAAAATGTGCCTTTCTTACATAAAAATTATAAGAAGTAGCCATGCTAGAAAATGCTGATAAAAAGTCAAAATTTAAATATTACTCATCAGCTCGTTTTCATACTCCAAATCTTTGACCAGATCTAGGTGTCTGGGTTTGTGGATAAATGTGCATGTCTGTATAATTTTAACTCTTGTCTGTCCACCTAGTGAGCAATGAACAGGCACTCAAACGGGCCAGAATTTGGCTTCCAAGTATTGCTCCTGTATGAAAATAAGCCAGGGCTCTTTGGGGAAGTGGCTGATAGCAGTTGTGGACATGAATGTTACATAGTAAGCCCAGGACTTCTTGTCGTACCAGGAAAAACAAAACAAAACAAAACACTTTACTATCAATATTTTTGTATAAAGGCACAAAAACCAGCTTAAAGAAATATTCACTCACCAAATCTGGGCATATCGACACATAAACAGTTGCTTTAAAAACATACCAGCAAAATAAATAAGTGAATATAAAATTTCAACTTTAATTTTTTTCATTATTCTTGATTTGTAATTCTGAAAGGACCCCTATTTTATCTACAACTTATACTTTAGTTTTTCACAAAACTATTTTATAAATAGAAAAAACAGAATTTTAGACCAATATCCCTGATGAACATCAATGCAAAAATCCTCAATAACATACTGGCAAACTGAATCCAGCAGCACATCAAAAAGCTTATCCACCATGATCAAATGGGTTTCATCCCTGAGATGGAAGGCTGGTTCAATATATGCAAATCAATAAACGTAATCCAGCATATAAACAGAACCAAAGACAAAAACCACATGATTATCTCAATAGATGCAGAAAAGGCCTTTCACAAAATTCAACAGCCCTTCATGCTAAAAACTCTCAATAAATTCGGTATTGATGGAACGTATCTCAAAATAATAAGAGCTATTTATGACAAACCCACAGCCAATATCATACTGAATGGGCAAAAACTGGAAAAATTCCCTTTGAAAACTGGCACAAGACAGGGATGCCCTCTCCCACCACTCCTATTCAACATAGTGTTGGAAGTTCTGGCTAGGGCAATCAGGCAAGAGAAAGAAATAAAGGGTATTCAATTGGGAAAAGAAGAAGTCAAATTGTCCCTGTTTGCAGATGACATGATTGACTATTTAGAAAACCCCATCATCTCAACCCAAAATCTCCTCAAGCTGATAAGCAACTTCAGCAAAGTCTCAGGATACAAAATCAGTGTTCAAAAATCTCAAGCATTCTTATGCACCAATAACAGACAAACAGAGAGCCAAATCATGAATGAACTTCCATTCACAATTGCTTCGAAGAGAATAAAATAACTAGGAATCCAACTTACCATTGATGTGAAAGACTTCTTCAAGGAAAACTACAAACCACTGCTCAGTGAAATAAAAGAGGACACAAACAAATGGAAAAACATTCCTTGCTCATGGATAGGAAGAATCAATATTGTGAAAATGGCCATACTGCCCAAGGTAATTTATAAATTCAATGCCATCCCCATTAAGCTACCAATGGTTTTCTTCACAGAACTGGAAAAAAACTACTTTAAATTTCATATGGAATCAAAAAAGAGCCTGCATTGCCAAGACAAACCGAAGTCAAAAGAACAAAGCTGGAGACATCATGCTACCTGACTTCAAACTATGCTACAAGGCTACAGTAACCAAAAAACATGGTACTGGTATCAACACAGAGATATAGACCAATGGAACAGAACAGAGCCCTCAGAAATAATAACACACATCTGTAATCATCTGATCTTTGTCAAACCTGACAAAAACAAGAAATGGTGAAAGGATTCCCTATTTAATAAATGGTGCCGGAAAACTGGCTAGCCATAAGTAGAAAGCTGAAACTGGATCCCTTCCTTACTCCTTATACGAAAATTAATTTAAGACGAATTAGAGACTTAAATGTTAGACCTAAAACCATAAAACCCTAGAAGAAAACCTAGGCAATACCATTCAGGACATAGGCATGGGCAAGGACTTCATGTCTAAAACACCAAAAGCAATGTAAACAAAACCCAAAATTGACAAATGAGATCTAATTAAACTAAAGAGCTTCTGCACAGCAAAAGAAACTACCATCAGAGTGAACAGGCAAACTACAGAATGGGAGAAAATTTTTGCAATCTACTCATCTGACAAAGGGCTAACATCCAGAACCTACAAAGAACACAAACAAATTTACAAGAAAAATATAAACAACCCCATCAAAAAGTGGGCAAATATATGAACAGACACTTCTCAAAAGAAGATATTTGTGCAGCCAACAGACACATGAAAAAATGCTCATCATCACTGGCCATCAGAGAAATGCAATCAAAACCACAATGAGATACCATCTCACACCAGTTAGAATGGTGATCATTAAAAAGTCAGGAAATAACAGGTGTTGGAGAGGATGTGGAGAAATAGGAACACTTTTATACTGTTGGTGGGACTGTAAACTAGGTCAACAACTGCGGAAGACAGTGTGGTGATTCCTCAAGGATCTAGAACCAGAAATACCATTTGACCCAGCCATCCCATTACTGGGGATATACCCAGAGGATAATAAGTCATTTGTGTTAATAAGAATACTCAATATTAAAATCTTTCAATGTTTTTAGTTATTAAAATAAATCACATTATTTCCAGAATTTTTTTCTCAGCTATAAAAATATAAAATTCACAATGTTTTCTTCAAAAACTTTTATTAGCTTGAGTGTAAAAGCAGTCTTCAAGTTCTGGCCAGCTAAATTCTAAAGGTCAGAAGTTTCTTTGAATGCAATATGATTGCTACATTAAATATTCTAACATATTCTATGCTGGCATTCAATGAATATTTTGGATCAACATTTGAAAGTGGAGATCTTTTCAAGCAGATATCTCTGATTATGGCTATTCTAGATTTATTTTTTGAATATTTAGCATTCATAATTTTATGGATAATAATTTTTTGAGAATCTTAATATTTGTAACAAGTATTATTTATGCATATGATTACCTTGGAAGTTGGCATTGGAAAAGGAAGAAAAATCAAAATAAAAAATGAAATTAATAGTTGCCTTGAGTTATGTATTGTTGGGATGTTATGAGTAAAACAAGTCCCTTCTTTTTTGCCTTCTCCAGGGAACATTAGTAAACCAATTTAGTTTGTCATGGATGTAAAGGCAAAAGAATAGGACTCACGCCCTTATACTTAGTTAAATGACAGTGTAAGTGTGAAAAATCATATCAAATGATGAAATAATTCTACAATACTCAAACCAGGAGTAGATTGATAACCTAAAAAAATTATTTTTAAAAAAAGCAAAAGTTTTTATAGTTACCTCAGCATGAGGTAAGCACATCTTTTAGATTATACTTTGCCATACTTTCTTTAAGCATTTCATAATATTTTCACTTTTATTTGAAAGAGAAATGGCTTGTAATATTTAAAATGCTATGGGAGATGAAAAAACATTCATGTTTTCATAATCTCTTCTGGGAATTTTTACTCAATTTCTTTGACAATTTTGCGATTACAAAGTTGGTCAACTCATTAACGGAAGCAAGTTTTATTATAGAATCAGTATTGTATTTTTAGTGGATGTTATTTTAGGAAAGTACAGCATAAACAGTGACCTATATTTTATAATTAAATGTTTATACAATAATATATAATACCTCTATTTACAATTTTGCAAATAATTCAGTGGAAACTCTTACTAATATAAAGAATTCCCTTTTATTCTATGTTCTAACATATTAATCGCTAGAATCAGAATAAACCCTGAAAGAGAGGTCATGATTTGTATTCTCTGCAGTTCCCAATAAGAGGAAATAGTATTACTCAACTATGTTAACAGAGACATACGAATTTACTTAATTCCCCTGACACACTATTGTTTCTAAGTATGCTTTCTCATTAAATAGGTTCAAATCATTAAATAGGTTCTGAATCATTAAATAGGTTCAAAGTGCAGGATTTAATTAATTTACAATTCTTAAAATGACAAATTGTTGAACATCCATGGTTACATAAACTATCATGTGGAAGTTCTAAGGAGGTTAATTTCTTCATTATGAAAAAGATCATTAGTTTTTTCTTTTGCATTTTTTTCTTTCACAGAACTGTAACTTGTCCGATAAAGTTAGAGAATGAAAGAGTAGAATAGTGCAAGAAATTATAGGAACTAAGATTAGAAAAAGAGTCACAAATTTTTAATGGAGATTTTATATACTATGCTACAAAAATTGAGTTTATTCTGGAAATAATGACAATACACCAAAAGACTGAAAGTGGTTGTAGGATAAATTGGACGGATCTTAAAAATATTTTTTTGATTGGAAAACATGAAAATGAGGAGAATCATAAGGAGGGATTCCAGATCAGGAAAGGTGAGTACCTGAATCGAAATGGTACCTGTGAAAATGTGTGTAGTGGAGTTAAACTGCACCTGCATGTAATATTTTGATGATCATGGCCAAAAAGAACTACTTTTGTGATGCCACAGTGGCAGACATGAATTTAAGGATTGTCACTGGATTTATTTGTAATGGGATACCAAGACCATATGATCATAAATTATACAGAGTGAGCAGAGAAGAAGAGTTATTGAAGAAAACTGATGTGATAAACATGTCAGACACATCAGAACCCAGAAAGGGAAAGTCTTTTTAGATGTAACTCAATGACTTTGTGTTAGCTAAGCCAATTTTAAAGTTTTAAGAGATGGAATGATCCACAGATTCAAATAGGACCGTTTCAAATAAGGAACGTACTGCATCCTGAAAATTATTGAGGTTATGAATAATTGTAGCAAAGATTTTCTCCCTTTCCCCTCTCCTTCCTTCTTTCCTTTCATTTCTTTCTTTCCTTTCTTTCTTTCCTTTTCTCTTTTCTTTTCTTTCTCTCTCCCCCTCCCTCCTTCCTTCCTTCCTTCCTTCTTTCTTTCTTTCTTTCTTTCTTTCTTTCTTTCTTTCTTTCTTCTTTCTTTCTTTCTTTCTTTCTTTCTTTCTTTCTTTCTTTCTTCCTTTCTTCCTTTCTTCCTTTCTTCCTTTCTTCCTTTCTTCCTTTCTTCCTTTCTTCCTTTCTTTTCCTTCCTTCCTTCCTTCCTTTCCTTTGTTCATTGTTAAATTCCTATATGCTCTTCTTATATTAATCCTTCTTTCTAGTTATTAAATGTTGTGTTATCTTGCTTGTTGGGTTTTCTTTTCTTTTTTTTTTTTTTTGAGACGGAGTCTCGCTGTGTCTCCCAGGCTGGAGTGCAGTGGCGTGATCTCGGCTCACTGCAAGCTCCGCCTCCCGGGTTCACGCCATTCTCCCGCCTCAGCCTCCCAAGTAGCTGAGACTACAGGCGCCCGCCACCACACCCGGCTAGTTTTTTGTATTTTTAGTAGAGACGGGGTTTCACCATGTTAGCCAGGATAGTCTCGATCTCCTGACCTCGTGATCCACCCGCCTCGGCCTCCCAAAGTGCTGGGATTACAGGCTTGAGCCACCGCGCCCGGCATCTTGTTGGGTTTTCTATATACATTCATTAGCTGGCCTTTCCTCTTCATATCTACTTTCCTCTTTATTTTCTCCTTACTTGAAAAAGTATATACATATTTATATATAATATAAAAATATATATTGTTTATATATTTATATATAAATTATATATCTTTACATATAAATCATATATATTTATATACAATTATATATGTAATTTTTATATATTTTATATAATTTATGTATAATATATAATTTTATATAAATATATAATGTACATATAAATATATATAAATTTCATATAAATATATATTGTATATAAATATATATAAAAAGGACATTTTTGTTGATGGAGAAATTTAACAGTACTTTTCATTCAAGGTTTCTTAAATAATTTGTGTTTAACATTTGTATTTAAAGAAAAACTCTGGTATAGCTTCTTACATAATTCTTACATAATTTGAAGTGGTTTTTATTGTTAGTGTGAAGAAAATTTATCTACCAAGAGACAGAAAGTACTTTCTTTAACAAACAATGGTAAATTAATAATTTTTAAAACTACACATTTAGGAAATAAAATGTAAATTCTATTCAACCTTAGCCACAATTAGAAATATATCTTCTTCAACAAAAGAAGAGAGCAAATACAAATAATTCCGAACATATTTCATCTGTTTTGGCCTTAAAGTATTGGAAAATGTATATTTATTGTCTATGTTCTTCTATCTCTTAATGTTTTACAAGATGAATTTCTGAAGCTATCTGTAAATAAAGTGCAAGTAACAATAGCAGGCTTTGTAACCTGCATAGACAGAATAATTTTTTAAAAGAATTCTAAGTAGGAATAATTCTTAAAGATAAATGTCAACAGGCAGAATTGTTTGCAATTAGTCCCTTTAAAAATATTCCTTTCAAAATTTAAAACTTAAATCAAGAGCGAAGTTATCATAAAACTGCTATAAAGAGGGATTTTTCCCAGCATCTCTTACTGCTTCTTCATTTCTTGCAGCTTGTATCCAATGCATGTTGCTGACGTTATGCTCTGCAGATTCTCATTACACCGAGTTCTTCTGTGTTCATCTGCTTCCTCAAGGCCATGATCCATTACATCTGTCTCAGCTCAGCTGATGCTCTGGCAGTGGTTCTCTGCACTGAGCATTGCTGCCACACACCTTTGGTCTTTAAACCTGAACTGAAATGAAGCTTAAACTAAAATGTAGAGGGCAAATGGTGTGCAAAACAAAATTTAAATAGTAGTGATTAATCTTTCCAATGAAGTTTTTTGGTTCTAGCCCATTAATTTTCAATGAACGTTCATTAAGTACTTATCATGTACTAGCCACCATCTTACCTCCAAAAATAAAGATGATAGATAAATGATATTTGGTTTCGGCACTCATTTAATATTATTGTGTGTGTATATGTATGTGTAGACAAACTAATAATATTATGACATGGATAATCACATGATCGTCGAAACTATGTAGTGTGTGAGCCCAAAGAGCTGGAAGTAAAAGGTGGTAATGAATCTGCACCTTCTCATCCCCCCAGTGACATCACTAACACCCAAATCCAATCTCTGTGGAGTTAGATCCATGAAGGAAAGGAGACTTTGATTTCACCATGGTTCTACTCCCAGGCCCCTAAAATTACCAAGCACTGAACAAATATGTGTTGAATTAATGAATAAGTTAGAGTTGAACAAAATTTATATTCTCAGTAAACTCAACCTCCTTATTAAAAGACTCTTAACAAAAAGAACAAAACTGTGACACTTGCATAATTCTCAGAAATACTATTCATTTCCAAAAGCTTTAAACTTCTAAATAAAAAATGTATAGAAAGAAAACACTGTAAAAAATGTTTTTGAATAAAACAAACTTTAAAATTTGTAGACTTCACATTTATTAAGATTTTATCCAAAGATTGCTGAGTTTTCACAAGGCTATTTCATGTGCTTTTCTGCCTTAACTCTTTCCTTTACAACAGATTGAGACAGTCTGGAGAGAATGACATTATCTGACCGGTGGTTTTGCTTTAATAAGTGTGGTTAGTTTCAAGTACTAAATTTGAAATGAAGTGAAAGAATGAACAGGCAAGCAGAAAACTCATGTGACTTCTAACTAGAATTTTCAAAAGGGAAGGGAAAAGAGAGGAGGAGGCAACAATCATTTCTCATGCATTTTTTATTTACTCATCAGCAGGTGAAAGATAAGCCACACCCACATCCTAGCACCCATACAGAGAAATAGGCCATGGATTCTACCTTTGAAAAAGAAGACAAACATAACTTCAAATGTGAATCTAACAATTTCAATTCCTTGAAAATTAAATCTTAAGAACATTTATCACTCCTCTTAGGATAATCAAAATAATTCCAACTTCCCAAAAATTTCTGTAATAAAAGCTGGGGAAAGGAATTTGAGAAGTTCCACTTCCTACCAGCTGGTCAATTGTTTAAATTTTATATAGAACATAGCCCTTTATAAAAGCTATGAATTTTTTTAGTTTCGTCTAAAATTTATGGAATTATAGCATCCTCTACATACCTCCTTTTTTTGTACAGAGTCAGAAAGAGCTCTGGTTCTTAGAGAAGACTATACATCTTGAGAAGAAAGAAAGAAAGCAAGAAGGAAGGAAAGAAGGAAAGAAGGAAGGAAAGGAAGGAAGGAAGGAAGGAAGGAAGGAAGGAAGGAAGGAAGGAAGGAAGGAAGGAGAAAGAAGCAGAGAGAGAAAGAAAAAAATTCTATAACCAAAAAAAGACAATAATTTAAATCATGACATAAATGGAGTTTAAATTTACACTGAAAATTGAGAGATTTGCTGGAAAGAGCCAAAAATTACACCACAAATAATAATCCAAAATAATGAAACTAAAAGGAAGTATAATAATTTTAAAACAATAAGCACATTGCTGATATCAAAAGCCAAAAAAATTATCGAGGAGACAAATATAAAGAATACCCACAGGAGACAGATAAAACTAAACCTGTTTACTTCCTGGAGATAACTCTGCTAGATTCACTAAGCACCTTGGTACCTGTGATTTTGAATCCCCAGGGGACAGAATATGATTGCGCAGACATCTGCATACAAAGGTGAGAATTGGATTCCACGTAATGCTAGGTACCAGGAAAGAGCAATTCTACCCAGAAAACTCCAATTGCTGCTCTAAAGACTTGGCACAGAAGTAGACTATCCACCTTGTCTACAGGCAAATAGAGAATGCTACAAGAAATGAAAGCCCCCCAAAATGTGACATGTCTGGATGTAAGGCCATATTCTGGGAAGAAATATGTCTAGTTAAAATTGAATTTTTGTTATTCAGAAGAAGGAGAGACTATTTACTGGTTCATTGATTATTAATGTCTTTTGGCGTGGAGAAAATAAATCACAAGGACAGAATTTAAGTACCATGATACATTGCTTGGAAAAAAAAATAGCCTGGTCTTGTTGATTGAGACTTATTTGTGGCAATAGCTAATGTTTTGGGTGGATAACAGCACTTAACGTAGAGAGTCCACTGGGAATTTTATTATGAGGGGGTTCGGAGAAGAGATGTGTGGATAATTCTTTCGTTATAGTCCTAGAGCATGATAATGCTTTTTCTTATATTAGTGCTCATCAAAAATTTTTTCTGTGGGTGAGACATAATAGTAGAATGGTCAGGATGACTTGCCATATGGATCTAAACACTATCTTTCCAATTGTCCCCTGTGATTGGTCACTGGGTCTCTTAACACTTGGATGGAGGGCAGCTACATGAGTATCTTACTCGTGGAGTCATGCTCATTGGCACAAGCCTAATTTTCCTTCGGCAGAAACCAATACAACAAGAATAAATTATATCTAGTGGTAATTTCATTGTAAATCAATTTTCCACTGTATAGATGAATGCAAGTTGTTCTCAATGGGCAAACATAATGTAGATCTGATATTTAAAAAATTAGTTTACAGGTTTCTTCCTCTACAGCTATGCATGGTCTTTTTAATACCATATATATTTCCACAGTATTCCATCAAGCATTTTTTCTAATCAAGATAAATACCTTTACTGCAAAAATATTCTCCATCCCACAAAGGAAGGTGGTCTTACATGGAATAACCTACAGATATTTCAATTACAATACCAAAGAGGAGAGACAGCATGCAATAGGGGTGGTTGCCTGACAAAATGTTCTCTATGCACTGAATAACAACCATATGGTGCTTCTTGTTCTCTTATTACCATTGAGACAGCCGGGTGGGAAGGGCTCCCTGCAGAGTCTCTGACCCACCTGTGCACCGGGAAGCTCACATTGGAAGGGAGTCACAGAAGTTCACTTCATTTGCAGCAGGGAGGAGCCTGGCTCCTCCTCTTCCTGGGTGGAGCCTAGAATTCAAACTGCAAGACGGGAAGCACACCAGCAGAGCCTCTGGCTATGGGGAGGGTGCACGTTACCCTGTTTTTCCCTTTTCACCCAATAAAACGCTGCTTTACTCATCCTTCAAATAATCTGCAAACCTAAATTTTCATGGCCATGTGACAAGGATCCCATCTGTAGTTGAACAATGGAAAAGTCCTGCAACACCATAATACATGCCCTGGGAAGAGTTCCTCTCTTATGATTGTACTTAGGTAACTTGTTTGCAGATACTGCCTTCTCAAACCTAGCTCATGGCTCTAGGTTCTTTGTTTTAGAGCATTTGGTGTGTAATAGAGAAATGCTCCTGCCAAATGCTACAAAATCAGTTCCATTTAAAATCAGGCAGATACTTTACCATTTCAGTATCTCTATCTTACAAAAAAAAAAAAAACAGGTAAAACAGGACAACGTACTATCTTCAGTTACTGATTATGACTGTGCAAAATAATAAAAGTGCTGCTTTTAAACAGAATCAGGAAACATGATGCCCAGAAAATTCTCTGACATGTCTTCTAATAGTAACACGTCCAAAAGAAAACGTTAAAAGAAGGCGGCTTTATGATGGCCAACATCACCCCACCAGATAAATAATTTTACCCAAGGATGGAAGGTGAAGATAACAGAGACTAGGTAATATTGCAGAGAATAAATAGGAGATACAGGATTGTGAGGGTTGCAAAAATGAGGACTGTAGACCTGATCTGTATTTTTCCTGGCTAGTTCTAAGTATATTTATGCATGTCATTAATTTTCTCATTAAACTCTTCTACATTCCCTTCATGTAGATGCATCATGTTGATAGTTCTTAATTTTAAAAGCTTACACATAGGCTTAATAATATGGAGAATCATATTTTGTAGTAAAATATTTTGACTAGTATTGGATGTGAGTCATAGATTCTAAACTGAGGGCCTGACGCCTCATTGATAAGACGTACACTCATTCCCCTTGGAGATGAAAGTGAGTTCACTTCCAGTAATTCTGGATATAAACACTTTATGTTAGGTGGCATTTGTTTTGTTTTCATTAAAGATTTAATGGATGGATGGATGGATGGATGGATGGATGGATGGATGGATGGATGGATGGTTGGGACTACAGATAGATGAATGTTTGGCAGACAAAACAAACTGTGATTGATATATTTTTCATTTTTGCCTTCCTAATATCAAAACAATATTTTTATTTGTTGAGAAATCCCCCACTGGTTATATTTCAAGATGGGGTAATAATTTGCCTAACACTAACGAAACTGAAGCAACTGAGATTCAATGATATAACTACTGAAGCTCACTTTGTGTTTCAGAACTCGGAACACCAGATTTTTTTTTCTCTTCTACGTCATAAAAGATATCACAAACACCTACACATTCATCCTTGAATAAGACTGAATAGCTTAATTATATTATTGGAAAGAAATTAAGAAATTTTCTTTCTTCTATTCCCTTGTATAGTTTAATGATCAAATATGGATGATTGTGTAAAGGTGTGTGTGCATAGATATATACAAAAACTTATATACACAAATATATATACACATCTATTTGCATATATACTAAACCTCAATCTATATAAATAACCAAATAAAGTTTTTTATGACTTATTATTTATTTATTTATTTATTTATTTATTTATTTATTTTTTTGAGACGGAGTCTCGCTGTGTCCCCCAGGCTGGAGTGCAGTGGCGTGATCTCGGCTCACTGCAAGCTCCGCCCCCCGGGTTCACGCCATTCTCCCGCCTCAGCCTCCCAAGTAGCTGGGACTACAGGCGCCCGCTACCACGCCCGGCTAGTTTTTTGTATTTTTAGTAGAGACGGGGTTTCACCATGTTAGCCAGGATAGTCTCGATCTCCTGACCTCGTGATCCACCCGCCTCGGCCTCCCAAAGTGCTGGGATTACAGGCTTGAGCCACCGCGCCCGGCCCTTATTTATTTATTTTTAAGACAGAGTCGTGCTCTGTTGGCTAGGCTGGTGTGCAGTGGCGTGATCTCAGCTCATGGTAACCTCCACCACCCGAGTTCAAGCAATTTTTGTGCTTCAGCTTCCTGAGTAGCTGAGATTACAAGCACCCAGCACGACTCCTGGATAATTTTTCAATTTTTAGTAAAGACAGGATTTTACCATGTTGCCCAGGTTGGTCTCTAATTCCTGGCCTCAAGTGATCCACCTGCCTTGGCCTCCCAGTGTGCTGGGATTACGGGCGTGAGCCACCGCACCTGGCCCAAATACAGTTATTTTTACAACAAAAGTCATTAAGGAAAATATTGTTCTCTCTAATAAATGAAGAAAACAACTAAGTAGTGATTGTACTTAAATATCCAGCACTGCTAGAATGTTGATAATTCGAGCTATCCAAAGTACTTACTAAGAGAGTTTGTCTCCTCAGATACAAAGTGTTTCAAGCAGAATGATCTTTAGTCAGGCAAGACAAAAGGCAAAAGATAATTAGTTCTACTCTTTGTAGTTTCAGACACTAAGCAGTCTGCTTAGAGGTATAGGAGATCATTTGGAATAGCAGTTCATTACATACGGGTACCCATTGCTCTTAGAATTATTTTTTATGCCTTGGATTGTTTTATTTCATTGCTTCTTTTTTGGCTACATTGTTTAATTTTTTTTTCCTAGACCATTTGTTTCATATTCCTAATCCTCAAATGTTCTAAATTATTTTGTTTCTTTTACATAATTTTGTTTCTTTAAACAGTTTTAATATATCTCCAATTGCTTAATATTTAAATATAGTGTTGACTATTATTTAATTTATTTATTTTGTATTTATAATTCCTTTTAAGGATTTCTAAGCTGACATTTAGCTATTTTTTAAATAAACTTTATCTTTCCTTATTATATTTTCTAAATATACTAATATACTTTCATTTTCTTTTGCTTTTTGTAATAAGACTGTTATTAATGTACTTTGACCTAGTAATAATAGAATGTAGATTTAAGAACAAGGATTCCGCATGTTGTAAATAGGTAAAATTGGGTCTTTCCCTTCCCTTCTACATAATACTTCAATTGTTTTGCTAACTAATGACCTTCTATTTCCAAAGTGAATTTTCTTTTTCTAAAAATCAGCATTTTTCCTTCTTATGGCTTAGTCACTGATACATTTCTCTAGACTCTTTCTGTATCCATTTATATTTTTGCCAGTATACCCTTTGGTGTTAATATATTGCATTCCATATGCCTCCAGTTCTCAAACTGCGTGTCAAGGCAGTCACAGGGACATCATGGAATGTCTGAAAGTTTCAAGGGAATCATAGCAATATTTGACATGTCCAAATATCACGGACACTACCTATTCCAGGTAACTCACAGTTTCAACATTATCTCATACTACGTTTCTTTAGAAGATGACACATTTTTGTGAATTCATTTCTTGGCTTCAAGAACACATATCCCATTAGTAAGTAATTGTGATTTTTTTGGCAATGAAATAAAAATATTTGGTTTTCTTTCCATTAATGTGAAGGTTTTTTTTTTTTTTTCAAAAGGCTACAAAATTGTTGATGTATACATTCTTAAGTTATTTGAAACTAAGTACTTAATAAACATAACTCAGGTAAATCGGGTTTTTTCTCTTTTCTTTTTTTTTTATTTCCGGAGTCGCACTCTGTCACCCAGGCTAGAGTGCAGTGTGGCATGATCTCGGCTCACAGCAACCTCTGCCTCCTGGGTTCAAGTAATTCTCCTTCCTCAGCCTCCCAAGTAGCTAGGATTACAGGTGTGCGCCACTACGCCCTGCTAATTTTTGTATTTTTAGTAGAGTCAGGTTTTCACCCTGTTGACCAGGTTAGTCTTGAACTCCTGACCTCAAGTGATCCACCCACCTCAGCCTCCCAATGTGCTAGGATTACAGGAGTGAGCCACCACAGCCAGCAACTCAGGTAATTCTTTTACTCTAGGAGTGCTGTGAAAGATGAAACACTTAGGGCACCATGAATACAGAATGTTTGGTAAAAGCTGCCACAGATCCTCAGAGGATGAGTTGACTTACTGCCAAGTGCTTCCTCTATTGTGTATGGAACTGAACTATTTCAGGTTTCAACAGCAAATGCTCATCCTGGCTAGGAAAAAAGAAATTTTAATAGGACCAATTGCATTCTTTTATCCATGGCATTGTTTAGAAATTTAAATTACCAAACTTATTTTTTTCTGACTAAATTATCTCAGGCCTTGTAAACAAAAGATGGTAAGATCTGTGGAAGAAAAAGAGAAGTTTGTTTTCTATTTTAAAACAACAAAAACAACAAAAACCCACCTGCAGATTGGGAAGGCACAGCCTTCAGTGTAAGTGAAGTGTGCTCTCTGAAGAATAAAGAAAAGACTATAGGTTTTATAAAAAGGAGAAAAGTTACATATGGTTCTGTGGGAAATTTCATTGGCACTAATAATGTTTTGAGGAGCTGGCAAGCTCTGACTGCTAAGTCACTGCAGTGGAAAAACTAGTCTGAGAGTAAGTGGCAGCAGGTTGCTTCAATAGTCATTTGATAAAACTACTTTCAGGTTACAGCAGGCATTCTTAGCTGCCAATCTTGCAGAGAAACACATTTTTTTATCAATGTGTTGTGCCCTGAGTGCTTATTCCCCATGACTTCTCGAGTCTGTTTTAGTTGGGTATGACAAAAATGATCCAGCTCTTGTGATCAGCTTTCAGTCCTTACAATTTTCTTCATAGACCACTTCCTCCATTTTCTTACTATGGTGGAAATGGCTAAGATTATCTGTTACCTCCTTCTTCGTAGTAGAAGTAGAACTCTCCTGATTTTTGAGCTGGGCACCTGGCTGCCTTTCTTTATGTTGGTAGGCTCTCCTGTGGTGGGGTGTGGCTATGCCACTGTGTTTACACTAATCGATGTGAGATGCAATGAAGTGTACAATTTCCAAGTCATCCTCGACTCACACACTTGCCAGAGATTGCCTTTCTTTTTTACACATGACTCACATTGGACACAGCAAGGACATTGAGTCTTGCTCGGCCATTCAGGTGTAACGAAAACCTTTGTGAATAGCAAAGAAATGAAATTAACTGAGGTTTTAAATAAGTCTGTGCAGGGAAGTCCCCACCTGCTTGGACTAGCTAAAGTGTTATATGATACAGAAATGAATTTTTATCTTATATAATCCAATGTATTTTTAGACTTATTGTTATAGCCTAGTTATTATCCTAACACACTTAACATTTAAATGATCTTTTTTCTTTCTTTCTTTCTTTTTTATGAGATGGGGTCTCGCTGTCTCTCCCAGGATGGTTTGCATTGGTGCAATCTTGGCTAACTGCAGTCTCAACATCCTGGGGGCAAGCAATTCTCCCACCTCAGCCTCCCCATTAGATCAACAAATGGAACCACAGGCACGTGCCATCACACTTGGCTAATTTTTGTATTTTTTGTAGAGACAGCATTTTGCCCTGTTGCCCAGGCTGATTACCAACCCTGCACTCAAGTGATCTGTCCTCCTCTGTCTCCCAAAGTGTTAGGATTACATGCGTGAGCCACAGTGCCTAGCAAAACTTTGGTTGACATTTTTATTAGTTGTCGCTCATAAAGAATCACAGAAAGACAAATTAAATTATATGTTAACATACAGTCATGGATTTTGACTGATTATTTATTTTTCCTGATAATTTGTGAGTACATCAGCTTTTATAACCTCAATGAATGTGTTTAATAGAACCTAGACATGAAAGCCTGATGTAAGCAGATACCTCATGACTTGAATCTACCCAGAGTCCATATACAGCTAATCACACATGCACTAAAATGATTCAATGCCAATTGTTTTTTGTGAATTATAGATATTAGATGATATGGCTTGAAGAAAAATAGCATCAATCAGCAAACCTCTCCTTTGGACATCTTCATTTTGATTACAAAGTTCTTTGGGGTCGTGCCTTCTGAAATTATTAATATATACAATGATATAGTAGTTATATACTGTATAATCTCTTATTTTTTACAATATTCATCTTTGATTTTTATTTAAAGACTATTATGCAAAATAAGAAGCCTAGAAGTTAGCGCGGCCTACCGCATTGCTTAAAAAGCAGTTCAGTCACCATTTATGGTCACTTGAAGCTATCATCTCTGTTTCTCCTGGCCTTGCTTACGCATTGCACCCATTTATTACACACATACAAATTTACTGTGTTTTCCCTGTCATAGTTTTAAGATATGTCCACTCATCCTTCAACACTTCTTCCTAGAAAAGTACAACCTAATTCTCCTGCCTTTGACAGTGGACTGAACTGGACTTGCTAATTTAGCACAGAATATTCCAGAAGTAATGGTATGTGACATCTAAGGTGGGTCATAAAAGACCTTGAACCTTCTATCTTGCTCGCCTTCAGGGATAACTCGCTCTAGAGGAAAGCACTTGCCATGCCATAAAGACACTCAAGCAGCCCTCGGGGAGGTCTAAGTAGCAAGGAACTGAAGCCTTCTGCCAAAAGCCATGTGACTAAGCCATCTTAGAAGCAGACCCTATAGCCCCACAAGAGGTCTCACATGACTAAACCCAGCTGACATCTTGACTGCAAATTCATTAAGTGATAGATAACTAGTATAAATTATAAGTTATAATTAAAGATAACTTTAAAGTAAGATAACTACTATTGAGTAAAATAAACAAACATCTGAAATGTTTACCTTATACCAGGAATGAGATAGGCACAATCACCCTTCCCTTTTCCGTGTCATTTAGGGAGCTATTACTCGCTTACGATTAGGGAATGGAATTCTATTCAAATAAACATAATTTTATCTTATATTTGCAGATGTGGTTGTTTTAAAGCAAGCCTTTTCCTATTTAATAAAATTTAGTATGTTTACCTCCATCACCCATCTCATCATCTTACCAATTACAAAATTTCCACTTAAAATTATTGTATTTGATTTCACTTAATCAGAATATGGATAGAATTTGTTTTCTTTGAATAAAGAAATAGGCAGATTTCTAGTATACTTTAAAAAATTATCTCACTGTAATTTTTCTCTGCCCTAGATTCTCACTTTGTGTTCAAAACCATCATTTAATTTAGGTGTATGTTGTGCTGAAAGTTGAATCTGTAACATCATTTGTGGTCTCTAAACTCTTGACACTAAAATAGACTGTAACACTTTTACATTGATTATGTCTTCTCTGATTTGTGTCTCTGGTTTAAAATATATTTTTCATTTCCATGTTTTCATTGCAGTTTGAAGTGTCATAGAGAATATGACAATCATGTTTCACATTACTGGATTATCTTCAAAATTGAGTCTGATGAGAACAATACTATTCAGGATGGTTATTAAAAATGTTAATACTGTAAGAAGGAATACGGAGTTTTAACCATCTGTCCAAGAACAAAATCCCATTATTATATTAAATCATGTAAATTATGTTGTAAAAAGTGACATACAAGGTCATTTGTATGTATGTATTGCATTGACATATAATATTTTGTGTTAAAAAATATATTGTATTGAAAAATATAGTAAATGTATACAGGCAAATGTTCACTTTTATAAACCAGATTTTAAAAAATAATACACAGCTAATTTTTTAAATGCTGTGGGATGAATAAAATTAACTTGGAAAGGTAAACATAAATATGATAAAACTAATATCTAGAGGAAAAGTTTGAGATGCTGTAAATAGGTGATTTCTTTTCTCTTTGTGGAGCGAAATGTCTCCTTTGTTTTATCATGTACCTGTGCATTTATTTTCTGAAAAATTACTGGTTAATGCATTTTCACAACTTTATAAATCTAAACATTATTTTTTATTTTTACAATATGTAAAAGTTGCCACATTTACTCAGTGAATCATGCTTACAATCTATTTTCTTGGAATATTATCTGTTTTATATGAAAAATAATAGTTTAGATATTAGCTTTCCCAAAATGAGATAATAAAAAAGATAATTTATTTTACTCACTGTTTTGAGAAGTATGTATATAAACTACTTGCTATCTATTCAATGAAGAAACGTTTCCTGACCACTTGTATTGAACAGTTTGGCCCTTAGAATAAAATTTTGACACTGTCATATCAGAAAGGACCATCATATGACTGAAAATGTGTGAGTTAATAATTATGTGTTTCTTGAATTAAATATTTATCAATTTGTACAACTAAGAGAATTTTAACCAGGCATTTTTGACTGTATTTTTTAATTCATGAAGGAATCAGGCAAAATCTTTGGATAGAACATTAAATGAGCCAATTGCTAAATAAATGGAACCAGAGAAATGGACACAGTAAAATGAAGAAACTGAAAAGGAAAATAAAAGCTACATTGTAAAATTGGAAGTTGTATTGGCTAGATTTCTGTCAGATGGGGTATTTATGAATTATAAAAGAAAAAATCTATCTATATGTATTTTATGTATTAGGTAGAAATGAAGTATTTAAAATGACCATTTAAACCTTTAGTCTCAGTCCTTTATTTGGAGATTGAGAGTGTAGCCTGGAAAACTAGAAACAAAAGTAGAACAGAAATTGCAGAACGAGGCAATAATAGCTTTATTTACTGTAAACATGATTTTGATATAATGTGTTTATATATCTTGTTCTGCTTCAGGAAAACTTTAGTAAACTAAGCTGCAGATAATTTGGTATTTTTCAAAACACATCCATATGGAAGAGAGACTGCATATTTCTAGTGTGAAATTAATTTCAAATTGAATCAGGTAATAAAAGCTCAATGAAAGATCATGTGTAGTTTTTATAAAACTGAGTAAAATTATTTTTTAAAATTCATATAATTGAAAGGTGATCTATGATTTGATACTCATATTTCTTTTTATTTTACAAACAATATAGTTTATTTACTCTTTAAAAAAATATTTTATTTTTTTTTATTTTTTTTATTTTATTTTATTTTATTTTTTGAGACGGAGTCTCGCTCTGTCGCCCAGGCTGGAGTGCAGTGGCCGGATCTCAGCTCACTGCAAGCTCTGCCTCCTGGGTTCACGCCATTCTCCTGCCTCAGCCTCCCGAGTAGCTGGGACTACAGGCGCCCGCCACCTCGCCCGGCTAGTTTTTTGTATTTTTTTTAGTAGAGACGGGGTTTCACCGTGTTAGCCAGGATGGTCTCGATCTCCTGACCTCGTGATCCGCCCGTCTCGGCCTCCCAAAGTGCTGGGATTACAGGCTTGAGCCACCGCGCCCGGCCTAAAAAAATATTTTAAAATCCCACCATTGGCAATCATTCTCTACCTAAAGTTATAAAGTTGTATCAACCATTTTTTTTCTCACTTATGTTTTACTCAGGATCATGTTGAAACAGTGCCTGTAACTGGTCATCACCACAAACATGTGTAATTGCTTTCAGAATTTTCTTCCAAAAAATTTCCTACTTGACCCCCCATATTAAACTTAGAACTACACACACACACACACACACACACACACACACACACACACACGTATATATACATATATATACTCTTAGTATATTAGTATTCATATATGTATACTATATATACTATATGTGTGTATATATATAATTAGTCTGTTTGCATGCTGCTATGAAGAAATACCTGAGACTGAATAATTTATAAAGGAAAGAGGTTTAATAATTGACTCACAGTTCCACATGGCTGGGGAGGCCTCAGGAAATTTACAATCATGGCAGAAGGCACCTCTTCACAGGGCAGCAGGAAAGAGAATGAGTGCTGAGCAAAGGGGAAAGCTCCTTACAAAATGTTCAGATCTCATGAGAACTCCCTCACTATCACAAGAACAACATGGAGGGAAGCTGCTCCCATGATTCAATTATCTCCACCTGGTCCTGCCCTTGGTGTGTGGGGGTTATTACAATTCAAGGCGAGATTTGAGTGGGGTCACAGAGCCAAACCATATCAAGAATCATCCAAATCTCATATTTAAAAAATCCAGATATTCAATAATCTCAAAAAGTCCTCAGCAGGAAAATTCAAAGAAAAGTACATCTAAGAGTTCTAGAAGAAAATAAGATTACATACTAATAATTTCCATGAAAATAGATACAAAAATCCAAAGTAAAATACTAGGAAATTTAATCCAGCAATATATAAAAAATAATAAATGAAATAAAAGCAATGAGGCTAACTCCAGAGATGCAGTTGTTTTAACATTTGAAAGTTAATTGATTTCTTTATGACATTAATAGAATAAAATAGAAAAAAATGTGTTTATTCTAATAGATGGTGTAGTAGTCCATTCTCACACTGCTATAAAAAAACTACCTGATACTGGGTAATTTATGAAGGAAAGAGGTTTAATTAACTCACAGTTCCACATGGCTAGGGGAGGTGCTCAGGAAACTTGCAATCATGGTGTAAGAAGAAGCAAGGTACATCTTACAGGGTGGCAGGAGAGAGAAAAAGCACAGGGGAAAGTACCATTTTTAAACCGTCAGATCTCATGACATGTTGAGATTACAATTTGAGATGAGATTTCAGTGGGGACACAGAGCCAATCATATCATTTCCCCCCAGCCTCTCCCAAATCTTGTATTCTTTTCACATTTCAAGATCAATCATGCCTTTTCAACAGTCCCCCAAAGTCTTAACTCATTCCAGCATTAGCTCAAAAGTCCAAGTCCAAAGTCTCATCTGAGACAAGGCAAGTTCCTTGAAAATTTTCCAAGCCTTTATACTGTGCTTCCCTTTTAAACATAAGTTCCAATTTCATACAATTGAGCAATTTCAGAAAAAGTCAGGTCACCTCTTGAATGTTTTCCTGCTTAGAAATTTCTTGTACCAGAAAATCATCTCTCTCAAATTCAAAGTTTCACAGATCTCTAGATCAGGGGCAAAATACCACCAGTCTCTTTGCTGAAGCATAGCGAGAGTGACCATTGTTCCACTTCCCAATAAGTTCCTCATCTCTACCTGAGGCCACTTCATCCTGGACTTCATTGTCTGTATCACTATCAGTATTTCATTCAAAGCCATTCAACAAGCCTCTAGGAAATTCCAACCTTTCCAGCATCTCCCTATCTTCTTCTGAGCCCTCTAAACTATTCCAATCTGGGGCTGTTACCCAGTTCCAAAGTCATTTCCACAAATTCAGGTTATCTTTATAGCAGTACCCCATTCTGCTGGTAATAACTTTCTGCATTAGTCCATTCCCACACTGCTATAAAGATATTACTTGAGACTGGGTAATTTATAAACGAAAGAAGTTTAATTGACTCACAGTTCCACATGGCTGGGGAAGCCTCAGAAAACTTACAATCATAGCAGAAATTAAAGGAGAGCCAAGTACTTTCTTCACAAGGTGGAATGAGAGAGAGAGAGAGAGAGACAGAGAGAGAGAGAGAGAGCAGGGAAAACTGCCACTTTTAAACCATCAGATCTCATGAAACTCACTCATTATCAAGAGAACAGCATGGGAGAAACCACTCCCCAATCATCCAATCACCTTCCACCAAATACTGCTCTGGACGTGTGGGGATTACAAGTCACAGTGAGATTTGGGTGGGGACACAGAGCCAAACCATATCAGAGGGAGAAAAGGTTTTGATAAAAGTTTTCCCTCTTTTATGACATTAGCTTTCAGAAAATTAGAAATAGAAGAAATCTTCCTCAATCTGATGAAGAATTTCTACAGGAAGCCCACAAGTAGTATCATGATAAATGCTAAAACTTTGTACAATATCTCTTCAAAAAGAGTTATAAGGCAAGATCAAAGATAAGAAATCCCAAGATTGCCACTTCCATTCAATATTGTATTAGAGGTGTTCACTAGTGGAATAGGCAAATAGAAAAAATAAAAGGCACACAAATTAAGAAAAGCAAAAGTTATCCCCATTCACAGATAATGTAACTGATGTGCAGAGTATCCAAAGGAATATGCAGATAAACTATTAAAACTAATATTTGAATTTGTTATGATTGATATACAGGGTAAATTTACTAAAACTGATTGTGTTTCTATGTGTTAGCAAGGTGGCATGCAAAATGTCAAGAGTCAGCACATTAAAAGCTACTTGAAGTCATTATAAACCAAGAGAAAAAAAGTCAATATCAGAGTTAATACTATTACAACCCCACCAGAAGAGCAAAAATTAAAACAAAATGAGAGAGAAACTGACTAGTGTGGGTGAGAATGTGAGCAGAGGGAACTGTCATATATTGTTGCAGCAATGAAAATGGTACTACCACTTTGAAAAAAAACTGTTTGGAAATTATTGATAACAGGCTTATGAAAAAAGTACATACTAATTGGTATCAGGGAACTACAATAATAATGAAATATCGTTTCAGAAGCTTTCACAAAAATTTAAAAATCTGACAGTATAAAACAATTTTATTATATAAGAATATAAGGAAATATAAATAAGTACAGTCATGTTGAAGAGAAAGTGAGGAATATGCAAGAAATTGACAGATATTTTCAATCTATCAAAAAATAATTCTGCTTTTAAGTGTAAACCATAACAAACCTTAAATGTATGTAGGTTTATAGTAAGTAGATGTGGTCTAAGGAAACATGTACTAAAACTTTTTGGTAATTCTTTTGACAGTTTTGATTTTCCTGTTATATAATTATCTAATTTTTATTGAAATGCTTGCCATGTCTTACTATATGTTCTAGAATTTTTAAACTATTATTACTTCTCATTTATCTTCATGTCATTTGCTTCTTCCTATCTAATCTTGTTTGTGTGTGCATTTTCTCTACGTTTTTATGATCAAGCTTGAGATTTACATAGTTTGTTCATATTTTCATTAGCATTTGGATTGATAACATTCCTAATTACTTAATATTTTCAAAATTATGATTTTTTAATTTTTCAATTGTTATTTTCATAGTTTCTTTTTATATTTCTTTAGATTTAAGATTTTAGTACATGCACTTAAGTTTAAATATTAGCATTTAATCCCTGCTTAGTTGCATTGCTCAAATTTCAATTTGTAGATGTTATTCATTATTCAACAACAATTGCAACAACAACAAAAAACAACTCTACTTTCCTATAAGACAAAAAGAGAGAAGAGTTTCTATATTTATGATAGTGTTATTTTTTTCCCCTTTCACCTTTGCATGATTTTGACATTTTACTGAGGCTTCCTTAATCCTAGGAGTGTCACTGTGGACTGCACTAAAGCTCTGCATGCTGGTTTTACGCTTATTTAAAAAGGTGATTGAAATACACTGTCATCTAGGGTCAGGTCTTCTCTAATTAGGCAGAGACATCTGGGCTCCCTCAAGTGTCTATGTTAAATGGTTTATTATTAATTTTGTATGTTAATGATTTGGAACCCTTTAATTTTATGAAGCCAGGAGGATTATTATTTTTGCCAGTGACCCACATTACATGAAAAAAAATTGCTGTAAATTATTTTTTTGAAATAGAACATTGATGTAATATGAACGTCGCTTAAAGTTACATAGCAATGTTTTATAAATTAATCCAATGATTATTGTTTAAATCAATACAGAATAATCTTGCCAAAAAAAAACAAATGAATTAATTAAATAATTTGCATAACCAATGCCAGAATAGTTATCTCATCAAAATAAGTAATTCTAGTTAGCAAAAAATTAAAACATAAATAACTTAAAACAATACACAGTAAATTTGATTTTTTTCCCAAAATATTTAATAAAAGTTATACATTATATTTATAAGAGATTCAGAACCAATGTTTCAGGAATGGCTATCAATGGTAAATTGCAGTTTAGAATATTTATTCTTGAATAAACACTGCTTGAAGGTTATTTTATATCTGTCAACAAAATTTGCTTAAAAATTTTCAAGATCACCCTGAGAATATGCCCTAGCAGGCTATTGTTTATGTATATAAATGTATAAATATAATACTGAGTTATGTGGTTGGAACCAAGATGTAGTTTAGTATAATAACCCCATGAATCATTCACACTTTCAAAATGTTAATTTGCTTGAATTAGTTTTTCTGAATTTTCTTACAAATTATTCCGATTAGGTATAATTTACTACTTGCTACATCTCCAAGTCTCCATAAGATCAAGACCATAGATATTTCACATCCTCTATGCAGCAACTGGCACAGTTTCTCATTTTCAGGTCATCCTTCTTTGTCCTTTGATTTTTCTCTAATTTGTACATAGCCAATACATTTTCATCATTCAATGTAATTTAGTGTCTACTAAGGAGAAACTAAATATCCTTTGTTTGAAACTTGATATATGATTGCATTTGTTATTGCCATTTTTAAATAAAATTTTTCACATTACTTAGCAACTCTAATCTTACGGCAGATGCAGCCAATATAGCATATAGAAATAAATAAAAGCATCAATGTGCATTCTTCTCATGTAAATGTGTTATACATCAGAGATGCTGCCAACTCTTACTCATTTTCAACCTTAAATTAAATGCAGAATGTGGCTGGCAAATTATGTCTTAAATATCTGACTCAAAATTTCAGTAGATATTCTATCCCATTACGTATATTTAGATATCCATCTGGTACATGGTATTTTTTTTTTTCATGGCCAACCTCAGGATTCAGACTATATTGCTTCTATTTCAAAATAACTATATCAAAGCTCATGGTATTCTTATATTAGCAGTACCATGAAACTCTAAGTTTCCACAATTATGTTTCCAAATATTTGGGGGAAATCTGAATTGTCAAATTCCTTAGAGCTCTCTTATGGCTAAAATAAGTTAACTATATTATATATAACTTACATATAACTTTCAGCAATTCTAAAGTTAATAAAACTGGGTTTTGGTAGATTGCCACACGAACTTGTACTTTTAGAAGTGTAATTAAGTAATATATTTGCTGCAGGGAGGTTACCTGAAATAGAGTAGTGGAGGCCAAAGCTGAGTTAAAGCTTTATTGGGGAATGTAATGCTAATGAAACCAGGGGCAAAGAAAGGAAGAGGCAGCCAATGGAAGAGACAGCTGAGGAAAGAGAGAAAATATCAGAGGCACATTTCCCAGCTGGCCACAGGTCTCAAAAACCAAACTGACTGCTCTGTCCTGGGGATGTCCTAGAGATAGTCCAAGTGAAATGCCCTCGTCTTGGGATTTTTCTTTTGGGGGTGGGAGTGGGATTGCAACAAACCGTGAGATATTTGCTAATTGAACCTCCTGTTCTCCTCCCTCTCACCATCAAAGTTGGCTGCATAATCATTATCATCACTACAATTCTGACTTGTGGTAGCTGGTCCTGCCAGGCCACTTCAGGAGGAAGAAGCCACAGCTTTAACCACTTCAACCGGGCAAGTCTGTAGATCTGATGGCTTCTCATTGTCAGTCATTAGTACATGGGTGTATTAGTTATCTACTTCTGAGCAATAAATTATCCCAAAACTTAGTGGTTTCAAGCAGCAAATATTTATTATGTTAGCTTTTGGAATTAGGACAGTCCAGTTGTTGGCTGGGGCCATTCTTCAAGGAACATCCAAATGTATTCATTTATGTTTATTAAATGTATATGTGTTCCTCTTTATTTTCTTCCCCACTCAAATGGTGTGATCTAATTGGGAAATCGGTGCAAATGTAAGTAGCTAAACACGAAAACAACATCTTTGTTAACAAAAATACTAAGAGCTTGTATTTATGGTCTTGTGTGTTGTATCATTTCTCTAGAATTAGGCAGTATTGGTGAACTAATTAATCATCAGCAGGGTTGGAAGATCATAGACTTATACAACCAAGTGTATTCATAGCTGAAAGTAATTCAGAAAATAGGCTATCTGCAGCTAGGACAGACCCCTATTAGAAGAGTAAAAAGCAGAAATATGTAAGCTTAGTTCCTTCCTCATTCCAAACTCAGCAGTAATCTAGGTCACTCTTCCAGTGGGTGAGATGGTGGAAAGTCATAGGGAATGCTACTAATGGCCAAAGGCTGTAGCAGTACAGGAAAGGAACAGAAGGAAAAACAATACTTGCATTTAATAAAGGAAAATGAATAAATTTAAATGTTGCAATAAGCACAGTTCATAAATTATGAGCATTGGTAAAAATATGATAAAATTGCTATTAATTTTTACCAAACCAGAATACTACCTAAAATTAAAGATCATGAGTTTTTATCAAGGTACACTTTTGGAAAAATCTCAGTGAGAAAGGCAAATTTATATGACATAACTAATGATGCATTCTGTGCCTTTCTTATTGGTTATTTTTGAGCTGTTGGCATCTCCGTATAAACTGGTAGAACTGAAAGTTAAGATTTGTGCTTACTAATGAAGAAGGGATTATATGCAACAAGTCAAGATTAAATGGCTTACCAAGTCTTTATGAACCTAGGTAATTAATAATAATTTGCTATAAAGAAATAGAAGTTAGCTAATGAAAGTTTCATATTACTTTCCATTAAATATAAGTATTCAATACAGTCATTATTTCACTTTGTTGTGAATTATAAGCCCCAACAACATGTTTCAACGAAATTAAATCATTTTAACAATGTTCTTTTCTTGCATTAATGTAACCACCTGGTGGCACTATTGATTAAACTTGGAAAAACATTACATTTTTGATGAGTCCTTTTAAGAATATTTTTTACATTAAAATTGCAAATTATATGTGATTTCTGTTACTATTTCTTTATTTGAGTATATCAAAGATGGAGGGCTGTTGCTGGAAAAACATGTTGAAAATTATTTGAAATTTCAAATGTAAAGAAAATCCTACTTATCTTCTACATCTGCAAAAGTCAAGGACTTACAAATGATTGTGGTACTATTCAGAAAAGTGAATATAAAGATGAATATTATGTACTTAGGATTTCTATATTTAATTGGTGAAATCATTTCAAATGGGATTTATGTATTAAAAATCAGACAAAAACTATGCCTCACTTTCTTTGGTGATCATCTTTGTGATTTGATTTCAGATAGCATAGCAAGAATAACAGTACTCTCTGAAGTAGAGATACCTGCATCTCAAATATAATCTTACACAAAATTCATTTATCTATAAAATTCTCTTACAGATTCATTTATAATCTGGTTGTATGCCTGCCGGAAATATAAAGGATTATGATGAACTACAACAGACCTTAATATTTTTGCTCCATAAATTATGGAAACTAACAAATTATGTGCAGGATGTATTTATAAACATCAGAAGATTTTAAAGTAAACTATTCTTCATGAAAGCAGAAAGGAACAGGATATCAGTTTACTGAGACAGCTTGGAACTCATTTGAGATATTAAAAGGAAAAATTACCGTAAAACACTAGGAAAAAAAGATCTTAATCATTATTTGAAAGTAATCAAGTTCTGAACCAGAGGAAAGATATGATTGTCTCGCATTGATAAAAACTAAAATATATTGGTCATTTTAAGTTATTACATATCAATAATTTTCTAATTTCTGAACTAAAATTCTAAGTTTTAACTATTTGTACACAGTTGATTTGAATCAAATATTCCCTTATATTTCCTTTTTGGAAGGATTTAGTTCATTTATATGTTAAGGTATATAAATTTACATCTTGAAAGGATTTAGTTCACTTATATATGAAGGTGTATAAATAGGTTTTTATAATTAGTAATTATTTTGAGCCATATATTTTTAATACTGTTAAAGAAAAAATATTTTCTGAACTGTTGTGTGATTGAAAAGATTTCAACTAATTCTGTGAAGAATCATAACAAGTAAAAATAAATGACTTCACCTACTAAAATGCGTGGAATATTTTCATGTGTGCTCGTGTAGTGCTGCTGTAGACAGCTAAAGTCAGAATGATATATTTAGGTTACATTAGTCTGGGCATTGGGTTCTAAAGAAATTCTAAAGACTTAGAAAAGGAAGAAAGGCTCATATTATGAATATTTATTATGTATAAACTATTATAGTTATAGATTAAAGTAGTCTGAATAAATCTAAGAAAAACTGAGGTCCTGGTTAAATTCCTAAACTTACCTACACACATACACATTTACACACTCCACTAAAGTCAGAAGGAGAAGCATGTATGATGATTTGAAAACATTTCTCTTTCTTCTTTTGGTCTATAAAGACATATATGTAAATTTTGACTTAGATAAGTTTACTATTGAAGGTTTATTTTACACTTTTGTCTGTAAGGTTATACACTGCGCCCCTAAATTTTAGATGTTTGTTCTACTGTGACAATCACTGTATAATTATTCTTGCCTTTATTGGAAGGAATAGACAACTGAACTGTGGTTTGTAGAGTTCAATTACAGACACAGACATTATCAAAACCAAAGAGTAAAACTAAGAATAATTCTTACATGATGTACTAAGTCCTCTGCCATTCCTATTTTCAGATACATGGATTGAACTACATATTTGCTAAGATTAAAAAATTACTCCTAATCATAACTCGATTGATTAGATTGATATACCTCATATACTCAATGCAAAAAAAAAAAAAAAAAAAGTGCAGAAATCAAAATTTGGCAGACAAATTATTCCATTATTAATAGTATTTTGAAAAGTTCTGGTCATAGTAAATTCACAGTTATTCTTTGAGATTATATTAGCCAGTCCTGAAATAAACACAACCAGCAGGAGGTATGTGTACAAATACGTATTTATACACACATTTATAGATATATACACATATTTGGAGAGAATGAGGAATTGGCTCATGCGATTAAGGAGCTAAGCTCTGTGATCGTCCATCTGTTAAGCTGAAGGCTCAGGAAAGTTGGTCGTGGAGTTCAAAGGCCTGAGAGTTAGAGGGTCAATGGTGTATATTCTAGTCCAAAGTGAAGGCATGAGAACTTGGGTCTTCACGGACAGAAGATCGCTATTGAGCTCAATCAGTCCAGCGGAAAAAAACTTCAAACTCCCTTTATCTTTTTGTTCTGTTCAGGCCCTCAATGGAGAGTGTGACGCCCAGCCACCCTGAGGAGGGCTCTCTGCACTCATTTGGCCAATTCACATGTTAATCTCTTCTGAAAACACCCTGACAAACATACCTAGAAATAATGTTGAACCAAATATCTTGGCATTCAGTAGCCCAGTCAAGTTGACACCTAAAATTAACCATCACAGTCACTCTTTTCTGTGAAGGACAGAGCTACATTCTCAAGTTGAAACTCAAAAACAGACAATACATACATATGTTCTTCATAATATCCTCTTATGCCTTTAAATGTTATGGCCATGCATTGGCTACGCTATGAATACTATGTAATATTGCACAAGATACACAAAGTTCAGTTAGAAAATATAAGAAAAAATTTGACTTAACTGGAATTCTTAACTAGAATTTACTTTACTTAACTAGAATTCTTTCTTCCCCACTGATTTGTTACTAAGGAGATTAATGTTGTGTAAAAATTAATAGTGGTAAATGCTTGTTCAAAAATTTTATAACCTAAAGATTATAATTTATTGAATATAATTTATAATGTATAATGTATAGGTTCATTTAAATGACTACAACAGACACTTGTAATTGTTCCTGCTTCTTGTCTTTCCATACTCCAGATTAATAGGAAAGAAACACAGTCATCCATGACTGCCTCCTACTCCTTAAAATTCAATAGACTTCTGAATTAACCACAATCCTCACTGCCTACTACCTTAGTATTTATGCTATCTGCCTCATATATAATTCTTCCTGCAGTTACCCTTCACATGGATAACTGCATGCAATTTTAACTAGTACTTTTTCTGTGCACTTAACCCTATTTTTCTACCTCCAAGTTTTTCTCTTTCAATTGGTCCATGCTGGAATGCCCTATTTTTCTTTTCTGTCTATTGAAACCAATGATTGTAGGAGACAATAGCTGGTTTTGAGTCTTATGCAATTTTGGAAAGAAATGCTTTTGACTAGATCTGATGATAATATAATGCTTGTAATGCATAAAATACCTCTGCCAACTTTCTTTTTACAAAGAAGCCTAAGTTTCCTAAGCTATCTACTATTCAAATTTTCTTTACAAATTTTACAAAAGTAAGCAGCAAAGAAATGTGTTATTACTAAGGAAAAAAAATTCAAGCCACAAAAGCATGATCCATCGAATGCTCCACTCACATTTCACAACTACTTTCTTCCCTATGTAGCAAACTTTCCCAATATACTTTTATTATATTATGATTCTTCAAATTTAATTTTTTTACTACACCAAAGTATATGTAACATTGTTTCTCAGTGACCTTGTAGTAACCTATCAGTAAATATGTACCAAAAAAGGGTGAATAAATTCCAAATTTATGTCTAGTTGACCTTCTCTGCAGTTCTTGAATTCATTTATTTAATTAACAAACATTTCATGCATACTCTGTCCCAGGCACTGTTTTAGGTGCTGAGGCAATATTAATGGTGCTTACATTTGCAGAGGAGAGCACTCTATGAGTTTTAGATGATATATCCTGGTTGATATATTTTGGATTAATATAAATGTTTTCTTGCTCAATAAGGCCACCGTCGTATTCTTTTTAAAATTAAAATATGCTTACCTTGAGCCAAGGAAATAGTATAACTCATATGGCAATTAAATGTTGCTCTTAAATCAAATGCATTGCATTCAGTACCTAAAGTTATGAAACCCTTTTATTTTCTAGACACTTTAAGTTAATGTTCAGGCAGGAAAATGCTCTGGTTTTATGGATATCAACCCCCTCAAGCAATCCAGACTCAAGAGGTTTCCCTGTGAGAGAGCACTGCAGCTGTGATTTATTAAATTAAACATGGTTCATGGCAATTAGCCATGGAAGTTTCCTTTGGGCCACTCTTCTGATCACAGAGAAATATGACACAAACGGCTGGAATTTCACTGACGGAACTGCCACTTCCCTACAAAGTTTCTGCTCCCCAGAGTTCACCTGCTAGCTCTCATCGTTCTCAGGGCTATGATCGTCCTCAAAATTGTATCTACAGTATTTTTCACTACTTTTTCAGTTTTATATAAGGTAAAACTTCCATTAGCTGAGCTTTGGATATTTTTTTTTCACTTTGTTTTATTTTTGAGACAGGTCCTTGCTCTGTCACCCAAGCTGGAGTGCAGCGGGATAATCATGACTCATTGCAGCCTCAACCTCCTGTACTTAAGTGATCCTCCAACCTCAGACCCCCAAGTAGCTAGGACTATAACCACACAACACCACACTCAGCTAATTTTTTTTTTTTTTTTTGTAGAGGTGAGGTCTCACCATGTTTCCCAGGCTGGTGTCAAAGCCCTAAGCTCAAGCCATCAGCCTGCCTTGGCCTCCCCAACTGTTGGGATTACAGGCCTGAGCCACCATGCCTGGCCCTTTGCATACTTTTGAGTTTTTGTTATTGGTTTTACTATTTGCAATGGTTTGGCTGGCGATGCCCAAATCCACAAAAGGATAAACGAAAATCTAAGCCATATGGTATAACTTGTAAGAAAACAAGAACTGGAATACTTATTAATAATTATCATTTGTTCTTTTCTACTTCACACTGGTTAGAAAACATTTTTGTTTCCTCTTTCTTTTGTATTTTTCACTGCAGCTGCAATAAAACCTTTCATTAGGTCTTGGCAATGCCATCTAATTGGTTGCATAGTTGCTACCGAAATGACAGATGCACTGCACCCTACATCCACATTGAACTTTTTTTCTTCCAGTCTCTATGCATTTGCACCTACAATTTTCTCTGCCTAAAATAGTCTTGCCCAGATACTCACACGGCTGCCATTCATTATTTGTTTTTCAGCTCAAACATTGCTTCCTTGGAGAGGCACTGCCATGCTATGAGTATATCCTATGATCACTAAGTAACTCTACTTACTTATTTTAAGTTTTACTGCACTTATTATTATAGGGAGCCATATCTCATTTACCATAATCCTATGTCCCCCACTGAATATAAGCTAAATAAGAACAAATCCTTATCTTTCATGTTCCCCAGGAAAGAGAGCCTGACACAAAGTGGATAATACCTAAATATGTACAAAACAAGTATATAAAACTGTCTCCAGAGATGCCAAATTAAAGTTGCTGAGAAGTCCTTTTTCTCAACTTTTGAATCTTTCAATAGTACAGACATAAGTGCACATTACTGATACTATTGTAGTGCAGACCTATCTGTTTTATGATATGGAGTTTTTAAGATTATTTTGCTACTGTGAACTTAGAAAGCCAAGAATATTGGGATTTATTTGGAGATATTAGGGGAAAGCACTGGTACTCATATATCCTCTAACAGGAAAACTCAACAATCTTCTGTGTAGAAACTCTGCCTTCCTTGTATGTTTATAATAATTAAAGAGATCTGTAAACAAGCCGGGAGAAGGACTAGAAATACTCACCTAACCAATCATATAAAAATACTCATCCCCAGTGATCATGAGATGATAGATGATGCTCAAAACATCCTTCCATCCAATATCAAATATATTCCTTTTTATGTTTCTCAATTCTTTTTTTCCTTTTCTTGCATTTTTAAACACAAGCTAATTTAGAAGAGTTTTAGAGTTAAAGACAAAATTGTAAATATAGCACAAATAGTTACCACATGCTTGGTACCCAGTTTTCTCTATTATTGATATTTTACATTAACATAGTACATTTGTTACTGTTAATGAACCAATACTGATAAAATAAAGTCCATACTTCACTTATATAGCTACTCTTTACTTACATGTTATTTTTCTCTTCTAGAATCCCAACTGGGATACAACATTACATTTAGTTGTTCTATCTCCTTAGGCTCCTTTTGGCTATAATGTTTCTGACTTCTCTTGTTTTTGATGGCCTTGACAATTTTGAGAGTACTTGTCAGTTACTTTGTAGAATGTCCATCAAGTGGCATTTCCCTGATGTTTTCCTCTGCATTAGACTGGTGTTATGGATTTGAGGAGGGAAGCAAACATAGATAACCTACTTCATCACGTCATATCAGGGATGCATACTACCAACATGACATCAGCGCTGATATTATTCTTGATCGCCCGCCTGAAGTAGATTTTCCCACTGTAAATTTCTTCATTGTACCCTCTCCACCCAGTCACTATATGCAACCCACACTAAAGGCATGGGGTCCAACACTTCAATAGAGGGAGTTTTACTCCTCCTTTTTGAGAGATGACTGTCTACATAAATTATTTGGAATCTTTTGCATGAGAGACTTTTGCTCTCCCATCTTTATTTCTTTATTTATCTATTTAACCTTTTTTTTTTTTTTTTTGAGACGGAGTCTCGCTGTGTCTCCCAGGCTGGAGTGCAGTGGCGCGATCTCGGCTCACTGCAAGCTCCGCCTCCCGGGTTCCCGCCATTCTCCTGCCTCAGCCTCCCGAGTAGCTGAGACTACAGGCGCCCGCCACCACGCCCGGCTAGTTTTTTGTATTTTTAGTAGAGACGGGATTTCACCGTGTTAGCCAGGATAGTCTCGATCTCCTGACCTCGTGATCCACCCGCCTCGGCCTCCCAAAGTGCTGGGATTACAGGCTTGAGCCACCGCGCCCGGCCTCTATTTAACCATTTATATCAGTATGAACTTGTGAATATTTATTTTAAAGTTTGAGTTAGAATTCAAAATACTGCTTTTTGTACTTTGCTGCCCAAAATGTTCCAGCTTTGGTCACTGCGAGTCCTTTCTACAGGCTTCTATCTACATTTGACATATCCTCTTCACTTTTTTGTTGTTGTTGTTTGATTACTTTTTTTTTTTTTTTTTTTCCCAGAACTGTCTGCTATTACAATATGCTCCAGGGTCGTCTTGTGTATTTTCTGCCCCAGTCTCAGGATCAGTTGTATCTCCAACACATTCTGGTTCTTTTTGTTGGAGAATGATATTAGGAAACAAGATTTGGGCATCAGCTGTACTTGTTGCTACTGGGATAGCATTGCTTCTAGGCCTCCTCAGTTAGCATGAAAAAAGAAAAAGATATAGATATATGTATATATACACACACAAACACACACATGTCTGGAAATTTGTTTGTCTATAACCAAGAATATCTACATAAAGTAAGCATGAGTTCATGCTGATGACTCCAACTGGAATACAATACTACTGGGAAATTCTAGCCTCCTCTCCTCTCTTTGGTTATCTTTATGATTCCAATAGTGAGAAGCTTGGCACACTTCATTTACCATCCATCAACTTATTATATAATTCTGATGTATATGCATTTAGTACTATCAGATTTCAGGGTTCTGATGCTTGCTTTGTATTCTCACGAAGCTAATACAGATACTGCAACTTTCTTTTGATTATTGTTAACATGTTATACCTTTTTCTATTTGTTTGTTTTTAGAAAAAGAAAACTGCACCTTCATATTTAATGATTGTATAACACTTACAGCAGTCTTGTTTGTGTATTCCTTCTGCGGATTTGTCTTTTAATCAATGTATTTAGATCATTCACATTTAAAAAGATTAATGATGTTTTTGGATGAATATCTACATTGCTGTAACCGTTTGCTACTTGTTAGATTTTTTTTTGCCTCCCCCACCACCATTTCTGTCTTTTCTCATTTTCACAGAGCATTTTACAAGCATCCATTTATGTATTTTCTTAGCCTAAGAATTACATATCTTTTAATTTTTTAGAGATTCCCACAGATTACAATATAAAGTTTTAAATAATTAAATCTAAGTTTAAACAATACTATACTGCTTCCATGTAGTACGGGTTTCTAATAACAGAATAGTCCCAATTCTTCTCCTACATTCAACATGTCATGGATACCATTCATTTTACTTTTCCATATAATACAATTACCCATTACATTATTACTATAATTTCTTTTAACTAACGAGTATCTTATAGATTATTTAAATTTAAAAAAAATGTATTTTCACTAATATCTTATCCAGCATTTTGCTTTCCGTAGTGCAGATCTAAGTTTCTGACCTTAATCATTGTCAATCTCAAGATGATTTCCTTTTAAAATTTCCTGCTGAGCAGGTCCGTGGGCCTTAAATTCCCTCAGTTTTTGTTTGTTTAAAAGTATCTTTATTTCAAGTATACTTCAGAAGAATTATTTTACTGGCTTGAAATTCCAAATTACTGTGTTTTCTTATTTCAACGCTTTAATTATTTAACTCTATTTTCTTCTCTCTTGGGCAGTTTCTGAAGACACAACTGTACTTTTATCTGTGGTTTTCTAAATGTTAAGTTCCCTCTCCTCAGCTTCTTTTAAGATTTTCTTCTTTTTTTCTGTAAATATATATTTTTTTTTTTTTTTTTTTTTTTTTTTTGCAGTTTGAATAGTATATGACTAGGTGAAACTTTTTGGTTTTTAATCCTTCTTAATGTTCTCTTGGTATTTTCTACCTAGATCTCGTTTGGCAACTGTCATTAATTTTGTAAACCTCTTAGATTATTACTTTTTTTTTTTTTTTTTTTTTTTTTGAGATGAAGTCTCACTCTGTCACCCAGGCTGGAGTGCAATGGCACGATCTCGGCTTAATGTGACATCCATTTCACAGGTTCTAGCAATTCTCCTGTCTCAGCCTACTGAATAGCTGGGACTATAGTCACATGCCACCACATCCAGCTAATTTTTGTATTTTTAGTAGAGTCAGAGTTTCATCATATTGGTCAGACTGATCTCAAACAGATTATTACTTTAAATATTTCTTCTGTTACTTTTCTGTCTTTTCTTTCTGGTAGGCCAATATGCAGAAGAAAACCTTTTAAAATTGTCTCTCAGGTCTTCAGTGTTCATTTTCTTTTAATTTTAGTTATTTGTTTATTTACTTATTTATTTTTGTCATTGCATTTTAGTTTGAGAAGTTTATATTGACCTACATTCAAGCTCACGGAGGCATTCCTTTTGTGGCCACTCTCTGACTCCTGATGAGCCCATCAAAGCTATTCTTCAATTTTGTGAGTGTTTTTTATTTCAAATATTTCTTTTTGATTGTTTCGTAGAGTTGGCTTCTCTCTATTTACATTACCCATCTGTTCTTGCATGGTGTCCACTGCTTTGTTAGAGGTTTTAAGACATTAATCATAGATATTTTAAATTTCCTATCTAGTAATTCCAAAATCTGTGCATATCTGAGTCTGCTTCTGGTGCATGTTTTATCTCGTTAGACAGTTTGTGCTTGTCTATTAACATGCTTTCTAATTTTTGTTGAAAGCCATAATGTTTCAGGCAATAGGAAGTGAAGTATACAGGTCTTTAGCACTTTAGGATTGGCCGGGTGCTGTGGTCACTTCTGTAATCCCAGCATTTTGGGAGGTCGAGGCAGGCGGATCACCTGAGGTCAGGAGTTCAAGCCCAGTCTGGACACCATGGAAAAACATCATCTCTACTAAATATTAAAAAAAAAATAGCTGGGCATGGCGGTGGGCACCTGTTATCCCTGGTTACATTATAATCCCAGCTACTTGGGAGGCCTAGGCAGGAGAATCACTTGAACCCGAGAGGCAGGGGTTGCAGTGGTGAGCCAAGATCATTCCACTACACTCCAGCCTGGGAGACAGAGTGAGATTCTGTCTCAAAAAAAAAAAAAAAAAAAAAAAAAGAATTTTAGGCTTTATAATAATAAAGCCTCCTCTGGCTAGGAGTTAGCTGTGTTTAATGTTTGCAGTCATTTCAGGAGTCAAATGCTTTACATTTCTCTAGCATTATTTTCGTTTCATCTGTGAAATTTGGGTTTCTTTAAGCTCTACCCTTAGAAAGAGTCTGCGTCTCTCAGCTCTTTTAGCTGTAAATCCTGTTATTATACTGGATCTCTGTTGACGTGGTGGTAAACTTGGTGGTAGGAGAAAAATGCTATAATCTTGTGATTAAATCTCAGTCTTTTAGTGGCCCTGTGACCTTCACAAATAATTCTCATTTTATTTTATTTTTGTTGAGATAGGAGATCTAGAGATGACTGGAGTAAATAAATGTACCTTTTCCTGGTAGGATAAGGCTCTAGCTATATCTTCTCTCCTAGATCATAGACCCTTGTTACTGACAACACTGTGGGGGCATTTCACAATAATTGTTTTCTTCCTCTTCCCCACCAGAGGAACAGGGTATGTTTCTCCGCTCTTCCTAGTCAGAATGTTTACCCCTTCCCAGGGGTTCCTGAAGTTAAAACTGGTGAAACTTTGGCAGCCTCTAAGTTGAGGATCCCAGAGTTTTGTGCTCACATTTAGCCCATATTCAATCTTCAACAATTTGTTAAAATTTACTATTTCATTGTTTCTACAAGTTTAGAACTCCACCAGCTTCTGTTTGAGTTCAACAGATATTGGATATGGCCTTCTGGAATCATCTATCTCTCCAGATTTCAGGATGGCAGTTGCCCCATGATCTCAGTTCTCCAAGGAGTCTCAGAAGTCACATATTTTCCTTAAGTTTTGTCTTTTCTTGGAAGGACAAGAGTGATGACTTGTAATTTTTCTTTTACATGTTGAAACTGAAGTCATGAAACTATAGTAACCTTTTGACATTATTATCTCATCATTCTCCTTGGTGTTAATAATACTGAATAAGTATATAGCAATAATTATTGGTTCTGAAAAAAATCAACTGTTTTCTTTGTGACTGAGATTAACATAGTAATAAAGATGGGGATAGAAGATATCCCTTCCAAGAGGCACACAGTTACATCTGAAGACATAAACTGATGCTCAGACAGTCACCATTCCAGGAGAGGTGTCATAAACTACAACATACGGCATAATTAATTATAGAAAATTGATGAATCGATTTAAAAGAATAGAAGGTGGTGCTGCTAAGATATGCATGCACACTTAAATGACAGTTACAAAAGTGTGCATATGCTTCTAGTTGAATTAAGCATCTGATTAGGTGATTATTATGTTGATTTGATTTGCTCAATTTGTGTCTTAAAAGACAAGATGCTAATTAAGACATTAAAAAATTTACTTTCGTAGTGCTATAGGAAAACCCCAAGTTAGAAGAGTCAAAACTTTGCTGTTATATTAGCAGTAGTGTATTAACAGTCTGAAGAAATGAAAGAGAAAAATAAATCATATTTTAAAAACGATATTTGAAATAGAACCGAAGACATTAGATTTTTATAAAAGAACAAAACAGCTTGCCCAAGTTCTGTTTTTACTGAACACAAGTATTTTTGAAAGTCTATCTTCATGTTTGCTTTTCAGTTTAAAGAGCCTGCTTTTATTACAATTTACTAAATTATCATTAAAATTAACCAATTAACCTTTCAATCAATAGCAGATGCTCCCTATCTCTATCCATGATTCATCCACACAGTGAACAATTTAACAAATATTCTATTTCCAATATCTTTAGCATGGAAAAAGAATAAAACATGGTCTGTTGTACCGTGATAGATAAATAAATATGAATTTTGTAAATTAGAACAGGCTTAGGCAATAAATAAAAAAGAGGAGGCATTCAGCATTATATTTGTCAAAACTCCAGCAAATTTGCTCAATCCACTGTTTTAAATAAATAAGAAAAGGAAGAAAACCAGGAATGAGTTGATTGGGAATTGTGGAAACAAACAGGTGAAATTGCAAGATAGACTTCTCTGTAACACAACTCAGCAACTAAACGATGTTATCCCAGTGGACTTAAGTGGTGGGTCTCTGAACTGAAGCAAACTTTTCTGCAACAAATTGTACTCTGAGGCTGGAGGAGGATTCTATTTGTTTCCAAGACAAACTAGACTGTCAGAAAGTTTTTGGAAGTAATTGGTCAGGATTTGGCCTCAATATAAGAAAAACTCAGATGAGTAAACTGGGGTCTGAGAAGAGGGCTGTAGTTGGTTCTAATACTATCTTATTATTGTGCTAAAGTAAAAAACACATCAAAATAAAAATGTTGAGCCTGCTTCTCACAGAGTCCTGAATAAGCAACACTTCAGGACTTTGTAGACTTAAAACAGTGTCATATAATCATTTGGCTATTTTTTTCAAATGTACATGAAATATCAGTACATTTAAATTGTTCGGTGGTTTCTCTCTTGGGTATACCAGGTGCTTTCATACTTCTGCTTGGATATATGGGAAGATTCAGCAGGAGCAGGACTACATTATTGCATTCCCACGCTGCTAATAATTTATAATGGTAATTTATAAAGGAAAGACGCCAAGAAACCTACAATCATGGCAGAACAAGAAGCAAACATGTCCTTTTTCACATAATGTCAGGAAGAAGTGCCAAGCAAAAGGAGAAAAAGCCTTTTATAAAACCATCATATCTCGACCTGGGCACGGGGGCTCACGCCTATAATCCCAGCAGTTTGGGAGGTCGAGATGGGTGGATCATTTGATGATTTGAGGTCAAGATTTCAAGACCAGCCTGGCTAACATGGTGAAACCCTGTCTCTACTAAAAATACAAAAATTAGCTGAGTGGTAGTGGCACACGCCTGTAATCGCAGGTATCCGGGAGGCTGAGGCAAGAGAATCGTTTGAGCCTGGGAGGCGGAGGTTTCAGTGAGCCAAGATTGCACCCCAGCCTGGGCGACAGAGTTAGACTTGGTCTCAAAACAACAACAACAACAACAAAAAACAAAAAGTCAGATCTCATGGGAACTCATTTACTATCACCAGAACAACATGAGGGTAATTGTCCCCCATGATTAAAAATTACCTTCCACCCTCCACCCTGTTCCATCCATGACGTGTGGGGATTACGGGAGCTAATATTCAAGGTAAGATTTGGGTTGGGACACAGAGTCAAACCATATCAATGACCAATGACTCATATAATACATTTAAGTACATCAATGTGATGTATGATATCATATATACATACATGGATGAGTATAAGCATTTTTTAAATGGAGATGCAATCTACGGTTTGTTAAAGCCTTCAAATCTTATATGAAAAAATACATTTTAATTTCAATAATAAGATTAGCAAGTCAACTTTTGTTAATACATGTTCCAGTGGCAATGAAGTTCATGCACCGTGTGGAAAGCATATTAGTGCCTGACACTGATTATTAAAGTTCGATGCTATATCTGATTCCATTTAATTATTCAGAAGCTCTGTAGCATGTAATAAGATATCCTCAAGTATAATTAGAAGCACAGCAATATCTTTTTAAAAAAAACTATTTGTAGAATCTTAACAGCAATTACTATAACATATAGGTTTTTCTAAACTTCAAGGCAGGTTTTTCTAACCAATTGCTGATTTCCTTTTTTGGATAGATGGGGTTTCTGCTTTTGTAAAATCAGTATATAAAGGCATCACCCCCCTCCACCAAAAAACATTTGCCTGCTATATAATTAATTATAATTATAAGCTTTATAATGATCTTTAGTCTAAACACAACTCACCTCTCACATGAACATTAAACACATTTCTTCAACAAACCTGTACTTAATAATGTAGCACAGTACCCTTAGCTTCTTTTAATAACATTCTATTTATAACACTTCACACAATGTGCCCTTCCTGTAAGTGAAGCATGAACACTATGTTAATTAAGTCATACTGCATAAAATAAACAACAAAATTATGTTTTTAATATTCTGATATAAACAAACTTGCATTTTTATAGGTTGGAAGAAAGTCATAAATACAAGGTTTATGATACTGATTCATTGTTTTTCAATTCAGGTACAAGTTTACTCTTAACAATAAGGTAACTTTTCAATTATTCAACACATTCACATCTTATACATGTTACGATGTTAGAGGTTTGACCAAGATCTTACCTAATGTTCTTAATTCCAAATAATGACTTGAACTACCGACTCTTTGACAAGTCTAAACTAAACTACCACTTTAGATGTTAATTGATTTCCTTATCTTATCTCTCCCAAAGGAATGCATAAGAGCAACAAACTCTGGTATTTTAAAACCTATTTTTGTGGTAATCCCCATAACATAAACCTGCTTTGTGAAAAGACAAACCAGATATTGCTAACATTAATCCCTTACTTTAGAGGAAAAAAGCTAACAGATAATATTTAAAATATAAGAGTAGAAAGCAATGAATTTGTTTGTGATTTCAATACTGAAGTCTTTGTTATTCATTTTTAAACTATATAGCTTTCTTGTAGGGAGAGCAGGTCCATTTTATGAAGGTAAACCTGGCACTCTATCTAGATACTCCAACCGTGAAAGCCAAATTTCAATCTCCAACTTCTCAGTGCAAATCCACCCTTCATTTGCTCTCCAATGTTGCCCTTCATAATGGTGACGAAACTTCCTTCTTAGAAACACTTTTGAGCATTAAAATTTACTCTGTAAAGGAGGACAGGAGACTCAGAATTTGTTAACTATACTTCACGATTGTACATAACCGGAAAATTACTGTATGGATGTCCAAAAGTTTGACTTTTGGATTTGAGAAATCTAAACTGGTAAAACCTATTTTAGCATAGTTGGGCTTGTTTGGAAAAGTTGGTGGGCTGGTTTGCAAATGTTGTTGGAAAAATAAGTTATGTTAAATCATTAGAGTTCAGATATGAAGGAAAAGATACATATTGACTTTCTAAGTGTAAGTAGCAGTATAAACTGTGCAAACCTACCCAGACAGTTAGGGGCTGTGCTTTTTAAAATCCTACTTCTTTAATTATTGGAGACAAGGGGACTTAATACCAGGAAATTTCTGTAAAATTTATGGCAATTCTAGGAGCATCGTAACATATATTCTCATTCTATTCAGTATTAAAATACACAACTACTATTACAGACATTTAATTAAATTTGGTTGATGTTGGAAAAGTGGTGTCAAATGTTACATTAAGTTATTTCCCAAATTGCAGCATTGTTTTCTTGAATTTAAGAGATACTATTATGGAATCACAGCTGCATTACCACCTGTGTGACTTTTGATTGAAATTAGGAAAGTGCTGAAGGTTTGTTTCAGTTATTAAACAATTTTTTTCATAAATCACTGACACAGCTGTGATGAGGTATACATACAGTAGCAAGAATTTTAAAAATGATGTTTTTCTTATTTTCCTTCTCAATTCTCATACGTTACACATGAGAAACATTAATAGGGTTATTTGGGAATGTTGTGGAGTTGTCAGTATTTCACTTCTTAAGAACACGAAATGTGTATTTTTTAAAAGGTGAACACTCAAGTCTGTTTATGGTGGGAAAAAGTGCAGTTTTGTGATTAATGGAGCATTTAGATTGTGAATACTACACAACAATAAGAATGTTTCACTTCTTTTTTTTTGTTTTATTTTTTCGAGACGGAGTCTCGCTCTGTCGCCCAGGCTGGAGTGCAGTGGCGCGATCTCGGCTCACTGCAAGCTCCGCCTCCTGGGTTCCCGCCATTCTCCTGCCTCAACCTCCCGGGTAGCTGGGACTACAGGTGCCCGCCACCACACCTGGCTGATATTTTGTAGTTTTTAGTAGAGACAGGGTTTCACCGTGTTAGCCAGGAAGGTCTTGATCTCCTGACCTCATGATCGGCCTGCTGGGCCTCCCAAAGTGCTGGGATTACAGGCGTAAGCCGCTGTGCCCAGCTGTTTCACTTCTTTTAACTTCTTTTATTACCCATTTTTCTCCACAAAAGTAATTCTAACCCTAAAATAATGTTTCTATAAATCTGTCACTGAATCAGCATGCTTTATTGGAGATGAAATAGAACAGGTTGATGCTCCAGTAATACAATCTAATAAGTCTTTAATTACTTTGAATTTCTTACCACTGTAGTCAAATCATGCCAGCAATTTAAATATTTCCATTGCTCAATATAAAATGCTGTCCAGGCAAATTAAAGAATAACATTAATTATATTCTTATATTTAAGTATTTTTCATATCTAAAGGTACTGAAATTAGCATGCCCTCTAGTTGAAACTTTAGTACTATTACAAGATAGACTGACAAGTCCAGTGTTATCTCTCTCCTATTGCACAACCCCCTGAAACAAGCATACCAAATTATATGAGGTTAAAAAATATCTTCTTGTTCAAAAATTTAACATTTTTTCACTTGAAACAGTGTAAACCTTCAAATTATAGCCATTGATAATTTATTAATGTCATAAACTTACAAGCCTGCACAACACACCCATGTAGGCATGTGTGAGCACACAAATGTGTACATTAATCTCTTTGAATATGTCAAGATTAAAGAAGTTGCAACAAAAGAATAAGGAAGTGGTTAAACATTTCTGGTGTTGGTATGTTTGTTTATTTAGTTTTCCTTAGTCCTTTTTATGTTGCTACTAAATCAATGTATCAGCCAGATTATAGCCTCAACTCTAATGATTTTGGGTGTAATGGAAGGTTTTACTATTTCAATCTGGATTAATTTAATAGCAGTACTCATGAGGCTATACCACTTATTTGAACATATTGATAAAGTCTCATTATAATTGCCCCATATCTATTTCTTGCAAGAGTTCCACAGTCTGCACTGTTAGTGTGGGAAATTATTTAGTCCTCTGAAAGTAGAATGGCACTGAGTTCTGTTTTGATAGTTGCCTTTTTCTTAATGTGTAAAATTCTCTATAAGGGCAGATCTATTTGTGTTGCTCCTGAAAACATTATACAACAGATTGTGGTGTCCATTAGGTGAGATGCAAAATGTCTTCATTTGACGTTTAATACAAAGTGAAATTCTTTAAAAATTGAATCATTTCAATAACCAAGTAATATGGAACAAATGGCATGAAATCTCTTCATTTAATCATCAAGAAGCTGACAATAGTCCATATGAAAAGTTGCTTCTATGACAAGCAAAGGGTTTGATGGGAGTTTGGAAGAAGCATTCAACATTTTGTCCTCAAATAAATGTCAACAATTTAGTATTAATGTGTCCCTTAATTATCAAGTTTTCTTTTTTTTATTGGATTGACTGGCATTCCCATTGGTATTACTAGTACAGTTGTGGTAGGGCAACTATTAGCTAAACATGGGTTATTGTTTATTGAGTTGAATTTCTATTTATTATGTAGTAGGAAAGATAAACTCTCACAGTTGATTAATATATGTAAGGGATTTAGCAATATATATTCATTGAACATTTTTTATTTACAATTTGACACAATTTTCTTGAGTTCTTATTCTGGCTATAGTACTATTACTGAATATTCTTCAGGCTAAATAGAACAATTCCCATCCCTTGCCTGCATGTACTAACTATTCTTTCATGAAATTCTAGTGCCTATATAGAGTTCTACCGTTTACATCAAGTAACTCATCTATTTTGCTTGGCTCGACTTTGCTTCAAACCAGCAGATTTCTCATTGGTAGAATTCAATGTTAAATAGTTTGAACATAACCTTGAAGTGAATTCTTTTCTTTCCTTGTACTCAATTACCCTCTTTCAGCTTTTCATAAAGGACTGTGCAAAGTTGCACTGTCAGTGCAGCCAAGACCAAAGTGATAGAAGTAGAAAATGCTCTGGGGAATACTGCAAATGCAATTTCTGCTTCTTGCTTGGAAGTTTGAAGCCAGCAACAGTATAATAGAAACCCTTTGCTTTCTGGATGATCCATTTACAGAGTGATAAGCACTGCTGTGGAGTTAATATCATTTCCAGAAGCAGACCTTTTCATACAGTTAACTATGTGTAAAATTGTCTTCCTTTTCTTTCTTATTTGATGTATATCCCAAATTTATAACCAGTCTGTCATGTACTACCACTAAACATTCTGATCTTCCTCTTAGTATTTGATTTATGATCACTTGAAAAAGAGATATGTCTAGAATGCTTTATTACATATATCTTCTTGGTACATTTTTGCTTAATTTTTTCATTCTAATGAGATTATTTTCAAATTCATTTTTCTTAATATTTTTATAATTCTAAAGTATGAAGTAATTTATCTGCTTTTTTTTCTATGAATATACTGTCTTAGTGTTTGTATATTTTTCTCCATAGAGCATCATTTTCCTTACCCATAGAGAGTAATATACTGTTAATAACTCTGTGTTGAAATGAACAATACTTTATATCTAAAGTCAGAGTGATCCTGCCCATGTTTCTCTTTTGTTACATTGTGTCAACTCAGTCTGTTATCAGTAAATCAACTTTGGAAATCTTAGCATACTACATAGTTAATTATTAACCTCATTACTTGCAAAGTTGAAGGTTACTATCAAAATTATTACTTTTGAGTAAGCCATTTATGCCTAGGCTAGCCAAATATAAAAGCTATATCATTGACCCAGTGTGGTGGTTCATGTTGGTAATCCCAGCACTTTGGGAGGCCGAGGTGGGTGGGTCACAAGATTAGGAGATCAAGACCATCCTGGCCAACATGGTGAAACCCCTTCTCTACTAAAAATACAAAAAAAAAATTAGCCAGGCGTGGTGGTGCACACCTGTAATCCCAGTTACTCAGGAGGGTAAGGCAGGAGACTCACTTGAACCCAGGAGTTGGAGGCTGCAGTGAGCTGAGATCGTGCCACTGCACTCCAGCCTGGGTGACAGAGTGAGACTCTGTCTCACAAAAAACAAAACAAAATAAAACTATATCATTTATTAAATTACAAATTGGGATGCTCTTCACATTGTTAACATTGATGATTGAATTTGTTTTTATACTGGTATCAATTTAATTCAGTAACTGTTAGATTTTTACAAATATGTGACACACATGTACCCTGGAACTATGTACATCTATTATGCATCAATCGACGAATAAATAATCAAATGTGTGAGATACACTATTTTTGTTTATCTTGTGTAACTATGCTATAAAAACAGAGCCTATCGCAATGGAAATGTGCAGCTACTTAGTAGTTGTTGCAATCTCTCACAAATTCTATATCCTCATGGAAAATCCTTGTTTAAAGAGAGAAACTTATATTTGAATTCTTAGTCTGCTGCACACCTGAGGATTAATGATTCGCTGAAACTTACTTGACTTCAATATTTCCACATATAAAATGTTGGTCAAAATACTACAATGATTAATTTTGCCTGTATTGGCAAAAATAAAATTAAAAAAAAGAAAATAATCACTCAAGCGCCTTAAACCTAATGGGAAATTATTGTCTTGTTGTTATAGGAGTACTTGTTCTAAGTGTGGCTTCAGAGTGATTGAATGCTGTGAGCTGTCTGCTTCATCAGGGACTCACTTTGCTTTCACTTTTTCTTTTGCATCACCATTTTAACATTCCATCTGTTTTTTTGGTTGTTTGTTTGTTTGTTTGTTTTGTTTTGAGATGGAGTTTCACTCTTGTCACCCAGGCTGGAGTGCAATGGTGCCATCTTGGCTCACTGCAACCTCTGCCTCCTGGGTTCAAGCAATTTTCCTGCCTCAGCCTCCTGAGTAGCTGGAATTACAAGTATGCTCCACCATGCCCGGCTAATTTTTATAGTTTTAGTAGAGACGAGGTTTCTCCCTGTTGACCTGGCTGGCCTCGAACTACTGACCTCAGGGGATCTGCCCGCCTCAGCCTCCCAAAGTGCTGAGATTACAGGCATGAGCCACCACACCCAGCCTCCATCTGGTTTTTAATTTAGTAACATTTACTGATTCAACATGATATAGCAATTTTGATATTTGATTTTTTGCTTCCTATTTTATAAAGTTGAAGAAACCCTTCCCAGAAGCCCTACAGAAAGTTCCTACTAATTACTCCCTAAACAGAATTGCATCACACATTTCACATCTAATCCAATCTCTCTGGCAGGTGTATTGAAACCACAGTGCTTAGCTGAGGTCAGTAAGGACTTGAGAGTGGTGGATGCCCAAACAAACTAGAGCCTCTGGCAGCAGAAACTAAGCAGGGATAGATGCCAGGCAGATAATTAGAAAGACACCCTACAAATATAGTAAGTTTGTTGTCCAAGGTAGAGTGAGTACATCCGTAAGTCACCCAGCAGGGTAGCTATCACATAGTGATGCTTAAAGAAAAAAGTAAACTTAAATTACTGCATTCTACCCCAATATATTGAACTTCTACAATGTTTCAGGTACCCTGAAAGCCACCAGCAACATAAATGTATTGAAGACATTTGCTGAAATCAAACACCTAATGATAGATGAGTCAAAAAACACAGTATACAAATAAAACATACAAACAAATGAACACACTGACTCACAAGTTAATGATACAGATGCTATGATAAAGGGAGATTCATACTGAAATGAACAAAAATAAGAGGGTATTAATCACAGATTTGGATGCAAGAGTGAGAAGCAAGCAGGAGTCAAATTTGAGTGAATACAGTGATGGTGTACTTTATTCTAAAAGTATGTGTTTGCCAGTCAGGGGAAGAAGAATACATTAGATTTTCTGAGGGAAAATCCTACACTATGAATTCTAGGGACAATCCTACTAATAGGAACATACAAGGAGAAAGGATGATTGTAGAGGCATGGGTCCCTGCCTCCAGTCATATTTGGTTAGCAGGGAAGGGCCTCAGAGTCTGGAGAAGAGGTTGTTTGTTTTAGGCTGGAGAATTTAAGCCGTATGACTGGTGAATTAATAACACTTCCCCACTGTTGTCTTGGGTTAGATGCAGTAGCATAATAAAATGGCAGTCCCTTGGCTTCCAGTCTATTTTGCCAACTGAATATTCATGGTTGGAAAACATCAGTGTCTCTTCTGCAGTGTTCAGGCACCAAGACCTAAGCGAACATATAGTATGGTAGACGAGGGACTTGACTTGCTACCTTCAACTCTCTAGTGAACTGGTTGCCTTACAACTTGATTGTTGCATTTTTTAATGGAGCAATTTGGGCAGCCAATCCATTCTTGGGCAAGATGACTTACCTCTCAAAGTGGTAGAACTGTGCTGTTCTAATTTACTCCGATTATTGCGTTGACTATGCTTTGTTACATTTCCTTTCCCATTCCTTGGAAAGGGTCTATAACTTTTGGGAAACTTAGTTTGAGAAAGTTAGTCTTCTCAAAATCAATGAGTTTAAAACTAAATTTGCTCAACCAATTGAATATCCAATCCTATTCTCTATCTCCAAATTTCAGAGAGGTGCCATACCTTAGGAAACAGTGATTGGGCATATGATAGTTATTTTCCTTTTATCTCAATTTCCTTATAAAAATGTTTTCAACATTTGGCGCATTTGATACTCAAAACGTAAAAAAAAAAAAAAAGATTAGGAAAAGTGAAAAATTTTTACCTGACTAGTGGTAAATTGTTGCCACTCTTGGCTGTTGTTGCTTACCTGATAATACTTTCCATGCAGTATGCTTGGTTTCTGGTTGCTCACATGTGTGCATTCTTAGAAAAACTCCATGTAAGGGATTTAGCCATTTCTTAGGTTCCTAAGTACCCTGACTTGACCTCTACCTCTTCTCAACTTCCACTTTTGTGTGTGTGTGTGTGATCTGGCTACTGCAGAGGGCCTTCTCTTAGTAGCATGCTCTCTTAATGTCTTGACTTAATGGCTAGCATGCAGTAACCAATGCATTCTTCTCTTATGAAATAAAGGCATTTAGGCTGACAAGGGAGAATCTTTTTTCTCCCGCTATACTTTTCCATTTGGCTTATCTCCCTGTTTAAATAATCACAAAAAAGTGGATCATTAATGCCACTATATAAATCAAAGAACCAAGTAGGACAATCGGACAATGAGACTCGGTTCTTTGGTTTATATATAGGATTTACATATATAGGGACTACTCTTCCCTCTGTATAGTCATCACCTGTCTTTATCAGGAATCCTACTATCGGTCGTCCTGGGGTTTTAATAAAGATCCTACCAATATGTATGTGACAAGATCTTGGCAGGTCTACTTAGAATAACAAGTAAACATACCCACTGCCTAGTTATGCCTTGAGTTTTAGAGCATAAGCTAGAATGGACTATCGTTTCAAAGTCTACCTTCCCTCAATAACGCGATTGCACAGTCACATCCTTTTCCATGCACCTTACTTGGGAAATAGTTCTCCACTCCTACAGTTAAAGTTTAGATACAGAATTTGCTTTGGGGATGAACATTCGAGAAGCAAGCCCAGGCTTGAAAAATTATTGTACTATTGCATCTATTCTTGAACATCTGAAATTTTTTTTTTTTTTTTTTTTTTTTTTTGAGACGGAGTCTCGCTCTGTCACCCAGGCTGGAGTGCAGTGGCCGGATCTCAGCTCACTGCAAGCTCCGCCTCCCGGGTTCACGCCATTCTCCGGCCTTAAGAGAAAAACATGGTTGATGTAATCTGTTTTCCTCAAGAGGGTAAAAAATTCTCAGGGAGCCGTAACTTGATCAGCTGAACTCTGACTAGTTTCTGCTAAGACCCCACGCACATGTGGTAGGACTACAAAGCTCAGCAGGGCCACCAAACTAAACTCATTCTGTATTAACTAACACTCATTTGATCTGGAAATTAATGAGAATAAATGATTATTATTTTAAGCATGACTTTTAGAATAATTAAGCATGCAGGATTTTTGTGGCCATAGCCAACTAACACAAGGATTTAATCTCAAGTATCAGGTCACAGAAAAAGTCAAATTTAGCAAAATGATATACTAAAATTAAAAAAATGATTATCTAATATATAACTTTCTTTTTCCTTTTGCACTCCAAAACTTATTTTAAAACTGAACAAACAATGATGAAATCAGGTTTTACGTTTTATTTTTTCATGAAACATGATTTGCTATCAAGTACATTTGCACTAGTACTGAGTTCGAATTTATTCAGCAATCCCATCAAGTATCTTTTCATAAGGATACACAATTCGCTGCATAGTTTGTCATTCTCTATGCAAAAATCCTCTGTAGTTAGAAACTTCACCTTCATTTTGATTACTTATTACAATTATTCCAACATTTATTTTCAGTTTGTTTTAAATGTACCTTAAGTGTTTCATTCTTTTTCAAATATAACAAATTTGTACCGCATGTAATATGTAATATTGAAAAGATTTGTAATTTTGGTAACATTTCAGTAATAGTGAAAAAATTGGCAAACTTAAATTTAGAAAATTCGAAGCAACATTAGGACACATGGTATATGTTTAACATTAAGTTAAATGAGGGTATTAAAAATATAAATATGGCCAGGCGCGTTGGCTCACGCCTGTAATCCCAGCACTTTGGGAGGCCGAGGTGGGCGGATCACAAGGTCAGGAGATCGAGACCACGGTAAAACCCCGTCTCTACTAAAAATAGAAAAAACTAGCCGGGCGTGGTGGCGGCGCCTGTAGTCCCAGCTACTCGGGAGGCTGAGGCAGGAGAATGGCGTGAACCCGGGAGGCGGAGCTTGCAGTGAGCCGAGATCGCGCCACTGCACTCCAGCCTGGGCGACAGAGCGAGAATCCGTCTCAAAAAGAAAAAAAAAAGATGTAAGTATGGCTTAAATAGGAAAATAGTATATTCAAAGCAAGAAAATATTTTTCTATTTTGTTGCAGCCATTTTGTAGTTTTTCTTGATAGCAAAGGTTTTCTGATTTCTGAGTTATTTTGTAGAAATTGGAATACATGTCACAGAGGAATTTTGGCCTCATAAAGTATATCAAACACTTTAGGGATCCTGTTTCATTTTTGTACTTCCTAGTCCTTTTAAACACAACCAACATGCCTTAGGGTTTTTCTTAAAAATCATTTTGAAAGTGTGTTTCTGTTATGAGCCATCAGTATGAAATACGGTTTTCTGATAGCATGATGGCTAAAATAAGTTTTCTTCTTTTTTTCATAGATGGATGACAGGTTATATATGTGAGGCCCCTTTATGTGTCTTTATGTCAAGAATTCAAACATGCTGTTGAGAAATGGTGCTTTAAAATGCAAACATGCAATATAGGTTCAAAAGATCTTTTACCATGGAAGGTTATTTAAGTATATTTCAAAATTAAATAAAAGGTAATTTGTGGCTCAAAGGAAACAGAAGTCAAATCAACCATTAAATTTCTGTTTAACTGATTAATGTATTTACATGTTATAATGAAAACCCAACATTAAACTTAATACTTTTATTTTTCACTTTACATGTAACATACATGTCTCAAGCTCTTTTCTTTTAGGAAGCTCTGATGATTTCGGGTCATGTTCCAGTCTATGTAATGTAATGTGTTAACAAGTACCACACTTTTCTGTAGATCTTGAGGCAATGGCGTGAAATTGCATTTTCCTATCACTTACTATGTATAATTATTAGCCCTAAGCAGCCAGTTAATATTTACATAGGATCCAGTGGCTATTCTTTTTCTGTTTCTTGCACTGCATGTGGGAAGGCATTCTCCTTCAATGCTCATACTGAGACAGGTCTTCGCTAATTTAGACAGTTTATTTTGCCAAGGTTGAGGACACACTCCCATGATACAGTCTCAGGAAATCCTGAGGACATGTGTTCAGGGTTGTCGGGGCACAACTTGGTTTTACACATTTTAGGGGGATATGAGACACCAATCAATATATGTCAGGAGTATGTAGGAAGTACACTGATTCGATCTGGAAAGGCGGGACAACTCAAAGCAATTCAAAACAAAGGCAGAAAGAAGCGATGAGGGGCTTCCAGGTCACAGCTAAGTGAGAGACAAGTAGTTACTGTTTTTGCATTTCTGATTAGCCTTTCCAAAGGAGCCAATCATATATGTACTTATCTCAGCGAGCAGAGAGACAGCTTTCAATAGAATGAGAGGCAAGTTTGCCATAATCAGTTCCCAGCTTGAATTTTCCATTTAGCTTAGTGATTTTGGGGGCCCAAAATATCCTGGGGGCCTAAGATATTTACCTTCCTCTGTATAGATAACATATAGATATATAATATGTATGTAAATGCAGATGTAACACACAGTAAACAGATAAGAACACTAAGAACAAGTCTGCAGACATAAATTCAGCCACTGAGATGATAATCAATTTATTAAAAAGTACAAGCTACCAAAACTCAACCAATATAAAGTAAATAATTTAAATTCCCTTGTAGCAATTAAATAAATTGAATTTGTGCTTCAAAATTTCTTCCAAAAATGTATCTCCAAATTGAATTTGTACTTCAAAATTTCTTCCCAAAATATATCTCCAGTTACTAATGGTTGTACCAGAGAATTCTTTTAAAGCTTAGAGAAAAATTACCACTGATTTTATCCATTCTTCTAGAAAATGATGAAGAAAGAACAATTTACAACTCATTTTATGAATCCAGTATTACCCACATATTAAAATCAAACTACCTGGGGAGATGCTGCAAAATCTTCAAAATACCCAACATAAACACCTTTCCAAGATGCCAGGGACCCACACTGGGAAGAAATATCTGCAGAAAATAGACTGTACATTTAACTGGAGAGAAATATTGAAAATAAAGAAGAGAGAGAAGATGCAGATACAGTGGTTGTCTAGTTGTCTAGAGATTTTTATCTCCAGTTGACTATAAAGAGAGGTGTGATACATATATACATAGACCCAACTAGATGTTTTCTATAGGGAACTTACTATAAAGTAAAGGCTCAGGTAGAGTAAACATAAAAAGGTGGAGATGGATATACCACCATAACATTAACAAAAAAAATCCTAAGTTGCTTTCTTAAATTCAAACACAGTAGAGTTTACAATAAGAAAAATTATCAGTGAGAAAGAGAGGTGTTATGTCATGATAAATGGGTCAGTTTTTCAAGAATACTGTAAAAAATCCTGAAGGTATATGTCCCAACAACGGAGTATCAAATTACATGAGATAACATGGGAAAAAATTTACAAAGAGAAATTCACAAATTAATTATCATTATTTGAGACTTCAATATCTCTCTCAGTAACTGATCGATTAAGCAAGTAGAAAATAAGAATAGTAGTTGACCTCAACAGCATCATCAATTAACTTCATCCAATTGACATTGATAAGAGTATTTCATTCAACAACAATAACATACACATTTGTCTCAATTTCACATGGAACAAGCAGCAAGATAGACCATATTGTGGACAATAAAACACCTTAACACAATCGAGTAATGAAAATTATGCAAAGTACGTTCTGAGACCAAAGTGGAATTAAACTAGTAATCAACTACAGAAAGATAGCTGGGAAAATCATCAAATATTTGGAGATTAAAGAACACACTCCTATACAATACACGGATCAAAAATGTCTCAAGAGAAATTTTAAAATATTTCAAACTATTAAAAATGATAAAAACTTATCAAAACTTTCAAGATTTAGCAAAAGTAGTGCTTAGAAAGAAATTTATAGCATTACATGCATATATTAAAAAAGATGAAGGATTGAAAATCAGTCATCTACACTTCCACTTTGGGAATGGAGAGAAAGGAGCAATTAAAACAAAGTGAAAGAAGTAATAAAACATTTTAGTTGGAAACTCGAAGCTTACATTTGGATGCATCTATCTGTTCTGTGAAATTCTTTATTAAATGAACAATATGGATCAAATTTAGTTATATGAGAGTTACCATGATGTAACCATTAAGGAATATGATATTTAGAAAAATATTGCACTAGAAATTGAGTTACCTATTCTGAACACTTAATATTGTGAATGCAAGAGGCTTTTTATTTTTTATTTTTTTGGTACAGAATCTCACTCTGTCGCCTAGGCTGGAGTGTAGTGGTGTGATCCCTGCTCACGGCAATCTCCGCCTCCCGGGTTCAAGCAATTCTTCTGCATTAGCCACCAGAGTAGCTGGGATTACAGGTGCCCGTCATCACGCCTGCCCTGCTAATTTTTGTATTTTTATTAGAGATGGGGTTTCACCATGTTGGCCAGGGTGGTCTCAAACTCCTGACCTCAAGTGATTCACCTGCCTCGGCCTCTCAAAGTGCTGGGATTACAGGCGTGATCCACCGTGCCCAGCCTCAAGAGGTTCTTAAACCCTAAATAATTTCAACTTATTTCTTGGTACTGATCTTGATTAATTTTTATTTTGTCCTATGATCCTTTATCAAATCACATGTATCAATATATGAATAAGGAAATAAATAAATGCACATGTATGTTTACATGTAACTTTGTTATTTTATTACTCTTTTTTTTTTTAACTTAAAGTCCTTTATATCCTCTGAAATTCTAAAGTTGAGAACTTTTGAAAAAAATCTTTAGAACTCCATGCCAGTATCATTGTGTGAGGCAAGTACATAGTACAATAGAGACTAAGGACAACCTATATCTTGAAATAACACCTTTGACTAAGTGTACAGAGATTTCAGAACCTTATGATAAAAGTCATTAGCATGATACAGATTCTTGATTACTTTTGTTTAAAAAAAAGCTTTGAGATTATCTTGCTTAGTGTTTTGGCCAACTCTTTTGATTAGTTTGGGGTTAATCAGTTCTATCTTCATTCTTTTAGTAAAGTGTGTTTTGAAGTTCCTTTTTTATAAAGGGCATTGGTATCAATGCCAGTTCCTTTTCTCCTGGGAAGGTATTGCAATTTTGCTGTGCTAAATGTTTGCACTAAGCACTTAGTGAAGGCTGAGGTCACCTCTCTTGTTAAAGAAGAAAAATTGTAACCCTTTAACTCAAAGTTTGCCAAAGTGCGGTGTAAATTGTAATTAAATCCTGGTATTAAATTTTTTTACGACATAGCTATAAATTTTATCTTTACCGTTATCTATTTTTGCTGTGTGGTTAGGTAAATACTAATTTGAAACAGTATATTATGACCCAGAAACATTCATTTTATTCCATTATGGCAAATGCCTCACAAAACGTAGTGATACAGTAAATCAGTTTTCCTTCAGTTGTCCTAAAACAATGCCATGTTTCAAATAAGCACATCTTCTATAAAAATAATGATGAAGTAATTGCCAGTGTTTGGGTTTTCACTAACTGATAGTTTTTTAATATGTGGGGTAGCTAATACTATTGCTGATAGTTCTTAATAGCAGTGTTGCTATGACAAATGTTTGAAATACACATTTAGACTTCTTATGAAATCTGTCGTCTGCTTAGTGCTCTGCATGCATGAGTTGTAGTAACGTTTTACATTTGATCATATGACACTTGCTGATTTGATCTTAGAACTCTTGCCTCTTAGAAAATGCTTTAATTTCTAAAGTAAAGATAATTAACCAACATTAGTATATAGTAATGATTAAAGAAGGTACTCTGAAATAACTTTGCTATGGAGAAAATAATTGGTATGAAATTAGTTCTAGTTGGTTTTTCTTTAGTACCTACACACAATAAGAAATGTAAAGATTTAGATGGTTCTTTCTGTGCAAGACAATCATTTTTATAAGGCGTATTCTCTAGAATTAGAAAATAAAAATGTGAATTCTTTCTGAGAGTTTAATTTTTAAGTTAATATATTTAGTTAGATTAAAAATATATTTGCTTTAAAATAAAACAATTTCCGGGCAACTGTGCTGGGTCCTCATCTGAAACAAATAACATATATAAAACAGAAATGTATGGTGGAGTAGGGGAACTATTCAACCAGAAAATCATGGAAAAGAACAAGCATTGTTAACATTCATTTAAGAGGACCTTTTAAAAAGGGTAATTCAATCTATTGACTTAAACAAATTGGCGTCACTAGCTGGCCATACCCTGTGAAGGATACGCATGCATTTATGTGACTTAGGCTCTGCCACTAAATATGAAAACAGGCTAACTCAATTTGCTTACACATAGATGCTCCAAGCAACTTATTGCTCCTTTTAGGAAGAAGTTGAGCTCGTCATATACATGTGAGATTAGGTGTGCCAGTGAACTTCACTTTTCACGGTAAAAATATATTTTTAAAAAGCATTCTGATATCATAGAGTTTTGATTTTATCCCTTAAAAAAGACTGTGACACTTTGGTGCTGTTAAAATGTTAGGACTGGTGGCAAGAACACAGACTGTGGTAAATTTGTTAAAATAATGACAATGGCACCGCGAGGCTTCTTGAGAATCATGCCATAGATACGAGCAAAGGTAATCATTAGGTACCTAGGTACACATGGTTCGTGACAAAAATACACCTATAATTACTCTAACATGCACACAATTGTGAAAACAAAGAAAAATCTCCTTAAGAAGAAAAAAGGGCAGTATTAGCAAAGTGGTAAGCAAATATTGTTACCTCACTAGTCCTAATATGATTTGCAGATCTCTGCAATGTATTAGATCTTCGTGGCTTGGTTTCAGGTTAACAAGGCCTAAACTTCACATAAGCTTGTGCATTGAAAATCAGACACTTCCATAAAACTTGAGATCTTGAAATCTATCTTTTCAGTCAGGGGTCAGAATAGAAAATAAAGTGGCTCATCCAGCAAAGGGGGATGATAGAGACAATACTCTCAAAATGTCTCACAACAGCAATATTTAAAGGACATCCTTTAGTGGAAACGATTACTGAAAAGAGGACACAAAATTGAACAATAAACGCTACTGAGAAGAGAAATTGAAAACCACATGAAGAAATCCAGAGATTGACTATTTCAAATGTTAATACTGCATTACTATTTACTTAGAGACAATAAAAATAAAATAGAAATTAAAAAAAAATTAAAAACTCACTCGAAGGTGTGAGTATGGTGCCTGATATTAACCTTTGTAAAGTTTTTTATTTATCTATTTTTTTTCTTTTTGCGATGGAGTCTCACTCTGTCACCCAGGCTGGAGTGCAGTATTGAGATCTCGGCTCACTGCAACCTTCACCTCGAGTTCAAGCAATTCTCCTGCCTCAGTCTCCCAAGTAGCTGGGATTACAGGTGCCTGCCACCACGGCTAATGTTTTTGTATTTTTAGTATAGGCAGAGTTTCACCACGTTAGCCAGGATGGTCTTGAACTCCTGATCTCGTGATCTACCTGCCTCGGCCTCCCAAAGTGTTGGGATTACAGGTGTGAGCCACCTTGCCCAACCTTTAAGGGTTTTTGTTTGTTTGTTTTTTCTTCCTTTTATCATATGAGAAATGGACAAAGATATGTTTTAATTTTAGATTTTGTAAGATTAGGCATCCAGTTTGGTATTTTTGGGTTACCACTAAATAATGAGAAATGGAGTATATTCTTTCCAAACCAAGGAACAAGAAAAAATCATTTTGAAAACAAACCAACCCATATAAGGCAAAACAGAATAAAAACCTTCAATCAAAAAGAAGGAAGGAGAGGAGGAAATAAGAAAGGAACATAAGCCATTTTCTTAGGTTCAGTTCCACAGAAGCAAATCCTATGATGAATATTCCTGTGTAAGTGATATTCTAAATATCAAAGGAGCCCTGTACGTAAGTGGGAGAAGCAAGACAGAAAAAAGAAGGAAACCAAGCAAAGATCTGATTTCAAGCAAAGTCTTACTAAGGGTATCTTCAATGTAATCTTTCATGAGAGCTCTGGGATTATAAATTACATTTCGGAAATTCCCAGGTGCTCCGAGCTCTGCAATCACAAGCAGAGTGTGCTCCAATGGCCTGAGCATAGTCTTCCAAACATAGTCCTTCAAACGAGCTGCAGATGCAGACTATTGCTAAATCCAAGGGGAAACACAAGTGCTAAAAAGGATCTAAGGGAATCTACACAAGGCTCAAACATCATATGCAGAGACATACAAGGAAAGTGCAACATAAGATGGTTTAAATATTTCAAGTATAGCGATAATCATAAATATAAAAATGGACTTAATTATCCAGTGAAAAGCAGAAATTGCAAAATTGGGTTTAAATAAAAACCTAAGTTGCTTTAATATAAATATATATTCTATTTATAAGAGATTCATATAAAATATAAGGATACAGAAAGATTGAAAGTAAAAATTTAAAAAAATTAAAATGAGGAAAATACTAAGATGTGAATATAGCTGTTAATATCAGGTGAAATTTACTGGAACCAGGAGTATTACTGAGGATAAATAGGGTCCTCAGATAATAATTCAGTTAATTTGTTTTTGTAGGAAGAGTATTGTTTTCTTAGTTGAGAAATAACCCTGACTCTTTCCCCACTGATCTGTGATGCCAACTTTGCTATAACTCCTGTCTTTGCATGTGTGTTTCTATTTCTAAACTTTATTCTGTTATAAAAGATATATATAACAACAATCATTTATTCTTGTTAAAAATGTGCTCAACAATATTTGCAACAAGTGACAGGACTGTGTAAAAAATTTACAAACTCACTTCAATAGATTTCTTTTATATAAATTTTTAATAATGTAAAATATGCATATTTTAAAAGCATACAAATTTCAAGTTTACAATGGAATGAATTGGCACTCAATGAACACTGCCATGTAGAATGAGGAGATGATTCCATGCAAATCTCTAGGTAAAAATATAGAACATTAAAAATATCCAAGAGGCACTCTCCCTTTATCTCCCAGAAATATCCCCCCCACACACAATCATTTAACTGTTATACTGACATAGCACCATTGGTTCACATCACTTATCTTCTATTTTTTGAATAAAAACATATGCTGCACACCATTATTTTGTTTGGCTTATTTTTTTCAGTAATCCGTGGGATTAATCCATGTTGTAGAGTGTAGAAGTTTTATTGTTCTCAGCATTGTATAGTATTCTATTATATAAATAGAACATTTATCCATTCTCCTATTAATGAATATATGGATATTTCCAGTGTTTTCCTATTACTTTATTATAAATAAAGTTATTATAATCACTTCTGTACATAACTGTAAAGCTGATATACAGGCATGCATCGCTAGTTTTTAGGATGTGTGTAGGTTTACCTTTAGTGGATATCAGTAAGCAGTTTTGGAAATTAAACTTTCCACCAGCATTGTATGAGAATTCCGTTTGCTTCATACCCTTACCAACACTTAGCATTGTAAGCCATTTTATATTTAATCAGTCTAGTTATGTAGTTATGTCACACTGAGGTTTTCTTTTGCATTCCCCTACCTGTTAAAGAGGTAAGCACTTCTCATGTGTTTATTGTTAATTTAGATATCTGTTTTTTGGGAGAGGAAATGCCATTCAAAGGTTTTGCACATTTTCTAATTCTCTATTTTCCTTGTTGAATTTTAGAGTTGTTAAACATTATGGATACTGGAGATTGACTGTATACGTTAAAGCTAACTTTTACTGCTTTGCTCATAGTATTTTTCATCCCCTTAAAAAGTGTTTGATATACATACACTCTTAATTTTAATAATTCAATTTATTAATTTGTTTTGCTCATAATTTTTTACTTCTCATAGTTTAAGAACATAGCCTAAGCTTTCTGCTAGAAAATGTACCATTTTAAAGTAAATATTTTGATAAATAATTAAATTATTCAATTAATTAATTTTTTAAGACACAGGGTCTTGCCGTGTCACACAGGCTGGAGTGCAGTGGTGTGATCCTAGCTCACTGCAGCCTCAAACTCCTGGTCTTAAGTGATCCTCCCACCCCAGCCCCCTAAGAGGCCTGGATTATAGATACATGCCACCATGTCCAACCAATTTTTTTCCATATTATTTTAGAAACAGGATCTTGCTATGTTGCCCATGCTGGTCTCAAACTCATAGCCTCAAGAGATCCTCCTGCTTCAGCCTCTCAAAGTGTTGGGATTACAGGTGTGAGTCACTGTACCTGGCCACAATAAGTATTTTATACTCATTCCACTTGGAACTCATTTCCTTTTGTAGGAAGAGTGAATATTGTCTTCTTAGTTGAGAAATTCACCTGACTCTTTCCCCACTGATCTATAAAGCCAACTTTGTTATAACTCCTGTCCACGCATGTGTGTTTCTATTTCTTTTTTTTTTTTTTTTTTTTTTTTTTGAGACGGAGTCTCACGCTGTTGCCCAGGCTGGAGTGCAGTGGCACGATCTCGGCTCACTGCAAGCTCTGCCTCCCGGGTTCCCGCCATTCTCCTGCCTCAGCCTCCTGAGTAGCTGGGACTACAGGCGCCCGCCACCGCGCCCGGCTAATTTTTTGTATTTTTAGTAGAGACGGGGTTTCACTGTGGTCTCGATCTCCTGACCTTGTGATCCGCCCGCCTCGGCCTCCCAAAGTGCTGGGATTACAGGCTTGAGCCACCGCGCCCGGCCGTGTGTTTCTATTTCTAAACTTTATTCTGTTTCATTTAGTTATTAGTTTACCCTTGCATGACTAGCACATTTTTATTACAACTATAGCTATTTACTATTAATATCTGGTATTATAAATCTTCTAACCTTTTCTACTTCAAAAACCGGTTTATTTGGGCTATTATTTCCCTTTGCATTTCCACTTAAAATTTTGCGTCAACCTGTCCATTTCCTGCAACATAACTACTAAGCTTTTGATTGTTTTATATGAAGGGTCTACATGCCTGTTCGAAAAAAATAAATTTTTAAAAAGTTGAGTTTCTTCAATTTATGAACATCTTATGTTCCTCTATTATTTATACCTCCTTTAATTTCCTTAATTTTTTATATCTTCATAGTGGAAGTATTGCACAATTTTCATTAGATTTATGGGTATTGATTTTTATGCTATTTCAAATGGCATAGTTTTGACATTTTAAGTTTTTGTTGGTATAGAGAATATCATTTTTTTAAAATATTGATTTTTATCTCAGGGAACTCCTTTAATTCACCTGTTTTTAATTGTGTATATGTTGGGTTTAGTTTTGTGGGGGGTTTTTTTGTATCTATATATTCACAATCATTTTGCATTAAATTATAAAAGGTTTAGTACTCCTTTTGAGTTCCTTGTATTATTTTATTTTCTTGTTTTAAACTTCTTAGTAAAACCTAGAATAAAATATTGAATGAAGACAGAAATTACAAGTATTTTATTTCATTTCTGTCATTTAGAGTAGTATTTTTAATAATTCATAGTCAAGAATGATGTTTTTGCCAGATGTTGTGTAATTACTTTACATGAGATTTAGAAAATTTCTCACAGCCAAAGCAGTTGTATGAGGGATGTTTACAGCATTGAATGCCTACAACAAAAAAGAACAAAATCTGAAATAAACAGCCTAACATTACACCTCAAGGATTAGTAAAACAAGGACAAGCTAAATATAAAGTTAGCAAGAGAGAGAAAATAACAAAGATCAGAGCATAAATAAATAAAATAGAGATTAGAAAAATAATAAACAAGATAAACTGAGAATTGCTTTTTTGAAAAGTTAAACAAAATTGGCAATCCTTTAGCTAGACTAAGAAAGAAAGAAGACTCAAGTAAATAAGTAAAATGAAAAACAAAACAGGAGACATGATTATTAGTAATACATAAGATACTACAAAAAAAGAAAAGTACAGGTCAATATTACTGATGAACATAGATGCAAAAATCCTCCACGAAGTACCAGCAAGTCGTATTGAACATTACATTTCAAGGATCATTCACCATGATCAAGTGGAATTTGGCCCTGGGATCAAAGACAGTTCAAAATAAGCAGATCCATTAACCACCACATTAACAGGATAAAGGACAAAACCCACATGATCATTGCAACAGATAGAGAAAAAGTGTTTGACAAAATGTAGTATTTTTTCATCATAAAACCTCTCAACAAATTAGCCTTAGAAGGAATGGTGCTAAACACAATATATATCATATGACGAGCCCACAGCTAACATCATACTTAAGTATATACGTTAAGTATATATACACTTAATTGCTTGATTCTTTGTGAAATTGAACTTGGACCTTGTCCAAGTATATTATATATACTTAGTAATTAATAAAGTATGTAGATACTTGATAACTACTTAATTGCTTAATTCTTTGTGAAATTGAACTTGGACCTTGCCACTGACTAGTTCTGTGACATTAGGTATTCCCTCTTCTGCCAGTTTTCTCATTTCTAAAATAAAGATCACAGCTATAGTCATATCATATGCCTGGAGTAAATATTAAATGACAATGTCTGTCTATCTTCTATCTATTATCTATCTATCTATGTATCTATCTATCTATTTATCTATCGTCTATCTATCTACCTATCTATCTGTAGCATTTAGTACACAACTTTTGTTTCCTGTACTTGGTAGCACATTTTCCTATGGTTTTCTGTATGCCAAATAGACAGAGAGGGGAATAAATTACTCTAACCAACATCTTTAGTTAAAGCATGCTCATTGTTCTTTGTCTTATGAACCATGTAGTCAAATTGTTATCACAGTGTATCTGACCTAGAGGCCAAATATCTCAATAAAAAAGCTTTCTTCTAAGAGGGGAGCTTATAAATGATGACACTACTTTCTAGACTTTGTTTACCAGAGTTGTAAGTCAAGGAAAGAGATTTAAAAACTACTGTGAGATTGAGGTAAGTGAGTGCATATTGTGATGGTCCAGTGCATTTCTCTGACTACTGATATCTTGCTGATTATTGGTCGGAAGAATCTGTAGGCAGTCAATAAGGATCAATCAACCACTACAATGAAAGAAAAAACAATTGAAACAAAGCTTTATATGGAGCAACATTAATATGTTGGTCACTTCCATAAAACCAGTCAATGAACAGAATACAAGTATTGCTAATAAAGGATAGTGTTTCTGTATTCACATCAAACAACTTATTTTAAAGACCGTTGTTTACTTGTTAAAGTCAATTAAAAATTTATATATCCAATTAAACTAAATATATAACTATCATCTCCCATGAACTAATGTAGAATTTCTCTTAATTCTATGGCTGCTATTTTAGTCATGAAGCTGTAGAGTCATTATGCAAGGCTATGCGTAAAGATCAATGGAGCACTGCTCTTTTAGTTTTGTGAAGATAATTGTGTTTAATGGAAAGAGAAATTTACAGAAAGTTATTCAGTGATTCCCTACAGATTTTTAGCTTTTTAATTTATTTTTGTTTTTATTTTTTGAGATGGAGTCTCGCTCTGTCACCCAGGCTGGAGTGCAGTAGCATGATCTCGGCTCACTTTGACCTACGTTTCTTGGGTTCAAGCGATTCTCCCACCTAAGCCTCCTGAGTAGCTGGGATTACAAGCATGTGCCACCACCCCCAGCTAATTTTTGTATTTTAGTAGAGAAGGAGTTTCACCATTTTGATCAGGATGGTCTCGAACTCCTGCCGGGCGCCTCAAGTGTAATCTGCCGAGGCCCACTGTGGCGTCTCCAACGTGCTGGCGGGGATTACAGGCTGGGGCAGGAGTCACCGCGCCTGATCGCGCCCCTGACTTTTCTCAAAAAAAAAAAAAAAAAAAAAAAAAAAAAAAATATCTTTTCCTTTTTTTTCCCCTTCTGTGTCTAAGTACAAAGAAAACATGGAAAGTTTGAGATAGAGTAACTTGATTAGATTGGCTTTGGAAAACAATTCTATGCGATTTATTTTCCACTAAGCATCAAAAATTCAAAAAGAAAAGGCAAGCATTTAAGCTTGTCCACACTGAATTATATACATTAAACAAACAACTTTGGGAAACACCTCCCAAAGTAAGCAACTTTAAGAGTACAAGAAAAAAGTAGGCAGTTTACAGTCAATTGTTTTACATTTTTATTAAAATGTCGTCTGTCTTTTGGCTAAACCCAGGTAAGGAAATCCAAACAGGAAAAAAAAAAACAAAAAAAAAACGACAAAAATTCAAGGCATTCGGTGTAAAAAAAAAAAATTCTGAAGAAGTAAATTCTTGTAATTAAGATATACATTTGTAAGTTCTAGATGCTCTGTCAGAAATATGGTTTTGTGGTATTGTTTTTTTGAAATTATTAATCTCTTGTTAATTTGACATTATCATTATCCATGTCTTCTTATACAATGATCTATACATATTCTAAAGGTTTCTTCACTTAAAAACGTATATTTTTGTATTTTTAGTTGAATTTGAAGTATTACAATATTTAGTCATCTCTAAATCACATTCAGTGTCACTGCCAGTTCTTATTTAGCACTTACAGAACCTGACTTTTATGTGGTGAGTGTGTGAGTGGGTGTGTGTGTGCATTTTTATTAACGTAAAACATGACACACAAGTTAATTGAAACAGATTTAATTTGCATACGCTTAGATCATAATGAAAATAAGACTAACTTTCTCAGATTTCTGTTATGTACTTCTATTTAGAATTTACAATTTTGTACCCAAATTTGCAAAGAAGTATGAACTTGAAAAATAATAAATTTAATTTTGCATATAACTTTTGCATTTATCCACTTGTAAATTTCATTTTCATTAGTTTTTTTCTATTTCAAACTGTTCTAAAAGGAAGAAACTACTAAATATGTAGTCCATACTGGTAGATTTAGATAAAACAAAAAAGATATCAGAAAGGTAAAAATGTTACCTAGTAAAACTAGTACTTCACATGCTTGTAATTTGCTCTTGCTGTCTCCTTTAAGTGAACTTCTGCTAAATCATAATCTTACAAAGTCCAACACGTTTTCTCCCATGGCAAAACTGAGGAACAAATAAACACATTGATTTTTCCAACATTGTAGATAAATCATTTCTTAGGAATTTTTTTTTCATTTATTCCAAAATCATAAAGAACTCTGTTGTAACAAAACATCGACTGTTTTTGTTGGTGGTTCCTTCATGAAATTGCAGGTAAAGACATTTGGCATCAAAATGTAATGAATACATGCCTTGAAGCTAGGATGAATCTTCACAAGTTTGTCTCCTCTGAAACTTAAATTTACTCATGTATTGGAATGATACAGTAATACATGTCTTTGTAAGACAGTATACCTGTAAGACATGTATACAGTCTTATGCAAGACTGTAAAAGATATTTTATATTATCTACTCTCCTTTGAAACTGATCATTCACAGTTTACAACTGTATTCTATCATTTGGTGAATATATTTATGTTACAAGTGAAGCCATGAACTTACTGAAATTGGGTACAAGAACTAGGTGTTAGTTTTATTTAATCCAACCAATTATTGGCCCTGTCCATATGGTTTCCTTTTTTATCTGTAATTGTTTTCCTCCAATCAGCCTTATCTAAAATCCTGATTTTTATTTCTGACATTAAAGTTGGAGTTTTGGATATAGAAATACATGTTTCTGTTTAATTAAAACTGTGTTTTTCTTAGAATTTGCCCATTTTTGCTGAGTGTCTTTTAAAAAAATATTTTACCGGCCGGGCGCGGTGGCTCAAGCCTGTAATCCCAGCACTTTGGGAGGCCGAGGCGGGCGGATCACAAGGTCAGGAGATCGAGACCACAGTGAAACCCCGTCTCTACTAAAAATACAAAAAATTAGCCGGGCGCGGTGGCGGGCGCCTGTAGTCCCAGCTACTCAGGAGGCTGAGGCAGGAGAATGGCGGGAACCCGGGAGGCGGAGCTTGCAGTGAGCCGAGATTGCGCCACTGCACTCCAGCCTGGGCAACAGCGTGAGACTCCGTCTCAAAAAAAAAAAAAAAAAAAAAAAAAAAATATTTTACCTTTTATGGTCTCAAAAGAAAATTTTATTTAATCCAAATGCCTTAAATGTAAAAATTAAAACAGATACATAAAGTGTGATATAACTGAAATTTTAGTGCTTCAAATAGATTAAAGCCTATTTACTGTAATTCATATGGTCACACCATATACCCATGGGGTATAGATATAAATTTCTACCACAGGGAAACGCAGCAACAATTTTGAACAATTATACAATCTAAATAAAAAAAAAATAGAATAATAGAAAAGTAGTTAATTATGTAGATTGAATTAAGGAGTACTGGTGAATTGAAGGGGTATCAGGAGACGTGTGTAATATTTATAGAGGAAATGGGAGTGATGGGACTGGTAAAAGAGACAATATAGGTGAGAAAATGAGAATAAATAGGGATTGATTATTTTCTCCTTATTACTGCACTTTAAAGAGAACAATTATGCATTGGTAATTTTAAGTAACAATACTTTTTAAAAAGATAACTGAAAAATGGAATACATTAGTATGTCTCCTTTATAATTCAAACTATTCTTTTCTAATATTTGGCACCATTTTTGCACATTCTTGGTTGCAAAAGAATAGAAATTTTCTGAAAATTAGTGAAACTTTTTATTATTATTTTATTTTATTTTTTTTATTTTTTGAGGCAGAGTCTCTCTCTGTCTCCCAGGCTGGAGTGCAGTGGTGCGATCTCGGCTCACTGCAAGCTCCACCTCCAGGGTTCACACCATTCTCTTGCCTCAGCCTCCCGAGCAGCTGGGACTACAGACGCCCGCCACCACGCCCGGCTAATTTTTTGTATTTTTTTTTTTTTTTTTTTTTTTTTAGTAGAGACGGGGTTTCACTATGTTAGCCAGGATGGTCTCCATCTCCTGACCTTGTGATCCGCCGGCCTCAGCCTCCCAAAGTGCTGGGATTACAGGCGTGAGCCACCACGCCCAGCCGAAACTTTTTATTAAGGTTGAAATTTATTTCTTAGCCATATGTTTTTGCATTTTTTATAAATAAGCAGAAGACCTTTATAGAATTTAAAAGTTTTTAGATATTCTGGATAATCACATTTCTTTGAGTACAATTTTGTATGTATGGCTCAAAGTTCGAACATTAGGAAATCACATTTCATCAACCTTCCTTCCCTGTGGAGTTTTTCTGAATGTACAGTCATTTTTAAAGTTTATCCTCTGATCAGCTCAGCTGGATACTTGCAAAGATAAGAGTGTAGCAAAAGTCAAAGTCAAAATTCTAGAATTCACAGTTTGCTTCAATGAACTGAAATTTTTCTATTGATTCTGAAACTCTTAAACTAGTCATTGGATCTCATTCTGTTAGCTACATTTTATTATTTTGGTTTGCATAATAAACCAAACGTGAGGTCTTCGATATTACTTGAATAAATTCTTTATATATCAAATAATCAAAATGGGCAAAAGTTGGTATGTATCTGAAACTACTTAACTGTGTATAACAATAAGAAAAATTGAAATAGGCAAACAATGCTATAAAGGACTTTTTTATAAAGTTAGCTATTAAGATGTGTTTGTCTATCCCAGACCAATGATAGAAAGTACAATTTTACACTTAAATATATATTAACTGTCTCTATTTGTGACAATTAAATAGAGACAAATTGTTAGAGACAATTTTCTCTATCACAGTGTATTCTAAAAGTTTGGTTTCTTTAAAAAGCAAGCTCAAGCATTTTGTCCATAAGAATTGTATATCTAATGGATAAATACATATACAATCTATTGGTAGGATAATTAGTGTCATTGAATACATTCATATTTGAGTTTGATACTATAAATATTACCCCCAAATAGGTAGTACACTTACCAGAAATGCATAAGAGTGCATTTTGTTTCCCCCTGCACCATGCATTATCAGCTTTTATTTTTTGGCAAGCATGACAGTGACACATTTATTTTATTCAGATTCCTTGAGAAGTAATTTTTCCCAAGCAAATTCATGTTGATGTTAGTCCCTGTAGGCTGGCTGAGTGGATCTAATCTAGAAAACTTTCACGTCATTTCTATGTATGTTTTTGCTCTGTTGAGCAAAGGAGACAGAAACTGAGTAGATTGGCCCGAACTGTGAACTCATGCTTGTTTTAAAGAGCAGTCCCAAGGAAGACATTGAGGAGAGATAAGCTTGCAAGTCACTTTGTATTTTTCTTTTATCTACAACACACAACTTTAACAGTAATAAAGGTAATATTTTAGAAATTAATAATTATTCTAGTTTATTCATCAAAATTTCAGAAACCGTAAGACTAGGAGTTTTCTTTATCTAAAGTAGTCTTAAAACTCTTAATACCTACTAATTGTAACTTAAATTCAATGATTTTTAATTACTAATGGAGCTGGAGATATATTTATACATTAAATTGTCTCAACCTTTCTTATTTTTGTGTTAAAAAAGCCCTTATATTTTTCCATAGTTTGACTAGACTGACGTTTATTTCTCTGTTTTCTTTTTTTTTTAATTTTTCTTTTAAGTTCAGCAGTACATTCGTTTGTTTGGTTTGTTACATAGGTAAACTTCTGTTGGGGATTCACGATACAGATTGTTTTGTACCCCAGGTATTAAACCTAGTACCCATCTGCTATTTTTCCTGATCCTCTCCCTCCTTCCACCCTTCACCCTCTGGGAGGCCTCAGTATGTGTTTTTCCCCTCTATGTATCCATGTATTCTCATCACTTAGCTCTCACTTATAAGTGAAAACATTCAGTATTTGGTTTTCTGTTCCTGTGGTAGTTTGCTGAGGAGAATGGCCTCCAAGGTCCATCCAAATGCCTGCCACGGATGGGATTTCTTTCTTTTTTGTGGCTGCATGGTATTCTACGTTGTATATGTACCATATTTTCTTTATCCAGTGTGTCACTGATGGACATTTATGTTGGTTCCATGTCTTTGTTATTGTGAATATGTCTTTCTAATAGAATGATTTACGTTACTTTGGGTATATACCCAGTAATGAGATTGCTGAGTTGAATGATATTTCTATCTTTAAGTCTTTGAGGAATCATTACACTGTCCTCCACAATGGTTGAACAAATTTACACTCCCAAAAACAGTGTTTAAGTGTTCTTATTATTGGTATTAAGTAAATTAGCTTTCATCATTCTACGTATTAAAATGTTTCCTAATTTGCTATTTAAATTTATAATATTTTAATAAGCATTTTATGACACTAAGTTAAAACTTGTGACTAAAGTGTATAGAACAATTCCTACTATAATGAAGGAAAAATAACTCATCAGAATACCATTTTTACTTTACATTCTGTATTTTAACTTCAAAAAGAATTCATTTAAGTTCATGAACTTGCTGAACATTTCATGTATTAGAATCTTGTATTCTATCACTGATATTTTGAACTTTAGAACATTAGATACATTTTCCCCATGAAAAAGTTTTGTAATATTTATAGATCTCATTAAATTATTGCACTATACTTTCTAGAAACGGAATCTGAAAATGTTGGCAGCCATCCATGAGGCACTTTAGTGTATAGTCTACTCAAGTTTTTTCTTCAATCATTTTTATCATTAGGCTATTTATAATGAGTAACATATAGTTCCATAACCTAACTGTATAAGCTATCACTGAACCAAGTTTAGTTGACGGTAATAATTTCCTGTGATTCATAATGCAACAAATATATTTGAGTAAGAATTTTTGAGATCACAATTATCTTGGCTCCTAGAAAATTCTTTTCGTTTTCCAATAAAAGGAAATATCTCATTATTCCTTTTCTAAACTACTTAAATAACTTCCATTATGTTTCTGATTTACATATTTATGAATCAATCCCTATTACAAGAAAAACAAACAAAAAACAGTATGGCAATAAGCAATCTATTATGTAATCCTAATTTAGCCATCTGAATTGTATAGTAATTTTTATTTTTTTCAACAGATTTGTTTCCAAAGATGCGTTGGAAAACTACTGTTTACTTCCGGAAAAATAGAACTAAAGAATTTTTAAAGTAAAGAATTTTCTAACCAGTGTTTGTACACTTGCACCAAGCCTATTGTAAGCTCACAAATATTCATCTAGTAATAAATGAATGGGAACCCACATCAAGTGACTTCTTTATTACAAGACCTGTTTTGAACCGTCTTCAAAGAGAAGATCCTCTACCTTTTGAGAAAATGCATTGAAAAGTGAGAGCACATATAGGTAGATAGCTTAGATAGAGATAGATAGATAGATAGATAGATATACAGATGTAGATTAATATTTCCATTCGTGGTCCACAAAGGGAAAACTCATGAGGAACAAAGCCTAAAATATTACAACTCACCGAGCAGAGAATCAATGCGGTCCAATTCTAATAATCCTGATAAACAGGGTCCTACATCTGTTTCTAGGTGGCTGGGACAATTGTACTCGCCTATGTCTGAATTTGGAAATAAGCTGATTCCTCACAATTTTAGGGAAAAACAGTTACTACAAAATCCAAAACTGGATCTTTGTCTCTTGTTAATTCAAGGCTGAAAATGAACTGAGTGTATGATTCAGAGCCCAGAGCTTAGCTGCTAACACAAAACCAGCTTAAAAGCTGTGAACGATGAAGAGCCAAGTCATGAAAAATGTTTGTGCAGTCTCACTGGCAAACCTTCGGGAAGAGAACCTAGCAGAAAGTGAACTGTTACATAAAAAAATTCAAGGCATGTAAGGAAGGTAACCATCATGAAAGCAGAAACAAATTAAACAAAATAGAAGGAGAACAAATCACATTCGATCATCTTAACAAAAATTAAAACAAGCAGACTTTAAATTCAACATGGAAACATAAAGTTTCCAAAAGTGTTAAGGCAATTCTAAAAAGAATTATTAGCCAGGCGTGTTGGCGTGCACCTGTCGTCCCCTCTACTCGGGAGACTGAGGCAGGAGAATCCCTTGAACCATAGAGGCGGAGGTTTCAGAGAGCCAAGATTGCACCACTGCACTCTGGCCTGGGCGACAGAGCGAGACTTGGTCTCAAAAAAAAAAAAAAAAAAAAAAATTGAGGGAGGCTTGTCAATGGGTTATGCCGCCATTAAATTGTAGGATAATTTATTATATGGCAATAGATAACTTATCCTCTAAGATTCTCATCCTTGTTCTCAAGATTCTAGTCTTCATTCCTGTCCACTAGTTCAGCTGTTTGTTTTGGATATTATTTCTCTTTATACAATCACTACACCTAAAGTAACCTCTAGGAATAATATTAGGCCAGTGGAATTTCTTGGCCTAACTATATACTTTATTGCAGCAGAAAATATTTTATGAACATTTTAATAGAACCTCCATACATTTGGAAATAACTATTTGAAATTTTAATTATTTCAAAAGCAATAATTTGATGGTAATTATTTCTGAAAAAGCATCTAGTCTCACACAGCAAAAGACAATTTTCCCATCAACCAGTTTCCATTTATATAAATTACAATTTCCTTAATAATAAAATGATTTATCTAAATCATAAAATGAAACACTATCTTGCCAATAGCTGTATCAATGTCTTATTCTACTTTGCATATGAAAGAAGTATTCTCGGTCTTTGTTTCTATTTCTGTTGATATCCACCACAATTAATAGTGTATTTTAATTTAAATAAGGAAATTGTATTAATAGACAGTAGAGTAATGCATTATTGACACGCATATATATTATGTTTAAAACTTTTCCTTTGTGATTTACTAAAACTTATGAATTATTTTTAAAATCACATAAGCAATATTTAGTAGCATCTGAAACATGTTATTTATGTTTTTATGATGCTTACAACAGAGTAATATAGACTAAAATATACAAAAATCTCAACGGTGTATCAATTTGGAGGATGTGTTCTTAATTGTTCCTATTTTAATGATTATGGATGTGATGTGACTTACTTAAATTGTCTTACTCAGTCTCTGCTGATAGCAATGGCATGAATTTATGAGCTTCCTGCATACTATATTCTGGTAACACAAGAAAGCAAATAGCTTCTTTGTAAGTTAAACTTTTTTTCCTGGCAACATTGACATGGAAACCTTATCAATGAATTAGCTACTTATAGTCTGTAATGATCACCAATCCTCAATGATCTATACTAAATAAATATCAGAGAGGAAATGTGTATATGAGTTAAGCTTTTATCCACTTTTAATATATGACAATAAATGCAAATTCTTAAAAGTTTTTAAAAGTTCAGTTTTATAAATATTTTATTTATTTTTCAAAAATGTAATTCTCACCTACTAGACACCAATAATTCAAGCTGTTTGTCATAAAAGAGGATCAAAATCGCAAATTTATTTTCTTGGAATCTACAGTCTATGAAGATAGAACTAACTACAAAAAAATACCACAAGTAAAAAAATGTTTGCACAGTCAACCAGCTAAATAAATTGTTTACTAAATTTGACAGAAAAATGTTTTGTTTTTAGTTAATCTAACTCCTTATTGATAGAAAGTGTGTTTTTCATCCTACTACAAGTACTAAAATTGCAGCTAATATTTTATGGAAATAAATTGCTCGGTATTCTAAATATATAAAATATAAGTAGTCTAAAACTGTGTTTAGATTACCTATTTTAGATAGATACAAATACAGATAATCATCACGGTGCTTATACAATTTATTATTATGTATAGGAAAACATTATTTAAAAATCTCTTTTTGAAACAATTTTTTTAAATTCTAAAATTGTGTGAATGAGATGGCAGTCCCTGTTGAGAACTACAGTCTTTCTGGAAAGGCATAACATTTCAAAGGATAGAAAAACGTTCTTCCAAGAACCATGTGGCCTTTCAAAGTCTTCTCCATCTCAGTGACAAACTGGTAACATCCATCTGACACAACTGTCTTTTTGTTCTTCATAAGGCTGGTTACAATTTACTTCAGAAAGACAAGAAGAACTGTTCTTTGCAGTAGCTGCAGTGAAAGAGAATTGTGCCTTTTATCTGTCTTTTCTTTTATAAGATAAATGGAGCAGGTGTAGAGGAATTAATGAAACAACTGCCAAATTGCAGGGGTCATTGGTGTGTTGAAAGCTATAAATTAGCCAGGTCTCGTGGGAAATTATCCTCTACCTCTATTGAGATTCTGCCATTTCTAAATTCAAGTTCAAGACAAGACAAAAAGCTATTTGAAAGTGGAAAAGAAAAATGCCAGCTAACTTTCATTATTTAGGGTAATTCTAAGCAAAAACACATACACCAGAATATATGAATATATATAATGTGTGTGTATACATATATACTGTAAATCTACCTATGTAAATATTGTTAAAATTTTACTTACTGTATAGAAGAAAAAATATATTTCTATTGATGGGAGTAGTTTAAAATTGCTAGGAATACGATCTACACTAGTGTATCCAAATTTACTGATTTTTTAAAATTCATATTAAATACAATGTTTTGCAAGGAATTGTTACAGTATAAATCTAAAGATTTAAAGAAATTTGATTTTAAATATGAGTTCACAGAATACACTTCTCTCACTGCCTCAGACTCTTACTATCTCATTATTAAATAAAATTTTAAAGGAAAAGTACTCTCTTTTAAAAACACATAAGAGATAATAGAATAACAGCTCGAAAGATGATCTTAGAAAATCTTTTGAAACATGTTAAATTTTTATTTATTTTTAATGTTAGAGAAGGACAAAATAATAAATCTAACGCAGTTGTGTTGTAAGGAAAATATATTTGCACCACAGGTGCATTTGCAAATTATGTCAATTCTTATGGATATTCTGCCATTACAAAAATCTAGGATTTTAGTAAATAGTTTGAATATACATAAATTATTTATTTAATATGCTGATCGATGTGAAAAAATAAAAATAATATATTGCTAAATCATCTCATCAGTAAAGGATTAAAATTCTTCATTTACTCATCATCTTCTATGTATAGCAATGAAGTTTTAAATTTATCAGTCATATTAACTTACTGTTTTATGCAATAGTTCCTTCAACATCTGAATTTTCCACTCACCAGCTGGATCTGATATTTCATAATTCTGAAACTTTACATAACAGTACAACTATCTTGCCACAAATCACTGTTTTAATGATGCAGGTTTGAAAAATCCTAATTCATGTCCACAGCAGGGCAGTTAAATGTGGGTGAATAAAATCTAAAAACTTGTTGAGTAGCCTTATTTTGAATCTAGAAGTTGTAACACCAAGTGTGCCTTTGCTAATTGATTGTTATCAACTATTCTTGTTAATTTTACTGTATTTCTGCAAGCCCATTTACCCTTCCATTCTCCTATATGCTCCTCTCTCCTTTTCAAATGCTTCCACCTTGAACCTTGTTCTCAGCTGATGATTGGCCTTCCTGTTTCACCGACAAGATTTAAAAGAATAAGAAAAAAATTGCGAATGACCCCACCAACCGTTTACTATCACAGATTTGTTAGTTGATTTACCCTCATTTCTCAGGATTCAAACATTGGAGCATAACATGGAGCCATCTTCAGCCTTCATCCCTTCCAATGCGCCTTGGGTAGATGATTTTAAGTATCATTTGGATGCTGGTTTGTCCTCAATTTTATGAGTTGCCTAGCTTTCTTCCTTAATTGAAGACATATGCATCAAGTGGCTTTTCAAAATGTCCACTTGGACATCTAATAGGTTTCTCAAGCTTTACATGCTCAAAATGAGTTTGTCCTCAATTTTATGAGTTGCCTAGCTTTCTTCCTTAATTGAAGACATATGCATCAAGTGGCTTTTCAAAATGTCCACGTGGACATCTAATAGGTTTCTCAAGCTTTACATGCTCAAAATGAAAGTCCTATTTTTTTTTTTCTCACACTAACCAGTTCCTTTGGCATTCTTCTTGGTAAATTACACTTGCATTCAGTTACTTAAGCTGTGGTAGAAACTGGCCATCTGATAAACAATATCCTCTTGCAGAAAATACACCACAATTTCCACCGTGGTAGTTGAGGACATGTTACTAATTCTAGCCACTAGAATGTGTACAGGAGTGATGTGTATCACTTTAAGTCCTATCCTGGAAATAAACACTACTTGCAGTCCTCCTTATTCCTTTCTGCTCTTGTGACGGAGCTGGAGGTCATCCTAGGTCAAACTTGGAAGCCACATGCAGAAAAGGAAGAGCCATAATATAGAAAGAGGTGGGACTCCTCATTCTCTTCTTGAACGAGGTTTTCCTCACCAAGAAAATACAGAGCGGATAAATATGTGTGCAAGAAATGTACAAATGTTATGTCCTTGATATTGCTAGAATTTGTTTCAGAAAATAGAATCATCATGCATCTCAAATATATTGAACCATCTTAGTTATCTGTACTGCATATTCATTTATTAATTATATTCATAATTCAGCTATTTTTACAACTTCTCTGTTGTAAGAGGCCATCCTGTTCTAAGCCCCTGTTATGACTCAATAGGATTGCTTCAGTTCTGCAGAAATATTTCCCTTGAAAACACACTTACATCCTTTCTCCTATCATAGTTTTGTTTTGAAATGATTCTGTTAAAACTTGTCAGATAATGTCACACTCCTGCTCAAAATTATACAGTGAATTCTCTTCTTAAAATAAGCAACATAGATTTGTATGAAATATCTCTCTCTCTCACTACCACTGTGACCTTCTCTTCCACTGTTTTGTTCTTCACACTGTGCTGAAGTTCTGTGAACACTTCTAGATCTTCTGATTTACTAAATGTAGTCACTCACTTGTGTCTTTATTTTACTTAATCCTTCTGCTTGGAAGGCTTTTCCCCAAGATACATGAAAAGCTTTCTTATCTCATTCATTCAGCACCTACTCAAAGTTTGGAGGGTTAGAATATAACAATGCATTTATATCTTTTATCTTAGTAATTTCTATTTTGTGGCATATGAGCTGTTTTCACTTTTTATGGTTTTATAAGCAATGCATGTCCATGAGCATATTTGAATATCTTTCAATATAATATTTACCAAGGTTTATATGTATTGTATTATAGTTTAATTGCAGAGTGATGAGATGTGAGATGGTTATAATATGCCAGACAATCCAAAATGATAGTACCAATTTTTATTCCCAACAGATGAGAATTCCAAAATTCAAACTATTTACGAAAACCTAGACTGATCCATTTTTATTTTTTTAACTTTTGCATTTTTCCTTATAATCTAATGAATGTGGTTTTAATTATCAGTTCCCTGGTCATTAAAACGTTTGGAAAAGTTTTTATACATTTATGGACCATTTATGTGACAAATTTTGTCACATGACTGTTCCAATTTTTAGCTTATTTTATTCCTGTGATATTTGATCTATCAACTGTATGAGTTTCTTTTGTTACTAGTTATTTATGTGGCATAATAGTTGGATATATTTTCCCTCAAGTTGTAGCTGGTCTTTTAAATTTTGCTCTCTCTTTGTGTAACACATGTTAAGATGTTAACAATCATAAATACTTAGTTTATCAATTATTGTATTTTTGTACTTTTCAGTTTTTGTGCTCTAATGCATTGTTTTTCTTTTTGATCCGAGGGGCTTATTACATTTATTGGCATATAATTTTAAAGTATCATTTATCTTTCAAATATCTGCAGCAACTTTAAATGTGCCTTTTTTTACCCACTCCTGATGTTTAAAAATATTTTCCATTATCTCTTAAATGTAAATCCTAAATTTATACAAAACCTTAAAGAAAACCTACAAAATGCCATTCTAGACGTAGATTCTGGGAAAGATTTTGTGATGAAGATGACAAAAGAAATTGCAACATAAACAAACTTGGGACCTAATTAAACTAAGGGACTTCTGCACAGCAAAAGAAACTATCAAGGAAATAAAAAACTTACAAAATTAGGGAAAATATTTGCAAACTATGCATCTGATAAAGTCTAATATCCAGAGTCTATAAGAAACTTAAACAAATTAACAATCAAAAATTAAGCATTAAAAAAATTAAAAATGTCCATTAAACATGGAAAAGAACATGGACACTTTTCAAAAGAAGACACACAAGTGACCAACAAGCATATGAAAAAAATTCTCAATATCACTAATCATTAAATAAATGCAAATCAATACCACAAAGATACCATCTCACACCAGTCAGAAAGGTTATTATTAAAAAGCCAAAAAATAACAGATGCTGGCCTGGCTGTAGAGAAAATGTAAAGCTTATATGCTGTTGGTGGGAAGGTAAGTTAGTTCATTCACGGTGGAAAGCAGTTTGGAGATTTCTCAAAGAAATTAGAACAGAACTACCATTTGACTCAGCAAGCTAATTACTGGGTATATACCCAAAGGAATATAATTTGTTCTGCCATAAAGACACATGTGCAAGTATGTTCATTGCAGCACTATTCACAGTAACAAAGACCTGGAATCAATCTAGATGCCCATCAGTGGTGGACTGGATAAAGAAACTGGCACATATACACCATAAAATAATACACAGCAATAAAAAAGAACAAAATCATGTTCTTTTCAGCAATTTGGATGCAGTTGGTGGTCATTATCCAGAGCAAATTAATGCAGGAACAGAAAACCAAATACCATCTATTCTCCCTTATAAGTGGGAGCTAAACATTGAGTACATGGGGACATTAAGAAGGTAACAGTAGATGCTAGGCCATACATAAGGGTGGAGGGTGGGAGGAGGATGAGGAATGAAAAACTACTATCAGGTACTGTGTTCATTAGCTGGATGATGAAATAATACAAACACAAAACCACATGACACACAATTTACCCATGTAACAAACCTGCACGTGTACCTCCTAAACCTAAAATAAAAGTTGTAGGGGAAAGAAAAAGAATAGTTTCCATCGTGTCTTGTCTGCACGTTGTTTCTCTTAAGAAGTCAGCCATAGGTGAAAACACATCTTTTCTTTTGGGTATTTTTATGATTTAAAAATAAAACAAAAAACAATCCTTCCTTCCTTCCTTCCTTCCTTCCTTCCTTCCTTCCTTCCTTCCTTCCTTCCTTCCTTCCTTCCTTCCTTTCCTTCCTTCCTTCTTTTTTGAGACAGAGTCTCATTCTATCACTCAGGTTGGAGTGCAGTGGCACAATCTCGGCTCACTGCAGCCTCTGCTACCCAGGTTCAAGCAATTCTCCTGCCTCAGCCTCCTGAGTAGCTGGGACTACAGGCATGTACCACCACGCCTGGTTGATTTTTGTATTTTTAGTAGAGATGGGGTTTCCTCATGTTGGCCAGGCTGGTCTCAAACTCCTGACCTCAGGTAATCCACCCTCCTAGGCCTCCCAAAGTGCTGGGATTACAGGCGTGAGCCACCACGCCTGGCCAAAATTTTGATTTTTCATTAATTTTTTGGTGTTTGTTTGACAGGGTCTCATTTGCTGCTCAGGCTGGAGTGAGTGGCGAAATCTTGACTCACTGAAACTCTTTGAGAAAATTTAAGTGTTTTTTTTTTTAAATAATTCATTCTATAGTATGTTTACTGACCCTGAATCAATTGTTTTTCTCATCTATTACCTTTTTGAATGCTCTTTCATCATAACTTTTTTTTTTATATTTTTTCTCTTGCTTCTTTAGGTTGGGAAATTTTTAGCTTGTCAATTTATATTTTTTATGTGCCCACTTACAGTTAATTCTATACACTAGCTAATTCCAGATACTGTATTTTTCCATTCTATAATATGGCTATGATTATTTTAAAGCTGTTAAATTTCTGGAAAAATTCTCCTTTCTTTTGTCTATTTTAGCCACTAGTCATTATCTATATTTTCACCATATTTGGCACAGTTATAGTCAGTTTTTTTCTTGCTACTCCAATCTCTTGACAATTTTCACAGTATTATTTTTCTCAAAATTTTCTGTCATATTTTGGTCTATTTGAGTTTCTAGTAATTTTATGCAACTTCTAAATTTTATACTGCAGAGACTTTAAATATTTTCTTTCACTAGAAAAGACTCTTTTATTCCTCTGTTCTGCAGCTAGAGTGAGAGCATGATCATTTCTCTCCAAACATGGATAGAGTTGGATGAGTACTAGACTGAAATTTGAGGAATACTTGGTATACTCTGCTTCATTCCTGTTCTTTAAGCATGGGCTCCTGGGCTTTTGATTGAGAGAGGCTATCTGATGTTTGCAAGCTCAACCCTGAAAAACTACAGAATATCATTGTTATCCTTTGATATTTTCCTAGTTTATATGTCTAATCTCCTAATCCAGTGCAGAATAAATACTGGCATATCTCTGTAGGTGAAACCACTGCTTTATTCCTTGAGCACAATGGAGGAAATTTTATTCCACCTTTAGAAAGGTTCTTTCTTGCTCTTTAGCCTCCTGCACAGTCCCAAGATTCAGATAATATTTTCTGGTGATATCTAGGCATGTGGATGATGCTCCTCAAATTGTAACATTTTGATTATTTAAAAAGCATCATTGCTTTTTGTTTTTTCCTTTCTCCAGCATAGTTTGTCTGCTAAGGTGAGCCCAACTCTATGGCCAATTCTAGAAGTGGAAAAGACATCCAGCTTCATAAGGAAAACAAAAACAACATTGGTGAGCATCAGCTTAACTCTAACAGTTCTAACCTCTCGAGTAAGATATAAAATTCTAAAATCCATTAATATCTAGTGAAATCTCTAGCAATGCAACTATATTAGGTAGATAAACATTATTATTAGCTTTATATCAGTTTAGCTCAGGATTTTACACCAAATGAGGTGGCACTAATTTTGTTAATGGCCACCATTAACAAAATGTTAAAAATATGTGTTTTTAGAGTTCACTTATTTTGATATTTGTGGATAAGTGGCTTTGGATCTGCTAGTATTCCCACTAATTTTCTGATTAACACAAAAATAGTAAAGTACTTTAATCCCACTCACCCCTTGTTAATGCATATAATATTTTTTGCTGTGCATTTTAATTTCAATTTATTTTTAATATCAAAATCATTATTAATGTCATTTAAAAATGATTATTTATGTCATCTGTACATTTTTTCTATTATTTGCTTCTTCAATCTGACCTTCCATATGAAATAATTTTATTTCTTAAAGTCTTTATTTATTTATTTAATTCATTTCTATTTAGTGAGATTTTGCTAAGAGAAAATTATTTCTATTTTCCTTTGGTAAAAATGTCTAGCTAATATTCTTAAGATATATTTGCATTGGGTACAGAATTCTAGCTAGACATTTTTATTACAGAAAATAAAATTCCAGTTTTCTAATTTTATTTTTGATTTTGAAATATTAGTATAATTTATCATTAAAGGTAAACTAACGTTTCCTTTTTCACACTTTTATATTCTTCTTTACATTCTTTCTAAAACTCAATATAGTCTTTAGGTTTTCAACAATTTTACCTTGCATGTTTTACTTTAATTACCCTGATCAGGATTTATAGGTATTCTCACGTATCTGAATGGAAATTTTTAAACATTCTGAGAGACAGGAGTTGCTGGAATTTCCTAGGCCGACTAAGAATCCCTAAGCCTAGCTGGGAAGCTGACCACATCCACCTTTAAACAGGGGGATTGCAACTTAGCCCACACCGGACCAATCAGACAGCTCACTAAAATGCTAATTAGGCAAAAACAAGAGGTAGAGAAATAGCCAATCATCTATTGCCTGAGAGCACAGCGGGAGGTACAAAGATCAGGATACAAACCCAGGCATTGGCGCACAATGCCAACCCCCTTTGCGTCCCCTCCCCTTATATGGGAGCTCTGTCTTCACTGTATTTCACTCTATTAAATCCCGGAACTGCACTCTTCTGGTCCGTGTTTTGTTACGGCTCCAGCTGAACTTGCGCTCGCCTCCACCACTGCTGCCCTCGCAGACCCGCCGCTGACTTCCATCCCTCCAGATCCAGCAGGATGTTTACTGTGCTCCTGATCCAAGGAGGCGCCCATTGCCACTCCCCATCAGGCTAAAGTTTTGCCGTTGTTCCTGCATGGCTAAATGCCTGGGTTCGTCCTAATGGAGCTGAACACTAGTCACTGGGTTCCATGGTTCTCTTCCATGACCCACAGCTTCTAATAGCGTTATAACATTCACTGTATGGCCCATGCTTCCATTCCTTGGAATCTGTGAGGCCAAGAACACAGGTCAGAGAACGCGAGGCTTGCCACCATCTTGGAAGTGGCCCGCGGTGTTTTTGAAGAGGCCCACCATCATCTTGGAAGCGGCCCACCACCATCTTGGGAGCTCTGGGAGCAAGGACCCCCGGTAACAATTCTTCATCATTTTTTTCTTCTAGTGTGCGTCTGTCTCATTCTCCCACTCTTTCGTCAGCCCAGGTAGACTTGTATGATTTCTTACAATTTGTCATTCCTTATAAGATCACCTTCATATTTTTCATTTACTTGTCTCTTGAAAATTATATATATTGTATTTAATTTTGTCTCATTTCTCTAGTTACCTCATGAATTTATCTATTTTGTTTTGAGTTTTTAATTTGTATTAAATCAAGTTAAAATACACATAAACACACAAATCTGAAGTTTCTAATTAAATGAGTTAAAGTAAATAAGTGCACCTATGTATCCACAAATGTAATTAAGATACAGAAAATTTCTTTTACCTGAAAATTCACTTACGTCCTTGTCAGTCGTTTCCTACAACCTATAAACAAACACAATTTTGCATTTTATGACTATAGGTTGTCTTAGCACATTCAGGCTTATATTAACAATATATCATAAACTGGATGGATTATAAACAACATAAATATATGTCTCACAATTCTTGAGGCTGGAAATTCTAAGATGGAGGCACTGACAAATTGGGTAAAGTTGAGGGCTCACTTCCTGGTTCGGAGACAGCCATCTTTTCGCTGTATCTTTACATGTCAGAAAGTGTGAGAGAGCTCCCTGAGATCTCTTCTTAAAAGGACACCAGTCACATTCATAAGGACTCTGCTGTCAGGCAAATTATCCCCCAAAGTCCCCACTAGCTAATACAATCACCTTAAAGGTTAGGATTTCAAGGTATGAATGTTGGGGTGATACAAGCATTCAGACCACAGCGATTAGTTTGATTTCTAAATTATATAGTAAGTTGCTTTATTTTAAATCTATTTCTTTACTATACTTTAAGTTAGTAAATACAGGAAGAGTTAGAGAAAATGCTCTTTGGCTAAAATCATTTTGGAATTTATCTCTACTATTGTATTTTTATTATAACATATTTCTCACGTGTAGTATCTTCAATTGGCTTTCCTTTACAAATGCCTTCGTGCTTTACGTTATTCATATATCTTTGAATGCTTTAAGTTATGATGGCTTTTTACTTTTATTGTTTGGTTTGTTAATTTTATTTATATGTTACAAGTAGCCTACTGACGTGTCTGGTAATTTTCCTCAAAGAAGTCATTTTATCGTGGAGTTATTAACTGTTAATATGCAGAGCCCTTGCAACCCACCCGACCACCAGCCTGGTGGCAATTGTATTAACTGGTAAGGGAACGTCATAAGCAATATTTTAACTATTTTTTCAGGTCCTTGCCCCTATTTTGATTTTGCAGACTTAGATTATGAAGGAAAAGCCAGTAGTCCATGTTAGTTTGCCATACTCTTAAGAAACTATATAAATCATATTTATGAAGCGAATTGTATGCCATATACTGTGGAAAATAAATAGTCAGATATGATTCCTATAAATATGCTGTGTTTCCAACTCTTGATGAAACAGTAGGTAACTATGATAGCTAGTAAAGAAAGGAGAAAAAATTTCATTTTCAAAATTTCTGTAGGCTATATAATCCCTTAAATAAGTATGACAACAAGTTATAAAAATTTCTAAGTCTTCAATACCTCAACTACAGAAAGGGATCTTTTCAATCTAAACTGAGAACATGTGATATCCATTTCACTACTTCAGTAGTGAAATTATTTACTACAGAATGAATAATTATGAATGATTACTAACTTGAAATAAATATGTGTTATCAGGGTTTCTATTTCTACAGGTAGCGTATTTATTTTTTAGAGACAGGGTTTCACTATTTGCCCAGGTTGGCCTAAAACTCCTAGGTTCAAGTTACCCTTCCATCTCGGCCTCTCCAGTATCTGAGACTACAGACGTGCATCACTGCACTAGCTGTGTTAACTTTTAAAGTACCTTTAGATTAATTATATTATATTTAGTAACACTCTAGTGAATTATATGTGGCAAAACACTTTGATTTGAAATAGTTGTCATTTTTACTAATAAATGTCAAAAAATAACTTCTTATACTACAAAAGTGGGAAAAAGTCAATCAAATGGCACTGTAACATTAAGACAGATACATTTCTCTATTTTCTGGGTTTCAAAATACATTTTTTAACTATGTACCGTGCTAATTTAGAGTTATTGAAAATGCTAATCTGGCCTCCAAAAATCCTAAGGGTTACTTATTTGTTTAAGTTTCATAGCACTGTCCTGTTTATTTCATGGTTTGCATTGTTCCAAATTTAGATATAATTTCTCTATTATTTTTATCTGAAATTGGAAGTATTCAAGCAGTAACACACTTTATAAGGAAGTATCCCTGAGAGAATTTCACTGATTGTGTTTTGCTTTAATAAGATGAGATATACTAAGATTTCAGTTCCATATTATTGTCTTGATGCAGAAACTGTCCTTATTCAATGATGCAGAAAATATTTAGTTTCCTCTTAAATTCATAGATTCCTATTGAGATACAAATGAATTGGATCTGACCTTAGAGTTTTAATATTCATATTTTGATTTGTTATGAATGTGCTTTTCCCCTATTAATCTCTTCTTGCTTTCAGCACACATTTTCATTAATACTAAGTAACAACTTTTGTCTTAATAGCATCCATACTTGCTAATGACAGATAGATTAGCATAGAAAATCACTAATAAAATAACTTAATAAAAGAGTTCTCAAAGTATATGACTTAGACACTAACAAGTGTTTAAAAAGTGAGATGTCCTTAGATGGCAGGGCAGTTGGGGGTGGGGGGTTGCAGAAATGTAGAAAACCGGGTATTAAAGTTAAGTAGATTTTTTTCTGCAAGAAAGACAAAATATCCTAATTTGCTAATGGGTATTGAAAATATACAGTTGAAAAAACAGTATTTCACATTTTCTAAACAAATTTACAATACCTCATATGACTAGCTCTAGTTCCCATTTTGAAGAATGCTAATGGCAAAAAAAGAAAAAATCAGAAAAGTGTGGTTTTCACTAAAAATAAGGAAAATAGTAAAGGCACTTAAATATACTGACATATTGTAATATAAATATCAAACACTTTCTATTAAGTGATATGGATAGCATACAGGAGGCCATAATTCTAACATCCCTTGTATCATTAGTTAAGAAAGGAATCTTGGACAGGACTTAAATGAATTGAGCCCTCGGAAATATAATAAATGTAATAGTTGTACTAGATTAATTTTTTCCTAGTCTTCTTTTTGTATGTGTGTTTAACAACTCTGTAGAAATAGTGTTAAAATAAAGATCCCTCAAGGGCTATCTTTTCACATCTTAGTTGAGAATATCTGGGTAAGCTTCCAGCACCTGTACTTTTAAGTTATTAGGTGATTTGGGGATTCTCGTGCCCAACAATGTTTGAAAATCAATTGTCTAAAAAATCAAGAGTAGAGTAACTACAGCCTGCAGGCCAAATCTATCCTACAGCCTGTTTTAGTATGCTTACCAAGCAAAGAATGATTTTTAGACTGTTTTGATGTGTAAAAAATAAAACAGAAGAGAAAAATATGTAATAGACACCATATGTAGCCCATAAAGTCTAAAATATTTACTTTATGGTCATTTATTTTAAAGAGTTGGTGATCTCTGACTTAGATACTATTTTTAGTAACAGTTTCACTGAAATTTAATTCTCGTACTATACAATTCACTGGTTTAAATGTATATCCTGGTGATGTTTAGTATATCACACAAATGTGCAATCATCAATATCAGATTTTAGAATATGTACTTAACACTAAAAAATAAAAACTCATACTTATGAGGAGTCATTCTTGATCTCTTCCCCCTCTCTTGACCCAGACCCTGGAAACCACTAATCAACTTTCTGTTCCTATGGAATTACCTAGTATGAACATTTTATACAAATAGAATGATGCAATATGTAAACTTATGTGCACGGCTTCTTTCACTTGGCATGATGTTTTCAAGGTTCCTTCATGGTGCAGAATGTATTTCATTCTTTTGCTGGATAATTTTCTATTGCATGAGTATGCTACCTCTTGTCTCTTTCAGTAATTGCTTGAGGGACATTTTTTTTTTCACCTTTCTGGCTATGATGAATAGTATAGGTATAAACATTCATGTATGAATTTGTGTTTGGGCATATATTTATTTTGGGATATATATTCAAATCCCATTGCCTATTCAAGTCTTTTGTACATTCTTAAACTACATTTAAATTTTTTTGCATTGTTCTTTATATATTACTTGTATATTCTGGATTCAAGTCTCCTATCAAATATATCATTTGCAAATATTTTCTTGCACTGTATGGTCTGTTTTTTTCACTTTATTGATGTTCTCTGCAGCATAAAAGTTTTAATTTTAATTGACTTTTTTGTCAATTGTGTTTGTTTAATTGTTGATGACAAAGTTTTACTCCCATATTTTCTTCTAAGAGTTTCATAGTTTTAGCTCTTATATTCAGGTCTATGATTCATTTGGAATTAATTTTTGTTTAGAGTATGAAGTAAGGACCTCGCTTCATTCTTTTGCATGAGGATATCCGGTTTTTCTGGTACCATTTGTAGTCTAGAGACTTTTTTGCTACCATCTGATTCTGTTATGTGATATACATTTATGTTACACATGAAAAGCTTTGTATATTAACATATCTTCTTGTCTGACATAAATTACAGCCTGTCTAGGTATGTTAAAGTATTTCATAATAATTGGGGCAGAAATATCATATTGTTAAGCCACTATTATAATGCAAAATCTAATGTTTCCCATAACAAACTAGTGTGAATGTTTCTTTGCTGTGTCTAGTCTAAAAAAGAACAAAAATGTCTAAGATAGAACACATCAAAGTTATTGCATTTATATATGCCAAAGTTATATGGAAAAGTAGGTAAGATAAAATGTGTATGGCAGCTATTGTGCATATATTAAGCACAAACTTCAACTCTTTTCAGTTTAAATAATAGAATTTTAAAACAAATAAAAATCATGGTGAACATATTATCCTGGAGGAAAAAATAATAGTACTTGATGTCAGCTATTTTATTGTTGCCATGTTCTTATTTTTTTCTTTTGACTCCTACCAAGTATTTTGATATCTTTCTACTGTAGATCACTTTTACATGTTTGAAATGTCCTGTTTCTGCTGTGGTTCATTAGTGAGTTTATATTCTACACAAACTTATACTTACTGAATTATAGTTAATTCAATAGAGTTTGAGTTTATTATGGAATACAACCACATCACAGCACCAAGCTTTGTGGACTGGATTGTAGCTGATACAAAAGGAATTTAAGAGTATTTTATTTGATGTTTAGTAGCATGTCTTATATTTTTTTTCTACATGCTAGGGTTTTCATGGCTTGTTCCAAATGTATAAAAGGATTTCTAAAACCCCATTGTCTGAAGTTGTTAGTTTCTGAAAGAAAAATATGTGAAGTATTTCACTGAATATGTTAATTTGCTACAATTTTTTATACTAAGATCACTCATTGATGTGTTGAAAATTATTTCAACTTAGCAATTCCATTTTGATATGCCATGACAACAAGGGTTAAATAAATGTAATACTTCTCAAAACAACCTAATGAGGTATTAAATGGACTTCTTATAGTGAGCAAAAATGTAATATGTCAAAGGTCGCAGAGTAAAAAGGTAAATGTAGTTGTGAACGAAGACTCAGTTTCCAAAGTCTCAGCTGCTGCACCAGAAAATGATGGTGAAAGTAAAATACAACTTTATTTAAACAGAGAGAGTGAATTTGTTTTGCAGACCATCCAGCAAGGGTTGTAAAAACTTTTTTTTGTTTGTTTTCGTTTCCAATCTCTAATAAAATACACATTTATTCTTTAACTTAATTACAAGCTTCAGTGCTATTGGAGCATGATTTCTCCATGATCACTGTAAGTATATTTAAGCGATAGAATATAATGAATGCCAGAATTTTTTCTCACTTGAGGTACACACCAGATAAAAGCTGTAAGAGAGGAACAGAGCCAGAACCTGAGTTCAGAAACAATGCCTTGGGAATTATCATTTAGGTTTTCATACATACCAAAGCAGCTACAAGAAACATAAAAGAAGTGAGGGACAGGGCCCCACTATCATTGATGTCTGGCCAAATATTATTAGGACAACTTGAAATTCTGAAATTCTACAATGGATAGAGGGAGAGGCAGATTAATGAAAGGCTATTTAAAAAGGAAAAATTAAAATAAATAATGGAAACTAAAGATAAATTCACTTCTCATGCTTTGCCTTGTAAGTGTCACTCAAAGCAATTGCAAAACATTTGAATAGAATGAATATCACTTTTGAAAATTTTCAAGTACCGCAAAAAGATAATACTCTTTCTGCAACCCATTTTTATTCAAAGTCATTACTCTTAGCACAGGTTGCTGTGTTGTGTTTTATTCCTGTTTCTATGCATCAGTTATAGAAATGCTGATGCAGATTTATATAGATAGATTCATACACTTTGATATCTTAAGATCTAGCAATTCTGCTATTGATAGTTAATTAATTTCTTCCATGGTTTTGTTGCTTAAAATCTGCTATGCACTTTTTTCATGTGTCTGTTGGCTGAATGAATGTCTTCTTTTGAGAAATGTCTGTTCATATCCTTTGCCCACTTTTTGATGGGGTTGTTTATTTTTTTCTTGTAAATTTGTTTGAGTTCTTTGTAGGTTCTGGATATTAGCCCTTTGTCACATGAGATACCATCTCACACCAGTTAGAATGGCAATCATTAAAAAGTCAGGAAACAACAGGTGCTGGAGAGGATGTGGAGAAATAGGAACACTTTTACACTGTTGGTGGGATTGTAAACTAGTTCAACCATTATGGAAAACAGTATGGCGATTCCTCAAGGATCTAGAACTAGATGTACCATATGACCCAGCCATCCCATTACTGGGTATATACCCAAAGGATTATAAATCATGCTGCTATAAAGACACATGCACACGTATGTTCATTGCGGCACTATTCACAATAGCAAAGACTTGGAATCAACCCAAATGTCCATCAGTGACAGATTGGATTAAGAAAATGTGGCACATATACACCATGGAATACTATGCAGCCATAAAAAAGGATGAGTTTGTGTCCTTTGTAGGGACATGGATGCAGCTGGAAACCATCATTCTTAGCAAACTATCACAAGAAGAGAAAACCAAACACCGCATGTTCTCACTGATAGGTGGGAACTGAACAATGAGATCACTTGGACTCGGGAAGGGGGACATCACACACTGGGGCCTATTATGGGGAGGGGGGAGGGGGGAGAGATTGCATTGGGAGTTATACCTGATGTAAATGATGAGTAGTTGGGTGCTGACGAGTTGATGGGTGCAGCACAGCAACATGGCACAAGTATACATATGTAACAAACCTGCACGTCATGCACATGTACCCTAGAACTTAAAGTATAATAAAAAAAAAAAAAATCTGCTATGCACATTTTATCTGTACTAGTATAGTGACATCATTTCTATTATAGATACTTAAAAGGAATAACTTAGGAAGGGATTTCTGTATACTCACTGTCATTAACTCAATTGCTAAATCTGTCTCTCACAGGGATTTTGAAATGTTGCAAATGATTTGCTTTAGAAAATTGAGGCACTTAAATGAAAAAAAAAGTACACTATTTTAAAAGTACTCTACAATCTATGATTAATGAGGTAAATACTGACTTCATCTGACACAAAATCAAGGCATGATATTGATCCCAAATGTGAGATCATCTATGGGTATAATTTGTGTCCTTTTTGTGATTATGACATGAGATGTGCATGTGTGTGTAAGAGAGAACAAAAAGAGAAAATCACTTTGAAAATTTTGTTCGCATAACTTTGTAGAGCTCAATATTTCTTTTACTCCTAAACATTAGTTTGGGTTCTATTCAAAGTATAAAATGTCACATGCTTTGAAAATAAAATGTAAACTAACTTGGAGTCATTGACAGTAATCACTCTGATTGATCAAATCCATTTTCAGCATCAGCAAATGGCAAGAATAAATGTCATCTTTCCCAAGAAGAAAACTTCTACTCTTCTGTATTTATCTTTTTCTCAGATCAGCTATACATGCCAAATAGATATTTATCTGTATCAAGATGATAAAAAGAGCAGAATTATCAATTCTGCTTTTCTTCAGTGATTAACTAAAGGAGCTATTGATAATACCAATTCCCATTCAGACATCATTAAGAGGCCACATTTGTCTATGCTATTTAATGTTTGATCTAGTCAAATAATTTCAATATTTTCTAATAAAGTTTCCTTCTGAATAATGGTATTAAAATTGAGGAACCTATTTCACAGAGATTTATAAAATGAGTCTAAGCCTTTTAAATTAAATTTCAAGAAAATAAAACAAAATGTGCAGAAGTCTCAGCAAGTTGAAAAACAAAATTAATATAATAATATATAAATTTGGATGCCTTACTTTACTCTCACAAAATAAATTCAGTGTTTCTAATATTTTAACATTAGAGAGTAGTAATTTGTGGACATAAAACTGCTGATGTGGAATTAATTAGTCCCTCCACATGACCTTCAGAAAAATGTGTCCCGTTCCTAAAGACTGAGACACAATGCTATGGGTTGAATGTTTGCCCTCCAAAATTCAGGTATTGCCATTGTGAAGGTATTAAGAAGAGAAGTGAGACCTTGAAGAAGTGAGGAAACCATGAGGGATCCTCCGTCATGAATGGGATTAGGCATCCTTAAAAAGGGACTTGACTGAGGGAGTTGGTCTTTCTCTCTCCCACCTACTGCCCGGTGAGGATACAGTAAGAAGGCCCACACCAGACGCAGGCACCTTGATCTTAGACTTCCCAGATCCATGTGTGAATGGCATGTTGGGAGTTTAATAAAAATCCCTATCACTTCAGTGTTAGTGTTTATTGAAAAGAAATGATTTAAAATTTGAAACCAGAGTGTGAGGGGCATTTAAAAACTGTAAGATGTATTTGCATTTAAGAACATAAATATTCTGAAACCACAGCAGGTCTCTCAGCAACAACGTTTTATGATTAAAACCATGATTTGAGAACATATCCAGCTTTTTTAAGAGAAAATAATTGGGGAAATAAATAATGCCTGGAAACAGAAGAGACCAGCCATACTATTGCATAAGATTCTTAGAGCTACCATAGTGTTTAAAAAAAAAAGTAATACACTTGAAAGATACCTTCAGGAATAGTGATTTTTAACCAGGTGCTATGGTTTTTGCTTGTAATCTCAGCTACTCCGGAGGCAGGAGCAGGTTCTTGAGCTTGGGAGTTTGAGACCAGCCTGGGCAACATATTGAGATCCCCATCTAAAGCAGTAATCATAATCATCATAAAATAATGGTAATAATTTTTGTGGTAATAAAGATAGAAACTGAAAGAGAAATGGCAGCAAGTACTTCTTTAATATGTTTTTTAATATTACAGAACATGATAACATCAGGTATAAATGTTCAGCTTAAAACAATAGAAATTAAACCATTAAAATGTCTCATTTGTAGTTAAAGAGTGAACTGTACTTCAGGTAATAAAGCACAAATGAGGTAGATAATTGGGGAGTAATTCTCAATAAAAACAAATATCATAACAAATATAAATAAGGCTAATTGGAAATTAGAATTTACAGAATGCAGTAGAAGAAAAAGAGGCAGTGATTTTGGAAAAAAGATAGAGAAATGGTTGTCATGAATGCGGTTGTCAAACATCAATGAAATCAAAACAAGAGTGTTACCAGCAATATCGAATGCTTCAGAGTAAACCTAGAATGAGAACAAATAAAATTGGAAAATACAGAGTTCAAGTAGAATGAGCCAAAAATTCAGGGGTGAAGCCAGGAGAAAGTGGAGTCATGGAATTTCTTACATGAGATGTTTTCAAGAAGACAACACTGATCAGAAAAACTCAAACTTAGTTAGATTAGAGGGTGGTTTGGGGTCATAAAAAAAAGTAGGTAACAATCAAATCAGCAATCAAAATAACTATTTTCAGAATAACCAATTGATCACTAACCACATACAAAATACTGTTGTTATGATATCTCTTCCCTTGCTTGGAAATCTTCATGTGGATTAAAAGGAGCTAGGGCTCATATGGAAGGCATTGGCTTCAGGTTCTGAAAACAAAAATTCTCACTGCTTGCTGTCAGTCACTGAGGAAGCACAGTCAGTTTTAAGGGGAGAAATTTCCTTATTCGGAATTGTTTACTCTTTAGGTAAATTTCCCTGGCTTTGATTTTTTTTCAAATACATTAATACTCTGTAAACCAATCAAATACCAGTTTCAGAAGTCCCAACATTTTCCAATCAAGAAAAAAAAAATCTACTGAATTTGGTTTTGGTAATAAGTAAATAAGTGCATTACGTTTAAAAATATGTGAAGAATAATACATATTCATTTTAAAGACTCATGAAAATGAAAGAAAAAAAGTCAGCACAATTGATCATTTTCTGAATTGAAACACACCCTTCAGGCCAATCTTTCTTGCTCTCTCGTATTGGCTCTTCCTCACATCCTGTCCTCATAACACCCAACTGCTCTAAGGGACAGCCCACCAACCTCTCCTGTTTCTATGTATTCTCACTCTATTGATGTTTTACCGCATTTAGTGGCTTTATGTATTCTGCCTACATTGGTGATTCTCAAGTTTTCTCTGCTGCTCTGACATCTCCATTGTATACCAGTAATATATCTCATTGTGTATTCCATATCCATTTTAATAAATAATAGCTAACTTGGCATGTCCAAAAGTCAGCTTCTAATCCTTCTCCCGACAAATTACTCCCTTACCATAGTGCTCCTTTTCTCAGTTAATCAAAAGGCAGTTTTGCCAGTGTCTTAGACCAGACATATTAGAGTCATCATTGACTCCATTCTCTCCCACCCCATACATCATCTCTCCATAAATACTAGGGAGGCTTTTACAGAATCTCACCACCTATTGCTTCTTTGACTGCCTCCAGCCTGCTGCTAGCTTCTGTTATCTCTTTACTATATCACACAATTACCTTACAGCTGATCTCCCCTTTTTTCTTTTTCTCCTTCAATTACTCTGACCCCAGTGTCCACAGTAAGCCCGGAAAATGGAAATCATTCCTTTTCTTTTAACCCTCTGCTACATTCAAACTCACAGTCAAAACCAAAGTTTTTAAACCGATTTGCCTCCTCTTCATTTCTGGAGCTCATACACCACTACTCTTTCCATCACTCATGTTATTTTAGTCACAGTGGCCTTGGAATAGATTCTTGAATATGCCAGCTGCATTCCTATATCAAGGCTTTCACCAGCTGCAAATTTTCTGGGAACCCTCCCCTGAAAATATTCACATAGGCTTTCCCCGAACTCCTGCACCATTCTTTGCTCTAATTGAACTCTGTACTTGACCACTCCCCATACTCATTGCTCTCTATACCTTTTTTTTTCCTTTCTTTTTCTCCATAGTACTGACTCACATCTATCTGTGTTTTGCTTATTTGCTACCTAAAAAAGTAGGTAATATGGTTTTCTCTCTTCCATTAGAATGTAAAACCTGTAAGGTGTACTAGTTTTGTGTCACTGCTATAACAAATTACCACACAATTATCAACTTAAAGCACCACAGATTTGTTATGTCAGTTTTTGTAGGTCAGAAGTCCAGGGGTAGCGTAGATCTGCTGTGTCTTCTGCTTAGAGTCTAATGAGGCAGAAATCAAGGTGCCAGCAAGGTTGCCTTTCTTTCTGGAGACTCTGGATATGTACGTACCTGCTTTCAAACATGTTCAGGTTGTGGGAAGATTTCAGTTGCATGCCGCTGTCAGACCGAGGGTTCTTTTCCTTTGGTAGTTGTCAGCGGAGGGTATTTTTTCATTTCCAGAAGCTTCTTTAATTTCCTGAATCACAACCACTTTCATCTTCAATCAATGCCAGCTTGGTGGCTTGAGTTCCTCTTATGTTTTAAGTCTTTCAGACCTCTTCTTCTGCCTCATGTCTACCACTTCCAGCTAGAGAAAATTCTCTTCTTTTGAGTTCATGTTTGGGCCCACCCCAGTAGTCCAGAATCTTCTCACTATTTTAAGTTCTACAACCCTCATTGCATCTCTGAAGTCCATTTTGCCGTGTAATATAACATATTCCAAATCTCCACGGATTAGAATGTAGAATTTAGACATGGTTTCTTTTGGGTGTGGGGGGATACATTATCCTGCCTACCACTAAGGTTATGAATTTGTGAGCGTATGCATATATATTTTTTCACAATCCCTGGCTCAGATTCAGTGTGAATTAATACGTGCTTTATACATTTTAAATAGTCAACTTTGATGAATCCTCAGTTTAACATGGAAATAGCAATGTAATATATCCTAGTATGTTTAAAATAATGTTGCCAATTAAAGAACTATATTGTTTCTAACATATGCCCAAATATTTTAGATTCCTTTTAGTCCTATTATTTGTCTTAGAAGCTTCAAGAATTATAACCAAATTTAATACATACTTGGCATTGTTACTACAAAATGTATAATCTACTTAATGGCATAAAGGAAGGTCAGAAATCACTATGAAATAATAAGTAATATGATATGTCATGAAAAGATTTATGCCTATTGAAAATTATGAAAATATATAGTGACAGTGGTAGAAAGAATCAGAGAAACTTTCGTAAAGAAACGAGACTTGAAGTATTAAAATAATTTCAATTATATGTTATGCCTGTGGAAGAAACCATGTTGGGAGCAAGCCCCCTAGTCTGGCCATAAACTGGCCCTAAAACTGGCCATAAATAAAATCTCTGCAGCATTTTATCATGTCCATAATGGCCATATCGCCCAAGCTGGAAGGTTGTGGGTTTACGGGAATGAGGGCCAGGAACACATGGCCTGCCCAGGGCAGAAAACCGCTTAAGCCACAAACAAAAGCCTGAGCGATCTGTGTCTTAAGGGCGTGTTCCTGCTGCAATTAATTCGGCCCATCCCTTCCCTTCCCTCAAGGGATACTTTTAGTTAATTTGATATCTATAGAAACAATGTTAATGACTGGTTTGCTGTTAAAAAATATGTGGGTAAATCTCTGTTCCGGGCTCTCAGCTCTGAAGGCTGTGAGACCCCTGATATCCCACTTCACACCTCTCTTCTTCTGTGTGTGTGTCTTTAATTCCTCCAGCGCCGCTGGGTTAGGGTCTCCCCAGCCGAGCTGGTCTCGGCAAAAATCATAAATAAAATATGACAAAGGTATAGATGTAAGAAAGCATATGGCCTATTTAAATGAGAACAAACAGAGTATGTAGATTTTCCTGAAAATAAATGGTGTAAAGGGGGACAGAAAGAAATAAGCCAGGACACAATAGCATTAGTAACTTCAATTTATTAAGCATAATGAAGAACCGTGGACGCAAAGTTCCAATGGGTGCACCCAGAAAATAAACAAATACAAAAGTATATAACCTATCAGTTGGTGGCAAATGTTGTGGAAAACTAAAGCCTGGAAGGAAAGATTGAGTAGGTAAGGAAGGTACCCTTCAGATAACATATTTTAAGGACATATCTGAAAAAAATGTGAAAGATGGATCTGTGCTGATCTCTGAGGGAATAATCTTCTAAGAGAAGAAAGATAATATGCAAAGATCTGCTGTAGGATGGGCCAAGAGCAAATTTAATTTATTTTAGAAACAGGAAGAAGGCCCCTATATGAGGAACAGAAAGAGTATGTGGGGGGAAGAAGAGTGGTAGGAGATGCCGTTATAAAGTGATTTACGACCTCATGGGAGAGGGCCTTGACCGAAACATTGAAGAATTCTGACTAGATTCAGTGGATTGACACTGAAAACCTCCAGAGTTTCATGGAAATAATTTGGAGTTTGTTTGTTTTGTCTTTTTAAAAGATGGCTCTGGAAGTGATATATAGTGTGAAGCCGAGCTGGAGGAGATTAAGGGTGAGAGACTTGTTACAGGGCTATTGCAATAATCTGGTGGGGAAGCAGAATATTTGTACTTGCAGATGTGGTGATTATGTTGAAGCCAAACAGGGTATGAGATGCTGTAAAAGAACAATGGAGGGGAGACAGAGGGAAAAAAACAGGAATAGAATTTGATATAGAATTGCCAAACTTAAGTAAATAAAAGGAAGGAAAAATCATTCGTGGGGGATAAAACATACTTCAATTAAAAAATATTTTATGTGTCACTGTTTGGATGTTGTATATAACCACACTTATGGGATGCCTCAGATTCTCCAGGTCTTGCCTGTATCTAGAGTTTTCTTGACTTGATTCACCCAGCAGCAGCTACAACAACCAACTCACTATGCTTCTGAGGTTGTGGCACCTGCGAAGTCCTACCATCCGAGGCTGCTGAATCACATCTTGAGCTCCTCCTCCTCAAGAAAACTCCATTTTGACATAAGAATTTTAATTATCTCCTACTCTCTAGTTAAATGAATTAAGAAGCAAACGAACTAATCACTACCCTAATTTCATGTCTCAAATGATTTAAAGAGTTTATATAGAAAGAATAAAAATGAATGCATAGAGAGCAAAACAAGGCACAAAGCACAGATTGTAATAGGAGTTACACACCTGAAGAGACAGAGAGGGAGACAAAGGCACCATGGCTGAGTCACATACTTGAATCTTAGCTTACTGGCAGCCTAAATAAAAAGATTAACAAAAGCAATAATAATAATGTCATTGCTTATAGAGTAAGAACACTGTGTTCCTCTGGGGGACACGAAGCTTTCCTGGAATAATTTCTGATTTGTTTTTCTTTCGAGGACCTTACATCAGAGACAATCTATGACATAAAGCTCAATGGACTCAACCACATTTCCTCAGCAAATGTAATTGTGGGTTTTAAAACCTGATTTTGATAGGTCCTTTGAAGAAAGATGAGACTATGACACCGAAGTGAAACTCTGATAAATTTGGGGAATGGATGACAAGGAATGCAAGAAAATAATCTACACCTTTTTCTAGTAGAAATTTCAAATAAAATTACAAATAGCACACAAGTTTATAGCTTTCCAAAGGTTAGCTTATTCTTTTCTAGTGGAATGGATGTACAATTATGGAATCATATGTCTCTGCTATTGGTGGTTTGGACATAAGGTTTTTGGTCTATTTTTTTTTTTCTTTTGGGGGATTGGTGAGGCCACCAGGGAACTCACAAATCTTTGACATTCCTTAATATGCAGGACAACATTTCTCAGTCACTGCTGCCTCCACACTGGTGAATTTGTCCTGACCCAACATTGACAGGCCGCTTTGTTCTAAAACACTTTAAAATCTCTTCCCAGAAATATTATCTATAGATATAAGAACTATGTATAGAAAAAAATATATAAAGATATATAGATATAAGAACTAATATCTAAGATTACAAAGGCATTTCTCAATGGCTACAATTATTCTTTTTTCCTGCTTTGCAATTTTTTTTCCTTTGGATTCACTTTCGCTGGCATATAACATTCTGTAGTTCTTCCACTGAAGGCTGAGGATAGTTACATTTCATTCTGTTTGTATGTTGAGGTTGATTTTAAGTAATATGCTTTTTATCATTCTCATGTTTTTAATGTTTCCTTATTAATGTACGTTAGTATTATGACTACACATCTAGAACTGAATGTAAAATATTTTATTTATTTTTAACTTAATTAAGAGTATTACTATTTTAGAGACAAGCTTTCACTTTGTCACTCAGGCTGGTGTGCAGTGGCATTGTCACAGTCCACTGTAGCCTCAGACTCCTAGGCTCAAATGATTCTCCCACTTCAGCCTCCTGAGTAGCTGGGATTACAGGGGTGTGCCACCCTGCCTGGCTAATTGTTTTGTGGAGATGAGGTCTCACTATGTTGCCCAGTCTGGTCTTTAACTCCTGGCCTCAAGCAATCCTCCTTCCTCAGTCTCCCAAAGTTGTGGGATTGTAGGCTTAAGCCATTGTGCCTGTTCTAGTTTATAATCTTGAGAATGCATGTCTTTTCTGGGACCCTTTTTCCAGACTAGTTTTAATTTTTATTTACTAGCAAATCAAATTAGAATGGTCTCTGAACAATATATTCAGCAAGTTAGTAGTTTAAGCTCCCAATCTTTGTTTCTTATTTCAGAAGAAGTTAAATTTTGATTTTCCATTCAGATATACTTTCTTTCTTGTCTATCATTACAATGTATTTGGAGATAGGGGTGAGGTTGAAAGCATTAACTCAAAAAATTCATTTTGAATGATAAATGCCTTAGTAATAAAGCTAATTTTGTTGTAAATGCACAAAAGTGATTTTGAGTGAAAGAACTCAATATTTACTTTTTGAAATGTTTCATCATTTTTTAATGTTAACAATAGTATTTTAAAAGGTTAAAAAATAAACATATTTTAAGGTAAAAATTATGAATGCAAATATGTTGGGGAAACATATTTTATCAGGGGAAAGGATTTGCCATCATGGAATTCCACTCAGTATTAATGGCAAGCCTTCCCTTCTCCACTGCCTTTGATCTTCTGTGTATCAGGTAGCTAAGCATTTAATCTGTATTAAATTAAGTGTAAAGATTTGAGTGACTGGGTTATTAAAAATACATGTCTAGTTACAGCATTTCAGATGGGTTTCAGTCAGCTTCTGGGGCACTGACAGACATTATTCTGTTAAAAAATTTAAAATCAAATTACAGAAAACCATTGATGGAAGACACACATCCCGCAGTGAACGTGGGTTCTAATGATAGACCATTATTATACTTGGAGGCACTGGTCAGATGAAGTGTTTATGGTGTTTCCAGGTATAGTCATCTTGTCTCTGGCTTCAAATTCTAAAGCAGACCTATACCTAAAGAGTCCATCATTTATTTCCCTGAAACCAGAAAGTCTAGCTCGTTTTATATTTTATTTACAATTCTACTTTTGTAACATAAACTGAATGCTTGTTTCTTTCAGTTCATCCCTTTTAATTCCCAGCAGTTTCTCTTGCAAGTCAAAACCTAGACAGCAGTTTTTATGTCTCCTTTAGGTTCCAGCTTTAATGATCCTTCTGCAGGTAATGTGGGCATCGCTGACTGATTTGCTCTAACTCCAAGGTTCATATATTTCCCATCATGCCATGCTCCCTTCTTCTTGTCTAGCCCTGTAGTGAATCAGGAAAAGGTTACCTACAAGCTACATGGTTTGGAAAATAAAGTTTAATATTCCAGGTTATTGTCTCTCTTCACATTTAATTTGAATATATATAAAAACATACTCATAACAAGCAGTCTCTAAATGATATAGAAATATATGGACACTTGTGTTTTTATATACTCTCATTCTTCCAGCAAGATGAAACTTTCATTGGTTCCTTTTAGACTGAAATTCTGGAAATAGCATAAGTATGCATTTTAGAAACAATGAAGCAAATTTCTAAAATCAAAGGAAGAGTGCTCTTACATAATCATTTAACTCGTCACTCTGCTGAGTAGAACTACAACTAAAACACAGATAGGAAACATTTTTTTTTTCTTTAAAATTAGATCAAATGCATCGGCATTTTTGCAGATTCAGCACAGATGTTAGCATTTCCCAGACAGAGCTTATGAGACACATACAGCTATTTTACACTCTGGAGGGTTTCCAATATCACTACTTACCTAAATGACATTTGAGATGGTGGCACTTAATGAGGTACACGTAATGTAGTACTTAACTCATGACATCTACCAGGCAGAAAATACTTTATTAGCTGATCCTGTTCTATGAATATAAATTGATTTTTCCTCATGGTTAGGAAAATTGGCTCTTCAGCTATACTTCAAGATAGAGTTAACGGGGTCCATCTAGCAAATTAGAGTAGGTTTCCTTGCATAAATGACGGCGTAAATGGGAAGGGGTACTTAAGGCTAGTGATCTTTGTCCCTAGGCATCATGTTTATCGATTGCCCTACATTCAGGTCAGGAAGAAAGGTCTTACCTTACAGTTTGTAGAGACGCTGGAGTTTAATCACTGTGCTACAAAGCATTAGGTAATTCTGTTTTGTTCAATAAATGAATTCTTTAAATGTCAGGTTTTTAGCAGACTAGGACCTTGAAAAAAGTAAATTTTCTTTCATGTTCCTTGTTTCCGAATCACACTGTCTTTGATCCAGAAATACAAATATGTTTTAGTTATTGTTAGAGTAACTGATATTGTTGAGTACATGGCGAAGGCCTAGGGCTGTGTCATTGAAAATGGAGTAGGTCAAAGATGCATGAGGCTGCTCCTACTTTTTAAAATAAAAAAAAACTTCCAGAAAAGGAAGATAGATAGAAGTAGAGGTAAAGAGAAAGACAGACATTGAGAGAGATGGAAAAAAGAGACAGAGGGTAGAGATGAGAAGGGAAAAGAGAGAAAGAAGTATTGAATACAAATAGTAAAAATTTTGTAATTCAAGCTTAATGGGTCTTCAGAAAAGGAGAATTTTCATCTAGGTATAGTAAAGAGGAAATGCTGACAGAGGAAATATGACGAGTCCAGTTTTAAGGATATATAGAATTGGCTTAATTGGAGAGCAAAGATAAATTGCTTCCAGTTTGGTAAAGAGAATAAGTAAACTTCCTGAGGTAGATAAAGAATTAATTTGTAAGTAACAGAAATGAAAGCCACTTGAATAAATGAAGTGGAAGCCAGTATGAGACATAGCACTACTAGGCTGTAGTTTTTAAAAATTATTTTAAATTATTTAGAGACGGGGTCACTATGTTTGCCCAGGCTTGACTTGATTCTTCTGCCGCAGCCTCCCAAATAGCTGGGACTCTAGGCATCCTGCTGGAGCCAGCTCAGATGTGCTATTTGTCAACTATGTTATATATTTTATACTTTCATATTTTCTTTTAATTTCATATTTGAAGACTTACAAAGAAAATGTAAACTTTTTGTTATCAGGATCATGAAGAAAATCTAGATATTATGTGGAATAAATCAAAGATAAGGCAATTTTTTTGAAAGTTAAAATTATATTTATTCCCTTTTTCTGTGAAATAATTTTTAGTTACAATATTTATAGTTTTTCTGGAAAGATAAGATTAAGAAGAAATATAAAACTTGGTATTAACATGTGAAAAAGATTATGTTGCTATGGATGGTGCCAAAGGGAAAAATCAAAACAACTGGATAAGAATTACATGCAATTTAGTTTCCAGTAAAAGTAATAACATAGAGTGAAACATTAGAAATGGCATTATAATAAGGACATAGTATCCCATTACTGAATATATTCAAATACAATATGCATGCTCCTTAGACAATGGGTGCTATAGATGATATCTTATGTTATTTTGTATAGCATCTAGGGTTGTTACTCTAAAAATGTACTATCATGTAAATGAATTCACTAGGCCAGGTAAATTCAAATTATAGAAGTCTTGGGAATAGACCTGGTGTGGTGGCTCATGCCTGTAATCCCAGAACTTTGGGATGCCGAGGAGGGCAGATCACTTGAGGCCAAGACTTCAAGACCAGCCTGGCCAACATGGTGACATTCCATCTCTACTGAAAATACAAAAATTAGCTGGGCGTGGTGGTGCATGCCTGTAGTCCTAGTTACTTGGGAGACTGAGGCAGGAAAATTGCTTGAATCCGAGAGGCGGAGGTTGCAATGAGCCAAGATCATGCCACTGCACTCCAGACTGGGCAACAGAGCCAGATTCTGTCTCAAAATAAAAAAAAAGTATTGAAAATAAATGTTCTTGATGATATGGCCACAGAAAAAGAAACTATTTCACAAGATAGATAAAACGTGTTTGTAGTTATTAAGGTACTATTACTCTAGAAGTGATACAAGAAATTAAAAAAATAAAATTTCTTTTGGGAATTCTTATTAAAGTCTTCTGAAAGATTAATAGATTATATAACTTTGGCATAGGGTATCTTTCTTTAGAGCTTGGGAGTAAGTTAAAAGATTGGTCCATAAGGAAAAAATTTATTATTTGGTATTATTAACATGGTTTTGTTCAATATTTATTTTTAGGTCTAAAAATGTCATGAAGCCAAATATATATCATTTTTTTCTGATTTTAAAAAGATATTTTTCAGGATTTTTAAAAATAACATTCTTTCTGGTTACTTTTAGTTTAAAAAATGGAAGAGTAGAGACTGAATTCATAGAAATGTGTACATGGACACACTGGGTCATACCTAAGAGGTATTTCAATTAGAAAACATTAATCTGCATGTAGTAGAAAATGCAAGTTAAAGTGGTTTAAACAATGACAACATTCATTGTCACATATTGAAACTAGGCCTCATAAAACTTAGAAACTAGGCCTCATAAAAAAAAAAAAAAATTAACACCAGGTGGCTCTGGATAGGGTCCCACCCTGATAGGGTCCCATCCTGCCAATTCCGGGAAACAACCTCATGGGGTCCCACCCTGCCAATTCCGGGGGTCCCACCCTGCCTTGAAGTTCCCGCAATCAACAACTCCAGGAAAAATCCTCATAAGGTCCTGCTCTAACCAATTAGAACAAGACACCTTGCTCAGGCCATAGCTAGACCCAATTACCACGTGCCTAAAGCTTTGTTTGAATTTCGCGCCCTAAGCTGTGTTTGAACTTGTGTTTGCCTATATAAACAACCTGTAACAAGCACTCGGGGTCCCAGGGCCAACTTAGAGCTTGGGACCCTAGCGTGCTAGTAATAAATAACTCTCTGCTGTGAATCTCGTGTCGGTGATCCTTCGCGGCGACCCCTGCCCAGGAGGGAATCGACAGTTCGGTTCCAACATTTTGTGCGTTGGCCGGGAAGTGGGGTCGTCCGAGGACCCCCGACCCATCCGGTGGAGACCCATCTGGCCTGGGCCACGGACTGCTGACTGAACGGACCTACCAGGTACTTTTGTTTTGTTCTGTCTGTCTTGCCGGCTAACTCTGAACTCTGGGGAGTACTCCTTCTGAATTAAGTGGGGAAGGGGGACAGACGTGTCTGGCACCTTCCCACTTACGCCCCAGGGGACGCCCTGGTGGTAGTCTGGGAGAAGGCTGACGACTCAGTCAGCCTCCTTAAATCTGTAGGTAGGTCGCCCCTGCTGTCTGAATATTTTGTGATCTTGTGGCGCCACTCTCTGGCCGCGCGGCTTCTCCTTACTTGTCTGGTCTTTGTTTTTGTTACTTTCGTTTTGTCCTTGTTATACGTGGACGAAATGGGACAGACGTTGACAACTCCTTTGTCTCTAACCCTGACTCACTTCCCTGATGTCCGGGCTCGAGCCCACCACCTCTATGTAGAAGTCCGTAAGGGACGATGGAAAACATTCTGCTCGTCTGAATGGCCAACCCTCCATGGGGAGTGGCCCCAGGACGGAACATTTAACCTCTCAATTATCTTGCAGGTTAAAGCAAAAGTGATGGATCCTGGGCCACTCGGACACCCGGACCAGGTGGCCTACATAATTACTTGGGAGGATCTGGTCCGAAATCCTCCCTCTTGGGTGAAACCCTTCCTCCATTCCCCTTCCCCATCCCAATCTACTCTCCTTGCCTTAGAAGCCCCGAAGAATTGGAATCCGGACCCGCATAAGCCAGTCCTCCCAGATGAACCCCAGAGGGATCTCCTCCTTCTTGACCCCCTGCCTCCTCCACCTCAAAACCCCCTTCTGAGACCTCCACCTTACGCTTCACCCTTGCCCCCTGTCTTGTCCCCAGCTCTTTCCTCTACCGCCTCGGCCCCTACCCTTTCTCCAACTTCTCCCTCGGCCCCTCCCTCCACCCCGTCTCCTTCTCCAGCCCCGCCCAAACTCACCCCTCGGATGCCGCCACCGACACCTCCTTGTCTCCGCTTGCGGTGGACTGAGGACCCAGATGGCTCTTCCACTTGGCAATCCTCCCTTTTTCCCCTCCATACTGTCAATCGCACGGTCCAGTTCTGGCCCTTCTCTGCCTCTGACCTCTACAACTGGAAAACCCATAACCCTTCCTTTTCCCAAGACCCTCAGGCCCTAACCTCGTTGATAGAATCCATTCTCCTCACTCACCAGCCCACTTGGGATGATTGCCAGCAACTCTTGCAGGTCCTCCTAACCACTGAAGAAAGGCAGCGAGTCCTCCTGGAGGCCCGGAAAAATGTGCCAGGACCAGGAGGCCTCCCAACCCAACTTCCCAATGAAATAGACGAGTGATTTCCCCTCACCCGCCCAGACTGGGACTATGAAACGGCACCAGGTAGGGAGAGTCTCCAAATCTATCGCCAGGCTCTGTTGGTGGGTCTCAAAGGGGCAGGAAAGCGCCCCACAAATTTGGCCAAGGTAAGGACCATAACTCAGGAAAGGGACGAAAGCCCGGCAGCCTTCATGGAAAGGCTTCTGGAAGGGTTCCGAATGTATATCCCATTCGATCCAGAGGCCCTAGAACATAAGGCTACCGTAGCTATGGCATTCATAGACCAAGCTGCATTAGATATCAAAGGAAAACTCCAAAGGCTAGATGGGATCCAAACCTATGGATTACAGGAATTGGTTAGGGAGGCAGAAAAAGTGTATAATAAGAGAGAAACCCCTGAGGAAAGGGAAGCCAGGTTAGCGAAGGAACAGATGGAGCGAGAGGATCGTAGGGACCGAGTGAGGGATAAGCATTTAACAAAAATCCTGGCGGCAGTTGTGAGAGAGAAAGGACCAGGGAGAGAGGGAGAGAAGCGGAGGCGGCCAAAAGTGGAAAAAGACCAGTGTGCCTACTGCAAAGAACGGGGACATTGGATCAAAGATTGCCCCAAGCGTCCTAAAGACCAAAAGAAACCTGCCGCTGTCCTCACCCTAGGTGAAGATAGCAAATAGGGGTGTCAAGGCTCTGGAGCCCCCCCCCACCGAGCCCCGGCTAACTCTCTCTGTAGGGGGGCACCCCACCACCTTCTTGGTGGACACAGGGGCCCAACATTCAGTTTTGACAAAGGCAGACGGGCCCCTGTCTTCCCGCACATCCTGGGTCCAGGGGGCAACAGGGGGAAAATTGCACAAGTGGACTAACCACCGGACAGTTAATCTTGGACGAGGAATGGTGACACATTCCTTCTTGGTGGTACCTGAATGCCCCTACCCCCTCCTAGGGCGAGATCTTCTGACCAAGCTCGGAGTCCAAATCCATTTCTCCGAGACAGGGGCCCAGGTATTAAATCGGGACGGTCAGCCCATCCAAATCTTAACTGTGTCTCTGCAAGATGAGTATCGGCTTTTCAACGCTCCAGTCATCACTAGCCTCCCTGATGTTTGGTTGCAAGACTTTCCCCAAGCTTGGGCGGAAACGGGAGGACTCGGGCTGGCTAAGGATCAAGCCCCAATCATAATTGATTTAAAGCCCACGGCGGTGCCCGTGTCTGTCAAGCAATATCCCATGAGCCGAGAGGCTCATATAGGAATTCGGCAGCACATTAACAAATTTCTAGAACTCGGAGTGTTGCGACCTTGTCGCTCGCCCTGGAACACTCCTCTTCTGCCAGTAAAAAAGCCCGGTACTGAGGATTACAGGCCTGTCCAAGACTTGAGAGAAATTAACAAAAGAACCATGGACATCCATCCCACGGTCCCCAATCCTTACAACTTACTCAGCACCTTAAAACCAGGCTATAACTGGTATACAGTATTAGATTTAAAAGATGCTTTCTTCTGTTTACCTCTGGCCCCCCAAAGCCAAGAACTCTTTGCCTTTGAGTGGAAGGATCCTGAGAAAGGAATTTCGGGCCAATTGACCTGGACCCGGCTTCCCCAAAGATTCAAGAACTCTCCCACTCTCTTCGATGAGGCTCTTCATCGAGACCTGACCGACTTCCGGACCCAAAATCCAGAAGTGACCCTACTCCAGTATGTGGATGACCTCCTCTTGGCTGCTCCTACAAAGGAAACCTGTATACAAGGTACCAGGCATCTACTCCAGGCACTGGGTGAAAAAGGATACCGGGCATCCGCCAAGAAGGCACAGCTCTGTCAGACCAAGGTAACATATCTGGGGTATATCCTGAGTGAAGGGAAAAGGTGGCTCACCCCTGGGTGCATAGAGACAGTGGCTCGCCTTCCACCACCACGAAATCCCAGGGAGGTACGTGAATTCTTAGGAACTGCTAGGTTCTGTCGCTTGTAGATACCCGGTTTTGCTGAACTGGCCGCCCCACTTTATGCACTCACCAAGGAGAGCACCCCTTTCACCTGGCAGACAGAGCATCAATTGGCTTTTGAGGCACTAAAACAAGCACTCTTGTCTGCCCTGGCCCTTGGGTTACCGGACACCTCAAAGCCCTTTACCCTCTTCCTGGACGAGAGGCAAGGGATTGCCAAAGGGGTCTTGACCCAAAAATTAGGGCCTTGGAAAAGACCGGTAGCATACCTGTCTAAAAAGCTGGACCCTGTGGCAGCCGGCTGGCCCCCGTGTCTTCGTATCATGGCAGCCACCGCTATGCTGGTCAAGGACTCTGCTAAATTAACCCTTGGGCAGCCACTGACTGTTATTACCCCACATGCTCTAGAGGCCATAGTGCGGCAGCCCCCAGACCGGTGGATAACCAATGCACGCCTAACCCACTACCAGGCCCTCCTAGTGGACAAGGACCGCGTCCAGTTTGGCCCTCTGGTCACCCTAAACCCTGCTACGCTGCTGCCGGTACCAGAAGACCAACCAAGCCCACACGATTGTCGGCAAGTACTGGCTGAGACCCATGGAACACGGGAAGACCTTAAAGACCAAGAACTCCCAGACGCGGATCACACTTGGTACACAGACGGCAGCAGTTACCTTGACTCAGGTAACCGGAGGGCGGGAGCGGCGGTAGTAGATGGCCACAACACCATTTGGGCACAATCACTACCTCCTGGCATGTCTGCACAGAAGGCTGAGTTAATAGCACTAACCAAGGCCCTAGAGCTGTCCAAGGGAAAGAAAGCTAACATTTATACTGATAGCCGGTATGCCTTTGCAACGGCTCATACTCATGAAAATATTTATGAAAGAAGAGGTCTCCTAACCTCAGAAGAAAAGGAAGCCAAGAACAAAGCTGAAATAATTGCCTTATTGAAAGCCCTTTTTCTTCCTCAAGAAGTGGCTATAATTCACTGCCCCGGGCATCAGAAAGGACAGGATCCAGTCGCAGTAGGAAACAGACAGGCCGACCAAGTGGCCAGGCAAGCCACCATGGCGGAAGTACTGACCCTAGCCACAGAACCTGACGAAACCAGCCACATAACTATTGAACATACTTATACCCCAGAAGACCAGGAAGAAGCAAAAGCCATAAGGGCTATAGAAAACAAAGACACTAAAAACTGAGAAAAAGGAGGAAAAATAGTCCTTCCCCAAAAAGGAGGCCCTGGCAATGATCCAGCAGATGCATGCCTGGACACACTTGAGTAATCGAAAGCTAAAATTACTGATTGAAAAAACTGACTTTCTAATCCCAAAGGCAAGTACCCTCGTAGAACAAGTGACATCTGCCTGTAAGGTCTGTCAGCAGGTAAACGCTGGGGCTACCCGAGTGCCAGAAAGGAAACGAACTCGTGGTAACCGCCCAGGAGTCTATTAGGAAATAGACTTCACTGAAGTAAAACCTCACTATGCTGGATATAAGTACTTACTGGTGTTTATAGATACCTTTTCAGGATAGGTAGAAGCCTACCCCACCCGGCAAGAAACGGCACACATAGTAGCCAAGAAAATTCTGGAAGAAATCTTTCCTAGATTCGGACTTCCCAAGGTAATTGGGTCAGATAACGGGCCGGCCTTCGTTTCTCAGGTAAGTCAGGGGCTTGCCAGGATATTGGGGATTAATTGGAAATTACATTGTGCCTATAGACCCCAGAGCTCAGGACAGGTAGAAAGAATGAATAGAACAATAAAAGAGACCCTTACTAAATTGACCTTAGAGACTGGTTTAAAAGATTGGAGACGCCTCCTATCCTTAGCTCTGTTAAGGGCCCGAAATACGCCTAACCGTTTTAGGCTCACTCCATATGAAATCCTCTACGGAGGACCTCCCCCTTTGTCAACCTTGCTTAACTCCTTCTCCCCCTCCGATCCTAAGACTGACCTACAGGCCCGGCTAAAAGGACTCCAAGCAGTACAGGCCCAAATCTAGGCCCCCTTGGCAGAACTGTACCAACCAGGACATCCACAGACCAGTCAGCCCTTCCAGGTGGGAGACTCTGTCTACGTTAGACGGCACCGCACTCAAGGACTAGAGCCTTGATGGAAAGGACCCTACATTGTTCTCCTGACCACGCCCACAGCCATAAAGGTTGACGGAATCTCCACTTGGATCCACGCATCCCACGCCAAGGTCGCTCCAGGGACGCCCAGACCAACACCACCTGAGACATGGAGACTCCGACGCTCCGAGGACCCGCTCAAGATAAGACTCTCTCGTATCTAGCCCCTTGCTTATTACTAGCCCTCCTTCCCTGCGTCACTGGCAGTAATAACCCCCACCGGCCATATAACCTGACCTGGCAGGTAACTGATTTTAGTACTCATGAGGTCTTAGGTAAAACCTCAAAAATTGCTCCTATGAGGACTTGGTTTCCTGACCTCTATTTCAACCTAGACAAAATAGCAAGGATAGATGACATAGAAGGGGGAAAATGGAGAAAACAGGCTGGAAAGGTGTCCGTAAGCCGGAACAGGTTCTATGCCTGTCCCGGATTCAGGACAGGAGAAATGAGAAAAATTTGTGGAGAAATAGATGCCCTGTTTTGCGCTAGTTGGTCCTGTATAACTACTAATGATGGAGAATGGAAATGGGCCACGAAACCCTGGTACATAACCATGTCCTTTGTCCAGCGCTGCACCAGAACCCGATATTCAAAAACTTGCAATCTGGTCCGCATCAAGTTTGAAGATGCAGCAAAATCTGATAACTGTTGGATATCCGGGTTAACATGGGGCCTATATTTATACCAAAAGCCACTGTATGGAATCCCTATCCAAATCAAATTAATAGTCAACCCTGTCACAGCCCCTGTCGCAGTAGGACCAAACCAAGTTTTATCAGAAACAAGGAAGCCCCTGGTTCCTGCACCGAGAGAGCCCCAACCAAGAGCTCCTAAAAGCACTTCCCCGCCCTTAATCTCCACCTCCTCTAAATACACACCCTCAGCCCAAAACGTCACCCGCGGGCCCCTTGACCTGGGAATAGGTAACAGGCTCCTAAATCTCATAAAGGGCTCCTATTTCGCTTTAAAGCAGACAAAGCCAGAATTTACCTCCTCTTGCTGGCTATGTCTGGCAACAGGCCCCCCTTACTATGAAGGCATCGCCTCCACTAATAATTTCGCTAACTCCGCCAATCCTACTGGATGCGCGTGAGAACAACAAAGAAAACTAACCCTGGCTGAGGTTTCTAGGTCAGGAACCTGCATAGGCCAAGTGCCCCCTAGTCATCAGCATCTTTGTAATGTAACCTTGACAGTACCCAGCTCCAATCACTATTTGGTCCCCTCCGAGACGGACTGGTAGGCTTGCAACACCGGGCTCACCCCCTGTGTATCCACAGCCGTTTTTAGCAGCGGCACCCACTATTGCGTATTGGTACAAGTTGTTCCCCGAGTATACTATCACTCTGGAGACTCCTTTGATCTCCGGTATGAGCAAAAAACTCATACTAGACCAAAGAGAGAACCTATCTCCCTCACCCTCGCCGTCATGTTAAGAATTGGGGTAGCGGCTGGAGTTGGGACCGGGACAGCAGCCCTAGTGCATGGTAACCATCATCTGCAACAACTTAGAGTAGCCATAGATGAAGACCTTAGAGCCATAAAACAATCTATCACAAAACTTGAAGAATCCTTGACTTCTCTGTCTGAAGTTGTATTACAAAACCGACGAGGACTAGAAATTGTCTTTCTGAAAGAGGGCGGGCTCTGTGAAGCCCTGAAAGAGCAATGTTGTTTTTATGCAGATCATTCAGGAGTAGTTAAAGATTCTATGGCAAAACTAAGAGAAAGATTAGACAAGAGAAAAAAAGAGAGAAAATCTCAGCAAAGTTGGTTTGAAAATTGATACAACCGATCCCCTTGGTTCAGCACCCTAATCTCCACCATCTTAGGACCCCTCATCCTACTCACGCTCATCTTGACTTTCGGGCCGTGCATACTTAACCGTTTACTCACCCTTATTAAAAATAGATTAAACATAGTACATGCTATGGTTCTGACCCAACAATACCAGACCCTCAGGACTGAAGAAGAGGCTCAAGATTGAGCCTCTGACACAAAAAGAGGAGGGAATGAAACTAGACCTCATAAAACTTAGAAACTAGGCCTCATAAAAAAAAAAATTTAACACCAGGTGGCTCTGGATAGGGTCCCACCCTGATAGGGTCCCATCCTGCCAATTCCGGGAAACAACCTCATGGGGTCCCACCCTGCCAATTCCGGGGGTCCCACCCTGCCTCGAAGTTCCCGCAATCAACAACTCCAGGAAAAATCCTCATAAGGTCCTGCTCTAACCAATTAGAACAAGACACCTTGCTCAGGCCATAGCTAGACCCAATTACCACGCGCCTAAAGCTTTGTTTGAATTTCGCGCCCTAAGCTGTGTTTGAACTTGTGTTTGCCTATATAAACAACCTGTAACAAGCACTCGGGGTCCCAGGGCCAACTTAGAGCTTGGGACCCTAGCGTGCTAGTAATAAATAACTCTCTGCTGTGAATCTCGTGTCGGTGATCCTTCGCGGCGACCCCTGCCCACTAGGGAATCGACAGTTCGGTTCCAACAATATAACAAGAAGCTCTAGAATATTTATATTATTCAGTCTACTAATTAGGCATTTTGTCAACATCATGCTATAATCAGAAGAGCTTTTCATCTTTGTAGTGTCTTATGTTCAGTGCATTGGTTTGATCTTCAGGCTATTTTCCTTTATGTTTGCAACATGCCACATCAAGACATTATTCTGGGATAAGAAAAAGATTATATGTTCCTGTATTTTTTAAGTGGTGAGAGACATTTTAAGAAGACATACCACCCCTCGCAGACCTCCATCACATATCTCATGTCAGAAAATGATAACAACTCCATCTTGTAAGCATGTACCTTCAAGGGAACAGAACCACCATATAACTGACTTAAAAAATTAGGATTTGCCCATGAATTGCATGCATGTGTTGTAGATACCAAAACAAATTTAGGCTTTGCCAGTAAGAAAGAAAGGAAATGGCTGTCATACTGCCAGTATGAAAGAAAGAGAGAGTGGCTATCATATCCAAAATATACAATGATAATTCATCTGTAACTGATGAGCAAATTGCATATTTTTTCCACTCTATTTCTGCAAATAGTTTCTTGCTGAGCCAAAACTCTTGGAATAAAATGCAAGTATTATGAAACAGAAAACCGCTTAAACTTCTTACTGCTATAATCGAAGCAATTTGCCTTGGGAAATGAAAACTAAAAATGAACACAATGTAATATGTTCATGATTTTGCCTTTTTTTTAAATGTCAGCTTGAGGGAAATTCCATGAGTCGGTAAGTATCTGCATAGATGAAAATGTACATAAACCGCATATGTGCACATTGGTACACATATATACACACATACAAATATTTGTGAACATTTAATTACCAAACAATTAACCAACTGTTCGGCTTACCTGTTTATATTCAGCACTGGGGCCATCATGACCAAAAATGAAATAATTGGCTGAAGTGCTTCCAGATAAATGTATGTTAGGTGTACCACAGCAAGTGCTTACCTGTGCAATTGATCCTTTCTTTCTTACAGAATCTGCAAAACTGGATAAAAGACTTCTTTTCCAGTTGTTCATTTTTCTTTTAGGTTTGTAATGCTCATTAGCAAATGTAATTATGTCACTTCCAATGACAAATTACAGCACAATTTTTTTTAAGTTGAGCTCCTCACTTTGATTACTGCATGTTGACCTATTGTTGCCTGTCCCACCACATGCAAATTCCCTTTCATTATAATGTTAGAATTAAAATAATTTCATAATTTTATTTTATACCAGTATATGAAAAGCTTAATTAAATTAATTGTTATTGTGTGTGTATGTGTATATGTGTTTTCAAGTTCTTAACTACGAATTTATCACAGATCACCAAAATGTTTTCACCTTTTTAAAAATTTTCAGTATGTTACTATGATAGTGATATTCACAACGGTAACCAAATGGTATGGAAAGTTTTACAATACTAAAAAGTAATTATATATAATTCAAATCTGTTTACTAGAGTAGTTAAGTATTAAAATATTTTTCAATCAAATTATTTTTTTTTAATGTGAATACCAGGTACCCAGTATAGATCCAGTTAGTGGAGCATGAAACTTACATACTTTGGGGATGATTTATTTAAGGAATAAAGATATAAAATTATAAAATTAAACTTTTAGTAAATAAAGTATTTATTTAAAATAAATGCACACCACATCAAATGATTACAATTTGGCAGAAATGCTAGCATAGAAATGCTTTCTGGCTGCAACCTACTTCCCTTCTCATCTAGAATATTCTGTAACTCCTAAAAGCCTGACCAAGTAAGAAACACTGAAACTAACTTTGTTTGTTAGTGTATCCTCCTCTGAAAGTAAGCCTAAAATAATCAGTATCTTTGATTTAAAAACAAAAAACTACTCTCTTTCCATTAAGGATAAATGAGAATTTGCTATATATTCAAATGGAAATGTATTTCAACATAAAATCTAAGGCAATATATAAAAAGTATCTGGCTTCAAATTAATTAATTTGTTACTGATAACCCAGCTTTTTGTTTGCAAATAATAACTTTTACAGTTCTTTCCATTTTTACATGCTAGAATTATCATTTAAAACTATAAACACATACTTACTCTCTAATTCTTTTCTCAGTGTGTTATCAGCTATTCCAATGGAATATTCAATAACTATTAAAGAATAATATATTATTCAATAGTAGCTTGAGATTTTATTCCACAAGGGCTATTATCCTAAAAATATTGCAAATGCTGAAAATAAATAAATAGGCTGAAAAGGGCTGTTATCTCTAAGGCCAAGGACAGGAATACTCATGTGAAATAAAATTTCTCCATAAAGGTTAAATGAGAAGCTTTTTTATTTTCTCTTATTTTTGAAGACATTTTAGATAATATAGGTACATTTTAATTTTGAATGTAATTAGAATATGTAAAAATTCTTGGACCCATGCTCTAAATATTCTTAAAGTCTGCGAAGATAGATAGTTATATATTCAATGATGACATTTATGACAAAATATTATGACAATTCTTGAAAGGCAGGTCTCTGTAAGAGCTGATTTCACTTTTGTGCAATTACATTTTGAGAAATGTTTATTTTTTAATATACTCATTAAACTGCAGTGCTATGTTATTACTACAACCATGTCAAATTTAATGTGCCCACAATCAAGAAGCAGCCAAACAACCCTGTGCAAACCTTTAGTGTTCACTTTTTAAAGAGTTTTAAGCATTCTCATCATCATGGTGGAACAAGTACAACTTGGTTAAGATTTCTTCCATCTACAGTATTTTGTTGAAGTTTTGAAATAACAATGAAGGGTCACAATTATATTTTAAATATTGAGAGGCTAAGAAGTCTGCTCCTATTCCCACACCATACTGGATTTTACTATTCAGTAAAATGTAATAGAAATATAAAGACATGGTTCATTATAGAGTCAAGACTGTAGTTGTACACATCACATAAATATACGTAACTATTAATAACCACATTTGATGTATGAAAATAATTTTTAAAGTTTTTTCTTTGATTATAAAGGCAATAATTCTGGAAAGATTTGTAAGAATATATCAAAGAAGAAAAACTGGTCAGTTCTTAAATTCTCACCATGGACTAAATTTGAGATTGCCCATATACATCTAGACTGTATTTTCATAGTGATGTAATGAATAACAGATATTATATGAGTACATATTACAGGGAGAAAATATTGAGGAGATCCCATTCTTCTGTGGATTACAAATCATGTTCTTAGGGAATAATTTTGCCCCAAAATGAACTACTCTAGTGCCATATTTACATTTAATTAATGTGTTTTATGTGTCTAATTTCTCAACTTCTTGCTGGGCAATAAAATAATGTAAATACAATGATTTTATATACATGCTATGATTATGAAAAAATAGCTATTCCATTTTCCATGTGTATGAAAATCTTAGAGGTTCTAGATATAAAGAACAGGAACAAATAATATTTTGTTTTGTTTTTGTAAGTTTCTGTATTCATTTGCTAGGGCTGCCATAAAAAGTACCACGAAGAGAGTGGCTTTGAGAACTGAAATGTGATGTCTTACAGCTCCGGAGGCTAGAAGTCTGAAATCAAGGTGTCAGCAAGGTTGGTTGCTTCTGGTGGCTATGAAGGAAGGTCTGTTCCAGGGCCCTTGGCTTGTAGGTGGTTGTGTTCCTGGCCTCTGTTCACATAGTTTTTCCTCTATGATGGGTGTCTATGTCTAAATTGCCCCTATTTATAAGGATACTAGTCATATTGGTTTGGGGTCCAAATTAATGACCTTTTTTCACTTGATTCCCTTTATAAATATCCTGTCTCCAGTAGGTTATATTCTGGAGACTAGGACTCTAATATGCCTTTCTTTGAGAGGACACAATTCAACTCATGAAAGGTTCCCCTTGCCTGAATACAATACAGAATAGTTACATATTTATACTATGAAATACGTGTATGTATAGTGAGACATACAATTTCTCATAACGCTTATTTTAGATATTTTAACATATCGGTGAGTGCACATAAATGCATATGTACACACACACACACACACGTCATTAACTTATACGCCTGACCATGTGTTAGTTGAATTAATCAAAGGCATGTCAAGAACACGTAGTTTATGAAAAGAATAAGCTAAATCATCCAGTGAAATGAGTGCTATGCAGAAGTTCAAAGTATCACAGAAATGAACATTACATTAGAATAAGACAGGCGAATAGATTTCAGTGGAAAGCTTCCAGTTTTAGAAATTATATTATATTAAAAAATAATCCTGTAAAATCTAAAATCTATTAGACTTATTGCTGTAGGTGATTTTTTAAAGTTTTACCACATTGAACTTGGTTTATATATATACTGGAATTTTAGAAATATAAAACAGTATTATATCTGATCTGTTCAATTCATCTATATTATATGTCATATGATTTTAATAACATTATTTCAAAGGCATTTCAGGCAAAGCCGGTTTTGAATTAATTTATAATTCTTTGACTCACAAATCAAAGAATAAAATACTCCTTGCTGTTTCTTCAGAGGTAGAAAAAAAACTGAATGTCTATAGAAGATGGGGCAATCTGAAGCTATTTTATTTGGAAGCATTATGATATAATATATTTTTATGGAAAATATGAGATGCATGACCTAAATAAAAATATGGTTTACAGTTGTTCATTGGCATACACAGATACATATTTAAAAATTGTACCATTTTTGGCTGGGCGCAGTGGCTCCCGCCTGTAATCCAAGCACTTTGGGAGGCTGAGATGGGCAGATCATCTGAGGTCAGGAGTTTGAGATCAGCCTGACCAACATGGAGAAACCCCATCTCTAATAAAAATACAAAATTTTTAGCCGGGCCTGGTGACACATACCTGTAATCGCACTTACTCGGGCGGCTGAGACAGGAGAATTGCTTGAACCCGGGAGGCGGAGGTTGCAGTGAGCGCAGATCACGCCATTGCACTCCAGCCTGGGTCACGAGAGTGAAACTCCATCTCAAAAAAAACCCCACAAAATTATACAATTTTTATTTCTCTTCACGGTTCATAATACTTGGATTAAAATACTAGCACTTTAAACATATACAACTTAAAGTATTAATTTCCATTTATCAAAGTAATTGTCAGCAATATAAATATTTTAATTGTAATTAGCTTTTATATGAACTCAATTATTATTTTTTCCATGAATCAGCACAGTATCTTTTGTTTCTCTAAATTTCTAACTGTAGTGCCGACCTGTGAAGTCTAAGAAGAGTTGACTTATAGACATCCTTCCTTACTCTTGAACCATTATATCCAAGCCTGGGTATAATTAGTCATGTGCCACTCATAGATAAGAATAAATTCTGAAAATGCTTTCTTAGGTGATTTCATTGTTGAGTGCGAACATCATAGAATGTACTTATATAAACCTAGATAACGTAGCCTCCTACATACCTAGGGTTTATGGTATAGCTTATTAATCCTAGGTCACTGACTCACACAGCATGTTACTGTCTTGAATACTGGGAGCAATCTTAACATGATGGCGAGTATGTGTGTATCTGAACATATCTCAACTTCAAATAGGTACATTACAAATATGGTATTACAATTTCACGGGACCATTGCCAGATACGTGGTCCACCATTGACTGAAATGCCGTTAAGCAGCACAGGACTGCCAGCAGCCTTATCACCAGTAGCAGATGGAACAACCTGGGGCCCTGTAACCAGGAACAGTAGTCCCAGGTTATGTTCCTGAGTCTTTAATTTAGCCACCTCTCCATTCTTTGGATGTGATCCCTCTCTTTTCACCGCTTGAAATTCAGTGCTTGACTGACTTCTGGAAAGGTAGCTATGTAGAGACTCCTACAATGACCTCATCTCCTAAAATGGCCCTATGGATATTAATGCCAGTCTTACTCTGAAATCAGTTTTCCTTTTTATTTATTTTGCAATGTTTTATTTATTGTAAAAAATGGGAAACAATCATATTTCCACTTGCCAGCTTTACCAAATCTTTATGAGAAATTCACATCAAATTTTTAAAGAAATTAAATACGATAGATCTAGAACTCCAATGCAATTGTATAGAACTCCGCTTTCTAGAAGGGCATGTGGATTCTCATTGTTGCATGTCTTTAATTACGTTTGATATTGTTTATGGCCTAACATTTTGTAGCTTTGAAGAGATTGAAATGATTTTTTTTCTTTCAAAATTCCTTGCACTTTCTGAGGCTCAGTATTGCATATACTTTATTTTATCGTTTGCATTAACTCTTCTCTAAATTGTCCAATTCATTTGTCCATCTTTCTGTTGGCCTATTTATTTTATTGCTACTGATTTGAAGTGTATTATTCTGTGTATATTTTCTAATTGGAAATTGACAATAATCTCTCCCAGTCTGTGATGTATTCATTTATATTTGTTTTCTTTTCCTTTTTGTTTTTCTAAATATTTTCATTGCAATATAATCAAGCCATTTAATCAAATATCTGGGTATCGTGGGTCCCAGTCAAGTTGACACATAAAATTAACCATCACAGATCTTTATTGTGATTAATGCAATACCAGTCCTATATTACGAACTTATTTTATGTTCAAAGGAAAAAGTAAATAAAGACGATAACTATTAGCAGCCATATTGACAGTAGCAAATATGAACCAATTTAGCTACGATATTTGCTACTTATAGGGGCCCTATAAGCAGGGAGAGTAGTCTTAGGTTCTTTTCCTTTATGGTTTATACTTTTGTAATTTGTCCAGATACATTTATTCCAATTTTGTGATAGTTTATTTTTATCATAATTGTGGCTTAGTAGAACATTTTTTATTTCTTACTATTTTCATGCTTTGGTCATTTCTCTCTATTCATTTAAAATGACATTTTATACTAATTGATATTCTAATATTGAGCTATTCTTACATTCCTGGGACTAACCCTTCTTGGTCATAATTTTTCAAATTACTACAAAAAACTATGCTTTAAAGTTATATTTAACATTGCTAATTTAATGCTTGTAAGATTAGTTTATAGTTTACATTTTATATACTGTGACGCTCTTAGGCATTAAGGTTATGGATTTAATTAATAGCTTTACGTTTTTGTTGTTTATTGGTCCATTTACTCCTTCAAATAGTTTATTTAATTTGGGGATCGTTTGTTCTCAGATGGTTTAAAATTCTTTTATAAAACTTATTTTATAAAATTGTTGGTCTTGGTGTTTTTTTTTTTTATTGTATTTGAATGGCTTCAGTGGTTATTTGTTTAATTTTTCTATTTCTTCTTCACCCAAATTTGGCACATTAAATTTTGCTATAATTTATATATGCATATATTTGAATTTATAAGCAAATACTTATGTACAGTGTTCTATTATATTATATTCATCTTTAATATTAAAAACAAACTTTTTGTGGCCAATTTTAAAAGCTCTGTTTATTAATTATACTTATCTGTTTTTATTACACTCCACTTTTGAAATATATAAAGAAACCTTACATCTTAATTAAAATGGTTCTTATAATAATCAGTTTACTTTTTCCTTTGAACACATAATAAGTTCCCAATATGGCACAATTATTGCATTAATCACAGTAGAGTCCTGTGATTGTCAATAGTATGTGTTAACTTGACTGAGGCATAGGATGCCCAGATATCTGCTTATACATTATTTCCAGGTGTGCTGGTGAGAGTATTTGTTGACTAGCATTTAAATTGGTGAACTGAGTAAGGCAGATAACCCTCCCTAGGGCAACATATAATCTGTTGAGGGCATTAATAGAACAAAAATGCAGAGGAGTGTTGGATTTTCATTCTCTCTCTCTCTCTCTATTTGAACTGAAATATTAATTTTCCCTTGCCCTTGGCGCTTCTGGTTTTCAGCCTTCAGCCTTGTAGTGAAATCTGTAACCATGGGCATTCCAGTTCTCAAGCCTTTGAACTACACCACTGGTAGCCTTCTTGGGTTTCCAGCTTACAGACAGCATATCATGCAACTTTTTTTTGCCTCCATAACTGTGAATCCAATAGCTTATAATAAATCTGTGTATATATGCATGTATGTATGTATGTATGTATTTATCTATCTATCTATATCTATCTATCGATAGGTTCTGTTTCTCTGGAGAACTGTAATACAAAGCCAATAATGTTTTATGAAATAATTATATGGAAAGATAATTGGAGTAAGCTTCAAAATAAAATACTGGAGATGCTTTTTTATTCCAAATTATAATGATCTCAAGTATCTATGAGAAAGAGTTATTAGCTTATGTAACTGGATGGTACATGAGTATGTCTGGCTTCAGTCAGCCTTTTCCAGAGACTCACATGATGTTGTCAGAGCTCTAGTTCTGTATCTGAAATCTGATTATTTCTCATTTTCTTTCTGTTGTTATTGACCTGACTCTAAATGCCAGCAAACATTATCTATTTGCTAATATGTACCTGCTTGGATTCCAAGTATACAAATAATCACTTATACAAATAAGTCACTGATACAAATGCTGGGTTCAAAATAAGCTTTTAAGAAAGATCAGTACAGATTTGTTTTTGGGCAGATGATAACAGTGAACCAAGGCTCTATCCAAAGAATTCTGGAACAAATTACCATAAAGTATCGATGGAGTGTTCTCTGATTCTCAACCATATCCATGTAGAACAATTCTCAAAAGAACCAAAATGGGTTGTAGAGAGAGAAACATTTTGGAAAAGCCAAAATTAAAATTGTCATGACCTATAGAAAATATATAACAAGTAGAATGATGTCATCTGCAAAAGGGACACCATATCCACATACATGTATAAAGAGGCTCGTGAGAGAAATCTTGAAGAATCATAGGAGTTCTCTGAAATTACAATTTATGTATTGTATTTTTTTATTGGAGAAGGGATCAACACATATGTCTGAGTGCCCATTCCTACTGTGATGAAGTTTCAGAGGGAAGAGTTTCTGCAAATGTAAGGACTACAGGACAGCGTGACATGTTAACAAATACATAGCTATTTTAGCACATGCAAACTGAAACACTCTAGTTTTTGCAAGAACCTTAACAGAAACATATATTTTATGTCATAAAGTAAAATTTGTCAATACCACAATAGAGAGTAATAAAAGTAAATTATTTAGCAACAAGAAATTATTCCTCTTTTTTAGATTTCGAAAACAAGATGTAATCCTTACTTTTGGGCAAAATAGTGTGTTCTTATAAGTACATATAACTAAAATATTGGCCTTACCTCTGTTTTCTTTTCTTTACATTTATTTTCTTTAGTCATATAAACCTTGAAAATATTTGTTCTTTTCAAATATTCACAAACCATAGCCAAGGAATATCGAAGTTTGCTTACATATAAATACTTTTAGCACATTTACGAATTATTTAGTAAATGTCAGAATAAAATTAGAAAACTTTTAAAGGTTACTTGATCAAAAATTATTGAATTCAAGTTGAAATGACACATATTATGAATGATACTAACTACTGATGTTATTTTAACTCTATTTTCCATAATAGTGAAAGCTACATAGGGATAAGCAAAAAATTATATTTCTATATATTTAATTATGTCTAAGGACATCAGTTGATATATATTGAAAATTTACACCAGTTGATCTACCCCATTAATGTATTATAGTATAAATTATAAAATTAGACCAAGATATTTAAAGAGTACATGATCTCTTTAAAAATTTCTTATTTCTTAATTACATTTTCTCCATATGTGTTCAAATACTGAGATGGTTGAAAATTTAGCTTTACAATTATGGGTTTTAAAATGACATCCAGTTTGCACTGCAGTTCCAAGTGGATGAAGAGAAAATGGGAAATAAATGAATGCTCGCATTTTAAGGCCATCATGGTAATTCTATTTCAATTGCCATATGAATAACAGAAGTTAAACTTATCCTAAAATTTGGGTTGGAGATGTTAAATATCATTTGGAAAATAAATTACACAAAACCATCTGTCTCTCTCTCTCTCTCTCTCTCTCTCACACACACACACACACACACAAGCACAGATGCATATACACACACACACAAACTCCCTTTCCCCAGAATCTATTTGTTATAATAGCACATATAATGTAAAGAAATGTAGTTCAAAATAGAATTTCATTTCATTATGTTAAGTGAAATACAGAGAGACAAAGAAAGACACACAAAACAAATATTGCATGTTCTCACTCATCCCTGGGAGCTAAAAGGGTTATCTCGTGGAAGTAGAAAGTAGAATGATAGACACTTAAGGCTTAGAAGTGTGTAGGGGTGAGAGTGGAGGATGAAGAGAGGTTGGTCAATGTGTTCAAACATACAGTTAGATAGAAGGTATAAGTCCTAATGTGTGATGGCAATAATAGGGCGAATGTAGCTAGCAACAATATATTTCATATTTCAAAGTAGTTAGAAAAAATAACTTGAAATATTCCCAACACATAGAAATGAGAAGTATTCAAGGTGATGGATACTCCAGATACCCCAACTTAATCATTATACATTATATGCATGTAACAAAACATCACGGGTACCCAACAAATATGTCGTATATTGTGTATCAATTTAAAATAGAATAAAAAAGAAACGTAGTTCACATTGTACTGTAATTTTTTGTTACTTCAATTTGCAATGTTGTTTTCTGAATAAAGTTTATGTCTTTCTCACATATTTCAATTCTTTTCTATTGAAATAGTGAAGATAGTTATAAGTTGATCACTTTATATCTTATCTCAGAGTGTGTATGATAAGTTCAGCATTCATTCATGAAAATTAGCATTCCTTGTTCTCTCAAACATCAAAAATACAATAGAAAACTGATTCTTTTTACATCTAATTTCTTACCATCTCTTCTATTTACCTGTTATTTTTTAGTCTAATTTCTATTTACTACAGATGTCAAGAAGTCATAGTTTTGAGAATTTTGTGATTACGGAGAAATGTACTATGGAATTATTTAAACCACAGCCTGAAAATATTTTGCTTTCTATTTGAATAGAAATATGTGCTTCTATTTGGAATTGATGTAAATATTTCAGGGTGGCTGTTTCTGTTCCTTTGCAGAGGTTGCTTTCTATAAGTAGAAGAGGCATGGAATAAGGATACTTACAGAGATTTCATTATGCTTTATTTCTACTTCCAGCCAAGCAAATCCTCATTCAAACTTCTTTGAAGTCTGTATTCTCTTCCTTAATACTGGGCAAAGACACAGTATAATAAATTTTCTGAAAACCCAAGTTATGAGGTTCTGTTAAGGCAATGAATGATAAAATTAAAAATCCCTGACGAATGCAAGATGGTACACGTTCTCATATACTAAATGCCCATCTCATTAGAGAGTAACTGATTGCTAAACTATGAGTTATTGCAAATTAGTTCAAATATGAGAGATCACCAAATATTTCCAAAGTAAATAAAATTTTTTTAAAAAAAGGCATTGTTAAAGAGTAAAATTTTTGCAGATGAAGATCAGCAAGATGGATTAACCAGGTTGAGAAACACATTGGCAAACTCCAAAAGGTAGATGGGAATATGATAAACAGAGGACAGCAAGACCTTTTCCTGGAAAAACTGGACTGTCCAACTTTGTAGGAATATTAGAAATCAAGGGCTGTTATGAGAGGTGTAGCTACTTTATGAACGATGATGAGTGGTCTTTGCACAAAATCAGTTACTATTTATAGTTTTTATTTTTTCATGAGTTATTCCTATGGGATAAATAACCTTCCATTACCTTCATATACCCAGCAAAAGCACAGTATCTGAAGCAAAGAAGTAGCCAGTAAAAAAGCATAATGTGAATAAATGAAGGCAGGAATAAATAAAGAGGTGAATAAATGCATGAAATCAAGTATTTTAGAATACTTATTCTGGCAGCAGTAAAATATTTTAAATAATTTTGAAAAGCACCTAAAGATTTGAAAAGAATATGTAAATTTAAATCGTCCTTGAATATTACACATACATAAATCAGTGTCACAAGTTCATAAAATCCACAAGAGATGCATCACTACAGTTCCTCAAATGTTAAGGATTAGGGCAGGTATATCAGAGTTCTAAGTTTATTTTAGCATTTGGCTTTCTATTGGCATTAGCATTCTGTATTTTTTAAAGTACCATTCTGAATAGATGTTTAAATAATTGAAGATAATTATCAATATTATTTCTGATATTTTAAAACACCATGTTGTATAAAATCACAATGAGACAATGTTATATTGAACTATGAATACAATAGCGCTGGGAACGATGTCATTACTAAAGACTTCTTTTTGCTTTTTATCATCCCTAAGGGAAGAAATAAAAACTACATTCAGATTGCTTTATTTAAATCATGTTAGAATATCATTATAGTTTTAAAACATTGGATATGTTTTTTAAAAATTACAGAAAAGTAGAAAAGAAAATCAGCTCCTTTGTTGAACACAGTATCTATGTAAAATTAAACAAACATTATATAAAGTTGTATATTCTTTCTTCAACAAGCAAGCAAAGTGGGAGAAGCTTCATATGATGAAGGCGCACAAAACAATTGATGCTGGAATTTTCTATCATTGTATATGTTGTCTTTGTGGCTTTTTATACCAAGTCATTATAAAACGAGTCAAGCATAATATACTCTACTGATTCTTTATGAGTAAGAATATACAGATAAAATTGATAACAAAATAACTAAATTATAACACCTTATACTTGTATAAATATATTTAAAAGCTATGATTATGGAAATGGTGATACATATGAACAAATTAGTTACCTCCTGAAATTTGTGTGCATTCATTCAATGTTTATTATAATTTTTTTCTATCTTGAACAAATAAAAATTCAAATATTTTCACAAAACAATTACAGGATTTGACTGGTGTTCATGTGAAATTTCAGAACACCTATATATCATATGTAGACTTAATCAAATTGGAGGTATCTGTATAGACTTGTGGATAAACACACACACATATGGTTTTAAATCTGTGTGTTCATACATATACATATACACATACATATACATATACATATAGTCCTTACTGTACCAGGAGAGGGTCTGAGAGCAGCAAAAGTCTAATAGCACTGAGTCCACCTTCTCTTGCCACATCTTAGCTTCCATATATCATTTTCAACTAAATAAAAGAGTCCTCAGAGAAATGGCTGATTCTAAGCAAAAGTTCATAGTGATACTGGAAACACCATTTGTATCAGAAAGTCAAATGTGTTAAAAAAAACTTATGGGGCATGTTGAAAGGACACAGATGTCAGTTTGAAAAAAGCTACCATTAGAGAAATTTAGGATAATTTGAGCTTCAAGATAAATACATTTGGCTCCCTGTATCCAGGATTTCTATATCCATGGGTTCAACCAAATGTAGATCAAAAATACAGAAAAAAAATGTGTCTGGCTGGGCATGGTGACTCACTCCTGTAATTCCAGCACTTTGGGAGGCTGAGGTGGGTGGATCACCTGAGGCCAGGAGTTCAAGACCAGCCTGACCAACATGGAAAAACACCGTCTCTACTAAAAATACAAAAAAAACTTTAGCTGGGTGTGGTGGCACGTGCTTGTAATCCCAGCTACTCGGGAGGCTGAGGCAGGAGAATCACTTGAACCTGGGAGACAGGGGTCGCGGTGAGCCAAGATCGTGCCATTACACTCCAGCCTGGGCAACGAGAGCAAAATTCTGTCTCAAAAAAAGAAAAGAAAAGAGAGGAGAAGAAAAATATTGTGTCTGTACTGAACTTGTAAATAGATCTTACTTGCCATCATTTCCTAAGCCATACAGTACAAAAAGTATTTACCTAACATTTACTTTGTATTAGCTGTTATAAGTAATCTAGAAATAATTTAAAGTATATGAGAGGATGTACATATGTTATATGCAAGTACAATGCCATTTTATAACAGGGACTTAAGCATCCATAGATTTTAGTATCTGAGAGCGGCCTAGATCTGATCCCCTAGGGATACTGAAGAATGACAATAGTCCCATAAGATTATAATGAAGCATATAGAGAAACCTGATATATGGGACTTGCTATTAGCATTGCAGATCAAGTTAGGGACAATAATTTATATTAAGCAGTGGTGCTTGGACATTTCATTTTCATCTTAAAATATACATACATAAATTTAAATATATATATTATATATATAAATATATATTATCTAGTTTTCTGTAAGTACACTCTATGATGTTTGTACAATAATGAAATCGCCTCATAATGCACTTCTCAGAATACAATCGTGTCAATAAGCAATGAATGGTTGCATTTTATTTTAACATAAATGCATGGACATAATACAAAAGAAGTGTTACATAGGCTTTATGTCACCTTTATCCCCAGTGATACTGCCCAGAGGCAACAAGTTTTAACTTCCTTATTTTCTTGGTTCATCTGTAGATTACCTATATTGTTTTACATATAGATACACATATATACATAAATTTATATATAACAATATTATATATTATATATATATATTTGTGTGTGTAGGCATATGTACATATATTCCATTTGTTGATACTTTAACTTTGGACAGTTTCAATTAACTATCCACAAAAGAGCATTGACTATTATGGAAAAAGAACTGTAAATGAATTATAAATAAACTCTATTTCTTTTTCTTAATAATATCCATAAGATTTTTCTTAATTCCACTATTTATTGCTTTACTTTATTGTGTAATATATTTACACCCATTTCTCTTAATAAACTGCACAGCAGTACATTTTGGCTAAGTAAGATGAGCACATTTTAATTCTTAAACTTTTCTCCATCTCTAGTATGTTTCTCTAACTTTCAAATCCTTCTAGTTGTGTTGTTTTGGTTTTGCTTTTACCTTGACAAGCTGTATAACTTTTATGTATTAAAAAATATCTTGTCCCTAAGCTGTATTTTTATTTTACATCTAGACAAGAAAACAGAAATAACTTAAAATCATTATGCATTACAGAAATGACTAGTATACTTGGACCTGTAGAAAATAACATTATATAATCATTTTTTATTCAAATGTGTTCTTAGATGTAAATTAGGATCATTTCTAAATGTGAAGAACAGATCCTCCTGTCACATTGTTGCATTCCATATGTTTCAATATCAGTCCATATTTTTGTTTGCATTTGCACCATGATTTTTGAACATATATTTTCCTGAAATATCTATTTTTTTCTTTCCTGTTGACAGAAGAATCATATGCCCTTATCATATTGCTAACATCCAGTTTCTTAACATCACATAAGCAATGCACAGCAACTAATAGTTTATTCCTAAGAAAAGAGGACTAATGTGCTAACTCCATTGTTTTGGCAACTTGGACTCTTTTTGGACTTGTCTTCTATGGTCATAGTTAGGCTTGCATCTTGCAGTCTAATGTAGTTAGTTGTACCAGCTGCTATAATATCCACATTCTAGTTGTTGGGATGGGTGTGGGAGAAGAGGGTATGAACCTTGCCTTTCAAGTATACCACAAGGAAGTTACATATGTAATATAGCTTCAGTAATTTCAGTGTCAACTTATTTAAGATGTTAAGACAACAGACATTATATGAACACAACTTGTTGCAAGAAAGTCAATAACTATAGTTATTTGCTTGATTATCATGTGCTAGAAGTAAAATATTATTATGAGAGAAGCAAAGAAGAAACTAAGAGGAGTAATAGCAATGTCTGAGAAACATTCTATTAATGTTTCTCAAACATTCTATTAATCTAGTTTTCTGTAAGTACACTCTATGATGTTTGTACAATAATGAAATCACCTCATAATGCACTTCTCAGAATACAATCGTGTCAATAAGCAATGAATGGTTGCATTTTATTTTAACATAAATGCATGGACATAATACAAAAGAAATGTTACATAGGCTTTATGTCACCTTTATCCCCAGTGATACTGCCCAGAGGCAACAGCAATAACAATGCACCTATTCTCTTCTTCAACATGGTTTTCTCCCAATCTGGGACTTCTTGTTCTTATTTAGAGCCATGTTTCTTAAGACTTTTCTTTCCTGATATTCCTGAATTATAAATCTCTTTCTTGAATTTGATTTTCATTTTACAGAATACATTCTTTTCTCTCTCATTTTTTTGTCTCAAAAGGAATTGGTTATATTTGAAAATATCTTTCTTTTGCTCTCATGTTTTGAGTAATTGCTGAGAATGTATGGATTTTGGTTAAATATCATGTTTTCACAAACATTTTCCCAAAAATAGTGTTGCTGATGAAAAACATGTTAGAATTTCTGAGTTTTATCTTTTGTAGATGAACTGTTGCTCTAAAAAATTTTTAACTTTGTTTTCTAAATTTTCTGAAAAAGATGTACAAAAAATGCCATCCATTTTTTATGAATCATGATATTTAAAATTCAGTAAGATCTTTCAATCTGAAGCTTTGGAATTTTTCCTTCACTCCGCAAACTTTTAATTTTTATTTATTTATTTATTTTTATTATGATTTCTTCCATGTCCCTCTTTCTCTCTTTTTCTGTAATATTTGTTTAGACAAATTGCAAACTTCATCGATATTTGAAATGGTTTGTCTCTGTGTCCCCACCCAAATCTCATGCTGTATTGTGATCCCCACATGTTGGAGGAGGGGCCTGATAGGAGGTGACTGAATCATACTGGCAGACTTTCCCCTTGCTGTTCTTGTAACAGTGAATGAGTTCTCACAAGGTCTGGTTGTTTAAAAGTGTGTAGCACCTCTGCCTTCTCTGTCTCTCACTGGCCATGTGAAGATGTGCTTGTTTCACTTTCGCCTTCCACCATAGTTATTTGTTTCCTAAGCACTCCCCACCAGGCACTCCACCACCCGGCCATGCTTCCTGTACAGCCCGTGGAACTCTTAGTCAGTTAAGCCTATTTTATTTATAAATTACCTAATCTCAAGTGTGTCTTTATAGCAGTGTGATAATGGACTAATACAGAAAATTAGTAGCAGAGAAGTGGGCCATTGCTATAAAGATACCTGAAAATGTGTAAGCAGTTTTGAAACTGGGTAATGGGCAGAGGTTGGAAGAGTTTGGAGGGCTCAGAAGAAGACAGGAAGATGAGGAAAGGTTTTTAACGTCTTAGAGACTTGTTAAATGGTTTTGCCCAAAATGCTGATAGTGATATGGACAGAGATGGTCAGGCTAATGAGGTCTCAGATGGAGATGAGGACCTTATTGAGAACTGGAGTAAAGGTCACTCTTGATATGCTTTAACAAATATATTGGTGACATTGTGCCCCTACCCTAAGGTCTGTTGAACTTTGAACTGAGAGAGATAATTTAGGATATCTGGCAGAATAAATTTTTCTTTTTTTTTTTTTTTTTTTTTTTTTTGAGACAGTCTCACTCTATCACCCAGGCTAGAGTTCAGTGGCACAAGTTTGGCTTACTGCAGCCTCTGCCTCCAGGGTTCACGCCATTCTCCTGCCTCAGTCTCCCAAGTAGCTGGGTCTATGGGCACCCGCCACCACACTTAGTAAATTTTTTTTGTATTTTTGGTAGAGATGGGGTTTCACCGTGTGAGCCAGGATGGTCTCAATCCCCTGACCACATGATCTGCCCACCTTGGCCTCCTATAGTGCTGGGATTACAGGCGTGAGCCACTGTGCCCAGCCCCCAGAAGAAATTTCTGAGTTGCAAAGCGTTCAAGTGTAACCTGGCTGCTCCTAAGGGCATTTGCTCATGCTCATGAGCAAAGAGATAATCTGAAACCGGAACTTACATTTAAAAAGGAAGCAGAGCATAAAAGTTTGGAAAATTTGCATCACAGCCATGTGGTAGAAAAGAAAAACCCATTTTCAGGAAAGAAATTCGACCCAACTGTAAACATTTGCATGAGTAAAGAGAAGACAAATGTCAATAGCCAAGACAATGGGGAAAATGCATCCAGGGCATTTCAGAGACATTCACAGCAGCCTCTCACATCACAGGGCTGAAAGTGAAGAAGAAGAAAAAAATGGTTTTGTGGGCCAGGCCCACAACCCTGCTACTCTGTGCAGCCACGGGACATGGTGCCCTGTGTCCAAGCCACTCTAGCTCTATCCATAGCTAAAATGGGCCAAAGTACAGCTCAGGCCATTGCTTCACAGTTGCAAATCCCAAGCCTTGGTGGCTTCCACATGGTGTTAATCCTGTGGGTGTGCAGAAGGTGAGAAATGAGGCTTGGGAGCCTCCATCTAGATATCAGAAAATGTATGGAAAGGCCTGGATGTCCAAGCAGAAGTCTGCTGCAGGGGCAGAGCTCTCATGGAGAATCTCTACTAGGGCAGTGTGGAGGGGAAATGTAGAGTTGGAGTCCCCACACAGAGTTCCCATTGGAGCACTGCCTATTGGAACTGTGAGAAGAGGACCACCATCCACCAGACCTCAGAATGGTAAACACAACAGCTTCCTTCATGCACCTAGAAAAGCTGCAGATACTCAATGCCAACCCATGAAAGCAGTCTTGGGGGCTGTACCTTGCAGAGCCACAGGGGTGGAGCTGCCCAAGGCCTTAGGATCCTGCCCCTGCCGTCAGTGTGGCCTAAATGTGAGACATAGCAGCAAAGCAGATTATTTTGGAGCTGTAAGATGTAATGATTATCCTGCTGGATTTCAGACTTGCATGGGGTCTGTAGCCCCTTTGTTTTGGCCAATTTATCCCTTTTGGAATGGGAGCATTTGCCCAATGCCAGCACTCCCACTGTACCTTGAAAGTAATGAACTTGTTTTTGATTGTGCAGGCTCATAGGCAGAAGGGACTTGCTTTATCTCAGATAAGACTTTGAACTTGGACTTTTGAGTTAATCCTGGAATGAGTTACGACTTTAGGGGAATGTTGGGAAGGTATGATTGTGTTTTGAAATGTGAGAAGGATATGAGATTTGGGAGGGCCTGGGGCAGAATGATATGGTTTGGCTCTGTGTCCCCACCCAAATCTCATGTTGAATTGTAATCCCCATATGTTGGAGGAGGGGCCTAGTGGGAGGTGATTGAATCACGTGAGCAGACTACACCCTTGCTGTTCTCATAATAGTGAATGAAATCTCATGGGATCTAGTTGTTTAAAACTGTGTAGTATCTCCCCCTTCTCTCTCACCTGCCATGTGAAAATGTGCTTGCTTCCCCTTCATCTTCTGCCATGATTGTAAGTTTCCTAAGGCCTCCCTAGCCATGTTTCCTATATAGCCTGCAGAAATCTGAGTCAATTAAACCTATTTTCTTTATAAATTACCAGTCCCAAGTATGTCTTTTTAGCAGTGTGAAAATGGACTAATACAGTATTCCACTATGAAACATTTTTTCCAAATGTTGTAAATTCCCCCCAACTCTTCGTTTCTAGAGTTTTACATTAAGCTTTTAACTTGCTATCTCACAGTAATAAAACTATCTTAACTTCCAAAAGTACAGTCATATTCTCTGATTTTGTTTTCTCAGACTAACCTATTATTTGATAGATATTACCTTTTCATGAATCTTTCTAAAATACTAATTAGAATTATCTAATTGTATTAGGTCCCTGGATTATTTTAGGCTCTTCTAATGTTAGTTATCTTTTGAGTTGTTAAATTTCCTCATAGGCATACATTTCTTATTTGTGTTTTTATGTTTAAAAATATAAAAACAGTGGCTTGGTTGCCATAAAAGCTTGATTGGAATTGCTATTCCTTGTGAAACTCTGTTTCAGCATTTGGCCTCTTCCTTAAATGTAAAGCTTGATCTTGACTTCTGTGAAATATACCAACCTACTGGTTTTACTTCAGGATATTTGGGCTGGGAGCACAGATTTATGCTTCCTCCACTGTCCATCCTGTCCTCCCAAAATAAATGTGGCTTAATTCTAAACCGTCAATATCTACACTAGGAGTTCAACCTTACTTGGGGTCTTTAGACTGGATTCACCTGCTTTAACCTGTACACCCATGTCTTTAGTGCCACTTTTTCTATTAAAATTCAGAAATTTAACTAGTTCATTCCCACTTACTGGACCTGCTGACTTCAATCATTTCCAGGGCTCAACAGGAAGGAAGAAATTCTACCTCCACTGACTTGCCCAATTCTGGGTTCCTGATGGGTCTAATTAATGCTGTAATGTATCACTCACTCAATATGAGCCCTATTGCCTTAGACCTTTCAAAAATGAGCCTGGCTCATTGTTATCCCATTCTTCACACAAGTTTAAGAACTACTTTTGATTATTTTTGTATGCCTTAGATTTTAAGAAGAAAGGTAAATAAATATATGCTTTCAGTATTCCATGTTGAACAGTGAAGTAGGAAGTATTTAAAATCTTTGTAGATCTTAAATAATGGCATAGAAAGAAAAATAGCATTTTTTCAATATTAAAATGAGAATACAATCAATAACACTGGAAGCAGATGCTTCAAATTGTCCTTGAAACATAGTGGCATAAAATTCTTTTGGGAAGAAAGTTATTTATCCAATAGGAATTTTTTTCAAAAATATTTATATTGTTTAACTATACAAAATAAAAATTTCATTAAAGTTTTGGAGGTGAATACAATTAAAATCCAAGTCATTTATTTAATTTAATTGATTACAGTCATCTTTTGATATCCATAGGGGACTGGTTTCAGGATTATTTGAATATAAAATAATTACATATTGCTTTGAATTATTTTGCTAAACAAGACAGTAATGACAGTAATGTAATTATTTTTCTTAGTAAGAGGTCTTAGATGTGCTAACTAAGCATTTGTTGACTGAATAAATGTATTTTATCAGTGTTTATCTTGAAATTTAGAATACATAATTCCATTAGGGCCAACCATCATTTAAATCATTGTGATATTGCTATTTTAAGAACATATTAGTTTACATACTCAGTTTATTTTGAACAAATGCATAAAGTATCAGAAAAACACAAATAAACTTTCTAAATGCAACTGTTAAAAACAGAAATTACCATAGAGTATGCAATTATTAATTGCATTATAATCATGAAAAATTAAATTACGGTTTCTATTCAGTATTACATTTTCCACTTTTTGATATCAGAGATAAATCAGATTTTAAATTTAATTAGTGGCAATAAGAGTTTTGGAAGTCAATTTTTTCCATTAAAATGAAGATTTGAAGAAATAGCAAACACAGGGCAAATTTTCTCACTGTTCTTTATTGAAAATATGCCTGTCAGTAATAAAAGGAGTATTTTATGACACATTGTGCCTTGCATAAATCTCCCATTTATTGTTATTTGGAATCCTCACAGTGATCCCTTATACAAATTTGGCCTATAAACACTTAAGATCAGTAGTAAAACAAAGACATTTATGTCAAATACTGACATGTGTATAGCGTGTCTATTTTATGTCTGTTTCATCACACCCTTCTGAAGGATGTATCTTTATTCAGTCATAGAAACACATGATAATACACTTCAAAGACACTTTAGAAATCATACAATCTAATCTTATATTAATTTTAAAACAGAAAACTGAGGTTCTAGAGAAGATAAATGACTTGAACAAGGTCAGGAAGCTAATCTAGGGCAGAGCAAGGAATCATATGCAAATGTGAAAAAATGACTAACCTCTTTTATGTTGGGCAAAGAACTGTGTAAATTTTCTGGGCATGCATGACTGATTTTCAATCTGGTAACTTTGTCATAAAATTCAACAAACTTGTCAGCACCAAGTTGTTACAGATTTTACATAGCATGTTGATCACAATTCATTAATAATTTCTTTCCATTATGAATTTAAAATATAATTAAACATTGATAGTCATTATCAGGACTGAACACATGGTGTATGCATTGCATTTCTGCTGGTAAAGTCAGCATCTGAGCTGTTCTAGTGATAAAAGGGGAAAGAACAAACACAGTGAAGAGCTGACATCCGTGTGATGCTGGAAATATTACATTATAAAGCTGGCTGGATATCTGAAAGTTACAGACCTAGAATTCTGCTTCTGAGTGAAAGCGACAGTTGGCTGAAGAACAGTGGACAAAGAGAATGATGAATCAAATCAGGGTTTGATATAAAGTAGAATATAGGGAGAAAGCATTTTAGTTCTTTTCTGGTAAGATTTATTTCCTTCCAGTTTTTCAGAGAGTAAAAAACTGCTTCAGAATGCTATGCACACTATTGTATCCTGTCCACTGAATTGCCTTCTTTACGCTTTTCTCTCATTTATTTCCTGTGAGACTTAGTCCTACCTCCTAGTCCTGTGCATAGTGTCCAAGCAGTTGCATTTAGTTATTCTGAAAGTTTGTAAAGAAAGTTGTAGGAAATGGGGAAAAAAAGATATCATTTTCTTTCCTTGTTTCACTTCACCTGCAAGACACAAATAAAATATCTGGGTAAATATTACTCGTTTTGTTCAAAATATATTTTTCTAAAAAATGTGTAATTATGTTGTAGTATTTTTTTAGATTTATGGTGATATATAAATATAGAATTGGTTTTAGGATACTTGAATTTTATTAATGTTAGTCATTTCCTTAGATGAAAATTAAAATGAAGAACTAAAAAGTATGAGGTTGCTAAATGCTTGACATTTTATTCAAAAATTTCTAGCAAATCCTTCTGTAAAAGAAAAGTGCTTATTATGCAAAATGTTATCAAGAAACTCGCTTAAATGTATTCACTTTTCTTGTACTGCAAAGGTTGTCATCAAATATTTTAATTAATAAGTTGGATACAATAATCTAAGGTGGGCCAGGCGTGGTGGCTCACACCTGCAATCCCAAAACTTTGGGAGGCCAAGGCAAGTGGATCACAAGGGCCAGAGTTGGAGACCAGCCTGGCCAATATGGCGAGATCCTGGCTGTACGAAAAATACAAAAATTATCCAGGCGTGGTAGCAGATGCCTGTAGTCCCAGCTACTCAGGAAGCTGAGGCTGGAGAACTGCTTGAACCCAAAGGTGGAGGTTGCAGTGAGTTGTGATTGCACCACTACTCTCCAACCTGGGTGACAGAGAGATGGTCTCAAAAATAAATAAATAAATAGTTAAATAAATAATAATAATAATAATCTAAAGGTGTTATTCAAGTTGATCACTGCTCTCACTGCAAGAAATAGATTAGTTTCCATATTTTAACCTACATCATATATGATATGTGCTAAAAAAAATTACAACCTGATTTTGGCTAAACATGATGGTAACATCTTAGCAAAACAGAGGCTGCAGGAAAAGTGCAAGAAACATTATCTAGACCAAATATATGTGAACTTTTAAAAAATTAGTCACTGTCAGTAGGCCTGTAGCTATGCAAGTCACATTAAGAAAAGAAAAGAATTCAAAGTCGTTGAAATGAAATTCACATTTGATTCAAAACTTCAATGTTTTATTAATTATTGCTTTATCATTTAAAATATGAACAACTGGAAATTCTACATTATCCAGTGATCTGTATTTTAAAGGTGTTATTTTACTGATATGTGACGTTTGATTCTAGGTGCCTTAAAATGTATAATATAATACTGAAGCCATTCTCTACCAAAGAAACCAGACCGATGAAAAGCTATGGATTAGATCTCCTGTTGTTCCCTCTACTATTCCAGAAGTATTTATAATACTAAAAGAAACAAGCACTCATTCTTAGAAAATTTTTCTAAAATTTTGTTTTATTATTTCCAAATTTTATGAATGTTGTAGCAATCACTATAGATATGAGGCAGTGTGACAGTTTGTAAGTTAATAAAAAGAAAAGAAAAGAACACTGCACTAATTTGAATGTATTTAGAGATGAATAGCAAACCAGAGGGAAGAGACCATGATCATGAAAATCCTTGATGATAAACAAGGAGAAGTATTTCAGGCAGTTCTTCACAGGGTGATGTATATGTGATTATTATCACTCAGTGTGAACAAGACTCCAAAACTACCAGAAGGAGAGAGGGGGTGTGGCCTACTAGCTTTTCCCAAAGTTACCCCATTATTAATATTCTTTTTTCCTTTAAGGATGAAAACATTGTGTATGGCAGCAGGCTGAATGATCAAGCTAGATCTGGGGAACCAGATGAAGTAGATATTTTCTTCATATATCTTTGATAAGAGATATGAGAGTAATTTTGTTGTTGCCAAGTTCACATATATATACATTTGTTTTAGATATGCAGCCATGCATTGTTTAAAAATGGAGATATGTTCAAAGAAATGTGTCAGTAGAGGATTTCATCATTGTGTGAACATCACAGAGTGTGCTTACACAAAACAAGATAATATAGCTTACTACACACTTAGGCTGTATGGTATAACTTACTGCTCCTAGGTTACAGACCTTGACGGCTTGTTATCGTACTAAATTCTCAAGCAATTGTAGCACACTGGTAAGTATTTTTGCATCTAAACATATCTGAACATAGAAAAGGTACAGTAAAAATACAATACTATAATCTTGTGGGATCACTGTCATATATGTGGTCTATTGTTGACCAAAGCATCCTTATGTAGTGCATGACTATAGCTTATTAATGTTTAAAATTAATATTTGGGAATTAAATGTATACTTCATACCACGAATCATAACAGTATACTTCTCTGAATGATACAAGCCTACTATCTTTGGGTTTAATTTGTTTTCATCCATGCTTGCTCGAAAGAAAAATCAGCATTACTTATTTCTCTGCTTTATTGAAACTGTAATTTGAGATGGAATGTCATTTTATCTCATTGATTATTATTTTTATAACTATTCTGAATACTTTATAAAAACCCAAATATGCGTGTGCATGTGTGTATATACATTTATATGTAATTCATAAATATCATCTATCTTGACATGTTTAACTTTTTTCTGCTAACCTATTCTAAAACCTAATCATGAATTTGAGTTTGAAGGTTAGCATGAAGATTTTTGTTGATGTGAAACTTTTTTTTCTTTTTTTAGCCAAACATTTGTTTGACAACAAGAAAGTTCACTTTGAAAACCAGAAAGATGAAGTGCCTAAAATTTCAATACAGCAGCGCTTTCAACATAGCATGCTGTGGCAATATAATGCATTTAAGATTAGGATTACAGAGTTGAATTTCACTTCATATTCAAATCACAATCTAACTAGAGTGATAATTACATAACCCAGTGTCCACTTCATATTCAAATCACAGTCTAACTAGAGTGATAATTACATAGCCCGGCATCTAGAACTAAAGAGAAGAGTTACTCAAAGTCAACCAGTATAATGTATATATACAAGTAAATGTATGCATGAGTGTGTGCATATGTTTATATTTTAACCCCTCAGAAACTGGATTTCGTATTTTTCATAATTTTTAGAGAGTATGCATCTTAATAAGTAAAACAACTACAGCATTTACTAACAAATGGTAGCATTAATAATAAATAAACTCTCTACTAAGATTACCAGGAAACATAAGAGCAATTAGAAATAAATATAAGATAGCGCACAGGAAGAATATACACATTGTGATCAAATAGATCTGAATTAGATATCTGATTCTAATACATAAAAATGTGGGGTCATGTAGCATTAACTTAACCTCCTTGAGCCTCATTTTTTTCATTTAAAAATATGGATTATAACATTCTCTCAAGATTGGTAGCAGAACATATATCATAGGTAATAGATGATAGATAAAAACATAGTTCGTATTTATAACCCTTAGCTAGAGTTTAGAGTATCATATGAATTTAATACATAGTTGCTACAGTTATTACTAGTTTATTACTTTTAAGTCTTTGTTAGTTGAAGGTGTCATTAACTAGCATCTATTGAGCGACATTTATTTATTTATGTATTTATTTATTTATTTATTGAAATGGAGTCTCGCTCTTGTTGCCCAGTCTGGAGTGCAATGGCGCGATCTCCGCTCACTGCAACCTCTACCTCCCAGTTTCAAGCAATTCTCTTGCCTCAGCCACCCGAGTAGCTGGGACTACAGGCACTCACCACCACGCTCGGCCAATTCCTGTATTTTAGTGGAGACGAGGTTTCATCATGTTGAACTCCTGACCTCAGTTGATCCACCCACCTTGGCTTCCCAAAGTGCTGGGATTACAGGGATGAGCCACCATGCCCAGCCTTGGGCAACGTTAATTAAACATCTACTATATTTGTCAGAAATTCAGCTTCTTACTACAGGAATAAAGTCAATAGGTTATGGTGCTCAAATTTCTCATGTTCTTTGTTCAGTTCCTCTACAATATTTGACTAAGTATATATTCTAATAATTAAATATTCTAATAGAGACAGTATCTGTAGCACACATACCTCTAATTTTAAATAATTGCAATGCAAATAAGAATTTATAAATAAATGTATTTTTTCATATATCAGTGAATATTCAGAAGATACTAGGTTATGATTATAAATTTCTGTCTTTCATTTTGCCATGAAAATGAGTAATGAAACATTGGTGAATATATTGTGACCTAGAAATGCCTCTTGCAAGTTGTTATTTGAATAATTCAATATCATTAACAGTTTAAAGTTTCATTGGCTCTTTCTACTGGATAGTTGAGCTTTTCTGATTAATGGGAAAAGACTCCATGTTGCCAAGGATAACTCAGCCAATTATAACATTTGAATTTAAAAAGTGAGTTTTATTTCAATTTTCTTTCAAGTTAATCCTGATTTAAGATTTTATTTTTTTTCTATAATTAGTTTAAGTAGGTGTTTTTGGAACGCACATTTAGTTATCATAATGAATAACTAAGCTTTAATAGAAGAAATTGCACAGTTTTGTTCTGGAATGACAGTTTTTAATCTCAAATTAATGATTTATATATGTATTGTGTATGCATACTTTAATAGTGGTATAAATTGAATTTTTTTTATTTTTGTGTATGAATTCTAAATTCTAAACTTTGCATGAATTTGCATTGACATTTAAATCTAAAGTTTATCATATGGAATGCTCAATATTGTAAAAATAATACATTTATTTTTAGTTTTTTATGAAAACCTTATCCTTAGGATAAATAGATAATCAAAATTGTAAGAAGTGTAATTTTTGCTTTTATGCATTTCCACTAAAAATAAGGCAGTTAACATCTATCTAGTACTTATCATAGACATGGTTACTTGTGTGTTAATTTTATTATTTTCTTAATCTCAAAAGTGATACACGGATACCCAAGTAAAGTTACATGAATACAGGTAAGCAATTTTTTAATGATCAGCAGAAAATCAACTTTAATGTGAATAAAATAAAAAGCAGTGATAAATCGGACAAAAGAGGGGAAGACGAAATCCAGAATGACTATTACAAAAGACTCCTGACACATGACATTAAAATGGGATCCACTGATGAGTTCAACAGATTTCAAGGATTCACTACTATCCTCAAATCTGTTGCTAACCTCAGGGAACTTTTTATTTGTTTGTTTTGTTTTTTTGTCAGGGGGTGTCTTTTTCCTCTTCTGATAATTGGGTGGAATGATTTACTGCTGAAACTGAAAGAATAGAGACAGAGCAAGAAAAACACACCAGGATTTCATGTAAACAGGGAAAAAATCTGAAGAAAAAAGGCATACAAATATTTCTCTACTATCTGGATAAAAAAGACGCTTTGTGAAGGAAATGTAACAAATTAACAGATGAGGAACAGTAGCAAAATATTCCAAGAAGTATTGACACAAATATAGTTGAGTTACTCACAACATTCAGGCTACAGAAAAGTAAATAAAACTGTCAACCTGTAACTAGAGGGAATCAAACTCCATTAAATATAATGCAATGATAGTAAAAGAAAATTAATTCAATAATAGATTGTTTGTTCAAAGTGGATTATGTTAAGCATAATACAAATTCTTTAAATATATTATAAATATGAAAATTTAAAATTATCTAGCACGTAGAAGAAATGCAAAGAATCCATCCAAGAAAGAACAAAAGAAGATGATCATGCTCTTCAACATTGCAGTTACAGTGTTAGATCACTGAGGCAGAAAACTATCAAAGATATTTGGAAGCTGAACTCAGCACTTGACCAAATGTACTTAACATACACATATAGAACTCTCCACCTAAGAACAGCAGAATATATAGTCTTCTCATGTTCACATAGTACATACTCTGAAATCGACCACACAATTGGCCATGAAACAATTCTCAGCAAATTAAAAAAAAAAAACAAAAAACATACCAACCACCCACTCAGATCACAGCACAATAGAAATAGAAGGAATACTAAGAACATCAAAACCATACAATTACACGAAATTAAACAACCTATTCCTTAATGACTTTGGTGTAAACAATGAAATTAAGATAGAAAACAAGAAATTCTTTGAAACTAATGAGAACAAAAATACAACTTACCAGGATACAGCTAAAGCAGGGTTAAGAGAAAAGTTTTTAGCACTAAAAATTCACATCAAAAAGTTAGAAACATATCAAATTAACAGCCTAACATGACACCTAGTAGAACTAGGGAAACAAAAGCAAACCCACCCCAAAGCTATGAGAAGACAAGGAATAACAAAGTATCAGAGCTCAACTGAATGAAACTGAGATCTAAAAAACAACCAAAAATAAAAAAAATCCAGGCTGTTTTTTAAAAGTATAAATAAGATTGATAGACCACTAGAATAATAAAGAAAAGAGAGAAGATCCAAATAAACAAAATCAGAAATGTCAAAGATGACTTCATAGAAATACAAAACACCTCAAAGACTACTATGAACACCTCTATGCATATAATCTAGAAAACCTAGAAGAAATGCATAAGTTCCTGGAAATATACAACCTCCTAAGACTGAAACAGGAGACACTGAATCCCTGAAAAGGGATTGAATGAGTTATAAAACTGATCCAGTAGCAAAAAGCACACTAACCAGAAAAGGCCCAGGACCACACAGATTCACAACTGAATTTCACCAGATTTAAAAGAAGAGCAGGTGCCATTCCTACAGAAAGTATCCCAAAAACTTGAAGATGAAGGACTCCTCCCTAACTCATTCTATGAGGCCAGCATCATTCTGATACCAACACCTGGCAGAGGCACAACAACAAAAAAAGAAAACTTCAGGCAAATATCCTTGATAAACATAGATTCAAAAAATCCTCAACAAAATACTAGCAAGCCAAATCCAGGAACACACCAAAAAGCCAATCCACCATGATCAAGTAGGCTTTATCCCTGGGATGCAAGTGTGGTTCAACATGTACAAATCAATAAATGTTATCCATTGCATAAAAACAACTAAAACAAAACCCACACGATCATCTCAATAGATGCAGAAAATGCTTTTGAAAAAATTCAGCATCCTTTTGTGTTAAAAACCCATAACAAACTGGCACTGAAGGAACATACCTGAAAATAATAAGAGCCATCTATGACAAACTCACAGCCAACAGCATACTGAATGGGCAAAAGCTGGAAGCAGCTCTCTTAAGGACCAGAACAAGACAAGGAAGCCCATTCTCACCTCTTCTATACAAGAAAATACTGGAAGTCCTAGCCAGAGCAGTCAGGCAAGGGAAAGAAATAAAAGGCATCCAAATAGGAAGAGAGGAAGTCAAACGATCCCTGTTTGCAGATGATATGATTCTATACTTAGAAAAACCCATAGTCTCTGCCCAAAAGTTTCTAGGTCTCATAAACTTCAGAAAAGTTTCAGTATACAAAATCAATGTATAAAATTTCTATGCACCAACATTTCTATACATCAACATTGGTGCATTTCTATACACCAACAATATCTGGCCTGAAAGACAAATCAAGAATGCAATCCCATTTACATTAACCACAAAGAGAATAAAATATCTGGGAATACAGCTAACTAGGGAGGTGAAAGATCTCTACAATGAGAATTACAAAACACTGCTGAAAGAAATTATTGATAACAAACAAGTGGAAAAACATTCCATGTTCATTAATAAGAAGTATTGAAATTGTTAAAATGCCATATTTCCAAAGCAATTTACAGATTCAATGCTATTACTGTCAAGCTAACAATGCCATTCTTACCAGAATTAGAAAAATCTATTTTAAAATTCATGTGGAACCACAAAAGAGCCTGAATAGCCAAGGCAATAGTAAGCAAAAAACACAAAGCTGAAGGCATTATTTTACTTGAATTCAAACTATATTACAGAACTAGGGTAACCAAAACAGCATGGTACTGGTACAAACACAGACACATAGACCAAAGGAACATAATAGAGAGCCCAGAAATAATGCCGCACAAGTACAACAAATACAACCATTTCATCTTCAACAGAGGAAAAAAAAAAAAAAAAAAAAAAAACAATGAGGAAAGGACTCCACATTCAATAAATGATGCTGGATAACTGGCTATTCATATGCAGAAAATTGAAACTGGGCACCTACCTTAAAGCACATACAAAAATCAACTCAAGATGCATTAAAGACTTAAATATAAAACCTTAAACTATAATAACCCTGAAAAATAACAGGAAATAGCATTCTATCCTACAGGCCATCACAAACATTTTATGACAAAGATATCAAAAGCAAGTGCAACAAAAGCCGTAATTGACAAATATGACCTAATTAAACTAAAGAGCTTCTGCACAGCAAAACAACAACAACAAACCTCAAAGAGGTAACCTACAGAAATGGAGAAAATTATTTGCAAACTATGCATCTGACAAGAGTCTAATATCCAGAATCTATAAGGTACTTAAACAAAATAACAAGCAAAAAATGAAACAACTCCGTTAAAAAGTGGACAAAGACATGAACAGACACTTTTCAAAAGAAGACATACATATGCCCAACAAGTATGTGGAGAAATGCTGGACATCACTAATCATTAGAGAAATGCACATCAAAACTACAATGTGATACATTTTCACACCAGTCAGAATGGCTATTATTAAAACAATCAAAAATAGCATATGCTTGTGAAGTTGCAGAGAAGAAGGAATGCTTTTACACTGCTGGTTGGAATGTAAATTCATTCAGCCATTGTGAACACTGGCAATTTCTCAGAGAACTTAAAACAGAGCTACCATTCAACCCTGCAATCCCATTATTGGGTATTGTTCTAACAATGAGGTTATTAGAACATAATAATTATAATTCTACAAAAAGACACATGTTCATGTATGTTCATCACAGCACCATTCACAATAGCAAAGACATGGAATCATCCTAAATGCTCATCAATGGTAGACTGGATAAAGAAAATATAGTCCATATTTACCATGGAGTTATTTGCAGCCATAAATCAGAATGAAATAATCTCCTTTGCAGTAACATAGATGGAGCTGGAGGCCATTATTCTAAGTGAACTAATTCAGGAACAGAAAACCACATACCACACATTCTCACTTTTAAGTGGGAGCTAAACATTGGGTACACATGGATACAAAGAAGGGAACAACAGACACCAAGGCTTACTTGAGGGTGGAGTGTGGGAGGAGGGTCAGGATGGAAAACCTACCTGTTAGGTATTATGCTATTCACCAGGGTGATGAAATAATCTACACAGCAAACCCTTGTGACATGCAATTTACCTATATAACAACCCTGCCCATGTACTCCTGAACTTAAAAGTGAAAAAACAAATTCCTTGCTAATGCTTTAAAACTGGAAACACTTTAAATTCAACAAAGATTTAATTAAATAAGAGTTAACTAGTAAATAATAAAAAAAAATTGAGATAAAAGAAGCATTGGTGAGTTTACAAAAATAAATTGAGAGACAAAACAGTATCATTACAGGAAATCAAATAAATGAGGAAAAAGCTGGAACTCTTACATATATGACAGGGTTAATAGAAAAATATTTACAGTAAATTTGAAGAAAAACTGAAATAGAAAATTTCCTAAGGTGTAATTCATGAAAGCTTTAGGAATGACAGGAACTTTAGGTGAAGCTGCAAATAACATCCAACATTTGTATAAATAAATAAATCAAACAAACAAAAGTTGACATAGAACTTTCAACAATACGAGTTGTTCTGTAGAATTCAAGAAGTCTTTAATAAGTTAAGTAAAGAAAAGAAGAGTTCATGTGTTTTGGTGGTTGGTAAAGGCAGAAATAAGCATGGCTTCAGTTTTCTTCATAGGAGCTTTCAAAGTACCAAGACAACAGAAAAATGTTTACAAAATTCTCGGGAGAAAAAAAAAGAGCATGAACCAAGAATATTATTCTCAGCTAATGCTTAAATAATAAATTAATAAGCAAACATTCTCAATTGCTGAGTAACTCAAACATGGAGAGACAGACTTCTGAGTGATAAAGTTTAGCCAATTAAGAGAGGAATTCAAATTTGAAATTCCCTGAGTTCCCCTCCCAAAAATCGTTCATCACCATATCACTTATCAATTGTTTGTAACAAATTACTCCACCACTTAGCAGCCTAAAAAATATCGCGCATTCATATTTACCCACTTTCTGTGCATTAAGAAAATTGGTATATCTTAGCTGGGTCCTCTGCTTTAAAGTTCTCTCAGGCTGTCATCAACGTACTGGCTGAGCATCTATAATCCAAACATCCAAAATGTGAAATGTTCCAAAATCTGAAACTTTTTGAGTGTCAATATAATGCCACAAGTGGAGACTTCCACACATACGTACTTAACAGAAACTGTGTTTTATGCACGAAATTATTTAAAACACTGTATAACATTAACTTCAGAGTATGTGTATAAGGTTGATATATTTTGGCTCTATGTTCCTACATCCTATCACTTTGGGTGTATTCTATCTGTTTGGAAATAGTCACTAGATCCAAACCAGCCCTAAAGAAAGGATATTATTTAAGGAAGAGGATACCATAAATAGTGGATCATTAGGAGGTGTTTTACAAATGGCGTTCCATAATCGATTGCAAATTCACCATTACATTGAGAACTACTAGAAATGTTAGATGAAATAATAAAAACAAAATCTTTTTGAGGGCATTGGAGAGTTTTCAATGCATCAAAGAATTGTAGGATTGATATTCCAATGAGAAGGGACACACAGTTAATTGAGTTTAATATTCAGCAACATTTTTACACTCAAAACATTTCCCTTTTCAAAGGGGAAAGATGCAAAAATAATTAAAAAACTAATAAGAGATTTTCCACAAACTGTCAGAGTTGAGAAAAACTATTAACATTCAAGTACCATCTAAGAGGAGGGACTTTGTTATACACACCAGGCTTTTAGTTTGCAACTCGCAGAACTACATCCTAGGAATAAGAGAAAGCCACAAATAGAATGGCCCAGTGTTATAAAATTCTAGTATCTAATATAAATGAAATAAAACTTTGAAGTAAAGGCAAAAGCAAACTTGGAAGATGGAAGTGTAATTGGAAAAATGGGTAAAAGCATTTTGATTACAGCACAGGTAATTTTTTCTCAGTCAAAATTAAACTGCTATGCAGAAGACCTAAACTTGCTTCAAAAATTATATGTTGAGATATAGGCCAAATTAATCACCTTAGAAATATACATACAAAAATAGAATTTGGGTGAGTTGCTTCACATAAAAAGAATTGTCTGTATTCTAGTAAAAACTCAATCAAATTCTCATAAACCAAGAAATGTACATCACCATTGCAGTTCATTATGTTAGAAGTTTGCTTACACAAAATTTCAGAATAAATGTCTACCTGAATAGTTCACCTCCATTTAGTCCTAACCAGTTTGAATTTTGTTTTGTATATTTACGCAGTTGTGCTTGAGAATTTGTACTGGAAATGCTATAGTGTGTCGTCCTGTTTATATTATGCACATAAACAACGTGGAGATATATAACAAAATCAAGACTTACGTCACCAAAATCTTTGTAAAATACATTGGACATATTCAGAAAAAGAAACAATATTCAGTGTCCCACTAAACACTTTGTACAATTCATAACTGTCTGAAAATTACAAAATTAAAACTATAATCATGCCATTCAGGGCCACCCAATGTTCATCTTCTCACCTACAGTGATGGTAGAGAAAAGGAATAAGTTCTATTCAAATGAAACCTAGTCTTATAATTTTGTCATCAAAGCTAATGCTACATAATATCTCACGAATCTTTCTAAATCATCCGTTTACATTTCTTCCACTTGTAAGTCATATATATAAGATTAGCACCCATGAGGAACAACCACGTGCCAAACATCTATCCGTTTTTCCGTAAGTGTAGTCTTTTTCCAATTCCCTCCACCAGGATTTTCTGGAATTTCACAAATATGCTTATCTATTTCACATGGTATCTTTACTGCTCACATCAACTTAGCAGCAGTATACTTACTCCACACTATAGCTTTTTCCACTTTCTACTGACCACTGCTTGCTGTGTTTTAAATTCTCAGGCCTCCAACATTTACCTCATCATGAACCACATTTTCCATCCCTTGATTCCTTAAAACTCAGCTATCACTAGATTGTAATTAAAAACAGATGAATAAAAACAAACAAACAAATATTTAGAAATAAATAATAGCATGTCATCATAATGAAGTAAGAACTAGTTATAGTTGGAGGCAGTTGACTCATATCAGAATCACTTGCTGAACTTCATATTGTGAAGAAACCTGACCTAAGCCCGCCAACCCCTTGTCCTTGGGAATAGAAGAAAATCCGTTTCCTCTCAGCCGAAGGCCTGCTTTTTCACTCCTTGGTGTCTGAAGTATTGGAGGATGAAATGTCTATTTTCTCAGAAAACATCCAAATCCACTCTCCTCTGCCTCTGCCACTTTGGACTGTGTCTTTCATCTGTGCCTCAGACATGACCATTCCCTAAACTGCAGGATAACTTTAAAAGCTGGTTTATTCATGCTTACACAGCAATTTTTTGGGGGGAAAACAGAAAACTAATTCCATATGTTTCTTAGGCTCTTTTACAGTGTTCCTTTAGTGTCATGGGGAGAAAAACTCAGGCTCGCATTCCCTTTTAATACGGTGTGGATTTCTAACTTCTTGTGAGCAAGGGCCTCTACAGCAGTACAAACCCTTCCCTAGAAAGGTAATGTTCAGGAATGTATTAGTCTGAGCTTTCCATTCAGAGAAATTGGCAAAAATAAAAACAAGCACATCTTTTGTCTAATTTTTAAATGAAGTACTTTTGATAAGATATCTAATTTATAATAAAATAACTCTTCTGATTATATCTTTCATTTTTTGACCTACAAGAAATCTCCTGGGTTCTTAATGTGTGAGGAAGACTGAATAAATTAGGAGAGTTCCTTGACAAAAACCTGGGACATGACTGCTCAGGTATATATTGTTATTGTTTTCTATGAAAATAAAATTAGTATCAAATAACTTTAAGGGAGACTAAAGAAGGTAGACCTCGTATATTGGTAAACGTGTAGCCCCAGGTAATACTGAAAATAACAAAATGCTTGGTTTGGGCACCAAAGGGAAAGATTCAATGACTATTTTAAGTATAGGACTGAGATCTTGAACAAACTTATATCCACAATCATTGGGTTCTTTGCTAAAAGAGTAGAATTACCACCGGAAAATATCCAAGGTATGATGACTCCTTTATCTATTAGGCTATGTGATTTAAGCGGATATTGAGCACGTTTGGGATCAATAGAATTTTTGTGGGTTTAGGCAGAGACATGATCAGGCTCTTTCTGTTCTTGTCTTTCCCCACTAATTGTTTACATCTGAGGTTTCCACTCATATATGAACTGGTTGGTATAATAGAGAGAACCAGGATTTTATTCCTGTAACTGTTCTCAATTTCTCTCAATTTCTGTCTTAGGCTTTGGAAAGTTTTTGTAAGGACTAATAGTTGAGTCAAAGGCTTATAATTATTTATGTGGGACTTTTCATGGTTCTGATGGGTTTTGTTTCAGTAAATAATGGAGATTCTGGGTTTTCTGGCCACATAGGATGGTATGCAAACAGGTCAAAATGAAGCATAGAAGGAGAGGTAAATAAAGGAGCATAAGATGGGAAAGCAAAAATTGTGAGAGAAAGGTTATTGGGTTAAGTTTTCCAAATTTTTAATTTGTTTTGGTTAAAATGTATTTTAAGAAAACAAATGTAAAGTACGCATTTTCTTTGGAACATTCTTTATACCAAGGGAAATAGAAGGATAATGGGATGTTTTGCTTCCTTTTGGTCGTCAAATGCCTTTCAAATGGCAAAAGGAAAGATTATGACAAAAAAAAAAAATCCCAAAGATATCACCAGGAGCTTAAATTACCTGGAAAAATTATGACATATAGAAAGATGCACAGAGAAATGTGGTTTATAATGTAATTATGCATCATGAGCACAAGTGTAACCCACAGAACATGCATACTCAGACTGAATCAAACCTCTGAAAGTTTGGTAATAGTTGGCTCAAAGTTTTGTTTCTGCTTCTCATGTTTGGAGCTCATAAACTAAGGTCTGCTTGTCTTAAATTCCAAACACAGCCATCTGTGAGTCCCAGGAGAAGGAAAGTCTGCAGGACAGACCTCTCCCAGAACCACACTCCCAGTGACAAAACAAGAATAAACTACGGAATGTTCTCGAAAGTTTTTGATATGGAATTCAAAGCAAAATGTGTCCTGCAGTGGTCTGAGAAGACCACCTGAACACACTGGCCCAAGGATTGTGTTAAAGAGGAATTTCTCGTTTCCTCTACCAATCCTACTTCCTATAAACTTGTTCTTAGAGAACTATGACAAAGAAGACAGACAAGCACAAAAAGTAGGATTTTTAGTAATGAGGCAGGTTTCCATCAAGAATAAAAATTTTTCTCAGTATGAAAGTCATATCAACTCTGATATTTCAATAATACTCATATTCATTTGAATAGTCTTAATATGCTATGTGGCTGTACATCACTAACTTCTCACATATGACCTATACATCCATGATTTATGTAAGCAAATGCTTTTAAAAAAGTACCAGAAAGGTACACACTCAAACGATAAAGATAGATACAGCTAGTGTGATGACTGGCAACAAAGATGGTGATCATAGAAAAGTGTCTTCATTTTTATACTCTGAAATTTGTATTTTAGTAATATTTATATTTTGATTTTGTAATTAAATGTAAATATATATTTAAATTTACTTTTTCTGGGCTACTATTTCTTTGTACTGTCCTATAGAAGTTATAATTAAACCATGTAGTGAGTAAATTTTTAATTAAAAAATTAATCCTTCACATAAATGATTTTTCTGAACTATCATTAATATTCAAACTTAATTATTTAAACTCTATTAAGCCAAATTTTTAAAAAAGCATGTTCAAAATCCAAAAGCAACACAAATGCTAAAGAGTGACAATTAAAATAGATTTACTATAAATGTATTTAAATAACAAATATTAAAACTAAGGTTTCAGTCTCATGTGGGCTGAATGTGGTTTCTCTTAGTAAATAAATCAAAATGTTTATAGCTCAATTTCCTAATATCTTTCATGCCTCACAGATGTTTCATAGAAACTTTGGTTTGTTTCCTGATGTGTTAAATTGGTGATATTACATTTCTTTAAATTAATGTGTATGTATAATATATGTGTATTTTTATTCTCATATATATTTTAATACATGAGAGTTTAGGTGTTAATAAAGATTTATATGTGCATTGGTTTGCTATGGCTGCCATAACAAAGTACTTACTGGCTGTATTAGTCCATTTTCATGCTGCTGATAAAGACATACACAGGACTGGGTAATTTATAAAGAAAAAGAAGTTTAATGGACACAGAGTTCCACATGGCTGGGGAGGCCTCACAATCATGGCAGAAAGCTAAAGCACATCTTACATGGTGGCAGGCAAGAGAGAAATGAGATCCAAGTGAAAAGGCTCTCTCCTTATAAAACCATCAGATCTCGTGAGACTTCTTCACTACCACAAGAACAGTATGGGGGAAACCACTCCCATGATTCAATTATCTCCCACCAGGTCCCTCCTACAACACATGGGAATTATGGGGGCTACAATTCAAGATGAGATTTGGGTGAGGGTAAAGCCAAAACGTATCAGTGACTTAAACAATAGAATTTGATTTTCTAATAATTCTGGAGGAGAAATCCAAAATCAGGGTGTCACAGGTTTGTTTTTTCTGACATCTCTTTCTTTGGCTTACAGATGGCCACCTTCGCTGTGTGTCCTTAACTGGTGTTTCTCTGTCTATATGCATCCCTGTTATCTCTCTTGTATGTCCTAATCTCCTTTTCTTACAAGGACATCAGTTTTATTGTATTAGGGACTGTTTTGAGAGCCTCATTTATAACTTAACTCATTAATGGCCCTGTTTCCAAATACAGTAATTCTGAGGTACGGGTGGCTAAAGCTTTAATATATTAATTTTGAAGTAACCCAAATTCACATCGGTATGTTTTAAAACTATATTTACTGGGCATGATGGCCTATAATCCTAGCATTTTGGGAGGCTAAGATGGGAGGATTGCTTGAGTCAAGGAGTTTGAGATCAGCCTGGACAACTTAGTAAGACCCCATCTCTACAAAACATAAAAATTAAAAATTATCTGGGAAAGTGGCATACTTCCGTATCCTAGATACTTGGGAGGCTGAGATGGAGGATCACTTGAGCCTAGAAATTTGAGGTTGCAGTAAGCCATGATCATGCTACTGCACTCAGCCTGGGCAATAGAGTGAGATCCTGTCTCAAAAAAAAAAATAAAAGATAGATAATTATGTAACCAAAATTAAATGAATTCACTGTAACATAATTATGTAAGAGAGGAAAGACATGAGAAAATAATCTGTAATTCCAACACTTTAAAATAGATATAGACAAATACGGCATATTTAATGACATAAAATAATGCATTTTGTGGTTATTTAAACAGTGCACTATAGTTAATTTTAGGTAACATACAAGGTTTCACTACCATCTACACGCGTGTGTGTGTGTATATATATATCTTTATACAATATGTTTATATATAATTATCAGTCCATATTTCATATCATTCTTCTAGCTTGAAATTGATTTGTAATTGGCTAATCATTTTTTATAGTGTAAGAATAATTCATACTGTTAGAATAATTAATTGGGAGACTATTAGACTGACTTGGCTCTAGGTTTTAACTTAATCAAATCAAGACCCATTTCACAATGTATAGTCATAGCCCAGGAAATCAAAACTTAAGTGTAACTAATCAGGAACTACCAACTGCCCTTTAACTAGGGACTTTCCCAATCAGAAACTGCCAAATACTTCTAACAAGGGACTTTCCATTGTAATCAATCAAATATTTCCTTTGAATACCGTGTTCCATGAACACCTTATAAAAGTTTTTCCTTCACATTCCTTCATGGAGGCCTGGACCACTGTGTTGCCTAAATTATCAATAAACATTTGTTCATTTATAAACTCTTTAACATTTTAATGCACCCATTTTATTTTAACAGTTTTTATATCAGCATTGGAGGCATAGGTATTTTATCATATTGAGGTACTATAGCTCTTGAAAGTAGCAAGGAAGTAAGAATGACACAGTTCAGATCAAAAATTAAAGAGGTATGGATACTTTTGTGGGGATCCAAGGAAACTAAAGAAGAGCATAAAGCAATCACGAATGTTGCAGTGTAAACCATCATGAGGAACTAAATAATCATTGAGTCTAGAAAACAACATCATCAGTTCCATCATTGCATACAGAATTCAATGGTGCCATTCCGTTGGACTTTCTTTGCTGTCCTTGCAGCAACAGCTCCAAATTACACTGCCCTATAAGCCTACATTACCTAACCTCTTTTTTTTCTTCTTTCTTTTTTATTTTTACTTTATTTATTTATTTATTTATTTAAGACGGAGTCTCGCTCTGTCACCCAGGCTGGAGTGCAGTGGCCAAATCTCAGCTCACTGCAAGCTCCGCCTCCCGGGTTCCCGCCATTCTCCTGCCTCAGCCTCCCTAGTACCTGGGACTACAGGTGCCCGCCACTTCGCCCAGCTAGTTTTTTTGTATTTTTTAGCAAAGACAGGGTTTCACTGTGTTAGCCAGGATGGTCTCGATCTCCTGACCTCGTGATCCGCCCGTCTCGGCCTCCCAAAGTGCTGGGATTACAGGCGTGAGCCACTGCGCCCGGCCTTATTTTTATTTTTTTAAGACAGAGCCTCACTTTGTGGCCCAGGCTGGAGTGCAGCTGCCTAACCTCAGAACACGCCTGTAAACCCAGCTGGGATCGAACCTGGGATCCCGCGTAGCTGGGGTTACAGGCGTGTGCCACCATACCTGGCTAATTTTTGTAATTTTAGTGGAGAACATGGTGTAATTTTCACCACGTTGGCCAGGCTGGTCTTGAACTCCTGACCTCAAGTGATCTGCCTGCCTTGGCTTCCCATCTTTCCTTCTTTCTAATAATGTCTCTTTTCTCTGGTTTTCTCTGCAGTGTTTTCTAAACCCTTGCCATGTGTCATGTACAGTTTCACACTGGTGTTTCTATCTTCTTTTCATAAAGATTTCAGTTTTGACTTACACTATGTGGGTCGCAAATTCAGTCTTCCTTAGAGACGGGATCTAAAGAGATCGGCCATACAATTTCCCCGGTATAGATAGTTTTCCACCTAGTTCGCCTCAAAACCACAAGACAGCTAAAAAGTGGCTACAGTGGAGTAGTTATCTCCTTTATTTCTTTAAATATGCTGTTTCTAAGTTTATGGGTAAAGTGGCATAAAACATATTGCCCATTATCTGACATATTAAGAAGTATTTCAAACATATAAATAATCTGAAATTTGAAATTGACAACAAATGATCAATTTCCCAAGAAATTTATATTTTTTAAATTATTTTGGCAGCATTGCACTGTTTTCATTTTTGTAGCTTTATCTATCACACAAATTTTCAATAGATTTTGTAAAAAAAAATTGAGGAAAGAGCTGATAAGGGAACTGGGAATTCATATTATAATTTATCAGAATGCTTCTCTACAGATCTCTTACTCCGTTTAACTTTTGTAATCCCATTGCTTGAGAGTGAACTTGATATTAATATGATTTTTATTGTCAATATTCAAGTGCTTTTCACCTATCAAAAAATCAATATCATGTAATCTATGATTCAAACTAATATTACATAGTTTTTAGTGCTTGAGGGCTATTTTCCTCTCTAGTTTCAGTGGAAACTATTAGAGGTTCTATCTTTATTTACATTTTTCAAAGTCCTTCATGAAAGGTCATAAGATGAATAAAAATTTTAATCTCTCAATTACAAAGCAAAATATAGCAGTATCATATTTGTAACTATATAATTAAATATGATTTATATTCCAATAAACCATAATTATTTTGATATAAATTTTTGTTCCTTTAGAAAATGTGATTTTTCATAACTAATTTCTTGCAAGTAGGAAAAGAACAAACTAGCATGTTTTTCTTATTTCAAATAAATAATGAATGTGAAGAATTATATTTGATTTTGAATTCTAGCATATATATTGTCACTTAAGAGTCAGTATGGAAAAGTAACATTTCCCATAAGAATGTCCTAATGTACCTATTACCAATTGTTAATGTCTTGGGAAAAAGTCTAGTGGGTTATTTTTCCTTTCTGAACCACTTGAAAACATAATTGAATAATCATACTGCATATATATATATATGTGTGTGTGTGTATATATATATAGGTAAGAAACATACAATTTCCCCAAATAGTCACATTTAAACATGTAGCTACGCTTCCAATATTTCCAGTAACCAGCAGAACGACATGGAAGAGATAACTTATCTAAATTTGCATTAATAGCATTATGAGAGAGGCTGAATAATTAACCTCCCCAAATGTTCATGTCCTCATCCCCAGAACCTATGACTATGTTACTTGAAGTAGCAAAATAAATTTTGCAGATGTGGTTAAGATTACAACCTTGAAATGGGAAGATTATCCTGGAATATCTGGGTGGGCCAATGTAATGACAAGGGTCCTTTTAAGGGGGAGGCCAGAGGGTTAGAGTCAGGAACAGAAATGTGATGACAGAAGCAAGTGCCAGAGTGATAGAATTCTTGGAAACATCCATGAACCAAGGCTGGAGAAACCCAGTAAATCAGATTATCGCTTAGAAAGTCCAGAAGAAACACAGCTATCTCCTTGATTCTAGCCCACTAACACTAAAATTGATATTTCTAACCTCCAAAACTATAAAAAAATTATGTGTTTTAAGTCACTACGTTTGTTGTATGTTCTTACATCACTTGTAGGAAACTAATATAAATAGTATTTTATTTCTTGTGTTCCTTCAAGCACCAGAAACATTATATTCTTCTCTAACACAAGTACAGATGCACCCACCCACAGCGCACACACACACCACACACACACACACACACACACACACACACACAGAGAGAGAGAGAGAGAGAGAGACAGGACATGAAATTCCAAGTCATTGCTTATACATTCCTGTCATTCATTTTTAATGGCTATTCTCTAACTCTGTTAAATACTTGCTGTGTTAGTCTGTTCTCACATTGCTAATGAAAACATACCTGAGACTGAGTAATCTATAAAGAAAAAAGATTTAATTGATTCACAGTTCCATATGGCTGGGGAGGTCTCACAACCATGGTGGAAGGTGAATGAGGAGCAAAGTCATGTCTGACATAGTGGCAGGCAAGAGAATGAGAGCTAGCAGGTGAAATGCCAGACACTTATAAAACCATCAGATTTTCTGAGAACTCACACACTATCACGAGAACAGTATAGGGGAAACCACCTCCATGATTCAGTTAGCTTCGCCTGGCCCTGCCCTTGACACGTGGGGGCTATTGTGATTCGAGGTGAGATTTGGGTGGGGACACAGCCAAATCCATATCATTTGCCTCAAGAACATGTAGCCAAACTGCACTTGATGAACACATAACCAAATATAGATCAGGACTATATTCCCTCACATACAATTTATTTTACACATTTTTTACTACATTCCTGAAAGTACAAGCTTGGATTTTTTTTCTTTGCCTTTGATACAAGTCATATGTACAGGTATATTGCAGAGTCAGAGTAAAACAAGCATTTTACTAAAAGACTTGAAATAATTGCATTTTCTGGAAAATATGGAGAGAAAACTTGCAACTAAGTGCTGGCTCAAAGCTTAAATTGGAAAGGTAATGAGGTTTTTGTCTCTGTTCTTGTGTAATAAGGTTCTAACTTTATAACTGAGGAAAGAAACAGTAAATTTTATATGTGGTTTATTAACACTTTTTTAATTCAACATTTTCTTCAATTTAAATTATACCTTCAGTATTAGAAAATAACAAATTTATAACAAAGTATTTAGACCTAATTATTTTTTGTCTACAGGACTCATAAATACCTCCTAAATTTAAAAAAATGGATTTGGTTGGTTTCTTTACACAGTTAAATATGAAGCAAAAGAGCTTTTCCTCCCACTTACCTCACCTCGTTCTCTTTGCTCTATATTGTATTTCACTTTGCTTTATGTTATTTATATTTACCACTTGCTTATTCTATGTTTCTCATATTGGAAAATAATTTCCTAACTGCAAGACTGGGATTTGGGGGTTTTAATGGTGTATTTCCAACACCTATGATAGGAGTATCGTCCCTGCAGTAAACAGTTAACGGATATTTGCCACATGAATGAAATAGAAGTGTACAGAAAACTTCACTGATGTGATAATTAAAATAAATTTGTTTTTATTTTCCTGAAGTTGATTGGCCACAGATACTCTTTTATCTAACCATAACATATTTAATATATAACATAAACCTGGTGGGATTTTTTTCTGGTTGTTGTGATTTATCAGTACATTTAAAATCTTTTTGCTCAACCATTCCACTAATATTCAGAATTTCTGCCTTTGGCCCCAATTTAGTTCATAAACATTAATTATATCATTTTCCGTGGGTGACACCAGGGAGCTTTCCTAGACTTCTTAATCATTTTAATGCTCCTCAGTATTAGATGATAAAGGTCCTAAAATATGCTCTTCTGGTATATTGACTATTTAAGTTAAAGACTCTTGAAAAACAGCCTGTGCAAGAAGATCACTTTGACCTTTACACTCTTTAAGAAAAGCAGAAGATGAAATTCCCCAAAGCCCAGATCCATGCTGCTTTATCAGAGGAGCCAGCTAGAGTCATTCATAAATTTACTCCAACACCACTATGAGATTCTTGACCAAAAAAAAAAAAAAAAAAAAAAAATCTAGTTTTGCTTTCTCTTATGTTTCAGTGGTATCAAATGCATGGTTTTAAGAGGCTGGACAACAGGTGATAAAGGAAAGTGATCTCTCAGAGATGGGAAATAAATTATGTGAGCCTTATCATTGCCCAGGTTACTGCTTTAGGAATGTTTCCTGTCCATGGCCTAGGAAGAGGAAGCCAAGTTGTGCCCGATGGTTTCCATGAGTTGAAGAGATGGAGCTGGGAATCTGGGGGACTAAAGCAGTAACAAATATTTGAAAGAAAAGAGTTCTATAATAAGATAAATGGAAACTCTGCAGAAGTCCTACCCTGATGCCTTGAGAATTCAGCAGAATACAAATTAGCTTATATAGAATACAAATTGCCTTAGGTCATGGAACAAACTAGCTTAAATGATTAGAGGAAAAGGTAGTTCAGCATTCAAAGAGGGCCTAGAAAATTTTCTGTTTTCATCATTGCATTAGTCAGCATTATCCAAAGAAATAAAACTGACAGGACACACACACACACACACACATATATATATGAAGGATGTATACATACATACATACATACATACATAATACGACATCTGCAATCTGGAGACCCAAGAAAACTGGTAATGTAATTCTAGTCTGAGTCACCAGCCCTGAGAACCAGAGAAGAGGCCAATGGTGTAAATTCCAGTCCAAGGGCAGAAGGAGATGGTACGACAAATCTCAGCTCAAGCAGGCAGACAGGAAGCAAAAGGGTGAATTCCTCCTTCCTCCATGTTTTGTTCTGCTCAGGCCCTCAGTGGATTAGATGATGCATACTCATAATAGGAAGGACAATATATTTTACTAAGTTTATTGACTCAGATGCTAATCTCATCTGAAAACAACATCATAGATATGTCAGGAAGTAATGCTTAACCTGGGCACCTTTGGCCTAGTGAATTTGACACAGAATTAATCATCACAACTATCAAGATGGGAAAGCCTCTTTATCTGTGGGATATTGAGAAGATTACATGGAAGAGTCTTTCCTTAATAGCGGGAAATATTCAGATCTAGAATAAACACTGCTCTGGTCCCACCTACTAATAAACCTTAGAAGTAAGACTTGAAAGGATCAGACTTTTCCATGTAACTTAATTAGGTCCTAGAACAAAGATCAAGAATAATTGTGGGAATAAAATTTAATCTGCATGCAACTATGTAAAATTTACAAGGTCAAAATTTACAAGTTTCCAATCAAAAGTTAAAAAGCATGCAATGAAGCAGGAAAACACAATCAATATAGAACTAATGTAGGTGTTAAAATTAGTGTAAAGTAAATAAAAGAGTTATTGTAACAATATTCCGTAGTTTCAGAGTTAAGCAGAGACATGGAAGGTTTAAAGAAATTCATTTATAGCTTCTAGAGATAAAAACTATAATGCCTGCAATGAGGAATATACTGAAATAATTTAAAGATGCAAATGAATAAATTGCAAATGAAAGATTTAGTGAACTTGAATATATAACAATACAAAATATACAAAATGAAACACAGGAAAAGAAGGAAAAAATTCGGTGCATATTGGGACAGCCTCAAACTTTCTCATGTATCTGTAGTATTAGTTTCCAAAGAAGAATGAAAAGGTAGAGGAAAAAAAAAACAGAAAAGTAAAAAAAAAAAAAAAAAAAAAAAAAAGGCTGAAAATATTCCAAATATGTTAAAATATATAAAACCACAAACTCATGATGAGAAATAAAATCCAAGCATGAGAATTATTAAAAAGTAAATGAAAACTACTCTAAGGTACATTATCAATTTACTGAAAACCAGTGATAACATGCAAATCATAAAAACACCTAAAGACAAAAAAGTTAGGTACACAGAAATACATACAAAAATGACAGTATAATTTTTGGTAAAAACTGACAATCTTATTCTAAAGTCTATATGAAAATGCAAGGTACCTCAAAGAAACAAAGCAACTTAAAAAAAATAATATATTTGGGAGATAAATACCATTGGATTTTAAGTGATCAATATCATTTTGTATTTAGTCATAAAAATAGGAAAATAGATCGATGGAACAGAATAAAGAGTCCAGAAATAAGCCCACACATATATGGACAATTTGTTTTTCAACAATCAGTGAATATTGATTGTCCTGGAACAATTGAACAACCACAAAGTCCAAAAGATAAACTTCATACCTCAAACCATATCCAAAAATAAACTCTAAAGAATCCTATACCTGAAGTTAAAAGCCTAGAACTATGAAACTTCTGGAAAAAAAAAAAAAAAAAGGAGAAAATATTTGTGACCTTGCGTTAAGCAAAAATTAATTAGCTATAACACTAAAGCACTATCCAGAAACCAAAAAAATGAGTTGGAATTCATAAGAATTAAAGATTTCTACTTTTGAAAGATATTTATAAGAGACTGAATGCAGAACAAAGAACATGGGCAAATTACAAATTAATTACATTTAATTTTAGCTTATTGAAAACTTGCATCAGAATATACAAAAATCAGTCAAAACTCACTAAGAAAGCAAACGGCCTAGTTTTTAATTTAAAAACTGGGCAAAATATTTGAACAGACACTTCACCAAGAATATAAGGCATAAGAACGTAGAAAATGCTCACCATCATCAGTTAATATTGCTCAATATTTTAATGACCTGCAAATTAAAACCATAGTGCACACTTATTAGAATAACTAAAATTAAAAAGTTTGACTATACCAAGTATTGGTGATTATGTAGAGGAAATGAAACTCAAATCTGTTGGTGGAAATATAAAAAAGATACAATTATTTTGGAAAATACTTCAGCAATTTTTAAAAATATTAATCGAATATATAATTCATACAAAAACAAATAATTCAGTCATTCAATTCCTAAGTGTTCAATCTGTTCATAAGACTTCTACAAAAATGGTAACAAAAACTTTGTTTGTAATAAATAATCGAATGTCCCTGAACAGGTAACAGGTGTGTGGATGAACTCTATTGTGTATCTGTAATGCAGTCCTCCACAGCAATACAAAGAAATTAATTATTGATACATATACCACATGAATGCATCTCCAAATAATTACATTGAATGGAAGAAGTGAGAAAAAAGTAGTTCATAAATTGCCATTACATTTACAAAATTTTCTAGAAAGTTCAAACTAATTTTTAGTGTTAGAAAGCAGATAAGTGGCTACCTGGGAAAGGCACACTAGTGGGAAGGAAGAATAAGGAACACAAATACTTTGAGGTGCTTGATAGATGCACTATGTTGGTTGTACTTGTGATTTCAAAACTGTACATATATGTAAATTTATTAAATTGTACACTTTTAATATGTGTAATATCAATTATACCACAATAAAGCTGTTTTTAAAAAGCTGAAGGTAAGTGAGGGTTGAATAATTTCCCCAACTTTCTCACTGGTCTTAAATAAAAGCAAGTCACAGAGCAAATTTGCCACAGGTGACAACTTCTGTTATCAAGTAGGTGCAAAAAGAGTCACATACTTTGTTCTGTAAGCTTAATTTAGTTCCAATGTTCTATCTTTTTAGGTCTTCCAACCACACTTTACAAAGAAATTTTATTTAAAAACAATAAAAATAAACAGTATTATTTAGGCAGAATTCGGCCACTCTTATGGTCATCAACAGTCAACAAACTCATCTGAATTCATGCCTGGACAATGAAATACACAGAGATCATGCTGTGAGCTGGAGCCAAAGGGTTTTCTAGATTATTTTCTTCCTTATGCCACAGAAAAGAGTATCTTTAAAATAATTTATCCAAATCTTATCTTGATTAACACTGATACCAGTAACTACGAGCCCAACTCTTAATTCATTATGCTAGCAAGCCAATATTTTCAGCCATGGCAACTAATTATTAAATGCCATAATATTGAGCAAAATCTCTAATATTAAAGATAAAGGAAATTGGAGTACTTGCAGTAGCCACTAGTGGAGTACAGCCACCTTGATTTGAATATGTTTGGCATAGCCCTGGAGTATAAATTGCTGAGCATGGTAACTTGCTGCACACAGAGTAAAACAAACTACATTCACAAGCATATCATGCTGTCTAAACACAGGTGTATTAAGATAAATAAAAAACATTTTAGCAAAGGGTTTATATTCCATTAGATAATACATACGATGAATGAACTAGCTTCTAGAGGATCACCTTACTACTAATCTTTCATTCACCAAATACATATTTTATATCAACCCTATTGCTCCATTCTACTAGCAGCTAAAGGCTGAGTAAAATTTAGTTGTAGATTAGATAAATAAAATGAAAATTATACTCTATAACGTTTCCTGAACTTTAATATGATAAAAATCACCTGGGACATTTGATAGCACATTTCTCAGCACTTTCCTACACAAGTTTTCAGTCAGTTTGAAGAAAGTTCTGGAGAATCGAAGATTTTATCATTTTTAAGGTAATTTTTATTCTCGGGAGTTTGGCAAGCGCTGTAGATATGTTTTACAGCACAAATTCTTCATCAATAAGAATACTGTAATAATCTTTTCTTGTGAGACTGAAACTCTCCGTTAGTATTTTAATTTATTGTCTATTTCCTCCGTTTCTTACATCTATAGAAAATAAAGACTTACAAAGAAATTTTCTTTAACTCTGTATTTCGTGTACCTGATTTGTATGCCACACTCTGCAATGACTCTCAAAGTTATAATTTACTTTAACTACAGGTCTCATTACAACAGCCCTCAATAAATTTTTCAAGAAAATCCTTCAAAGAAAATATGAAGAATTTACTGTCTTAGCCTCCATTGTGCCTTTCCTCTAGTCTGGAAATTTAGATAGATAATAACTACCTTTCCTGGGTTCCCTCCCAGGTAAAGTTTTGCATGGAAATTAGATATGTTTTGTGAGATATTGTATTAGTCTGTTTTCACACTGCTTTAAGAACTGAGACTGCATAATGTATGAAGAAAAGAGGTTTAATCTACTCCACAGGCTTAGCCGGTAGCATGACTGGGAGGCCCCAGGAAACTTACAATGAAGGCGAAAGGCAAAGGGGAAGCAAGGCATGTCTTACATGGTGGCAGGAGAGATGGGGTGGGCAGGAACTGACACACACTTTTAAACCATCAGATCTAGAGAGAACTCACTCACTATCACAAAAATAGCATGGGGAAAAACACCCCATGATCCAATCACCTCTCACCAGGTCCCTCCTTCGACATGTGAGGATTACAATTTGAGATGAGATTTGGGTGAGGACACAGAGTCAAACCATATTCAATTGCTAAGATAGAAGTTAAATGAAAGCTACCTGTCTGCTGTTTTTTACTGCTATCAAGTGAAATATGGAATGTGAATATTTGTTTAAAATTGGGATGGCCAGATTTAGTAGTCCAGATTCACGAGTGTCAAGTGGCTGGGGTGGTAGTAATGGCTCAAACAAGCAGCTTTCTCATCTAGGCATCCAAGCATTCATGACTTAGTAGATTAAATTCTTTTCCAGTTCTCATACAGGAGGTAAGGTTTGTAACTCTTCCACTTGAGTCTGGGATGGCTTGTGGTTTCTTCAACTAATGCAGCAAAAGTTATTTTAAAAGTGTTCTGAGGGTACCCCTTATGAGAACTGAGAATTTCTGTTTCATTCTTCTTGTAGCCTTAAGCCACAAAAAGAGCCTGTGTGGAGAGATGCAAACAGATGTCTGGACTTTGTTCAGTGTTCCAAAACTACCCTGCTGAGTCAGACCAGCAGAAGCCTCAGAAATCTTGGAGAAGAGATGAGTCATACTTACCGTTACCCTTTCTAAATTCCTGTTTCGTGGAATTGTGAACTATAATAATAATATATTGTTGTACAGCTATAGAGATTTGGGGTGATTTCTTACACAGCAGTTGAACAGAACAGAATTTAATCCTGAAATTGATGTGATATCTTGACAAAAATCTTGATATGGAGCACTGCCTTTGGAACTGGGTAGCTGGCAGAAGCAGATACGTCTTGAAGAAATTGTTACTCAAAGCTTGGAGATACCTTGAGGAGACTGAGTGAGAACTTGAAAGACACCAAAGAATATGTTCTTGGAGACTAGTCAAAAGGAACCTTGCTTTTATATTGTAGAAAGTTTGGAAAAACTATTGCTTCTAGTTATATAGAAAATAGTACGCCTAATGAACTCATGGATTTGCATGGGTATATTTCTAAGCAGAATGTAGAAAGTGCCAATTGTCCTTTTAAAGCATTTTATGATAATTTACAAGATACTTAAAGTGAATTACAAAAGGATCTGTTTACTTTTCAAGGAGAATTTGATGGAAATATTTCTAACTCAAGACTTCTTGAGATAAAAACTAAAACTGTATCTTATTCTTTATTCTCTCTGCATAGCAAAAGACTAGCAAAGTGAAAATGAACAGGAGTCCTCAGTGCAAGTATAAATTTTATGTCACTTCAAGACTTCAGTGTAAAAATCTCAAGGGTGTAAGAGGAAGTCAATCTGTTGAGAACTTAGAAAGATTTAAGACAGTATCTCATAGAAGCTTTCAGCTAGAAAAAAAAGTATTCTCAGGGCTTTGAGGGCATCATTTACGAACCACATCTTTGGAGTATAAAAATAAAGCTAGATCCTCTCTCACGTCTTTCTTAGCAGAACATTTTTAAAATTAAAAAAACTCAAGAAAAATATACATACAAAATATTTTTAATTTATCAGATTAAAGATAAAGCCAAGGAAGTGATCACAAATTCTTATCAGGACTTTACAGACAATTTCAGAGACAATAGTATTTCTAAATACCTTTAGAATATATCTCACAGGAACATATATTTAACAATAGGACTTCTAAGCTGTTGGGAGCAGGCCCCCATAAATTGGCCCCCAAACTGGCCATAAACAAAATCTCTGCAGCACTGTGACATGCTCATGATGGTCATGACGGCTATGCTGGAAGGTTGTGGGTTTACCGGAATGAGGGCAAGGAACACCTGGTCCACCCAGGGCAGAAAACCGCTTAAAGGCATTCCTGAACCACAAACAACAGCATGAGCAATCTGTGCCTTAAGGACATGTTCCTGCTGCAGATAACTAGCCAGACCCATCCCTTTATTTCGGCTCATCCCTTTGTTTCCTGTAAGGAATACTTTTAGTTAATTTATAATCTATAAAAACAATGCTTATCACTGGCTTGCTGTCAATAAATACGTGGGTAAATCTCTGTTCAAGGCTCTCAGCTCTGAAGGCTTCGAGACCCCCAATTTCCTTCTATTTCTTTAGAAGCAAGAATATTTTTCTATATTTCTGTGTGTGTGTGTCTTTAATACCTCTAGTACCACTGGATTAGGGTCTCCACAACCGTGCTGGTCTCAACACTAAGCACTTAAGGCTATTGTCCTACAGGAATGTAACAGAGAGCTTAAAGTAGAGAAGTAACCATCTTAAAGATATTTATAGATGTGGCACTTTCTAATAAAGTATACCCAGTACATTTATCAAGAAATCTCCAATGATTTAGACAATTTTATAGTTATAATCTTCTCTAGTTTAAAATAAGGAATAAAGATACTATAATACAAAAAAAGGAATTTGAATTTCTAAAATCCAGTGGGCAAGAAACAAGCAGAGAAGGCTATTCAGTTGCAAGCATGGTCCATTTCTTACGAAAAAGTAAAAATGACCCAGAAGGCAAAAGATGAGCACAGATGGCAAAACAGGAAAGGATAGATAATGATTCCCAAAGAAGGGAACTGGTACTAATCAACTAACTGATGACATGTGTCTGACTGGATTTCAGAACTTCTGTGGACCAGTGACTATCAGGTATACCCAGTTTCCCACGATGCTAGGTGGAAGTGTCTACTGAAGTTATTTTGTGCTTTCTCACATAATATATTGGAAATGTGTGAAAGAGAGGGGCAAAAAACTCCTCCAGTTAGTAATCTGCATATTGAGAGGACCTGTAATTAAGGAGTGGCACCCAAGGAAGTTGATCTGCACTTAGACAATGATTTAGACAATGACATCCTAAAGCTTGAGCCTGGGTCAAGGGCTATAATGAGATGGGACATTTGTATATTTTTAAAAATGTAAATAATTTGTTGCCAGAGGGTGAATTTTGGTGGATTGATGATTGCTGCAATGTATTTGAATCTCATCCCTTTTGGAAGCTAGGGTTTATGCAGCATCCCTTTAAATATAAGCTAACCTATGACAGCTTTGACCGATAGGGTATGATCAAGTGATGCTATGACCCGTCCAGGCGCACTTTTAAGAAACACTGACAGCTGCCTGTGTCTCCTTCTTGAATCCTCAAGCTGACATGAAAGACATCTGACTAACCTGAGGCAAGTATAGTGAGAGAAAGTCTAATCTAGCAGAGAGAGAGAGAGAGAGAGAGAGAGAGAGAGAGAGAGAGAGAGAGAGAGATCCAGTCAGCCTCCAGAATTTCAAGCTTTGTTTGAGTCATCCTAGCTGAGGCACCAGACATATGAAGTTGAAACAAGCCATGCAAATGTGCCAGTTCTGAATTATTGATCCACAGAATACTGAGATGAAATAATGTCAAATTGTTTTTAGCTAAGTTTTCTGACTGTTTATTACACGTCAATAGATTAACCTTAAGCCTTACCTTGAAAATCTTAGGATGATCCTGTGTTGAGTCCTAATTCATACAACTTTTCAAATAGTCTCTCATGAAAATAGAATTATTCTAAGTAACAGTAGCTTCAATGTCATTTCACTAATGAATGCTATTTATATATTGGTTGAGAATCACTGGAAAATTTATGTCATGGGCTGAATTGTGTTCTCCCCAAAATTCATATGGTAAAGCTCTAACCATCAGTACCTCAGAATTTGTGTTCAAAAATAGGGAATTTCAAGATGTCATTAAGGTAAAATAAGGTCCCTGATCCAATAAGACCATCCTTGAGGAAGAGCAGATTAAGATACAGACACACACTGAGGAAAGACCATGTGAAGGAAAAGGGAAAAGAGGGCCATCTGCATGCCAAGGAAAGACTTCTAGCCTCCAGAACTGTGAGAAAAGAAATGCACATTATTTGAACCACACTGTCTATAGTATTGTTTATGGTAGCCCTAGTCAATTAATATAGCCTATGTCTTTAGAAGCAAGAATATTTCTGAAGTCTTCTCAATTGGTATGAACTTTTATATAACATCTTGCATTGTTTACTGTCTTGAAGCAAATCAAGTACAGCTGAGGACATCATTGGCAATAAGTCCAAGATCTGTTAATTATTTGAACTTCAACCTCTTCCTTGGATGTCTCTGTTTATGTCAATCTATCAATCTATGTATATTTAGATATCTACATATCTGTCTATATAGATATATAGATATATATCCATACGTGTGTGTGTGTGTGTGTGTGTGCTTGAGCCAGGACATGAGGAACCAGGAGATGAGGAAGAAGAGGAGCTCCCTATTTCTCAGTTTGTTTTTATAGTGTCTGCTTCTTTTCTTTCTTCTTCCAGTCACTTTAAAGGCAGAAAAGTCAACTACCTCTTTTCTAAGTTAGAATACATGAATCGATATTTATATGTTAAAGCTTACAGTCTCCAACACATCAGAGGCCAGTCGTCGCAGGCACTAATGAAGCTATTCCTATGACAGATCTGGAAAGGAGTACATTATTTGTGACCACTAACCTGTCCTCATCCAAGTCATGGAATGGAACCTGGGGTATGATGAATTTAGGAGTGATGGTCGTGTGCACAGGGGAACAGGAATGAGTAAGGAGATTCCTATTAGCTTCTTCTCTCAACACACCAAGCTCCGATGACTTCTGATAAAATTTAGGTTATGTTCTTATATTGGTTTGACCATCAGAAATAATGATAACTTGCATACTTGCTTACTTTCAGGCTCTTCAGAATATCTGCTTTTTTCCACTTTAAAAAATAGATGATCGACTGGGTGTGGAGGCTCACGCCTGTAATCCCGGGACTTTGGGAGGCTGAGGCAGGTGGATCACCTGAGATCAGGAGTTCGAGAACAGCCTGACCAACATGGTGAAACCCCATCTCTACTAAAAATACAAAAAAAAAAATAGTCCGGTGTGGTGGCACATGCCTGTAATCCTAGCTACTTAGGAGGCTGAGGCAGGAGAATCACTTGAACTCGGGAGGCAGAGGTTTCAGTGAGCCAAGATCCTGCTATTGCACTCCAGCCTGGGCAACAAGAGTGAAACTCCATCTCAAAAAAAAAAAAAAAAAAAAAAAAAAAAAAAAAAAAAATTGATCATAACTCTGCCCTTGAGGGGTAACTAAAAGAGTTTTTTTACTACAAAACTGGTCTGGTTACCATATTCATGAAGTGATGATGGAGTGAATAAAGGATGAAAATTCGCCTTTGACTATTCTGAGGCATATATAAAAGTCAAAAAATACTTGATAATTGTTCATTCGGATTCCCATTGTAAAAATAAAAAATGGATTGATAGCTCTATAGATTAATTCATTACCTAGAAATTGCATTAATCGGGTACATTTATTTTCTTATTCTAAAACCGTACCTCTTATCACCTAATATCTCCTTTCCATTCTTTTTTCCCCTGCTGAAAATCTAATGAGATCAAATCGTACTTGAGGGAGACACTGCTAATTCTATTCTGTAAAGGTGAAATAGAGATGAAATTGCATTTTAGCAATTTTAATGTGTTCTTATGTATGGTCAGGGAAATAGACTTGAATGATTTCTGAATATAAACAGTTTAAATTACAATAAAATTTTAATTTAACAAGCCAGTAAATTAATGACACAGATAAACCTCATTTAAGACATAAATTATTTCCTCTGGTTTATTAAATTTCGATGAGTGTTATATAATTCTATCATTATAGATAAATGATTACAAAAGTATTATATAATTATTTAAGAGAAATTTGTCTTATTTTAGTGTGTACTCTATTTAATGGAGTTAAAACAATAGCTAAATAGTAAGCAAGAGAAAGGAAAAGAAAAATGGAGTTCCAAATCTCTGAAATTGGCATGTGTAAAATTTGGACTAACAGTCATAAACTTTTATCCTCCAACCTAACTATCTATTTTATCTCCTTAATATGTCAGCTTAAAGCAAAACTTATTATCAATATCAAAATTGCACAATAAAATAAGTTATATGTTTTATGATTTTTGTATTGTCATAACTGATTTCAGTGATTCAAACAACTATTCTATCTTGCACCTGTTGAAAAACCCAAGAAGAGTTGATATGAAAATATTTTAAATATGTCTCACTTGGATAAGTCAATTCATCTTTGATCATTGAGATGGTTATCTCATCTGATGGATATGCCCACTTAATTCATGAACTGCTATTGACTAAAGAAATCTGAACATCTTTTACATCTTTTTTTTTCTACAGGATATTTTATCCTAAAAATGAATTATATGTATTGAAAAGTATAAACTGACATATTTGGCAAATTAACAGAGAACATATTATGAAAATAATGAGAGCAAGAACACAGTAGGTAAAATAGTGGTAAGATACGAGATTCTATGAAATGATAATCAGGCCCATGAGACAAAAGGGAATTGTAATAGGAAAGAACATTAATGTTAGTGGATTTTCTAGAATCAACCAAGGCATGTGAAATTTCATGACATGAACAAAACAAATGCATAGGCTTCTTGATTAATATAACTCAATAAAAAGAAAGTGGGTATAGCATATGATTATATTATTATTATTATCATTATTTAACCATTATTTTAGTTTCACTTACATTTCCTTAAATTTTCAAATTAAAAAATGAAAATTGTTTGGGAAAAAAACAGATATTTTATTAGATTCCAACTAACTGAGTAATGAGATGAAAATGCCAACTACAGATGCTGATTCATTATAATAGCATGTTCTTCCAAATAACTATCTTATCTGTCTCTGAATTGTCATTAGATCTCCAGATAGCAGCCAAGAAAATTAAACGAGATTCTTAAAAAAAGAAATGACAACAAACCTAGTCAATTATTTCTAAAAACATCCATATGTTACACACAAACATACATATACACACATATTTATACACACACGCAAATGTAAATATATGTAAAAAATATTTAACAGACACACTATATATGCGATATGTTTAAATATATAATAAAAATAAACATATAATAAAATGAGTATTTTTATAAATATTAAATATATAATAAAAATAAATACATAATATATCCACGGCTTACAATGATTACTGGAAACACACACACACACACACATACTGAGATATACTATATATTATACTATATATATTATAATGAGATATACCATATATATTTCTATATATACATAAGTATATTAGTTCATTCTCATGCTGCTACAAACAATTGCCCAAGATTGGGTAATTTATAAATGAAAGAAGTTTAACTGACTCACAGTTCTGCACGGCTGGGGAGGTCTCAGGAAACTTACAACCATAGCAAAAGGGGAAGCAAACACATCCTTCTTCACATGATAGCAGGAAGGCAAAATGCCAAGCAAAAGGGGCAAAGCCACTTATAAAACCATCAGATCTCATGAGAACTCAATCACTATCATGAGAACAGCAGCACAGGGGCAACCACCCCCATGATTCAATTATCTCTCACCAGGCCCTGCCCACAACACATGGGGATTATGGAAACTACAATTCAAGCTGACATTTGGGTGAAGGCACAGTCACAACATTATCATTCCTCCTCTGTCCCCTCCCAAATCTCACATTCTCACTTTTCAAAACACAATCAACCCTTTCCAAATTTCCCCCAAAGTCTTAGGTCATTCCAGCATCAGCCCAAAATTCCAAGGTCTCATCTGAGACAAGGCAGGTATCTTTCACCTATGAGCCTGTAAAATCAAAAGCAAGTTAGCTACTTCAGAGATACAATGTGGATACAGGCATTGGGTAAATACACCAGTTCCGAATGGGAGAAACTGGCCAAAACAAAGGGACTACAGGCCCCAGGCATGTCCAAAATCCAATAGGGCAGTCATTAAAACTTCAAGTTCCAAAATGATCCCCTTTGACTCCATGTCTCACACCCAGGGCACACTGATGCAAGAGGTGGGCTCCCATGACCTTGGGCAGGTCTGATCCTGTGGCCTGGGAGGGTAAAGCCTCCCTTCCTGGCTGCTTTCATGGGCTGGCATTCAGCATTTGTAACCTGTTGGTAGATCCACCATTCTGGGGGTCTGGAGGATGATGGCCTTCTTCTCACAGATTCACTAGGCAGTGTCCCAGTGGGGACTCTGTTTGGGGGCTCCAATCCACATTTCCCTTCTGAACTGGCCTAGCAGAGGTTCCCTATGAGGGATTTGCCCCTGCAGTAAACTTCTGCTTGGACATCCAGGCATCTCCATACATCCTCTGAAATATAGGCAGAGGTTTCCAAACCTCAATTCTTGTCTTCTATTCACCCACAGGCCCAATACCATGTGGAAACTGCCAAGGCTTGGGGCTTGCACCCTTTGAAGCAATAGCCCGAGTTGTACTTTGGATCATTTTAGCTGCAGCTGGATCAGCTGTGGTGCAGGGCACCAAGTCCCAAGACTGTACATAGCAGAGGGGCCCTACACCTGGCCTAGCAAACCATTTTTCCTTCCTGGACCTCTGGGTCTATGTTGAGAGAGGCTGCTATGAAGGTCTGTAATATGCCCTGGAGACATTTTCCCCATTGTTTTGATGACTAAGGTTTGGCTCCTCGCTACTTATGCAAATTTCTGCAGCTGGCTTGAATTTCTCCCCAGAAAATTGAGTTTTCTTTTTTTATTTTAATCACATAATCAGGTTGCAAACTTTCCAAACTTTAATGTTTTGCTTCCTCTTGAATGCTTGTCACTTAGAAGTTTATTTTGCCAGATATCTTAAATCATCTCTCTCAAGTTCAAAGATCCACTGATATCTAGGGTGGGCAAAATGCTTCCAGTCTCTTTGCACATAGCAAGAGTAACCTTTACTGCAGTTCCCCAAAAGTTCCTCATCTCCTTCTGAGACCATATCAGCCTGGACACCATGGTCCATATCATTTTGATCAAACTATTCAACAAGTCTCTATGAAGTTGCAAACTTTCCCACATTTTCCTGACTTCTTCTGAGCCCTCCAAAATGTTCCAACTTCTGTTTGTTACCCAGCTCCAAATTTAGTTCCACATTTTTAGGTGTCTTTACAGCAGTGCCCCACTCTCTGTGGTACCAATTTACTCTATTAGTTTGTTCTCAAACTGCTATAGGAAACTGCTCAAGTCCGGGTGCAGTGGCTATGCCTGTAATCCCAGCATTTTGGGAGGCGAAGGCAGGATCACTTGAGGTCAGGAATTTGAAACCAGCCTGGCCAATGTCGCAAAACCCTATCTCTACTAAACACACAAAAATTAGCCTGGTGTGTTCATGCACACCTGTAATCCCAGCTGGTAAGGAGGCTGAGGCAAGAGAATCACTTGAATTCGGGAGACAGAGGTTGCAATGAGCCGAGATTGCACGGCTGCACTCCAGCCTGGGTGACAGGGCAAGACTGTGTCTCAAAAAAAAAAAAAAAAAAGAGAACTGCCTGAGACCGAGACTGGATTTATTAGTCCATTTTCTGCTGATAAAGAAATATCTGAGACTGGGCAATTTAAAAAAGAAAGAGGTTTAATAGACTTACAGTTCCACATGGTTGGAGAAGCCTCACAATCATGGTGGAAGGTGAAAGGCAGGTCTCACATGGCAGCAGACAAGAGAAGAGAGATTGTGCAGGGAAACGCTCCTCTTTTAAAACCATTAGATCTCATGGGACTTACTCACTATCATGAGAAAAGCAGGGAAAGACCTGGCCCCATAATTCAATTACCTCCTACTGGGTTCCTCCCACGAAATGTGGGAATTCAAGATGAGATTTTGTTGGGGAAACAGCCAAACCAAATGATTCTGCACCTGGCTGCTCTAAAATCTCATGTCCTCACATTTCAAAATGAATTATGCCTTCCCAACAGTCCCCCAAAGTCTTAACTCATTCAGCATTAACGGAAAAGTCCACAGTCTAAAGTGTCATCTGAGACAAGTCAAGTCCTTTGCGGCTATCAGCTTGTAAAATCAAAAGCAAGTTAGCTACTTCCTAGATATAATGAGAGTACAAGCATTGGGTAAATACTGCCATTACCAGTGGTAGAAATTGGCCAAAACAAAAGGGCTATAGGCCTCATGGAAGTTTGAAATCCAGAAGGGCAGTCACATCTTAAAGCTCCAAAATGATTTCCTTTGATTCCATGTCTCACATACGGGTCATGCTGATGCAAGAGGTGAGTTCCCATGGTCTGGCGCAACTCCACCCCTGTGATTTTGTAGGGTACAGCCTTCCTCCCAGCTGCCTTCACAGGCTGGCATTGAGTGTCTGTAGCTTTTCCAGGTGCAGGTTGAAAGCTGTCAGTGGACCTACCATGCTGGGGTCTGGAGGACAGTAGAGCTCTTCTCACAGCTCTAGTAGGTGGTGCCCCAGTAGGGACTCTGTGTGGGGGCTCTGACCCTACATTTCCCTTCTGCACTGCCCTAGCAGAGGTTCTCCATGAGGGCCCCACCCCTGAAGCAAACTTACACCTGGGTATCCAGACGTTTCCATACAACTTCTGAAATATAGGCAGAGGTTCCCAAATGCCAATCCTTGACTTCTCTGCACAGGCAGACTCAACACCACATGGAAGCTACCAGGGTTTGGGGCTTGCAATCTCTGAACCCATGGCCCAATTTCTACATTGCCCCTTTCAGCCATGACTGGAGTAGCTGGGACACAGGACACGAAGTACCTAGACTGCACACAGCACAAGGACCCTGGGCTTGTCCCAGAAAACCACTTTTTTCTCACAGGCCTCCTGGACTGTGATGAGAGGGGCTGCCATGAAGACCTGTGAGATGCCCTGGAGACATTTTCCCCACTGTCTTGGGGATTTACATTCTGCTCCTCATTACTTATGCAAATGTCTGCAGCTGGTTTGAATTTCTCATCAGAAAATGGGATATTCTTTTCTATTGCATCGTCAGGCTGCAAATTTTCTGAACTTTATGCTCTGCTTTCCTTATAAAACTGAATGCCTTTACCAGTACCCAAGTCACCTGTTGAATAGTTTGCTGCTTAGAAATTTCTTCAGCCAGATACCCTAAGTTATGTCTTTCAAGTTCAAAGTCCCACAAATCTCTAGGACAAAGACAAAATGCCATCAGTCTCTTTGCTAAAACATAACAAGAATCACCTTGCTCCAACGAGTTACTCCTCTCCATCTAAGACCACCTCAGCCTGGATTTCATTGTCCATATCGTTATTAGAATTTTGGTCAAAGCCATTCAACAACTTAAGTCTCTAGGGAGTTCCAAACTTTCCCACATTTTCCTGTCTTCTTCTGAGCCCCTCAAACTGTTCCAACCTCTGCCTATTACCCAGTTCCAAAGTCACGTTCACTTTTTTTGGGTCTCTTTACACAGTGCCCCACTCCCAGTACCAATTTACTGTATTAGTCCATTTCCACACTGCTGATAAAGACATACCTGAGACTAGGCAATTAAAGAAAAAAAAGGAAGAAGTTTAATTGACTTACAGTTCCACATAGCTAGGGAGGCCTCACAATCTTGGCAGAAGGTAAAACACACGTCTAACATGGAGGCAGACAAGAGAAGAGAGCTTCTGCAGAGAAGCTCCCCTTTTTTAAAAACCAGCAGATCTCGTGAGACTTATTCACTATCACGAGAACAGCAGGGAAAGACCTGTCCCCATGATTCAACTACCTCCCACTGGTCCCTCCTGAAACATGTGGGAATTCAAGATGAGATTTGGGTGGGGACACAGCCAAACCATATCACTGCGTACTTAGAAAGGAAAGAGGCTTAACTGACTTACAATTCTGTATGGCTGGAGAGGCTTCAGAAAACTTTCAATCATGGCAGAAGGGGAAGCAAACACGTCCTTCTTCATATGATGGCAGGAATGAGATGTGCCAATTAAAAGAGGAAAAGACGTTTATAAAACCATCAGATTTCATGAGAACTCACTCACTACCATGAAAACAGCATGGAGGTAATTGCCCCTATGATTCAATTACCTCCCACCATGTCCCTCCCACAACACATGGGAACTACAATTCACAATGAGATTTGGGTGGGGACACAGGGAAACCATATCAATAAGTATACATAACATATATATGTATTTTTTGTTTGTTTGAATCACTAGTTGTATGTTCAATGCAAACATTTTAAAAGAAGAGCTGCAAACTGGAAAAAAAAAAATTCCCCTGAAAATATTTAATGCAAATAAGTCCTTGAGATGGTGCTTTTTACACAAGTTTGTTAGCAAATGCCCTTTTTTTGTAGGTTACAGGGCAGCAGGAGAATAGGGACAGGATATCAGACAATTGATTTTTATTGCAATAAGAGTAACAAGGAATCCCACCGTCACATGCCATCTACTTTATGCAAAAACCAATCCAGCAGAATGAGCAACATTCACTGTCAGGAGGTGATTTAGCCCCAAGTCCCCAGAGAACAGCCTCAGGCCAAACTTTGTGCTCCTTCACTGTGCCTAGAACCATCTGCTAAGACTAGGAATTCACCTTCGGAGTATAACTTGTTTTCTCTCTTTTTTTCACCTCTCAAAAAGTAAAAAAACTTTAGTAATACAGCCGAAGGGATACCATGTGTCTAAAAGAGGGGCAGGTTTCCGTAAACAATGTTCTCAGCTTGACTGGGGTAAATACAGGAAGGAACACGGTAAATTAAAGCAGACCCTGACTCTTCAGAGGCTGCAGTGATGTATCTGGCAGCAGATCTGCCAGTGGCAGCATTTCCAGCACTAGCATAGTGTTGAGGACTATGAGGAAACATATATATATAATACATTATATATAATATATATAATAAACATATATTATATATAAATATATATGTTATATATATATATTTCTAGTAGTCATTCTAAACCATGACAAATTTGATTGTCATAATGGTAAGATGATGAGAGTTGGTACCTGCTAATGGTATTTAATATCTGGGATCTCAAGATAACTAAGCATCCTGCAACAGTACCACAGTCCCACAAAATACCTGTAGCCTCCTGTTAATGAAAAAAAATAAAAGTTTGTACAAAATCAAAAAAGTTTCACAGGCATAAGTTTGTTTTTTTGATTACTTTAAATAGATCTGATCAAATAGGGAGTCTGATATGGAAAAATGACCCCTGTCCCCTTATTCCCTTGTTACATTCAAATTTGTGATGAATTTCTTTTCCAAAGGCTAGGAAGTAAAGAGTGAGTGATAAATCAGATATTAGTTGATATTCAGGATGAGAAATAAAGGTTATGCTGCTATCATTTGCAATACTGCCTGGCATTCTGGTGATGGAAACCAGGGAATTAGCAAAGATCCAATGGCTAAAGGATCATATCGAGAAAAGAAGACAAGTGTGGTGTTATTGCCTTGTTCTTTTTGTCATTTTAAGACAGCATCACTGTTATTATTTAATTGAAAACATGGAAATGTTACAAATGTTAAAAGTGTTACGAAGTATAACATCTATGCAGAGAGAAAATGTTGTGATCTGTCTCACAAGGTTTCATCTGTGTGATTTTTAAAATTCACGTTTTTCTGGCCAGGCAGGGTGGCTCACGCCTGTAATCCCAGCACTTTGGGAGGCTGAGGCTGGCGGATCATGAGGTCAGGAGATCAAGACCATCCTGGCTAACACGGTGAAACCCCGTCTCTACTAAAAATACAAAAAAATAGCTGGATGAGGTGGCAGCGCCTGTAGTCCCAGCTACTCGGGAGGCTGAGGCAGGAGAATGGCAGGAACCCGGGAGGCGGAGCTTGCAGTGAGCTGAGAGCTGCGACAGAGCGAGACTCCGTCTCAAAATTAACTAATTAACACTAGCTAACTAACTAACTAACTAACTAACTAACTAAATAAATAAATAAATAAATAAATCATGTTTTTTCTGACTCTCTACTCCCTTTTTTCTACTTTACTTATTCTGGTCCACCCAGCAGAACTGCTTTCAAAGGTTGTTGAGAACTGAATGAAGGCAAATATAAGTGGCTTATGCTGTGTAAATCTCCTTTACACCTCATCTTTATAGAATAGAGGTGTTAACTGACATGTACCTGTGTGATCTGTTTTGTTTATTCCTATTACAAAACAGAAACATATTTATAGAAAAATGAGAGATTAACATCTTTAAAAACTATGTAAAACCAGTCATACTCATACAGAAAGCTCTTTTGTCTTTGGGCTATTGACTTGCTACACATGTTGGCATATGACCCAGTGAATTTGAATCTCCACCCTTCCAAATACTCGACTGAGCTTTGCTTAGCCATCTGCCCAAGATAAGTTGCTCTGACATCACATATAACTCCTTAACACTTAGGGATAACAAATTTCTACTCATTGTATTGATTTCTGTATATAGAAAGCCTACTATTTCTACAGTCATTCAAATATTTTTACTCCATTCTGCAAAACCAGACATTTATAACTTTATTCAAATCATGTGAACAAGATTGAATTGTGCCATTTAGGAGCTAACTATCAATACCGGCGCTTGTTAAAGAGTAACTTTAGTTCTGAGGTAGAGGAAAATTTAACAAGCACTTTTGTTTTTGCATGCTAAGCTTAGGGCTAGATACACTACTTAAGAACAACATTCAAATTGCTTTAAATTATTGGTTAATTAAAACTTAAACATTTATCATTTTACCAACTTGACATAGCCACGGCTTCCATTATAAGTTAGGGGAAAGTTTTTGTAGGCTAGCAAATTATAAGTTATTTAATATATAAAAGAAAGTCACATACTACACATACTACATTTGATTATTTGTTGTGCTCCTACCTGCATTTCTTTCTTGTTACTGATTACTATGTAATCACAGCACTTTAATAAATATTTTCTTTTTCTATCACATGATTTGAAACTGAAAAAAAAATTTCATATAAGAAGAATAAATATATGATTTAAAAACTGCAAAAAGGATATTTTACAAGCTAGTCTAAGTTCTTAATTGTATTTATGTGGAGAATTTGAAACAAAAGTGAAGGTAGAAAATTAGGAAAATTTAAACTGAAACTATTAATTTTCTTAATTATAATTGTTATGTCCCTTGACGTAGTCTTACATTTCAAATTATATAAAATTTTATAATTTTTATTCACCAAAATATTCCTAAAATATTAAGATATGAGTAAATTCTTGCATAGGAAATACGATTCATGGGTTTGTTGCTATAAGCAATTTAAATTCTGCAAATCCTTGTGGCATTTCTCTTTCACCTAATTCCACATGGAAAAAAAATTCTTAAGACTTAAAATAGAAAATTTGGAAGACTATCAAGATTATGTTTCTAAACTGCTGACTTGTTAGCTTTTTTACCCTCTTGGCATATGTCCGAATACAGCTTTATAATTAAGCAGGTCTGCCATCTTAGGTGCCACCAAAGGTGCCTTTATTGATGGCAGTCAGATGGAATACCATCTGGTAGTAGCAATTTATTATTTCAGAGATATTTAATGACATGCCACATTTCATACACAGTTAAATATATCGTTCTTTAGACACTGCATTTTTATTAGGATGGTTACTTTAATTTAAACAGTTAAGTGTTGACATTTTTACAGTCCCAGAAGATTATAGGTATTAAAAAATACAAAAATGACTAGACCCGCAGGGATTTTAATTAACTTTGTAAACCTCCATTTTCATAAAAACTATGTATTACATGTTTGGTAACAATCACAGATAACTTGTATGCAATAAACATTGTCAAAAGGTATAGGGTAGATTTTTTCCTGAAAATGGTCTAAAAATGTTACCAAACCCTGTGTTGAAGAAAGAACAGAAATGTTGTTGACCCTTTGGCAAAAGGATAGTAGCTTTGGAACCTGAAAACTCTGGTTCAGATTTTCTCTCTTTCACTTAGCATTTACATGTTTTCGTCCAATGAATTTCATTCTAATGTGTAAAATGGATACACTAATTTGTTAACTTATAAAAACGTATAAGGCCTGGCATGGTAGCTGATGCCTGTAATCCTAGCACTTTGGGAGGTCAAAGTAGGAGGATAACAAGTCCATGAGTTCGAGAACAGCCTGATCAACATGGTAAAACCTTGTCTCTAAAAACATACAAAAATTAGCCTGGCGAGGTGGCACACGCCTGTAGTCCCAGTTACTTGGAAGGCTGAGGCAGGGAGATGACCTGAGCCCAGGAAGATCAAGGCTTTAGTGAGCCAAGATCGTCTCACTGCACTCCAGTCTGGAAAACAGAGTGAGACTGTGCCTCAAAACAAATAAATTAAATTAAAAGGTATATATTGAATTGTATATGTAAATCTATAAGACGGAAATATACATTTTTATATTTTATATTTACATTTAATTATTATTATGTTTACAATGTGAACTACTTGAATAATAGGAGTAAACATTTTCTGAATTCTCTAGCACCTAGCAAATTTCTTATTATCTAGTTGGTAATTAGTAAATGCTTATTCAATTTAAATAGTGTTAATCTTCTTAAACTTGGGGGTACTGAAAATTAGATTACAGATTTTGAAAAATTTTACCTAGGTGTAGATATATAGCATAAGCACAGTTACTATATTTAAATAATTTGCATAGTCTTCCCCAGAAAAGTAAAATTAAGTAGAATTTTAATAGACATATTTGTAAGCATCATTATTGTTTGCAATACCTTCCTCTTTCCCCTTAGCAAGAACATCTCTGTTGTCAGATGGTAAGCACATGATGCTTGTGTAAAGTGGACGTTAAGTCTTCAGATACACATAAAGCATCTTCCACAAGCATTCATTAATTAGATATTAAGTACTTGAAAATGTTTATATATAAGTTGGTTACTTTACAGATTATATATAAATTTTTTAATTTTCAATTGGAGTAGAGGGTATTGCTTATTTTCCTACTTACAGTTGGCCATATTCCTATAATCCTCAATGTCTGATGGGACAGTCAGTCACTCTACCACTCCTTTTGGTATTGAAGCTATGTTGAAGAAAAAAGTTTGAAAACTATTCTGATAGTTTTATTACTTCCTCCAAATGAAGATCCTTCATGTTATTATCCTATTTACTTTTACTATGACTTTAAATTATTTTGGAATTTTCTCATGCCTTATTCACACCTACAGTTTCTAGGTTTTGCTTTTGTTGTTTTCATACATCTTTTTCTAAAATCTTCTTGATGTTATTGAACCATTCAACATTTTAATCCACTTGTTAGCACGTTCATAAACAGTATTGCTATCAAACTGCCTTCATGTTGCACAGAGGTGGTTTCTAAACATCCATGCTTCCTAACTTTAAATTTGACTATAAATATTTTGCACTAGTTCACATTCAGGAGACTTTTAAACATTTACTTACAGAAATGATGGCAAGAGATTTATTTTAAAAAATCTTTAATGTTGCTTTGAAAGTCTTACTTGTGTTTAAATGTGTTTGTGTGTGTGTGTTGTGTATGTGTTTCTGCAAAGCTGCTGTAAGCTCACTTCATTCCATTGTTTATTTTACCATTCTGGGTTAATAGTTCTTAGTTTATTTGCCCGATTCCCTTATTGAAAACTCATATGTTGTACTTATATATACTCTATATTAGAAAAAAGGAATTGATCTGATTGGCTTGAAAAGGGTTATTATAAAAACATATCATATGCTAAATGATGTTTGCTTTTCCAGAATAACAGGTTTTCTAAACAGTCAGGTTTTGTGGTTACCATTAACTGGGCTCACTTTTATCATCTAATTTAATCTAATTTTTGCCATCATTCCTGTCTACAACGGTAGCAAATATAAGGATTTACTCTAAGTTATTTATTCTACTTAATATGACTTAATGCTTTATTTTAACCTGAAGTAACTTTAGAGTATACATCCATTCTAAAGAAGGACATTTGATTTATCTCCAATCCTTGTTGCTTTTCTCCCCAAGGTCTCCACGTATAACTCAGGCTATAAAATCCTGAAAATATATGCAAGTAGTGTATAAAAAATACTTTATCTAATTGAAAGATTGCTTTGAATTAAATAGTAATTATAGTCCTGTTTTACCTATTTGTATTTAGCTGTAGTTTTGCTGGTAGAGAGAGAATTCTTTTGCCTCCAGTTTTACAAACTTATAATGACATTTTAGATCATGCAATTAAGAACAATTAGCACAAATGCAAATTCATGACACATCATACCCACTGAATATTCAGATATTAAAAGAAATTTAAATTTTAAAATATGCTACTATTAAACTTCTGGATATATAAGTTTTATGATCTTGTCATATCCCTGCAAGTTTTCCCTTATGACACAGTTAAGTTTGGTAAAGAAAAAAATAGGAAGTTCAATGGAAGGTCTTTAATTTATAATTTCTTACTACTTTAATATATAAATTGGTTACGCAGAGAAGATGAAAATAATTCAGAAATAATAAACGCAAAAAGTAACCATCAACTTTAGGTCCAATAAAATAATCTCAGGTTCCCAGAATAAAAATGTTTACAGGAGGTACCTCATGCCACTGAGGTTCAGACTTCTGAGCAAAGGATTCAATCTTCCTGCTGCCCATACCACTAAATACACATGAGGGAGACTGTTTTACAGAATGTCAAATGCTGCTGGAGCTAGAACCAACAGTCACAGCTGGGGTCATGTGCCAATACTGGGTAAAGTGCTTCTGGGATGGAAAAGGGCTACCGATGGGGTCACAAGAATGCCAAGAAAACAGAGAAGTTCACCTTCCCTGTTCTACCTTCAGTTTTTTCCCTAGTGCCCAAATGATAGATTTTAATCCATGAGAAGTTGGCATAGGAATCAGATAAATTCATTTATCAGAGTCCATTTGCCAGCATAACAGACCAATATACAGAAGGGTAAATTTGGAACCATAAGCCTAGCACATTGCTGGTTCTGCTTTATTGGAAAGAAGGGACAAACTAAATGAGAAAAGGTAATGGCAGTATGACTCTAGTTTATCTATATTGTAGGAGAGGAACGACAACCACCAAAAAACCTCTCTCCAACCTCATAGGAGGCACTGGAAAGTAAACTGACAAAAACTGGTTAATGAGACAAAAAGAAACAGAATGAATTACCACGTAGCGTGCATACATATGGGAAAAAGTCAGTGAGAAGTAACTCAGAGAGGTAGGTAGAATCTCAGGCATATATAGCATTTTAACAACAATAAATTTGTAGAGGACTAACAAGATAAAACAGAAGGTTAGTCTTTTAGAGGCAGCAAACTGGGGGAAGGCAGACATATGGAAGGAAACTAATACAGTAAATCATAAGAGTTATTTAATAAGTTTTGTTACATAAATTTCTCTCTCTGTGCCGTCTCTAGGTTGATAAGAATTTAGTATTGTCCCCAGTGATTAAAGGTTTAAGAGTTGCTTTCCTCTTTCTGGTGTAGAAGAGAGGTACATACACATGGAATTATGTCTTGTTATTTAGGCAAATAAAGGGATAGAGGGTACAGAGCTTTTTTGGTGTCTGCTATTTTTTTATTTGCCTTCAGCTAAAAAATCTTTATGTAAAATAGCCTATTTTGGAGTGGCATATCCTGATCCTCTACAATATTAATATATTTATTACATTCATGTATTAATTACATTAACATTACTTGCGTTTTCCATCCCAATAACTTTATTTCTTTCAAACATTTTATCGCAGTACTTATTTTAGTTTTCTACTTTTTTTCTTAATATTACGGCATATGCACTTTATGTGTATATTATTCAAATATGCATAGGCTTTTGCTGTATGTAATAAAAATAAGGTGATAATAATATCAGTGTAGAAATCTTAACATCTCCACAGCACGCATGTTCTCATGGGAATTTAAATTCCATGCTCAGATTTCAATGCTCCCAAAATACTGATGAGATTCCTGTTCAGTCCTTTTCCTGTGTTAACATGTATTGTTCTCAGCTACTGAAAATTTTTCACCCACGACATGGCGTCTGGCAGTCTTTGCAGCTCAAAATGCATACCAGCTACAGGCTTTTGATTGAAGTGCCACTATAACTGGCAAACTCTTGCCAAGGGAAGGAAATAGAACATGTTCGACTCTATGTTACAGCATTTTTGAGTGCAGAGGTAGGCAGGGAAGACCAAGGCTGTTTATTTATTTATTTATTTATTTTTGGTGTGTGTGTGTGTGTTGTTGTTGTTGTTTGTTTGTTTTCGAGTATTACTGAATTTAGTAAAACAGTTCCTCCTTTTCCCATAGTAGCACAAGTTTGAAGGTCACTAAGTTGAGATGCCTTTGCCTATCAACTTCCTTGCTACACCACCAATCATCCTCCCTCAAACACACAGAGATATTTAGCTTATGTAGCTAAATCTGGTTGGTTATTTAGGTTTCTTCTCTCTGATGAACTTGACTTTCAGGCTAGAGAAATTACAGGGATAGAGGAAGTAGCTAAACAATACTTTAAAGAGAATCAGAAAAACTAAAAAGTAGAAAATTGTAAGGAAAAATAGGATCTCATTCTTTAGGAAGTCAAAGAAACCTGAGAAAAGAATGTGCTAAAGATTGAAAATAAAAACCTGAAGAATACAACAGCTGGATACAAAGTATAATATGGAACTGCAGACTGATTTGAACTGACCAAGAGAAGATATTTGGGGAGTGAGTAGGGGAAGAAAATATAAATAGGCAGATCCCCAGGTCTAAATATTATATCTTAGTAGGAATGACTACTAATCATACTGGCTTTGAAAATATTCTAACATTAAAAAAAATTCTTTTTTTATAAAGAAAAAATACTGAACTATTTACTGGAGAAGACTTGTTTGCAATTTACTGTAAAACGCTTCACTGTAGAAAGCATGAAATGTTATGTGTAGTTAGCTTACTCTCCGCCCTTGGTGTGATGGATTGCCTCAATCAGGAATCCACATCCTAAGGCCCTGCACCCTGCAGTGACTGGCTAAAGCAAAAACATCTGCTTTCTATATCTTAAGAAACACATGGCTTCCTAATTAGCATTATGAATTTAAGAAAATGGGATTATATTGATGAATTTTGAAAGTCGTTCACATAATAGATGCTAGAAAACTATTCTCACTGAAAAATATTGGAAGTATTCAAGATTTATTGACTGACAAAAATGTTCTAGATGCTTTTTTTCATCTTTCCATTAAAATGTAAGTGAGAAATCCAAAAGACTTTCCTTGCAGCTGATAAACAGATCTTAATTACTTTATTGGATGATAAACAGAATGGAATAAAGTGACTAGGGGAACAAAGAATACTGAGGAAAAGCCTGTGATATTAAACACCAAGTTAGCAAGCAATTAGCAGAGCTCCGAAGAATTCCAACCGGGCATGTGTTTTAGGTCAAGCTCAAGGCCTTGATTGGATCCTGGTTGGGTTAACTTAATCTTCAAGTTAGCAAACAATTCATAGAGCTCCAAAGAAGTCCAACCAGGCGGGTGTTTTAGGTCAAGCTCAAGGCCCTGGTTGGGACTGGGTTGGGCCCTGAGATGACATCATCTCAGTTTTGCACTTAAACATGTTGATCCCAGGTCTTCTGAACATCATGAATCAGCAAGATTGGTCCTCTACTCTACTTTAGGACTAGCATCCCCTGAATTGCAGAGTCTCTTCTGTTATTAATTGCCCATGTTCCCTACTCTCACTATGCCTGGGACTGTCAAACTATAGCTGGCAAACACAATAAATCTGGCTTTAGTCTCTCCTAGTATGATGTGCAATCTAAGGATAAATTTTACATTTTTAAATGGTTATATTTTAGAAGAATTAAATTGTAAATCATTATATGAGTACCTGCTTATTCTCCTTGAATTTTCTTCTTGGCTCACAAAGCCTAAACTATTTACTATCTAACCCTTTACAGGATAAAGTTTGCCAGTGCTGCACTATGCTGATAAGTAGGGTTAAGTCACAGCATAACCCAGTGCTGGACCTGCTCAAGGAGAACAAAAGGACCTTATCTATACACTAAAGGAGCTGCAGAAACTGGCCAACAGAAACTTGCAGGAGTGATAGAGCACATGAGGGCCAGAGCCCAAAGATGCTAGATCAAAGGAGGTCTCCAAAACCTGAAAAGGGATGTGAGCCCTTGTACTTTGTCTTAATTTTCTATTATATTGGCAGCAAATTAACACAAACTGGGAGAGTTAAAACAACACAAATGTACTATCTTACAGTTCTATGGGTGAGTAGTTGCATATATGTCCTGTGGACTAAAATCAAGATGCTGTCAGGGCTGCATTATTTTCTAACGCTCTAGGGAAGAATGCATTTTTTTTTTTTTGGCCTTTTCCAGGTTTCAGAAGATGCCCACATTTCTTGGCTCATGGCCTCCTGCCTCCATCTTCAAAGCCAGCTAGCTTGCATCTTTTCAAAGCTGCTTCCTTATGATCTCTCTCTCTCTCCCCTCCACAATTAGGAAAGATTCTTTGTACCTACATGAATAGTTTGGCCCCACCAAGATAATCCAAGATAACCTTCACATATCAAGGTCCTTAACCTTAATCAGATCTGCAAAATCCTTTTGCCACATATGGTAACATTTTCATCAGTTCTGCAGATTTGAGTATAGATGTCTCTGGGGGCCCTTTATTCAACCTAACACATCTCTGCTTGTTTTGGGAGATCTGAAATGTAGCGATTTTTTATTTACTTCAGAGGAAATATTCAAACATAACCCAGACTACAGAAAATTTCACTAAGGTGACATATCCCTGAATTTCTCTGAAGCAGACAAGCAAAAGTATTAAATAATGTGCCGGGGTTGGTAAGACAGCATGCACCCTAGAAAGTGAGAGATAAACACATGTGGCTTCAGAGTAGTGAGGGTAACTTTGTAACTGAGTATCCCTGCCTCCAAATGCATTTTAAAACTTATTTTCTTTTTTTGCTTTCAGCCTTGAAACATACTTGAAATTTTTTTATTTCTCACTTTCCCAGAAATCCAGGGGTCAATTTTGAAACAAACCAGGCAAAAAGATTCAGCTGTAGAATCCTACCACTTAGTGGGGGTTAGGGAGAGTTAGCCTACCTCTACCTGGCTGAAGTCAGGATTGGCTGATCAGGACCTTCCTAGGGGCAATGACTCAAGATAACCATGGAAAGGACACACAGACCTGCACCATTCCTTTCCCACACTTTCTGCTCCCATGCTTTTTGCTCCTTAAACCCCTTCACTCAGACCCTAAATTTGGAAGCTCATGCTTTGAAGGCATGAGCCTAGAGATTCCCCCACTGCTAGATTTGTGTAACAAAACTGCTTTCCTTTCACTATACCTCGCATTTGTTTTCAGCATCTTTAGGGCAAACAGCTAGACTTGAGCCAGTTACAAGTTTATGATCAATGGATGAAAAAAGCAAAAGCCCAGGCTTGGTTCATTAACTGATATGAGTAAGCTCAATATTCATATTGGAGAAGGAAATAAATGGAGGCTGGTCTACAGCCCCATCGGGTGTAGTCATGAAATAAAGCAATGTGGAAAAATTATCTCAATAAGCAGAGCTTTTGGTGGTATACATGGATGGCCAACTAATTTGGGTATAAAGAAAAGGGGGCAAGTTCCACTTCTCTTAAAACTGGATAAGGTCCCTGCACTGCATCCTATGCCTCCTGCTGATAAAAAAACTAAAATTCAATTGAAGACTCTGAGAAGTTACACTCAAGTGGCAGATTGTAAAGGGAACCTAAAAGTTAAAGAAGCAGTCTGCAAAGGGGCAAATTTCCAGATTTTTCTTCTCATTTTAGCTCTCATAATTTGATTCCTAAGGGTGGGATTCAGTCACATTGCTGCTCAGGGGAACAATGGCATAGATGGCTAAAACACTGATGCATACCCTATTTTTCTGGACAACAGGATAAGAAAAAAGGCTCCCTGTTGCTGGAGAGTGAAAAGTAGGGATCCTGGAAGGGGAGCAGTTGGAGAAGGGGATTCCTTAATCCTACTATAAACCCACCCAAATCTCTAGGTCATCCCAGAGCATGCATTAGACAAACTCCAAAATAACACTGTAAAGGTTTTGAGAATTGAACTAAAATTTGAGTTGCCATCCCAAACTCAGATTTACCCCTGAATGGCACACACATGAGACAAGCTCAAAGCCGAGTGACAAGGACTTTGAAAAATAAATAAGATCTAAAGAATGGTCAAAGTTACAATTACTCCCTGAGTAACACTTGCACGTGACAGATCCAAAGCAGCATAACAAAGGCTCTCCAAACTGCACTGAGATTGAAACTATCACTCATAGAAAGCAAGATACAACTTGTGGCTTAAACTTAAATGGATTTATGCACAAAATGAATAAACAATAAAGAAAAAAACATTCTCCAGGATGTCATAAAAGTACCCAGAACGTACACAAAATCCAAAATCATCAGATATACAAAGAACCAGAAACATTTTATTAAAGCTCAAGGAAATGTCAATCAACGCAGGCCAGCTGTAAGATACCTTAGTTATTGGAATGATCAAATCAGTTATTTAAAACAGCTATTTTATTATTGTAGCATACCACATGAGATAATTTAAGCACACTTGGATGTTTTTTATAACGAAAAATTAAAACTTACCTAGTGGGCTCAATAGAAGAAATTAAATTTTAAAAATTTGTGGGTGATTTGAAAATACATTCATAGCTACCATCTAACCTGTGAACAGAGGTTTTAAACATTGAGCAACAAATAAGAGTAAGAAACAACAACAAATAAATGGGAAAAAACCACAGAGCCTCACATGGGGCAAAATCAAATGGTCTGATGTAAGTGTCTTTTGAGACCAGAAGGAGAGAAGAAAGGAACTGGGAAAGAAAAACAGAACTCACAGACTTTTCCATTTTAAGTTCACTGTTTACATCTCATCCCATAGTTCCAAGTAATCACAGGGAGGCTGGAGACTGGCTAGCCTCTGATGTTACTAGGACCCAGAGCAAGCATATAAATGTAGAGGCCTACATTTCATGTGGTTACATATCTAAAATTGGTAAATCTAGCCAAAAGATTGTTGAGTAAGATGAGTTTTAGCCTCTCACCTTGACAATTATACATTACAGGAAAGTTCTCCAGATGGCCTTTTACCAACTCTGTTTACTCCCTTTCTCATTTGTAGTTCTCAAGAATAACCATAGAACATGTGGAAGTACCAGGAACAGGCCAGATTCTGTTCTAGTCTCTCCTGGAAACAGGATGTCCTACAGTGCTTTATGCTAGCATGTCACATTATGCTCAGGGTGCAAAACCCAGGAAGGGTTGCTTTCCAGGATCCCTCATCTGCGGTGCAAACGGTGCCCATATAGATGACTCCATCTGACCTGAGTAGATTTCCCAAGTCTTGGGGCACCAGCTTTCAATGAATCCTGGACTTTTCTTGTCTATTGCTGTCTATCTATAAGTAATAAATCTACTTTACATAACTTGTTATAGGTGTGTGTGTTCTATCTCACCAGACTCAGACAAATTGATAACCGATGCACAGTGAACTTGCTTCACTTACATAAATAACAACATATAAGGAGAGAACTTGAGACTTCTGTGACTCCTCAGAATTTTGTCCAGGATCTTGGTAGTGCTGAGAAAGTATACCACCCTCCCACACTTTTCTAATGGGTGGTGGTTCACCCCATTTATGTTCCTACCCCTATCTCTGTTTTCCATGATAAGGACTCCAAAAAACACCTGTGCAGATACTCCAGCCTCCAACCATATCCTATGTAAAGAGCCAAATCTTGGCACCTAGGGGTGCACATACTCTCTGTTGGATTATCCTTAAGAGGAAAGCTCCATAAGGCCTGCATAATCCTTGGGGCAGTTGTGGGTTGATTTGAATAGGAAATTCCAAGATGCTGGGTAGCATGGATGAGAGCAGATGTGGGCTAAGGACGTTCATTTAGAATCTGTAAAGCCCTGACCTCATAAGGAGCATGGTCAGCAGTGGCCAGGACTGGGCACTTGGAAACACAGGGCCGGAGCCAGCAGTCTTTCCCCCATTTAAGGGTGCAACAGGACGATAAATTTTTTTGCCTAGGCATTTTCTCAAAATAAATTTTAGGTTCTGTTATAATGAAAAAGCAGAAAATTTTGGGACGTCAGCAGAACACAGTATCTGTGATAGAATTCAGAAACGGTCATTATTTCTCTCCTATTTGACACTTCATAATCACTTTTATCAACAGTATATTTTTGATTAAATGTTCAACAAGTTTAGAAAAATCATTTCTATAAAAAGATGAAGGTTTTAAACCTCAGACAAGCCCATGCAGTGCCCAAGGTCTCATGCATGCCCTAGTTGTTGGACTCTCCTAAAATGAGTTACTCCCTTCTTTAATTGTAGTACATATTAAGCAATTCCATATATGAAATGTGAAAATCAAAAGCAAACAATGAATGTGAAGAATATAAAAGCTTATTATTTGGCCTTCACTAACACAGTTTCATGCATTTAGCAAGCACTAAGTAGATATTTAGTAAATAACTGGATTTTGATATTATATTGAATGAAAATAAGAATCAGAATGACTCTAGAGTATGACCAGAATCTCCATGCTTTGAATCTTTTTTATTATAAAATTTTCATATGATAAAATTCAGGAAATACTGTTAGAGATTTTAAGAGTAAATGTGAGTAATAACAACAAAGATATTTTCTGAATGGAATCTTCTGTCTTTGCCACTCTCCATTTGATTTATTTGTATGAGTCAGTGACTGATGGTTCCCAAATTAAAAATATTGTTAAATTTTCCAAAATTTATAAGACATAAATATACCTAATTATACAGAATTTAATTGGCTTTTCTGAGATTACACAGAAAGTGAGTTTTAGAACTGTAATTAGAATATTTAATGTGTTTTGGTCCATTTGTACTATGGCCCAAAGTATCTTGCAAGTTTAAAGATTTAGATAGGTCAGTGTTAATGAGAGGAAAATAAGGTTGTTATCAATAAGGTTGATAATAAGAAGATAATAAGAAAATAAGGTTGGCTGGAGAGCAGAGCAGTCCAGGTAATCACAGACTAAAAAAATAGAAGACAGCTCCAAATAGCATGCATAGTCTAAAAGATTTAGCTATGATCGTGCCATTGCACTACAGCCTGGGCAACAAAGGGTATATTCACACAAAGGGAACAATGTTATTTTATCAAGGTGTTAGATTATCATCCAAAACACATATGGTTGAAATATCAACTCTGGTAAGGATGCTATGGGCCAGAGAATACAAAGTAAGTGAGACTCTGTCTGAAAAAAAAAGGAAAAAAAAAAAGAAAGAAAAAGAAAGGCGATAACACAAACAAAAATGCCCTATGGTCATAAGTCCCTAGGACAGACGGAGAATGTCAGTCAAGTAAAATTTCCAAAACATCATCACATAAACACACGCATTCACCATGCTTACCCAGCACACACTCCACATTGTCTCCAATTAGTCCATTACTGCATTTGGGTCTGTTTTCTCTGGCCCATAGCATCCTTAACAGAGTTGATACTTCGACCATATGTGCTTTGGATGATAACCTAATACCCTGATAAAATAACATTGTTACCCTTGTGTGAATATACCAACCTTGGAAAATTTCAAATAAGTCATATCCATGGTCTCATATGTTTGTGCAAATTTAGGCATTGTGAATAACTTAAAGTGTTTGTAAAATTTACCAAAATGTAAGATTAAGCATGCTTGCATTTTCAATTACATTAATTGTTTTTCAGTTTGTGATTTTTAAGTTGAAAGACATGTCAGTTTGTAAAATTACTATGTTACCGTGATAAAGAGAACACAACATTTACTAAATGGGTAAGTTTAGTAGATTTTGTTAAATTAATTTTTTGAGTGCTTAATGAGAATTTGTCTATTCTTTAGTTTACCTGACACTGGAAGCCTTAAGAATATTAAATTCATTAAATTTTAAAATCTAATTTAAATTACTTAAGCAAATATATTATTTATGTTTATTCATAATTTATTTTCTTAACTTTGGGTCGATCCTTGAAATGACTGGCTCTTAAAGCCAAGAAGGACTAGCTGTTTTCTCTTTGTTTTAAGTTGTTAGTTTAATAAAGTAAATATTATTGTAAATACCCAAGTAAGGACATGAAGTTTCTTTTTGAGATGACAGAATGTTCTAAAATGGATCATGACAATTGTTGCACATATCTGAAAATATGCCTTAAAACATTGAATTGTACTCTTTAAGTGGGTGAATTGTATGGCAGGGGACCCCGACCCCTGGGTTATGAACTAATGTCAATTCATGACCTGTTAGGAACCAGGTCACACAGCAGGAGGTGAGCCACAGCAAGTGAATGAAGCTTCATCTGTATTTACAGCCACTCCTTATTGCTCTTATTACCACTTGGGCTCCACCTCCTGTTAAATCAGTGGTGGCGTTAGATTCTCACAGGAGTGCAAACTTTATTATGAACTGCACATGTGAGGGATTAGGTGACATGCTCCTTGTAGTAATCTAATCCTTGATTATTAGTCACCATCTCCTATTACCCCCAGATGGGAACATCTAGTTGCAGCAAAACAAGCTCAGGGCCCCCACTGATTCTACATGGTGGTGAATTGTATAATTATTTCATTGTATATCACAATGTAATAGCAATAGAAATAAAGTACACGATAAATGTAATGTGTTTACATTATCCCCAAACCATCCCTCCACCCCCAAACTATGGAAAAATCATCTTCCATGAAACCAGTCTGTTTTGCCAAAAAGTTTGGGGACTGCTGTTGTATGGCATAAAAATTGAATCTCACTGAGGTTGTTTTAAAAAGTAAGTTGATATGGCCTTCTTAGCTCAAGATTCATCCCTCAGTAATGATTTAAATGCTACTTTATACATATTATTATTTCTTAAAATAAATTTTAAAATAGTTAAACTGTGCAATTTAAAAAATTGGATTCAAAATTGTAAATGCTTTTATAAATTGTTATAGCAATTTATACACTTATCTTTGGTGTATTTATAGCTCTCATCATATCCAGCTATGCAGAAGATTGTAATCATTAAAGAACAAAAATTTTACAAAAAATCTGATAGTTTTTTGTTCAAGATACAACACCTCAATACACTGTTTTTTAATGTAAATGTACTTGAGAATCCGTGAGGACGACATTTAAAAATGCATGTTCTGTATCAGTCTAGGTCTAATCAAGAAAGAGAAACCACTTAGTTAAGGGAAAATTTAAAGAAGAATTATTAACTATAACAGGAAATTAGAGTAATGAGGGTTTGACTAGTATGGAATAAATATTAATTTAAGGAACACAGGCATGGTAGATATAAAAAGAGCCATTACCACTTGGGCTGAGATAGAGAACCCAAGGAAGAATTTCCGCCCCCTACTGCCAACCCAAGGCTGGGATCTCATCTTTTGTGGAGAGGGCATGGTCCTGGCGAATAAGTTGTTATGGTGATATAATGCACTACCTAGGATGCCAGGGACAGCTATTCCCTGACAATTATCTTGCTGGGAGCACTCTGCTAGAAATCATCTGCCCTGAGGAAGTGCTGGGGAAAACCGTTGGCCACTGAAAGCTGCTGGCCACAGTGAACTGCAGAAATTAGGTACTAGAAAATTTGCAAGTGCTGCAGGAGCTGCAGGAGCTGTGGCCCTGTGCACCGCAAAAGCAGTTACATGAGGACCAAGCAGCAAAAGTTTTCTCCTACAATATTTCTCCAGCATCTTTTACTGGCAAAGCTTTAATGGCAGCTGGCAAGGAAAAACAGTGAAAAGGGTACAGATCATTTACAAAGAGCCAGCAAAAGTGTGAAACTGGAGTTGAGAAGCACTACGTTGACTAAAGAAACAGTATTTTAAGTGTTTTTACATTAAGAATTGTCCACTCCTTTACATTTAAAATGTTTCTATCAGAAATTGAGTTTTAATATGGATTTAAGGTACTTTGACTGTTTGACTGTCATAAGTGTTGATAATGAGTGACATTTGTATTTTGACTTTTTGTTTGAGTGATACTGTGGTTTACCTCAGATTTAATGTTTCTTTAAGAAACTTATTCATGCCTTTGTCTATGACTACACTATTAAACAATTTCACAAATTTAGATGGTTCATATTTTTGTCTCTATTTATTTTTATGATATTGTGTTATTTTTATACTTACTGCTTTTAATCCCTCTGGAAATGGTTGTATCATATGGCATGGGGACATTCTACGATTAATATTTATTGAGGCCTCAAGCCCAGTTGTATCGATGTGGGCTGTAATGTCTAATTAATCCTCTTGTTTTAGGTTTCCTCCAGGAAGAGCAATTCATCCAACAGTCCTTGAGGAGTGGTTCCTGGAGTCATATAAACAATTAGATCTGAGGAGAAAATAGTGAACAGAAGACCTTGTGTTGTGTAGTAAACTTTTCACTGCAACTGTGCAGAATTTTCTCCCAGAGCTGCTGAGGTGCTGCCCCAGAGTGGTGTTAGCTGTTGGCCTTCTTCTGAAATTCTACTCTTCTCAACAGTAGAGATCCAGCTTGCCCAAGGTGATGTTTCCTTCCTAGAGATGTCTGTATGCAAAGATGGTTTATAGTGGTGAGTCAGACTGGTGTGATGTGAGACTCCTGACTGACATGTTAGACAATACAGAAGGGCCATGCTGTCTTCCAAAATCCCCATGTGGACGTTGAAGTCCATCACTTAGCGTGTATCACGGTTCAACTTCTCCCTTTGCCCAATGTATTAGTCTGTTCTCTCACTGCTATAAGGAAATACTTGAGACTGGGTAATTTATAAAGAAAACATCTTTTAATTGGTTCTGCAGGCTGTACAGGAAGCATTACGCTGGCATCTTCTCAGCTTCTGGGGAGCCCTCAGAAAACTTAACAATTATAGCGGAAGGCAAAGGGGGAGCCGGCACTTCACATGGCTGGAAAAGGAGGAAGAGAGATAGGGGGAAGGTGCCACACACTTTTAAACAACCGGATTCCCCGAGAACTCACTATTGCAATGAAAGCACCATGGAGGGTGGTATTAAACCATGAGAAGCTGCCCCCATGATTCAATCACCTCTCCCAATTCCCACCTCCAGCACTGGGGATTTCATTTCAACAGAGAATTGGGTGGTTACACAGATACAAACCATATCACTCAATCTTACTTTTCACCTATGTTATCCTAAAATACTACTAAAGCACTTTTGGTGCACTAATCTTCCTCTCAGAGTGTGCACAAATTTTCACAAATTACACACACACACGTATATATATATATATATATGTACATATGTATGTATGAAGTTAGCTGAAGTTAATAGTAGTTTTTTTAACATTGCACTCATTGAGTGTTCATCTTAATACCATGCTAATGCTTCAAGTCTTTTCCTCCCATAGGTTTGAACTGATTACATGATTGCTCTTCAGGGACTCCTAGTTGCAAGTCACATTTTGTAACACAACTCTCCTACCAACCTTTTTTTAAAAAGATTGTTGCATTTAGATCATTATGCATTTATCTTTTATACTAACTTACCATTTGTTAGTCTATGTCCAAGTTTACATAAATCCACTTATTTTTATTCATATTTGTCAAAGTCTGAGATTTATCTCTCTTTTTCACTCTGGGTTCTATTCCTTTCCCTATGAATTTTAAGATAAGAAGGACCTGTCTCTGTGAAGTTATGTTTTGTTTTTTTTTTGCTTTTTAAAATTCAAATACAATGCCTTTATAGACTTTATGGAGCTAATAGAGATAAAGAAACATCATCAAATACACTGGTTCTTAAATGTCAGTTTTTTAAAATGAATATTCTATTCCCTCAGATGATGAATGTTTGATAATACATTTCATTAGAGTATGAGGAGGCAGATACCTTTACAAAATTCTGGGAGACTACAAATCAACTGCTTTTGTGGACACTATCATTACAAGCATCATCATACACCATTACAGGGCACTTTTGGCATTCATAGTCTTTTTTTATCTGATTTCTCTACTTGTTTTTCGACTTCTCAATTGATGCATAATGATTATACATTTTTATAGAGTAATGTGATTATACATTTTTATAGGGTAATGTGATATTTTGATACAAACATATACATACAAACATGTGTAATGATCAAATCAAGGTAATAAGCAAATCTATCACCTCAAACCTTTATTTATTTGTGTTGGAAACATCTCAGCTCTTCTTTTGTAGTTATTTTGAAAAATCATAAATTATTGTTAAATATACTCACCCTGGTATGCTACCAAACACTATTTATTCCTCCTATATAACTGTATTCATTCCTTCTACTTTTTGTATTCATTAATCAATCTCTCTTAATTTCCCCTCATTTCCCAGGATCAAGTAATCATTATTCTCTTCTTTACTTCCATGAGATCAATTTTTTTCCTCCCACATATAAGTAAGAATATACAATATTTGTCTTTTTGTGCCTGGCTTATTTTACTTAACATAATGTCCCCCAGTTCCATCTATATTCTTTCTAATGACAATATTTAATTCCTTTTTATGGCTGAATAACATTTATTGTGTGTAAATACCACATTTTCTTTATCAATTTATCCATTGATGTATAATTAGATTGATTCCATAACTTGGATATTGTGAATAGTTCTGCAATATACATGGGTATGCAGTTATTTCTTTTATACACTGAATTATTTTCTTTTGGATATATAATCATTATTGGGATTGTCAGCTCATACAGTAGATCTACTTTAAATTTTTTGAGGGATCTTTGTACTGTTTTCCATACTTTTTGTACTAATTTACATTCCCACCAGCAGTGTAATAACATTCTTGTTTCTCTGCATTCTCACTAGCATCTGTAATTTTTTTGTCTTTTTGATGATAGCCATGTTAATTGGTTGAGATAATATCTCATTTTGTGTTTTATTTGCATTTCCTTCATCGTTAATGACGTTGAGCAGTTTTCATGTAACTGTTGGTAATTCAAATGTGTTATTTTAAAAAATGTTTATTCAGATCTTTTTGCCCATTCTTAAATTAGATTTTTTGTTGTTTTTATGCTATTGAGTTGTTTGAGTTTCCGATCTCCGTCACATTTTCTTCCATTCTACAGGTTGTATCTTCACTCCATTGATTGTTTCCTTTTCTGTGCTGAATATATTTAGTTTGATGTAATAGACCAAAAAAATTGTCTATTTTTGCTTTTGTTGCTTGTGCTTTTTTAAGCCCCAAACATTATTGCTCAGACCAATGTTCTGAAATATTCCCCCAAGGTTTACATCTATTAGTTCCATAGTTTCTGGTCTTATGTTTCATTCTTTAATCTATTTTGATTTAATTTCCATATAACGTGAGAGATAGGCATCTAGTTTCTTTTTTTTTTTTTTTTTTTGGTCTATGGATATCAAATTTTCCAACACAATTTATTAAAAAGATCATCCTTTTTACAATGAATGCTCTTGATGTTTTTGTCAAAAATCAGTTAGCTGTAAATCTGTGGATTTTTTTAGAGGGTTTGATATTCTGCTTCACTGATCTATGTTTTTATACCAATACCATACTGTTCTTGTTACTATAGCTTTGTAGTATATATTTTGATATCAAGAATTGTGATACCTTCAGCTTTGTTCTTTGTGCTCAGGATGCTTTTTGGCTACCAGGGATCTTCTGTGACTCCATGTGAATTTTAGGATTGTTGTTCCTATTTCTGTGAAGAATGTAATTGGTATTTTAATAGGGATTCTATTGAATCTATAGATCACTTTTGATATTACATTCATTTTCACAATATTAATTCAATCCATGAACATGGGATGTGCTTCACCATTTTTTTTTTTATTTCTATGACCTCTTCTATTTCTGTCACTACTGATTTCTAGTTTTCCTTGTAAAGATCTTTTGCTTCCTTGGTTAATTTTTTTTTTTTTTTTTTTTTTTTTTTTTTTTTTTTTTTTTTGAGACAGAGTCTCGCTCTGCTGCCCAGGCTGGAGCGCAGTGGCCGGATCTCAGCTCACTGCAAGCTCCGCCTCCTGGGTTCACGCCATTCTCCTGCCTCAGCCTCCCGAGTAGCTGGGACTACAGGCACCCACCACCTCACCCGGCTAGTTTTTTTGTATTTTTTAGTAGAGACGGGGTTTCACCGTGTTAGCCAGGATGGTCTCGATCTCCTGACCTCGTGATCCGCCCGTCTCGGCCTCCCAAAGTGCTGGGATTACAGGCTTGAGCCACCGCGTCCGGCCCCTTGGTTAATTTTTTATCTAGACACTTTATTTTTTGTGGCTACTATAAATGGGATCACTTTATTGGATTTTTTTTTCCTGCTAGTTCACTGTTGGCATATGGAAATGCTACTAATTTTGTATGTTAATTTCATATCCCGCAACTTTATTAAATGCGTTTATCAGTTTTAAGAGTTCTTTGATGTTGTCTTTTGTGTTTTTTGTGTATAATATGAGGTCACCTGCAAACAGGTATAATTTGACTTTCTCCTCTTCAATTTGCATGCCCTTTATTTCTTTCTCTTGCCTAATTGCCCTGTTTTAAACTTCTAGCACTATGTTGAAAAAGAATGGTCAAAGTAAGGCATACTTGTGTGTTACAGTTCTTAGAGGAAAAGTTTTCACCTTTTCCCACTCATTGTTATGTCATCTGGGAGTTTTTCACAGATGGCCTGTATTGTGATAAGGTATGCTCCTTCTATACTGAGTTTGTTGAAGTTTCTTTTTTTAATAATAAAGCTACATTGAATTTTATAATTTTTTTGAGTCTATTGAGATAATCACATGATATCTGCCCTTCATTCTGTGGATCCAGTGTATCACATTTATCATTTTGTGTATGTTGAACCATCCTTGCATCCCTGTGATAAATCTCACTTGATCGTGGTAAATGATCTTTTTAATGTGCTGGTGGATTTGGTTTTCTAACATTTTGTTGAGGATTTTTGCATCTATCTTTATTAGGGATATTGGTCTATAGATGTGTGTGTGTGTGTGTGCGTGTGTGTGTGTGTGTATTTTGCCTGGCTTGGGTATCAGGGTAATGCTGGCCTCATTAAATGAGTTCAGAAGAATTCCCTCCTCTTCAATTTTCCGGAAGAGTTTGAGAAGAATTAGTGTTAGTTCTTCTTTAAATAATTGGTAGAATTTAGCAATGAAGCCATCAGGCCCTGGACTTTTCTTTGATAGGAAACTTTTTATTGCTTTTTCAGTCTCATTACATTAATTGGTCTGTTCAAGGTTCTTATTTCTTCATGGTTCTATCTCAGCAATAGATGCAGGCACCTCAGTGACCTAGGCTGTAGAAGTTTGTGGTAGTAGTGACAGCAGGTTAGGTTTTTAATGTTTTTGGTGGCAAGGGATTTTGAGATCCTTCTATTCTCATATTCACCACAATGGGGAGACTTTGACAAGAGGACCCCTCTTTATGTCAGGTCTGACATTTCCTATAAGCAGCTGCCATAGCACTGGATTCCAGATGCAGGTACTTGGAGCAGCAGTCTTAGTCTTAGTGTCTTATGCACCTACTGGGGCACCTGTCTTGGGGTGCATGTCAGGTTTAATGTCTGTGGCATGGTTGGATATAGATATCCCACAGCTCCAGGATCTGAGGTACTCTCTATCAACTTGGTTTCAGGGGCTTGGCTTGTAGATGTGACTTTCCTCCTGGGGAGGCAGCAAGCAGCCACAGCACAACTCCAGGGAAAGAAGGGTTCTCCGGAAATTTGAGCATAGGGCACAGGGCATTGGAATTCAGGATTCTGAGTTAGTAGGGCTCAATGGCAACTTTAACCCTTGGGGAAAAGGAGTACTTGGTAGTAGAGACTCCAGATCTTGGCACTGTGGGGTTCAGCAGTATCTCAGACTCTGAAGCCAGGTGCAGCAACAAGTATCCAAGAAATGGCAAGCTTGGCTATAGTTTGGGCCCTGGGTGCATAAGGGGGCACAGGGATGACTCCTTTTCCTGGGGGAGAGGAGCGTCTCAGCAGCTCAAATTCCAGGAGGCGAGTCCATCTCCAGGGAAGCAAGCTACTAGAGTTTTTGGGCTTGTAAGACAGAGTGTTTGAGCTCAGCCAGATCTCTGTTTCCCTGGAGTGCAGAGTATTACATCAGCTCAGCCTTGGGATGTGCAGCTGCTCAGCTCAGCCAAGGCTGTGCTTCCCCAGTGGGCAACGTGACACTTCGGCTCAGGCCCACATGGGTGTGACTCTTCTGGGCAGCCCAGGCACCATTTTCTTGGGATTCAGAGCTCTGCCATGCAGTGTCAGGTCAGCTTCCTAAAAGCAGGGCGCGGCTGTGCCTGAGAGGGAGATGGAGCTGTTCTACCAAATCACCGTTTCCCCAGATGAAAGTGTGCAGCTCAATCTCCTGCCTGAGCAGACTGGAGGATAGTTGGGTGGGGCACTTTCACTGCTTCTTGGTCCTATAGGGAACGGTGTAATTGTTGTTCACAGATGGGCGCTGGGATGTTAGGTCACTGGGAAGAAATGGTTCAACAGCAGTTTAGCCTCTGGGTTGAAGGAGGGCTGTGGCTTCTTGTCCCTGGAACATGATATACTTTACCATTTGTTTCAGTTCCAGGATGATGTAACATAGCAGCTGTGCAGGCCACAGGGAGTGGGGAGAAGTGTCAGTTTCTTCTCAGGGGAAATAGGACTGCGTGGCCTCTAGGAATCTTTCTTACTTAGGTTAGTGCCTGAAGGACTTTAAGGGACCCTAGTGGTAAAGACTGTAGATGTCTAAGGTCTCCTGCCTGAGAAAGCAGAAGGAGAGCTAGTTAGAGCAGTTCTATTGCCTCTAGGCCCCACAAGGAAGGTGTAATTCCTGCTGGAAGCTCAGTTTAGGAACGTTGGGTCAACTGGTGAAATAATAAGCAATAAATTAGTAACAGGTAATACATACGTTTTATAAGTTTTAAACATTTCGATTATTCTATAAATCACTAGCTAACACATTCCCGGAGAAGTTGGCAAATGTAACTAATATTTTCTAAACTCAAGTCCCCCTAAAATGTCTACCAAAAAGCCTGAATGAGATTAAAAATACATTGAAAAATCTCGTCATTAAAAAACTGAAAATTAAAACAACTACTACAGATTTATTAGAATGGCCAACATCCAAAGCACTGACAACATCAAATGCTGATAAGGATGTGGAGAAACAGAAGCTCTCATTTGTTGCTGATGGGAATGCAAAATGGAGCAGTCACTTTGCAAGACAGTTTGGTAGTTTCTTACAACGCTAAACACACTCTTACCACATGATACAGCAATCCTGCTTGGTATTTACCCAAATAAGTAAAAAAAAAAAAAAAAAAAGCATGTCCACACAAAAACCTGCACCCAGATGTTTACAGCAGTTCTTTTCATAATTGGCAATAATTTAAAAAACTCGAGATGTGCTTCGGTAGTTGAATGAATGAACAAACTGCTTCATACAGACAATGCAATAGTATTCAGAGCTAAAAAGGAATGAGCAATGAAGCCCCGAAAAGACCTAGAGGAGACATAAATATTTATTACTTACTGAAAGAAACTAATGGCAGATGATTACATGTTGTACCATTCTAACTAAATGGCATTCTAGAAAAGACAAACTATGGAGACAGTATAAGAATAAATGGTTGCCAGAAGTTAGGAAGGAGGAAAGAATGAAGAGGTAGAGCCCAGAGAATTTTTAGAGAAGTGAAATGACCCTGCGATACTACAGTGGTGAATACGTGTCATTATACTTCTGCACTTCTGTCAAAACCCATAGAATGTACAATACCGAAAGTGAATCCTAATGTAAATCCTGGGCTTTAGATGATAATGGTTTGCCAGTGTAGGCTCATTGAGTCTAACGAATGTGTCACTGTGGTGCAGAATGTTCATTGTGTGGAAGATTATGTGTGTTTGGTAAGGGGGGCAGGAAGTATGTGGAAACCTTGTGAACCTCTTCAATTTTACTGTGAACCTGAAATGCCTGCAAAAAAATTAAATGTTATTAATTTAAAAATGCATTGACAATAGTTTACTTTTCAAACCTCAGAATTCATACATAATATATTCCACCCTCTCAAAAGCAGATTTTGTTAAGAAAGTCTGGTGAGTTTTTGTTCTTTGGTTTCTTGGCAATTACTCTGAAATGTGAATTTGTCCCTCACACAATTTCTGCTCTAGAAAGTTTACGATTATCATGTTATTTTAAAAAGTTTCACCAAGGCTGGACATAATGGCTCACACCTGTAATCCCAGCACTTTAGGAAGGTGAGGCAGGAGGATCATTTAAGGCCAGGTGTTCAAGACTGACCGGCCAATATGGGGAAACCTTGTCTCTACTAAAAATACAAAAATTAGCCAGTTGTGATGGTGCATGCCTGTAATCCCAGCTACTGAACGCGGGAGGCAGTGATTGCAGTGAGTCAACATCACACCACTGCACTCCAGCCTGGGTGACAGACCCTGTCTCAAAAAAAAAAAAAAAGTGATCAAAGAGAAATTTTTTTATGTGAGGCTACATATTTCATATGAAGAAGACTACGTGGTTAGTCAAGGACTCTAAGTTTATTTTCTACTCCATTTTTTCTTTACTAAGCAGGTCAACTTCAGTGAGGTGTTTTTTTTTTTTTTCTTTTTTTTTTTTTTTCCTCCTGAGGCTGCTTTTCACCTATAAAATGGGTTAAAATAAATGGCCTCCAAGGTCCCTTCACACTAATCTAAACTATCTGTAAAAACATTATTGAAGCCCTTTAAACTTGTGTCAAAGAATATGACCTCATGAAAAAGGTGCTGGTCCACGGCTTCTACAGGTATTAATCAAAATTTCAGGTCAAGCCAAATAGAAAATGCAGCAGACCATCACAATCAATGTATTTTAATAAGATTTCTTGTTTGTCTGTTTTCTTAATAACATATTGATTTAGAATTCAATATAAAACTATATTGATTAAGAAATATATAAATTATATAAAATATATAAAATTTTATAAATTATATAAAAATATATAAAATATAGAAATTTAAAACTACATTGATTAAGAAACCAGAGCCACATGGAAATGTTGGATATGTCTATTATCGTGATTGTAGTGATGGTATTAAAGGTGTTTTCGTATGTCCGAACTCATCAAATTGTGCACATTAAATATGTGGGTTTTATTGTATATTAATCATCACTCAATAAAACTATTAAAAAATAGAACCAGGCCTGGCACGGTGGCTCACACCTGTAATCTCAGCACTTTAGGAAGCTGAGGCAAGAAGATCATCTGAAGTCAGGAGTTTGAGACTAAGTTGGCCATAATGGTGAAACCTTGTCTCTACTAAAAATACAAAATATTAACCGGGAGTGGTGGCACGTGCCTGTGATCCCAGCTACTTGGGAGGCTGAGGCAGAATTGCTTGAACCTGGGAGGCAGAGGTTGCAGTGAGCCAAGATCGTGCCACTGCACTCCAGCCTGGGTGACAGAGCAAGACTCTGTCTCAAAAAAAAAAGAAAAAAAAAAAAGAGAGAGAGAACCTCAGAAATCAGAAATATCGCATTAAAAAAAATCTCTGTTCTCACATAGACATCAGGGAACACTGTAGTTTGTTTAAATATCAAGTTTATATCCTCATACATTCACAGTCACAATGGGATTAGGTTTGGCCCATATATAAAGCCAATTTGTGACATGAAATTTTACATTAAAAAAAATCACATAATTATACTAGACAATACTGCTTTGACGTCATAATTTTATGTTTGCAATAAGCATCAGAATCTCCTGAATAATTATTTAAAAATACATATATCTGGGACCTTCTCCTCTGAAACCCCAATTTAGTTTGCAGCTCCCCTGTTGATCATGAGCTCTTCTACTAGTTATGAGGAAAGGCTCTTCTAATACAAATTCCCGATGACTGCAAATGGATCTTTAAGGCAAAATGTCTGATTGTGAACTGCGCCAAATGTCTTTCTATTAACTCTCTGAGGTTGTTAGAACATTTCTGCCTTTTCCCTGTTCCCCTCTTCTCAGAAAATTCTTGGCTTACCAAAGTCCTCCTTACCTTAAAAATTCAATCCAGATATTTTGGGAACAAGGCAAGATGGTGTACTAGAAGCAGGTTTTATGTGCCACTCTCATAGAGAGGAAACAAAAGGGCTAGTGAATACTGACCCTGCAGGCCAATCATGTAAAAGAACACATCAGGATCCCTCAAGGCAGCAGGGGCACTCGGAGATCAGATAGGAGCGAAGTTGGGCACCAGACTGTCTGGACTCAGTGTGGAGCCAGGAGAACCTCTCCAACACAAGAGAAGATAAATGAGAGGCCCCAGGGAGATTCAAGCTCTCCACAGGGACGTGTGCAATGCTGGGCACAGGAGTATCCCCTGAGTCCCCCTCCACTGCACTTCAAGACTGAGGCTCCGCCACCTGGACTTTTTGCAGGGGCAACCTTCAAGTCCAAAGGACCTCTACAAAACTTTAGCCCTGGAGCAGAGCAGCACCAGCTTCATAGCCTCAATAGAGGCCGTAGTTGCAGTACATGAGAGCAGTAAGATTGTTCCACCCTTCCTTGCTGGACAGGGCTCAATGTCAGATTCTGGCCCAGCAGTCCCACTTCAGCCAAAATTCGACTAGCCACTCCACCCACCCCTGCCACTGAGAGCCAAAATGGCAATGCTTGCTAGAATGTCTGGCCCAGTGGTACCACTTCTGTGTGAACTCAGCTGGAGAGCACAGCTTTCTGTTGTCCCAGGAAACATCTGAATTGCAGAGTGCATGACTCCACCTGCCTCTGTCACTAGTAGCCAGGTGGGCAACACCTGCTAGAGCTCCTGGCTCAGCAGCTCCACTTCTATCTGAGCTCAGCTAAAGGGAACAGCTTCTTGTTGTCCCGGGAATACCAGAACAGCAGAGTATGCAACTCAGCCCACCACCTGCCACTGCTAGCAAGGTGGGCAATTGCTTCCCAGTTCAGTGGGCCAGAGGGTGCAGCTTCCTATAGTTCTGGAAAACACCAGCACTCAGATAGCAGAGCATATGACACTTTACCCAGCTGGGTAACACTTACTAGAACTTCTGGGCCAGCGCCCCGCTTCTGTGTAAGTTCAGCCACTGGGCGCAGCCTTTTCCTGTCCCAGGTAGCACCCAGACAGAAGAACAGGTGACCCCACTCAACCCTGCCTCTGATAGCCAGGTGGGTAATGCCTGCTAGAACTTCTAGCCCAGTGGCCCTGCTTCCGTGAGAACTTAGCCAGTCAACACAGCCTTCTGTTGTCCCAGGAAGCATCTGGATGGCAGGGTAGGCACACTTATCCACCCCTGCCATTTATAGCCAGGCGAGCCACACCTGCGGGAACTAAGAATACAGTGGTCCTACTTCTGCCAGAATTTGCTGAGGAATGCAGCCTCTTGTTGCATTGGAAATACCCAGTTGGCAAGGCATGTGACTTCATCCACGCCCAACTCCCATAGTCAGATTGGGCCACATCTGCTAGAGCTTCCAATGCAGCAGTCCTGCCTCCACATGAATTCTGTGGACAGGAGCAACCCTGGGTTTCCCCAGGAAGCACATGAACAGCCTATCAGGGTTGACCTAACAAAGATACAGCTTGTCTGCCAGCCATAGCCTCTGCCTGAGGGAGCCACATAAACCACATGGACCAGAATAACCAACAAAAGAAATGTGGGCATGGAGACCGTAATCACAGAGGGCTCCTCCATGACCCAGGGGTGGACAAGAATCAAAACCAGTCAACTGAATTCCCTCTATACCATAATCAAACCCCCAAGGCCATCAATGAAGCAAAGTGAAAAAAAATAAAAAATAAAAAAAATAAACTATCGAAAGGACAGCAAATTCATCAGCCCACACAAATGACACAGAAACAGCACAGGAACTCTGGCAATTCCAAAAGCCAGAATGCCTTCTTTCTTCCAAATGGTTGCACTAATTCCCCAGCAAGGGTTCTTAACCAGGTTGAAATGGCTGAAATGACATAAATAAAAATCAGACTATGAATAGCAAAGAAAATAATCAAGATTCAGAAGAATGTCGAAACCCAATCCAAAGAAGGTAAAAACTATAATAAAATGAAATGAGAATGGATAGACAGAATAGCCATTATTGAGTCACAAAAGTGCCAAACTGATCTCATAGAGCTGAAATACAAACTAAAAGAATTGCATAATGCAACTGCAATTATTAACAGCAGAGTAGATCAACCTAAGGAAAAACCTCAGAGCTTGAAGATTGGCTCTCTGAAATGACTCAGTCAGACAAAAATGAAGAAAAAAGAATTGTAAAGTATGAACAAAACCTCCACGAAATATGGGATTATATAAAGACACCAAATTGACTCATTGGCATCCCTGCAAGAGACAAGTAGAAAGCAAGCAACTTAGAAACATATTTCATTATATGATCCATGTAAACTTCCCCAGTGTCACTAGAGATGCCAAAATTCAAATCCAGAAAATGCAGAAGATGGCTGCAAGATATTACACAAGAAGACCATTCCCAAAACACATAATTAGCGGATTCTCCAAGGCCAAAATGAGAGGAAAAAATTGTTAAAGGAAGGTAGAGAGAAGGGGTAGGTCACCTACAAAGGGAACCTCACTAGGCTAACAGCAGGCTTTTCTGCAGAAATCCTACATGCTAGAAAAGACTGAGGGCCAATATTCAGTATTTTATTACACCACAGTGTAATAAAAATACAACCCAATAGTAAGAAAATCACTCAAAACCATACAATTACATGAAAATTAAATAACATGGTCTTGAATGACATTTGGGTAAAAAATGAAATTAAGGCAAACATCAGTTAATTCTTTGAAACTAGTGAGAACTAAGATAACATATCAGAATCTCTGGGACACAGGGAAGGCAGTGTTAAGAGGGAAGTTTATAGCACTAAATGCTCACATCAAAAAGTTAGAAAGGTTTCAAATAACAACCCCATAAAACAACTAGAAGAACAAGAGAAGCAAGAGGAAACTAATCTCAAAGCTAGCAGAGGAAATGAAATAACCAAAATCAGAGCTGAACTGAAGGAAATTGAGACATGAAAACCATCCAAAAGATCAATAAATTCAGGAATTTGTTCTCTGAAAAAAATAGTAAGATAGATAAACCACTAGCTAGATGCATACAGAAAAAAAGGAAGACGATTCAAAGAAACACACTTAGAAATGACAAAGGGGACTTTACCACTAACCTTACAGAAATACAATAAAAATAAGAAAACAGAAACTACTATGAACATGTCTATGCACACAAATGAGAAAGTTTGGGACATGAATAAATTCCTGGGCACACAACCTCTCAAGATTGAACATGGAAGAAATTTAATTCCTGAACAGACCAATAACTGGTTCTGAAATTGAATCAGTAATAAAAATCCAACCAATCAAAAGAAGCCCGAGACTAGATGGTTTCACAGTTGAATTCTACCTGATGTAAAAGAAGAGCTGGTGCCACTCCTACTGAAACTATGCTAAAAACTTGAGGAGGAGGGACATCTCCCCAACTGATTCTTTGACGTCAGCATCATTCTGATACCAAAACCTACCAGAGACACAACAAGAAAAGAAAACTTCAGGCCAATATCCTTGAGGAACATTGATGTAAAAACATTCAATAAAATACTAGCAAACTGAATACAGCAGTACATCAGAAAGCTAATCCATCATATTCAAGTAAGCTTTACTGCTGGGATGCAGGGTTGTTTTAACATACATAAATCAAAACATGTGATTTATCACATAAACAAAACTAAAAACAAAAACCATGTGATTATGGATGGTAAAAAGGTTTTTGATATGTTTTAACATTTATTTGTTACAAACCCTCAATAAACTAAGTATTCAAGGAACATAATTCAAAATATTAAGAACCACCTATGAAAAACCTACAGTCAGCATTATATACTGAAGGTGCAAAAGCTGGCAGTATTCTCTTTTACAACTGGCACAAGGCAAGGATGCCCTCTCTCACCAGTCCTCTTCGACATAATATTGGATGTCCTAACCAGAACAATTAGGCAAGAAAAAGAGATCAAAACTACCCAATTACAAAGACAGGAAGTCAAACTATCCCTGTTTGCAGATGATATGATTCTACATCTTGAAAACTCCATAGTCTCTATGCAAAAGATCCTTAATCTGATAAACACCTTCAGCTAGGTTTCAAGATACAAAACCAGTGTACAAAAATCAATAGCATTCCTATATGCCAGTAACATCCAAGTCAAGAAGCAAATCAGAAACACAATCCCATTCACAACTGCCACAAAAAGAATACCTAGAAATACAGCTAATAAGGGAGGTGGAAGATCTCTTTCATGAGAACTACAGAACACTGTTCAAAGAAATCAGAGATGACATAAACAAATGGAAGAACATTCCATGCTTATGGATAATAAGAAGCAATATCCTTAAAATGGCTATAGTGCCCAAAGAAATTTACAGATTCAATGCTATTTCATTTAAACTGCCAATGATATTCTTTACATAACTAGAAAAAGTTATTTGAAAATTCATATGGAACCAAAAAAGAGTCTGAATAGCCAAAGCAATCCTCAGCAAAAAGGGCAAAGCTGGAGGCAGTGTGTTACCCAATGTTAAACTATATTACAGGGCTACAGTAACCAAAACAGCATGGTACCAGTAGAAAAACACACAGAGCAGTGGAACAGAATAGAGAACCCAGAAATAATGCTGCACACCTACCACCATCTCATCTTCAACATAGATGAAAAATTAAGCAAAGGGGAAATGACTCCCCACTCAATAAAATGTTCTCAGATAACTGACTATCCATATGCAGAAGATTGAAGCAGGACCCCCTCCTTATACAATATACAAAAATAAACACAAGATGGATTAAAAACTGAAATGTAAAACCTAAAACTATAATAACTCTGTTAGATAACCTAGGAAATATCATTCTGGAGGTAAGACTTGGAAAATAGTTGTTGATGAAGACAACAAAAGCAATTATTAATACGACAAAAACAAAAATTGACAAATGGAATCTAATTAAAATAAAGGGCTTCTGCACAGCAAAAGAAACTATTAACAAAGTAAACTGACAACTTACCAAATGAGAGACAATATTTGCAAACTCTGCATCAAACAAAGGTCAAATATCCAGAATCTATGAGGAACTTAAACATATTTACAAGCAAAAAACAAGCAACACTACTAAAAAGTGGGCAAAGGAAATGAACACATGAACAGGCATTTTTCAAAAGAAAGCATACAGAAGGCAAACAAGCATATGAAAAAAAGCTCAATATCACTTATCACTAGGGAAATGCAAATCAAAACCACAATGAGATACACCTCACACCATTCAAAAAGGCTATTACTAAAAACCCAAAAAATGACAGATGCTGGCGAGTGGTGGAGAAAAGAAACATGTATACAGTGTTGGTGGGAGTGTAAATTAGTTAGCAAAACATTATGAAAGACAGTGTGGCAATTCCTCAAAGACCAAAAACAGAATTACTATTAGACCCAGAAAACCCATTATTGGGTATATACCATACACAATATAAATTGTTTGCATAGATATACATGCATGTATATGTTCATTGCAGTACTATTCACAAAAGGAAAGACATAAAATCATCCTAAATGTCCATCGACAGTAGATTAAATAAAATATGGTACATATACAACATGGAATACTACTCAGTAATAAACAGTGAGATCGTTTCCTTTGCAGCAACGTTAATGGAGCTAGAGGCCACTGTCTTAAGTGAATTCACCCTGAAACAGAAAAACATTCATTGTGTGTTAGGAATGTGCATTAGGATCATTGTGTGACAAGATGTTTATGTTATATCTAATCCACCAGATTATCAGTTTGTAGGGCAATATTCAAGTATGTAAGCATGTTACTAAATAGTAACACTAAAAATTGCTTTATCAAATTGCTTTTAAGTGAAAACCACATATTTTCACTTATAAGCGGGAGCTAAACAACCATAGCATATGGATGCTGGGAAAGTAACAACAGACACTAGGGCCTACTTGAGGGGAGAGGTTAGGAGGAGGGAGAGGATCAGAAAAAAATGCCTATTGGGTACTATGTTTATTACCCAGGTGACAAAATTATCCATACAGCGAATCCCAGTAACATTCAATTTACCTGTATAACAAAGCTGCACATGTACCCCTGAACCTAACATAAAAGTTAAAACAAATTCAATCCAAGAATTGTCTTTCTGTGAGGCCTTCTCTTAGTCTCCTACCTCATACTCTAGAGGGCTTCGCTGATTCTTCTCTCAGCACTCAGCACATTGTGTGGCAACGATCTGTTTATACTATATCTCACCCCCTAGATTATCAGTTTATAGGGCAGTGTTCAAGTATGTAAGCATATTACTAAACAGTAACAGTAAAAATTGCTTTATCAAATTCCTTAAAATAAACCTCAGTAGTGACGGCCCAGCCGCAACAGGATCACAGTAATTCTATGTCATGACATTGTGATTCTCAGACAATACCAGCTTCATTCCCTTGTGTTGTTTTTTTTGGCAGTGATAGCACTTAAATGACAATTTTCAGAAAACTCTGCTAATATTCTTGGCAGATATTTAACCTTATGAAAAGAAATCACTTATCCAGGACTTCAGTACAGTATTTTCATTTCAATGACATCTAAAATGAAAAGGAGTCCATTTTCTTTTCAGACTTTTTGAATATGCTTCAGTTTAAAATTAAACCCATTCAGTGAATAGTCAACTAGCACAAAATCAGAATATAAGCGAATTTTTTAAGCAGGCTTTTTTCTTCAATGTGACTCTTATATTTGATATATTCTATGATACACATTTGACTATTAACAACAGGTGAAGCATACAAATTTATCGTCAAAACTATGGTGATTTTTATAGTATATATAATGAATTAAAATTTCAGTTTATTGCTCTATGCATAGGAGATAATTTACATAATTTCAGTATATCTTTTTAGCCTTTAGTCAATTCAGAAAAATAAGTCACTTAAAAATGTTTCAATTTTATTTTCAGATTTTGTATTAATGGCTTTTAAATCTTATCCTATTTTTATATGATTACAATACTATAATAATTTATAGAAAGGAATTGAAAACTTAATGAAAATATAACTAAATTTCTAATATATTTGTATTATGATTTTCAAAGTTGTTTTCTAATAAAAAGAAAGGTTAATGAATGAGTTTAATAGGATACCTATAATAACCTAATACTTTTAAGGTGAATGTGATTGGATTGTTTTGGTTGTACTTGCTTTTCCATGTCTTGGGGTAACCTCAGTTTTCTCAGAACACAATATAAAGTCCAATCCAAAAGCCTAGTGGGTAACATAGATTTAATGAGAGAAGGAAGAGTTACCTTGCACCCTACCTAGCCCATTTATCTTCTAAAAATAAAATATTTGTAAACATTTTTCTGTGTCTTAATGGCTTCTCTTTTTGTGTTTCATGTGTCATTTTTCCACTTACTATTCACCAACCATCTCATTAGTTTACAAAATAACCTGATTCAAGCAATTGTCCCACGTCTCCTATTACATTGCACTGAGCACTCAGTGAACCAAAAGGTAATCAACATTGCCAAGCAAAAGAAGCAAAGCAAAATGGGATCAAACTTCAGTTTGTACCTGACTCTCACTTTTCACATTTGTGAATGTGAAAGCGAAGAGGCCAAAATCAGGTGCCTTTCTGAGAGCTAGTACACACTGCTGTGTTCAAAACCACAGTAGCAAAAGATGCAAGGATAAATGTGCTCACACTTTTAAAATCATGACACTAAAATAGTGTTTCTTGATTCATATGTGAAATCAGATTACACTATAGTCAGGCTGGTATTTATCTGGAAATCTGCTCTGAGCTATATCATATTTCACCCTGGCTCATCCTCTTGGCCATCTCTATTTAAACCAGCAATGGATGTTTTTCCAAGCTGGTTCATCACCTTGTATCTCCATAAATTTGTAATTAGGAGCAATTGGCCAGTTCGCATGGCTGAAATTATAAGGCAAAATCCCGAGTATTGCATCTATATAGAAAGGCCTGTTTTGCTCTGTAATCCAGGGAAGCAAAAAATGCTCTTGTAGAAGTGGAAAATAACAGAGAGAGAGAGAGAGAAACCAGGAGAGAAAAAAAACAAACAAACAAACAAACAAAAAACCATGGAAAGAAAGGCCAAGGGATTTACAGTGTTGGTTCTAGTTTCTTTCTAAGTTCTCCTACACTCCTGTTTTTGGCCTGCATGAGGCATTTTTAAGTTTGTATCTGCTAAATATTTTTAAAGTATAAAATAGCATATAAGGTTGTAGGATTTCTGTATTTGTGACTCTGTTCAAACAAAGGCAAGCAACAATAAACAATAAACTTTGCAATAAATAGATGAGATGTATTCAGGAAAGGAGTAGGAACAGAATAAGAGAGTAGCTGTGGATGCCCGAGAAATAAGTGACTTTCCAAATTCTCTGTTCTCAAGGTTTCCCCTTGTGTTTTCTGGTCAGAATTGAGAAAGTGGGTCTATTAATTAACACATCAATTATGAAAAGGCAGATCATGCAGAGGGGTGAGCATGAAGAATATTGTTACCGCTTCATGTGAAATCAGTACATCCTTGGGAGACATCACAAATGTGAAAAAAAAAGTTTATAATAAGAAACATAGCTCCTGACTCTTATTCTCCATGGGTCATGCATTATTTTCAATGTTTAAATCCATTATTCCTCCCCGTTTAAGAGACCTGTGCATGGAGACTCACATCAATGCTGGAGGAGACAGCAAGCCAAATGCCAAAGTCGATTTGACCGTGAGTGATGCAGAGGGTTATGATTTGATTAGGAGTCTGTGCACCAGGCAGTCATCTGCAATCTCCGCAGTACCTTTTGTCTTTCCTGTTGTGTAGACTGACTAGTCGTATTAGATGATATTTTGAATAGTATACTTTAATAATACAGCAGTGATATACAACATTTGATTTATAAAATTTAAACTATATGTTTCTTGTCTTCTCAACAAAATTATTCATCACTTTCTGTTTCTTTTTAGCTTCCATAACATTATGGAACAATTTACATACAATATTTTGCATGTTACAATGTAACAATTTACAATTATCTAACTTTTTGCCATGTGCTATTGTGTAAAATATCTTAAGTGCATATCTGCTAAAAGTTATACAAATTCCACTGATGGTATTGTGTACATCAATCCATTATCTTGTAGGCATTCTCTACAAAGGAGAAAGTGAAATAAAAATGACAAAAATATAATTTATAGTACCTTACAGATGAGATATTTTCATGAAGAAATGCATTAAATAAAAAGTTTTAAATAAGATAAAGAGCCTATAGAAAATTTCTATTTTCATAGAGTTGCATACTAAATCCTTAACCTAATTAAACAAATTTGTGCTAGTACGTATCTAAAAAAAAATAATTGATTCTATAATCTAGAAAATAAATAATTTATAGATATACTTTTTTAAAGTTTTTAAAAATGAAACTGATAAATTATAAATACAATTCTAAGTAGTTATAATGAATACATTATGAATTAATATGTGATTTACTCTAGAATGTATTCATCACCAAATAAGAATTTTCACTGTTAAAATTCTCATAGCCTGTTGTTGCTTTCAACCTAATTATCTGCTATGAGGCCGGGCGCAGTGGCTCACGCCTGTAATCCCAGCACTTTGGGAGGCTGAGACGGGCGGATCACGAGGTCAGGAGATCGAGACCATCCTGGCTAACACGGTGAAACCCCGTCTCTACTGAAAAAAACAAAACAAAACAAAACAAAACAAAACAAAAACTAGCCTTGCGAGGTGGCGGGCGCCTGTAGTCCCAGCTACTCGGGAGACTGAGGCAGGAGAATAGCGGGAACCCAGGAGGCGGAGCTTGCAGTGAGTTGAGATCCAGCCACTGCACTCCAGCCTGGGCGACAGAGCCAGACTCCGTCTCAAAAAAAAAAAAAAAAAAAATCTGCTGTGAGCCACACATTTGGAATGTATTCTTAGTCCCATGCCTACCTGTGCCTCAAAGTGGTATCTTCTAAAACGAATGTGCACCGTTGGTTTCAGAGATGTTGCTCTTTATGTTCCTTTATGTTCTCAGCAGCCTGAAGAAATGTTGCATTCACAGAATCCTACAGAGCAGAAGAATGCTTCCTATATATCTCACGATCTTTTTTGATTTGTTTTGTTTTTTGAGACAGGGTCTTGCTCTGTCACCCGGGCTGGAGTGCAATGGCACACTCACAGCCCACTGCAAGCTTGATTTCCCAGGCTCAGGCAGTCCTCCAACCTCAGACTCCCAATAGATGGAACTAAAGGCATGTGTCACTACACCTGGCTATTTTTTTAAATTATTTTTAGTAGAGACAGGGTCTTGCTTTGTTGTAAAGCTGGTCTCGAAATCCTGGGCTTAAGTGATCCTCTTGCCTTGGCTTCCCAAAAAGCTGGGATTATAGGTATGAGCCACCACCCTGGCCGTCTTCACTATCCTTGACATACCTATGTGTCTTCACTGTTCTTGATGTAAGTTGAATCAATGAGGTAAAGAGATTATTTCTTCTTCTGATGAGTTTAAGTCTCAATAAACCGATTGTAAGTTGAAAATATCATAAGTTAAAAATACATTTAATATATCTAACTTATTGAACTTAATAGCTTAGCCTGGCCTACCTTAAATGTGCTCAAAACACTTTAACCTAGAGTTGAGCAAAATAATTTTATATGAGGCACGTTTTATACTGAAATGTTGAATATCTCATGTAATCCATTTAATACCATACAGTAAGGGAAAAAGAATGGTTGGATGTATGCTCAAAGTGTGATTTCTACTGAATACATATCAGTTTTGCACCACTTTAAAGTTGAAAAATTAAGTCAAACCTTTGTAAGTTGGGACCACCTTTATTCTCATGGCTTCTTACAAAAGTTCTAGCATTGGTAATTTGGATAAATTATTTACCACCATTACACAAAGAGGAAGAGAAGGCTTGACATCTCTGCAGCCTTGAACCATTCAAATGGATCTTCACCTGTCTCCTGCAACACCATTGCCAAGCATTGACTTTTTAAAAAGGCAATGAATAGCTCATTAGGTATAGAATGGAAAAAAAATGACTGTATTAGTTATCTCTTGCTACCTAATAATATTACCACAAATTTAGAGACTTAATATAACATCCATCTATCATATCACACTTTTGCAGATCAGGAGTGCAGGCTTTGGTTAGCAGGGCTCTCTGACGCAGTCTCAAACCTGCCATCAGGGTGTTGGCCAGGGCTTCAGATTCATCTGAGATCTGATTGGGGAAAATCACCTCCTAATCTCATGTGGTTGCTTGCAGAATTTAACTACTTTTAGGCTGTGAAGTGAGAGCGGTCTCAGTTTCTTTCTAGTTTTTGGACAGAGGCCACCCTCAACTCCCTGCCTCCTCAATGTGGCAATACAACATGGCAGCTAGCTTCTTCCAGGACAACGAGGAAGACATTCTCTTCCCAATATAAATGCCGCAGGTTTATGCAACATAATCGTGTACGGTAATCACATACATCCTGTCAACTTTGCCGTACGCTATTGAATAGAAGCATTCATGGTTCCCGCCATACCCCAGGGAAGGTGATGGCACAAAGCTGTGAGTTCCAGGAGGCAGGGATCACCGGGTCCACTTTAAAATCTGTCTCTAACAGAGGACCTTATTTCACCCAAACTATATGAAATTCACTTTCTCTTCAAGTTTCTCAGCTTCTTATTCTTTGGGTCTTGCTGAGGTCTTTCTGGAACTCCTCATATGTGCCCAGAGAAGACTGTGTTGTCTGAGAATGGCCACAACAAATCTCTGAAATCACTTGGAACATGGCATGATTCCTACAAGGATATTGTTCTAAAAATGTAATTACTTTTATTCAGAGACAATCCATGGAAACAGAATCAAAATACATTCAGCATTTCTTCCTTATCAGATATTATCCCAGTGACTTACAATTTTCACTTAAAATAATTTTTTCCCATTTTGAGAACAGATGTGAGCCATCTGTTTTTAATCAAAAATCCATATTAAATTACACCTTTACTTCTGGTGATAAGTAGGAAAAACATCTAAATGTAATTTGACTTGTGTATGTGGTTTCTTCATTAGGTTTATTCCCTTTTAGAGATGTCAAAACCTCATTATCTTGAATGCTGATGATGTAATGAAGAGATTAAGAATTTGTATACCATCTAAACCATGAAGAGGCACAGGAGAAAATCTGAATTATACAAGCATGTGCTGAGAGAATCATTAAACGATTTGGTTCATTTAACATTATATACCCATGTGACTTTTCCATATTTTTGAGCAAGAATAAATTTGAGACAACTGTTGAATTTATTATTCATTTATTTTACTTTAATCTATGTATCTACCACAGAAGTCTGGGTTTAAGAATCAAAATATTTTTATGTGTCTAATCTACAGTCTTTAAATAGAGATTTAAGAGGTAACTATTGTGCAGGATATGGAAAATGTTACATTGATTCCAATGTTTGTGAGTAAATTCCTGACCATAGAGGAAGAATTTACCCTAAATGGTTGAAAGCTTTCTGTCAAAGTAGAATTTACCAGACAGGCTAGACTATTATAGGGCCTATTCCCTGAAATTTCTTCATCGTTACAAGAGCACAAAAGAGAGATATTTCTCTCCCTGCTCATTAGATGCAAGGCCAGCACAGCCAATTCCAGATTACACAAGGGATAAGAAAGGAGAGAGGAGATTAGTGCAGCTGAGATGATCCTCCTTTTTGGCAATTGTATGTTCCCCTCTGGAGAAAACACTGTTATGCCTTTGATGCCACCTCCCTACTCTGACTATTTGGAGATATTCACAATCTATATCACAGCCCTGACCTTGGCCCCGGATAGTCTCATCTTTCCAAACAGCAGCCAAAGATTTGTAGCAAGACTGCATTTGTAATAGAGGCAAAATTAAATTCTATCAAGTCACGTTTTTCTTTTGCTTTCATATTTTTATCATGTAAACAACATGGCACATTCCGAAGGCTTAAAGGATAAATTCTAAAGAAACACACATAAGTTGAAAGAGGCAAATCTGCCCGAATGGAGCAGGAGAAGCTGTAATCATTTTGGAAGTGTAGCAAGGCAGGAGTCAACTCAAGTTTTTTATACTCTATCAGAGAACAAGCAAATCACTGAAAGAAATTCTGTGTGCGATGTGTGTCCCAAACAAGCAGGGGACATAAGGCAAGCTTTCCTTCTAGGTCAGAAAACCAGGAGGAGAGAGAGCCTCATGCAACTTAGATACCACAGTCCAAGAATCAGACAGACAGGAAGACCTCCTTATATTAGGATATGGGGTGTGGTAGAGTCACCCTGGGATCAGTTATAGAATGGTTGCTTCATAATGTTGCCAAGTGCTGAGAAAAATTATGCCAGATAATGAGTCATCAGGCACAGAAAATTATTGGACTGTTTCAAAATGCTTTCTCCTAAACAGACAAAGGCTTCTGACACCTTGTGAAACATGACTTCCGCCCTTGTCTGGTACAGAGAAGAGGGCTGGGGGGAGCTTCCGGAAAACCGAATTGCACATACATCTCTGAAAGACAAGAAATAACAACACAAATGAAAAGGCAAGATGATATTTTTAAAAGAAAAAAATTAGAACAAAAACATTTGTTGAATGTTTATTGATTAGTAATTATGTAGCAAAACTCTTCTACACACTGGGGATGCAACAGGTCCCAACTTCTCACACTCAAGTGAGAGACCATAAATAAATAAATAATTAAATTATGTTGTATGTTAGAAAATAATACATTTCAGAAAGAAAAGCAAAGTAGACAAGGACAAGAGTCTGTGAGTTTGCATGTGTGGGGAGTGGGAATAGGATTGCAGTTTTAAATAGGGCTGAAAGGCTGGCTTCCTTGAGAAGGTAACATTTGAGCACATTGATTAAGAAGGTGACTGAGTGGGCCAGGTGCGGTGGCTCACACCTGTAATCTCAGCACTTTGGGAGGCTGAGGCTGGCGGATTACAAGGTCAGGTGTTTGAGATCAGTCTGGCCAACATAGTGAAACCCTGTCTCTACTAAAAATACAAAAATTAGCTGGGCATGGGGGCAAGAGCCTGTAGTCCCAGCTACTCGGGAGGCTGAGGCAGGAAAATCGCTTGAACCCGGGAGACGGAGCTTTCAGTGAGCCGAGATCATACCACTGCACTCCAGCCTGGGCAACAGAGTGAGACTCGGCCTCAAAAAAAAAAAAAAAAAAAAAAAAGGAAGGTGACCAAGTGAATAATGTAGGTAGCTCTCTACAAGCAGAGAGACTAAAGGGAAAGGAAGCAACCCTTGCAAATATCCTGAAGTGAGAATGTACCTTGACAGGGAGCAGCAAATATAGAGATCCTGCCATGGGATCCCACTTGGAACATTTTCGAATAGCCTAATAACCAAGAGGTCAGTGCCACGATTTGAGTATGTTCTTTTTTGTACCTACCAGGTCTCATGTTGAAATTTGTTACCCAGTGAGGGACATGAGGAATGATGGCAAGTGTTTGGACCACAGGGACAGATCCCCTTGAATGGTTTGGTGCCATTTTCACAGCAGTGAGTTCTCACTCTTAGTTCCCACGAAAACTTGTTGTTGAAGAGTGTGGCCCTTTCTCCTCTCTCTTGTTTTCAGCCATGTGATCTGCACACACAGGTTTCTGCCAGGAGTGGGAGCAGTCTGAGGCCCTCATCAGAAGCCCATGTTAATGCCTAACTTCAAGTATAGCCCGCAGAACTGAGAGCCAGATATAAATTTCTTTTCTTTGTAAATTACCAAGCTTCAGGTATTCCTTTTAGCAATACAAATGGACTAAGGCAGCCATTGTGACTAGCGTAGAGTCAGCCAACTTGTGCTTAGCAGGGGATGAGTTTAGCGATGCAAGACCATGGTAGTGCTTTTAAGTCATTGTTACAACCAAGACTGTTGTCTGAGATTAAGGAAACACCAAAGAACGTGATAAGAGGGATGAGATAATATGATAGGTTTTAAGAGTATCACTCCAGCTGCTGTAGTAGGTGACTTATGTTTCCTTCTACAATTTCTCTAAACGTCTATATTTTTCATATAACATTCATAATTAAAATTGAAGTGTTTTTGTTTTTGTTTTTGTTTTTGTTTTTCCCCTGAAGCTAGTTCCAGGAGCTAGGGCAACAGTTTCATCTTCTAGGATGGTGACAGACCTGACAATAGTTAGGCATTGGAACTGTAACAACATGTAGCATAATCTAAATCAGGGTCAGCAGTTGTTACCCGAGTTCTGAAAATGCCAATATATAAGTCACTTGCTGACTGTTGTGTGGCGATCTCCACTCAAATGGTAAAGTATCTCGTGCAGAGAAGATCAAGAAAGAGATACTGTCTCATCCAGCTGCCTGAAAAGGGAAAATATTCAGACACTTGTCACATTCTTCCTATGATCTTGAAAGTCACTGAACACTCCTCAAGTATTTTGCTTTTTTTATTGTTGTTGTGAGAAAAGACACAGATGGAAGTCACAGGCTGTGACCACAGTCCATTGTTCTTCAGCAAGATTCTTCAGGAAACTTTGCGTTCCCACCCAGAATGTAAATGATCTGTTACAACAAGAGAACAGTGTCTGGAATGTTTGCAAATTACCTTTGAGATGTCTCTCTTCATCTAAAATTATCCTTACTTGTTCTTAATGTTTCCATACTAGCAAAAATAAATCCAGCACTGCATTGCTGCAAATAGTTAGAAGTTATAATTGAATAATCTTGTGAAGCCACGATTTCTGCCCAGGCAAGTTATTGTCAATGTCCTTGTTTTTTGGTTGGGCTGTGGGTTCATGAGTGGGTCAACATATAGCTTCAATAAATGTAACCCATAAATGACTAGAAGAGAGCTATGCTTGAACTAATAATGACGTTGCTCCATGGCTAATAATAATAAATAATTCTTTTCAATGTACCTGAGGTCTATTTAAAAATATATTAAGAAGTTAAGAGTTAGTAAAAAAACAAATTAGCTGCTATTTGTTACTTCATATCCTGGGTCATCTTCTCTTCCATGATAAAAATCTAAAAGAACTATAGGCCAATATTGTTTAATTTTAAAACAGAATTAGTAAAACTTAAATTTTACAATAAAATTCAAACCATGTTTTTATTTACTTTGTATCGTATTTATTTAAATGTTTTCAAAGATGAAACTTTTTGAATGTTTTCAGAGTTCCTGAAAAAGTTAAATAAGTCATTTGTTGTTTGTGTTGTGTGGGCTTTTGTTTTGTTGTGTTTTTAAATAAACTTTATTTTTTAGAGCAGTCTTAGCTTTACAGCAAAATTGAGCAGAAGTTATATATTTTCCACATATTCCCTGCCCCCCCACATGCATAACTTCCCCAAGTATCAACATCTCCCACCAGAGTGGTATATATCCTATAATCAATGAGCCTACGTTGACACATCGTTATCACCCAAAGTTCATAGTTTATATGAGGATTCATTCTTGGTGATGTAAGTTCTATGGTTTTGGAAAAGTGTATAATGACATATGTTCACCATTGTGGTATCATGCAAAGTAGATTAACTGCTCCAAGAATCCTCTGTGTTCCACTTGTTTATCCCTCGTTTTCCCCAAGTCCTGGAAACCACTGATTCTTTTACTGTCTCCCTCATTTTGCCTTTCCACAAAGTCATTTTGCTAAAAGCATACAGTATTCAACCTTTTCAGATTGTCTTTTCTCAGTAATATGCATTTAAGTTTCCTCTGCATCTTTTTACGGCATCATAGCACTTTTTTAGTGCTGAATAATATTTCATTGTGTGTATATACCACATATTCTTTATCTATTCACCTACTGAAGGGCATCTTGATTGTTTGCATGTTTTGACAATTATGAATAAAGTGCCTATAAATATGCATGTAGACTGTGTTTTCAACTCATTTTGATAAAAACCAAGGTGTGTGATTGCTGCTAAATACCAAGATGTGTTATTACTAAATATGGTAAAAACATATTTAGTATTGTCAGAAACTGCTAATCTGTCTTCCAAAGCTGCTTCACAATTTTGCATTCCTACCAGAGACAAATGAGAGTTCCAGCCAGCATTTGGTGCTGTCAATGTTTTGGATATTGACCATTCTAATAGGTACATAATGGTAGTTCATTGTTGCCTTAATTTGCATTTTCCTCATGGAATAACTTTTCATAAACTTTTCCATCTTTATATTTTCTTTGGTGAAGTGTCTGTTAAGGTTTTTTAAAGTATTCTTTGTATATTTTGGACATCTGTGTTTTAGCAAACAATGTATTCTGCAAAATATTCTCCCAGCTTGTAGGTTGTCTATTTATTTTATTAACAGCATGTTTGACAGAGAAAACATTTTTGATTATAATGAAGTCAAGTTTATTAATATCTTTCACTGAGTATACCTTATCTGGTCTTGTATCTTAAAACTCATGGCCAAACTCAAGGTCCTCTAGATTTTCTACTAAGCAATCGTTTCCAATAAGTAAGAAATTAAACACAGTCAAAAATGTCTAAATTTTATTTAATATTAATTGACTAAAATTAACCTGAATATTAAAAAATAATAATGATTATACTTTTCTCATTCTGCTGCAATCCTCTGAGGACATATTTCATAGACTTTAATCAATTTTCACGTGTCACACTGGGTGAGAATTTCTTAAAATTGTATGTTCCTAAGAGTTTTATCTTAGCCTATAAGGAAGAATGAGCATGCAGTTTGTGAATTTAAGTATAGTATTATGAGGAAGTAAAGGTAACATGATTCAACTGGTTACCAAGCAAATCCTTCAAAATTTCTACTTAACTGTTGGTGTTACTAAACACTTTCAGAAGTTTGCCACAACTTCTGTCGCTTTCATGCGGAAAGCAAAAGAAGTTGAGGCAAACAAAAGTCAGCTTTAATTTCAGTTGAGAAAGACTCACGAGTAAGTCTCATGTCATTTATTACCTCTGATTTAATAGCCCTATGGGTGATGAACAAGGTTCATCATCTCTTTCAAGGTCTTAACCCTATTCAAAAAAGACTCAATATGACAATCTGGTAGTATGGGAAACACTCTTGGTGTCTACCAGGTCATCTACCTCAGATAATAAGAACAGAAAGCAAACACTATGAAAGGATTTTGTTTTGTTCATAGTTTCGGATTTCTGGCATATGCAGTCAACATGTTTTAAAGACGGTTTACTAATTTATTAAAGAATGAATATGTGCAAATGAAGATCAATGAACATCTAAATCATGTTTCAAAAAGAGACAGTAATACCGGCCAATTGCCAGCTTCTTCTATCCATCCGTCCAGTTACCACCACAGGTAAAAATGGAGATAATAAATAATGCTCCTTCAGGAAAGAGGTGGCAAATTTGGTTGATAGGGTAAATGCCCCATCTACTTCTTTCTTTGTTCATTGCATCTGAAATTAAAAAAAATCATTTATTTAATTTTTTTATGAAAACATGGTCTCAGGTGCCCACTTCAGTTCATATGAGAAGGTTTTGGAAGACTGAGGTAAATGGTTGCATTTCAGCTTTATTCCTTTATCCACTGTCTCTACAGGAATAGACAACGTACCAATGAGACAATAATTTGCTTGGTGGAAATACTGCATTATATCCTCTCATATGCTTTTCATGTCTACACCAAATCTGCTTTTCTGGAAATAGTAATCCTTTCCTGAAAGCAAGACAGAGACTGCCTGGAGGAAGGATGCAAAGATAGGAGAAGAGCTTCTAACTTGTTTAGCTATCAACTTCTGTTCTCAATCTTGATGTGGTATTACTTCCCCTCAAGTTCTCTCAGCTGTTTCCTAGAGATTCAATGTCTCCTCCATACCACGTGCTGCTGAGAAACTCTCTTATTTACTTGGTTACGACTGTCATCGTTATCATCATTTGTCTAAGGAAACATTATTGTCTTTCCCATGCTCTAAAGAAAATTAATTTGTTCTTTTCATAAGGCAGTGAATAATTACTTTTTATTTTATATTTAAGATTATGATCTGATGTTAACCATTCTCATTTCCTAGCCTTCTGCTCTGTAATGATTGCACTTGAATGTTTCTCAAAAGTGTTTACAGTGAGGAATTCTTTCCCCCTCAGTACCTCCATCTCTTCTTAATTTTTAGAGAAGTACCCCAGAGAGGTTCATCCACAGCCAAACACAGAAGACAATGCCTAGATAGAGTTGACTCACAGCCTTGATGAATGCTGCATTCTTTAACACCTTAGATAAATGACACTGAAGTTGTTATCCAATAGTATATATTTTCAGAGCATTGACATATCAACTTCTTTTATATCTCCAATGAAAATATTTACAAACAACAAGCATGCAAAACTCCTCATGATACAGGATATGATGTAAACACTGAAAAACTTCTCATGATTTAATTCCTTCCCATTGATATAACATACATAAATTGTTTCTTGAGAATGACTTGGGTACTGATGCGTCATGGTGTACTAGGAATAGTCATCAAGTCTATCACTTTTCCAGATGAATAAATGATGCTCACATGGCAGTTGGCAATGTATTCTTGACCGATCAAGCCAGGTTTTCCAGAGATCCCCATGACACCTTCTACTTACAACCTCCTTACTCCTCAAATCTCAGATTTGCATTTTAACGATTTCTGATTTATGTTTCCATCAGGAAGCCCTAACTCAGATATTGAGTAGGAGCAAGGAATGATCATTCTTTTTTGCTTATCTTTCTATAACAATTCATAAATCTCAGTTTCTTTTTTCTTAACCTAAAAGAGTTAGTTTCACTTCTGCTGGTGTTCAGCACACATTTGTTACCATGACCCAGACTTTTCTTGACTTACAATTACTTCTATGTGATCCCTACCTTGGTCTGAATGCTTTCCTGGAGGATTCTTTAAAACGATATAAAACACATTCTCAAAAAGTGTTATCATTAGCCTTCTTAATCAATGTATAATTTTTCTATGCATACATTCGAATCTATACTTGGGTATTGTAAAATATTTCTATTGTAATATTTTTGTGCAACATAATGCATATTTAAAATGCACTAACAAAGCACCTGCTTTATAGGAAGTGCTCCAGTTGGAAAATAGAAGAAAATGCAATGATATTTAAAGATGAAAATATAAGTGATCTATTCTACTTTTACTGTGAGTCCTAGGTTTTAAAATAGGTAAATTAAGACTAGTAAATTTGCAAATTTTATCAATAAGAAAACAGTAAAACATAATGTCAAAATTTTTTTAGGTTTCAGAAAATAGCATTTTTGAATTGGAATAATTCCGATGGTCCCAAATATGTCTTGACTCAGATGGGAATAGCAACTAGGTTTGTTAGCATTTTAGCCATGGTCAATCACTGAAAGAAACTATAACTTAACTTATCCAGGTCTTATAAAGACTCATTCAATTATAGGAATAATCCTTCAATAAATGAATAGCATTACCAATTATAGTCTATAAAAAAGGGAATTGTCCTTGGACTTATTTTGAGCAAATGCTTATCTCTAGACGGTCTCTTGGGAGAACGGTCTTATGTTACCATGCATCATTCGGCAGTTGGCACTGTGCATGTCAGCAGATTACAGAATTATGGCTCCCAGTGGTCTAACTAGTTTTCTTCAAGAATGCTACCCAAATCAATATCAACAAGGAACAGGATCCAGTTTTTGAAGGGCTGACAACAGCTAATGTATGTTGTGAGACACCTCCCCAGTCTGTGTTCAGGCAGCATGTGCTCTGAAGTTTGAAGAAATGGAGCCAATAAAAGCCTAGGCCGAAGTCATATACAATGGAAAAAGAAAAAAAAAATGTTAAGACCTGCCTCACGCTTGTAATCCCAGCACTTTGGGAGGCAGAGGGGGCAGATCACGAGATCCAGAGTTTGAGAACAGGCTGGCCAACATAGTGAAACCCAGCCTCTACTAAAAATACAAAAACAAACAAAAAAATCAGCCGGGCGTGGTGGCGGCGCCTGTAGTCCCAGCTACTCGGGAGGCTGAGGCAGGAGAATGGCGGGAACCCGGGAGGCGGAGCTTGTAGTGAGCCGAGATCGCGCCACTGCACTCCAGCCTGGGCGGCAGAGCGAGACTCCGTCTCATAGAGAAAACAAACAAACAAACAAACAAACAAAAATTTCTATAGTCTGTGAATTCAAAAGAAATTAGTATCCTACATGGCTATATCTATAAACATATCTGCTATCATTATTTCTAGTTAAATGAAAGTGAAATATAAACCAGAGGAAAAAATCATCTAAAGAAAATGGGTAAATTAAGACTAGTAAGTTTAATAATATCTTTAATAACTAAACATATATCTTAAATGACTAAATTGCCATGTTTTTACTGTTTGAAAATAGATATTCAACAGAAATATTTATTAATCATTTATCTTTTACTTTTATTTGCAAATCGCTAAGTCTTTTATCCTAATAATATAAAGGCTCTTATTCGAAATACATGTATGTATTTAAAAAATATTTTAATATAGAAAAAAGCTCTGAAAGATAATTTTTAACTATGCTGCAAAACATTGTTTTTATATATCTCATATATTTCATCTGTTTTTCTTAATTTAAAATGTTTATGAGATAATGTTTTGAATATTCCACACTTTCTGAAGAGAAGAATAAGAAAAAAGCTATAATAAAAATGTGATGTTATGTTTGAATAAGCCAAGCATAAAAACATAGCTTCAGTATATTGTACAGATTTTTGTCACTTATAAACCAAAAATATTTTAATCTAAAACTTTAAATATTATCTACTTAAAAATTAAAATAAAACATAATGTGGTATTTCTATGATTTCTGCAGGGAGTAATTCTTAGACCTTAGCTATATTTTTAAGGTAATAATCCTCTTAAAAAATGACTAATTAATGTAGCTGAGTTGATTTTCCTAATTTTTACTTGAAACTTCTTATTTTTTAGGTTAGTTCACTGATATATTCTTTTTCACTGTATTTTTTAAAGTCATAAAAATATATTTTATACTGTGCTGCTAGTTTGATAAACAGAATGATTGAAAAATTCATTTAGAAATTATGCAAACTAGTAAGTAACAGGTGGCTGGTAATTAACTGATTTTTCTATAAATTTATTCTTTTTTTCTGCGCATGCAAATATAAAATAGAATTTCCTGTCAAGTAAGGATTTCTCCTCGGGTTTTTCTGTCCAACATGGGAAACAGTGCTCAATAGTACCAGGTAGAAGAATAGTTAAAAAGGAAAGAGCCTAGATAAGATGTCATTAAACTCTTTCTTCTCGCCTTTTGAAAAGGTTTTCATGTTAAATCAAAACAAAATATACCTCAACAAAAACAAAATAAAACAAAATAAAAGCATATCCAACATAACAAATAGTGCAAAACAATAATTTATGGATATCCTGTCCATACCAATTCATTGTGAATTCTTATAAGAAATTACTTTTAAGCTTATTATTATGTACTTATAAGAAATTACTTTTAAGTATATATATATGCATGTATATACACTACTTATTAGTTAATAAGCAGTGCTTATACATTATTTATAATACATTAGTTATTAGTGCTTATATATTACTGCTATGTGTATATATATACATTACTGCTTATTAGTATTAAAATATATATTTTCTATAGGGTTTAAATCTGTAAAACTCAGAATGCTATACAGGCATTATCATATTGACTTGGCACCATAATTTTGATATATGAAAGGCAGGTTTTCCCCCATACTATTGACGAAGAAACGAAAGTACAAACTGGGTGTTTTGTCCAAGTGACTAAAGAAATAAATTAGAAAGTCTCACCATAACTTGTTCCCTCTGCAAACTTCATCTAGATAAGCTCATACTTGCAAATACCAATTATGACTCATTTTTAATGGATCTAACTGGCACCATGTACTGTACGTGATCCATCTTATTAAACTTAACAAAACTCGCATGAGGAAATTACTGTTCTAATACCCATTTTAGTGAGGAGATGCTGAATACTAAGGAGTGAAATTTGTCCCCAAAGGCCAATAGTGGCAGTAAGTGGCAAAGCCATGACTCAAAACAGGCATTCCAATGTCAAACCCCATCCACTTAAGCCCGTGGATGCCTATTAGGAACTGACTTGTGTCTTCCCCCACACCAAAAAAAATGCATAGATTGAAGCTTTACCTCCAATGTGACTATATTTGGAGATAGGGCTTTTCAGGAGGTAATTATGGCTCAATGAGATCATAAGGACCCTAATTCAATAGGACTGGTATCCTCATCAGAAGAAGCAGCACACCAGGGGATGAAAGGTCATATGAAGACAGAGTGATAAAACAGCCATCTGCAAGTCAGAGAAGTCTCACCTGAAACACTTCTGTTAGTGCCTTGATCTTGGACTTCCAGCCTCCAGAACTGCGAGAAAATAACTTTCTGATGTTTAAGCCACTCAGTGTGTGGTATTCTGTTACAGAAGCCAGAAAAGACGAATTCAGTGGTATCTAGTTCAGTGATTTGCTCCCAGGCCTGATTTTGGTCCTCCCCAGGCTGTCTTTAAGATGTGCATTCTTTTTGCTATTTTTTTTATACTTTAACTTCCAGGGTACATGTGCACAACATGCAGTTTTGTTACATATGTATTCATGTGCTATGTTGGTGTGCTGCACCCATTAACTCATCATTTACATTAGGTGTATCTCCTAATGCTATCTCTGCCCCTCCCCCTTCCCCACAATAGGCCCCAGTGTGTGATGTTCCCCACCCTTTGTCCATGTGTTCTTACTGTTCAATTCCCACTTATAAGTGAGAACATGCAGTGTTTAGTTTTCTGTCCTTGCAATAGTTTGCTCAGAATGATGGTTTCCAGCTTCATCCATGTCCTTACAAAGGACATGAACTCATCCTTTTTTATGGCTGCATAGTATTCCATGGTATATATGTGCCACATTTTCTTAATCTGGTCTATCATTGATGGACATTTGGGTTGGTTCCAAGTCTTTGCTATTGTGAATAGTGCCGCAATAAACATACGTGTGTATGTGTCTTTATAGCAGCATGATTTATAATCCTTTGGGTATATGCGTATTCTTAAAGAAAACAGTTGTGTTCATACTTCCTTTCCTTCTTCTCCCTTTTTTTTTTTAAAAAAAAATTACTGTAAGTGAAAGAAATACTTGAAGGCTGTTAATGATTTGTGCTGTTGTAATCAGGGGTGAAGAAACTTTTATTTTTTGTTCATTGAACCTGAAAGGACTTATGCTACAAATGACATGCTTTCCTTTGGTTATCTGTATCTCCAGCCCGCATGTTATGTATCAAGTGTCTTCGCTACTCCTGGTCATGCCTCAAAGAGCAGTATTAGTATCAGTAGATGTCACATAAAAACATATTGACAATGGAACAAGCCACAGGAAAATAATGGCTTGAGTCAAAGATTGTACTGGTAGCTACATTGTTACTATTAATCTTGTAAATATTTAATTTGCTTACAATTTCAAGTAACACTTATGTTTCAACTTCAAGTAACACTTATGTTTCAACTCCTCTGCCCAGCCATACCTATCTCTGTGTGTTTCTGACTGATTACATGTATGTGTTTGTTTGCATAAGCATTCTTGAATTGACATTAATGTCTTTGAAGATTTCTCTAAGGGACTGAGGAGGATGAAGTAACATGAGCTTGCTTTCTTTAGATTCTCAGGAGGCCATTCTAAATTTTATATCTCTGAGCAGCTCAAAGTACAGTCATAAGATTAATGTGCTGCTGTTCTCAGGATCCTTATAGTGAGACTGACTCTCTGGATGCATATTATTTATGGATTTATGTTACCTTCTAAAATGAGCATGAGAGAGAAAGAACTTGTGAACTTGTAAATTGAAATCAATACAGATAATAACCTCTCACACAGAAAAGATTGGGATGTCTCTGTTTATTTCATAAATATTCTTGTGGATTAGACATACTCCTCGGTAAATGCTTCATGCTTTCTTTGTGCTTCTTCCTTCTTTTTCTGTTTCTCCTCTACTATACCTCATTTTCTTGCTTGGTTTTTCTATCTCCCACACAGAAGATGTTGGATTTCATATTATTACTTGACTAAATAAAGTCACTGAAACAGACACAGAAGGAGGCAGGAACCCATTTATTTCACAGTGTGATAGTTCAATATTCAGAAGAGAGCAATAATAGCGTATATGAAATACATTTTTTTCAAGTGTGCTCATTAAATGAAAGATTTCTCTCCTAAGAATATCCTGTTTAGGGTTTTGTAAAATAGTATTATGTCAACTTATGTCTAGAGAGATATTTGTAAACGTTTAAAAAACTCACTACTCTCCTAGAACGTAATTCAATATAAACCGTGCTTTTAAGAAACCATTCAAAAAAATTGGGTAATGGAATATATTTCTTTGACTTAACCCTGTGTCTATATTAGAGTGAGACTATATTCTTAAACAGAAGACATATTTAACTACTATAAATGTTCTGTATAAATTATGACTTTGCTTAAGATAAGGCACAAAAGAAACCTTAATGCTTCTTCTTTTATGGCCTAAGCCATAAAGAACATAAAATCTATTCTGACAATTTTATTAGCCACATATTTTTCCTTCTGTCAAACTAAATAGTTGTATTAAATCTACACGGAATCTAAATGTTTATATGTTAACTTACTCAGACTTTTCTGCATCTTTTAAAATTCCTAGGGCATTTTCTCCACATGGTAATCAGAGAAGTACTGTTCCAGATTATACTGGAAACTTCTGATTTAACCTATTTGCACTTTCTAATGGGCATGGATGAGGACAGTGACTAATTAGCAGTGTGATCCATCATTCTAAGCAATTCTGCCTCGAGAACAGTGATATTTAATCATCCCATTCTACCTGATAGAGAAGTTCTAAACGTGCTACAAATTACCCTGATGAATTTGTGGATGGAATCTCCCCCTCCCCATATTTCGTATTTGTCTTGTTATTAGGATAGAGCAATGCTGGTGGCTTTTAGAAGGAGTGGAAATTTATTCCATAGCCAGTTTCAATATGCAAAACAATTCAATTAGGGCAAAGAAATTCTCCAACATTTCGTACTATGTAGAAGACAATGATAATTTTATTGTTGAGTTTTCCATCTCTACAACTACTAGTATTACTACAAAATGTTTAACCATCTGTGACCCATTAATTGGATAGTGCTACACAATATGATTTTCTTTATTGATTCTGATTATGTTTAAAAATGATAATTTTAACATAATTTTAAAATCTTACGAGTACAGGGATCGTCTTCAGTTTCTTCAAAATAATGCTGGTTACATTATCATCACAAGTTTGAATATTAAACCACAAGACACAAAATCTTTTCCTTTTGACCTTTTCTCTTAACTGTAATTTAGATTTAATTTCTGCATTTCATTTTCACTCTCATTGTCATGAGTTTTACCTGGCTTATTGTTATGAGTCTCAGGTTAAATTAATTATGCCTATGAATTCTAATTTTCACATGCCTTTAATTAAATGTGTTTTAATGGTATTACCATATATTTATTTTGTTTATTTTTTCATTAACATATAGAAAATAATTTCTATTTGTGGCATTAAGTACAACGTGAAACCAAAAATAAGTCTGCACTAAACATGATATATATGTGTATATATATATATATATCTTTGATTGTAGTTTATTTTATGAAAGGCTTTTCAATGTTTAGCATGGCTGTTTTTGCCAATGATTGTCCCAAAGGTTGGATCCAAAGTTTATGGGGCAAGAGTGGCAGTGGGGTGATCATGAATGGCTCCTTACATTCATTGTCAGTAATAGTAGTAGATACTTTTGGTTGTATAAATTTGGAGGTATTCAAATCTAATCTTAGTTTACCCTATCAATATGTAAAATATCAAGAACTTTTTTTTATCTTTCTTTAGTTTTAGGGCTAAAACATGCTTTCTTTTATATTTATTTAGAATTCCAATTTGTGGCATGAAGGGAAAAATGCTTCAATGTGAGTTTGCGCCAGCTGAGTAACATGAGAATTGTATTACTTATAATTAAATTACTAGTAAAATATAGTTTCATTAATTTTTTCTTATAGTAGAAACAAATAAAATGCAGGATAAATATAAACATTTAAAATATTTACATACAAAAGAGAGAGTCCTGCAAGGCAATACAGTAAGGCATGTGAAAATTGCAAGTATCAAAAAAAATCTATATGATTATAAATGACAAGAATCAGTTAAAGAGGTTACTTTTTCCCATGATGCAATGGGGAAGCTTGTAGAGAAAAAACAGTTAAAAGAGAAAAACATACATGATTAAAGGCAGTGTGTACTGAGTGTTTTCATCTAGTGAATTATAAAGTGTACTAAAACAATCTAATGCAGGAACAGAAAACTAAACATGGCGTGTTCTCACTTGTAAGTGGGAGCTGAACGATGGGAACACATGGATACATGTAGGGGAACAACACACACTGGGGCTTATTGCGGCAGAGGGGAGGGAGAGCATCAGAAAGAATAGCTACTGGATGTTGGGCTTAATACCTAGGTGATGGGATGATCTGTGCAGCAAATCACCATGGCACATGTTTACCTATGTAACAAACCTGCATATCCTGCACACATACCTTGGAACTTAAACTAAAAGTTGAAGATAAAAAATAATAATAATAAATTTTGCTAATTATCGAGTAATTGTTTTTCAGCTCCAAATTTTTATTTTGTACTGTTTATCATGCAGAAGTAGGGCTCTGCAAACCACATTTCTACTTTGCTTACAGATTTTCCATTAGTTTCTGCCAAGGGGAAGCAGTAGAAGTCAGCAAAGCTGGAAGAGGAAGAAGGCAATTGTCACTTCCTGTTTGCTTCTTGTAGGCTTCCATTTGGTGTGTCCTTCTTGTAAACTTTACCCCAGCAATGCTTATTCACCCTGGAAGTAGCAGTGCCTTTCTACAATATCAGCTGAGTCTACTTTGCAGCTTTCCCACGGCTTGTAGAATCACCTTTATCTACTCTCCTCAGAGACAACAGCACCAGCTGAGAAAGCAGAATTCTTTCCTCAGAGGCCGGGGTCTGAGGTCTGTGGAGACCCTCCTCTTAGTTCTTTAGTGGAGGAACGGAATGGGAACTGCTTCCTGAAGTTGTCACACCTGTAACACCTTAGTCTCTGCTACCTTTCAGTCACCTAGTTAAAAACTGTATAGCTGGGAAAAAAAATTGTTTAAATTTGCTTCGTTTCAAAAACTACTCTTATTTTGGTCTCCCAACTGGACCCTGACTGATATAAAACCTAGAGCTCTAAGTTCTTTTCAGCAATTATTTTTATTTGATATCTTTGAAATATAGTGTTCATTCTTCTAATCGGAGATCTTTTCCTATCATATTTGAATATGATCTTTTCCATCATATTTTACTTCTCCCTATGATGCCTTACCAGGTTCAACACTATTTATCTTTTAGGAATTAACTTAAATGATGATCCCTTTCCAATATGTTCTATTAACCCCCATTAATTCTCAACCATCAATGACCAAGATAACTCTACAGTTGGCTGCCCTGATACCCAGTGAACACTTATTACGTTTATTATGTTGTTTATAGGTACATGTTTACTTGTCTCTCTTTTCTATTACACAATAAGCTCTCTAAAGAACTGAACCAACTTTTATTCACTGGAACTTGAGTGTACATTTGCACTGCTGCTACATACTAGTTGCTCAATAAATAATTATTGCATGAATAAATAAATGAAAATTTCAAGAGTGAGTCTTTTTTTCAGAGTTATAATTGCTAGATTTAACAAACAAAAATATAGGACTCCCAGTTAAATTTGAGTTTTAGAAAAACAATGAATAATGCATTTAGTATAAATATATCCTAAATATTGCATTGCTAAAATAAAATTTTTAAATCTGGAATTCAAATTTCACTAGGTGTCTGAATTTATCTAGCAACTCTTGTCTGAAAAAATTATTCCAAGACTGACTTGATTGAATGAATTGTGGGAAAAATGTTTTAATGCTTCATATAGAAGTGTCAAGAATGCTTCATATGCATTTGTGCCAACTATGAAAATCAAAAGACTATATTTTACTGTGTTATTTGATGGATTGAGCACTCCAATTGCTGTAATAGGTAGACCTGATGCCCTAGATTCAAGATTAATGTTTTTCCAACAGCAGTGGAACATACTTTATCTCCCAGCAGGGCATGTCTGGATGTCTATTGACAGGCCTTGTAGTGTGACTCAGCTAGGCAAATACCAGCCTGAAGGTCACTCTTTGAAAATTATACTGTTCCGGGCACATCCAATAACGTCAATCTTTCCTGGACCCAGTCTTGAGGTTTGCAGTCTTGGAATATAAATGTCCCAAGCACAGATTTTGACAGCTAATAATTGTTTAATAAATGATGACTTCCTTTCCCAATACATTTGAATCCATTACAAAAAAATATATATAAGAAGGAAAAGATTATTTAGGAAAAGTTTCTGGGCCTGGAAGCTTAGCATTTTAGCATCACATCCTCTGCAATTGACCTAAAATTTAGGAGTTATGGTAGTTTAATGGGATATAGAAGCACACACAATTTTACTTGAAACAAAAAATTGGCTCTCTGGGAGCCTTAAGAAACTTTTGACACAACCTGAAAACATTAAAGGGGTCAAAATCTTGTTTTAAAGAGTTTATTCAAGTGAAAAGCTGGAAATGGTCATTCCAGAATGCATGATCTCCAGAGAAATAGGGTCAGTGCTCCAAAGTTAAAAGCTAAGTTCTTGCTTATATAGTAAGAAGACAAAGACACCTAACAGGATTATAGTATTTTCTATACAAAGTAAGTTTACAGAGTTACAACAAATTAGTTACCATGTGTTTTTTGTGCAGCTTGTTTTCCTTATAGCAGGTTTTCATTTCCTTTCCTAAGAGCAAGGTTAATCTATAATGAAAGTCAACTGTGGAGATGGAAGGGGTCTTTCTTGGTTCTCTCTGGCCCTTCACGACATTTGACAAAACAATGCAGATAAGGGAAAAAGCTTAATCTGTAATCTAAAGGTTGCAGCTGGCTAGGTTACAAGCTGTTTGTCGCATGACTCAGTCTCCATAATTGACTTTCTTTTAAGGCTCCAAATAATTTAGAGTTCCAACAGGTTAGATTTTGAATTACTCTTTTTTACATTTTTTTAAATTAAATTTGTTTAAATTAGGGACTGAGGTATTTGTTAAATAAAGAATGCCTTGTGAAGTTTAAAATTTTGAGACTGATTATGATGATTATTAATGCTAATGTGTTCTAATTTCAAGTTTTATGGACTGAGAACTTGGATGAATGGAGAAACCATTGAGTGAGGTGGGAGAAAAATGTAGATATAACATATTTTGACAAGGGGTGGGGTTGAGAAAAGATTAGAAGTTTAGTTCTGAACCTTGTCCTTGCAAGTCTTTCAGACATTCAAAAACTGTCAAGCAGGCCTTTGAAAAATGAATCTGGAGTTCATTAGAGAAGTAAGTATGGAATCCTGACAAGATAAGGAAGCAACAATGAGGAAGGGGCCCCAGGTGGGGGAGAACAATTATTCTGAGAGACAGCTAATCACAGACAACCTGCTGGCATAATATCCTGTTCCCAAATACCTCATTCTGCAAGTAGCAACAGCAGCACAACTTTATCTGCACATAGCCCCTCCGGCACAACCCTAAACTTCCCTCCAGCCCCTGCCTCTTGGTAGGCAATCCCTTCTCTACTGTGCTACCCATTGTATTCTTCACTGTGTGTCTTCTTACTTCCTCTAATAAACCTGCCTTTATTTACCTATGATTGTCTTGGTAAATTCTTTTACCACTTACCATGCTGGCCGCAGCCAGTTACCTCCGCCATAGTGAGTGCTAGAGTTATATTTAGAAACTATTTCTATATAGGGGTTACTTAAAGTCATAAGACTTGCTAAGAACCCCAAAGAAGAGAGATAAATAAAAAAAAAAAAAAGATGATGCGGTCCAGGACCCATCGTGAGCTCTGAGTCACTCATTCCAACTTTTTTATTTTATTTTATTTTATTATTATTATTATTGTATTTGAGATGAAATCTCACTCTGTCACCCAGGCTGGATGGAGTGCAGTGGCATGATCTCAGCTCACTGCAAGCTCTGCTTCCCAGGTTCATGCCATTCTCCTGCCTCAGCCTCCTGAGTAACTGGGACTACAGGTGCCCGCCACCATGCCTGGATAATTTTTTTTGTATTTTTTAGTAGAGATGGGGTTTCACCATGTTAACCAGGATGGTCTCGATCTCCTGACCTCATGATCCACCTGCCTTGGCCCCCCAAAGTGCTGGGATTACAGGTGTGAGCCACCATGCCAGACTAAACTTTAAAGCTAGGAGGGAAAAGGAAAATGCAGCAAATGTAACTGACTGTGATATAACCGGAAGTAAATATTCGATCTCTGGTTTTTGGCCCACAGCTCCTAAAATCCTTGGACTCTTCAAACTAATAAGTGTGTTTTTTTGTTTGTTTGTTTTGTTTTGTTGTTTGTTTTGGAATACTGATGAGATAACTGATGGCTGGTGTGTTCCTGTATAGCCTCAGGATGGGTGCTGGTTGTCAGGGAAATTCAACCAAGTGATTTGAGGGTTAGAACTTTCCTTGCCACAATCCCAACCTCCAGGTAGGTCACTAATGACCAACAATTTTATCAATCATTTCTCAGTATATGAATCCTCCATAAAACCCCAAAAAGATAGGGTTTGGAGAGCAACCACTTACTGAACACATGTAAGTGGCAGGAGAGTGGCACATTCAGAGAGGGTATGGAAGCTCTGTATCCCTTCTCCCATACCTTATCCTATTCATCTCAGTCATCTTGCTGTTTATGTGCATTGCTTGTAATATTCTTTAAAAAACAGGTCAATATAAGTAAAACACTTTTTCTACTAATATCTGTTGGGAAAAAGCTGAATGTTGGGGAGAAGCTGAGGCAGGGCTTGCATGTCTGACATAATGCAGAAGAGTCTTGGTAAGAGAGGAGACCACCTCTCATATCATCTTATGCCCAATTTTTGCCTCCAAAGAAAGAAGTAAAAGCTAAAAGGCAGAAATGAAATCCACAGGCAGACAGTCCGGTGCTGCACCCTGGGCCTGGTAGTTAAAGATCGACCCCTGCTCTAATTGGTTATGTTATCTATAGATTATAGACGTTGTGTAGAAATGCACTGTGAAAATCCCTATCCTGTTTCATTCCGATCTGATTACTGGTGCATGCAGCCCCCAGTCACGTACCCCCTGCTTGTTCAATCAATCATGACTCCCTCATACACACCCCCTTATGGTTGTGAGCCCTTAAAAAGGACAGGAATTGCTCACTCGGGGAGCTCGGCTCTTGAGACAGGAGTCTTGCGATGCTCCTAGCCGAATAAACCCCTTCCTTCTTTAACTTGGTGTCTGAGGAGTTTTGTCTACAACTCATCCTGCTACATTTCTTGGTTCCCTGACCGGGAAGCAAGGTGATTGGTGGATGTTTGAGGCAGCTCCTTAGGTGGCTTAAGACTGCCCTGTGGAACATCTCTGTGGGGGACTCCAACCAGCCTGACTGATGTGGATCCTGAGAGCGCTGCCAGGTAAGCATTTGCCCCGGTGGGATGCCTTCCCAGAGCACTGTGTGGCAGGCCTCCGTGGAGGATCAACGCAGTGGCTGAACACCAGGAAGGAACTGGTACTTGGAGTCTGGACATCTGAAACTTGGTAAGGCTAGTCTTGAGAACTTGCCCACTCCATTTGAGTGGAAGTGTGGCCTGATCACCCACGGCGTGCCTTTATCAGCACTTTTTCGGTTTTGACTTGGTTTAAATTGCTTGACAGGACTGGTCTTGGGAACTTGCCTACTCCATTTGAGTGGAAGCATGGCCTGATCACCCACAGTGTGCCTGTACCAGCACTTTGGTTTTTGTTTTTGACTTGACTTGGATTGCTTGATACTTTGGTTTTGGTTTTGACCTGGCTCAGATTTCTTGATACTCTGATTTTGGTTTTGATTCTGGTTTGGCATAAACTGTAAAAGTGTGTGTGCCCTTTATACCCGTTCTTTTTTTGAGGTGTGCGTGTGGTGTGAGTGTGGTGTTTTGTCTCGAGGAAACATAGGTCAGGCACATAGGTAAGCCCATCCCACTAGGAACTATGTTGAAACATTTTAAAAAGGGATTTAAGGGAGACTATGGAATCACCATGACACCAGGCAAACTTAGAACTTTGTGTGAGATAGACTGGCCAGCATTAGAGATGGGTTGGCCATCAGAAAGAAGCCTGGACAGGTCCCTTGTCTCGAAGGTATGGCACAGGGTAACCTGTAAGCCAGGGTACCTAGATCAGTTCCGATATATAGATTCTTGGTTATAGCTAGTTTTGGAACCTCCCCCCCCAACAGTGTTAACCACTATTACTTTGCAGTACTAGTAGCAAAGGCACAGTTAGTTAAGGAAGGTCCTCACTCCACCCACCAAGGGAAGTTGGCACCAAAAGTCCTGTCCGATCCAACACCAGAAGAATCATGGCAGGAACTGGTACTGGCAATACTCCCTCCTTATTGGGAGGAAGGGCTCCCCACCCCTGAGCCCACAGCACCTCCACCTCCACCAGATGACCACACCCCTAGACCACCTAGAGTAGACAAGAGAGGAAGTGAAACTGCAGGAGAAACTCCTCCCTTGGCAGCTCACTTACAGCCCAAGACTGAAATTCATATGCCCCTGAGAGAGCAGCGATAGTCTGCGGTAGATGAGGATGGATACATGGTGGAGAGGCATGCCTTTGTGTATCAACCTTTCACCTCTGCTGACCTGCTCAATTGGAAAAATAATATTCCATCTTACACTGAAAAGCCTGAAGCTTTAATTGACTTGCTCCAAACTATAATATGGACTCATAATCTTACTTGGGCCGATTGCCACCAGCTGCTCATGTACCTCTTTAATACAGATGAAAGGCGAAGGGTGCTCCAGGCGGCAACTAAGTGGCTAGAGGAGCACGTCCCAGCCGATTATCAAAACCCCCAAGAATAAATAAGAATTCAACTTCCAGGAACAGACCCCCAGTGGGACCCGAAAGAGGGACCAAACATGGAGAGGGTAAGACGGTACCATGAGTCATTAATGGAAGATCTAAAGAAAGGGGCTCAAAAGGCAACAAATGTAAATAAGGTCTCTGAGGTCATCCAAGGAAAAGAGGAGAGTCCAGCTCAATTCTCTGAAAGACCGTGTGAGGCTTACCGAATGTAGACTCCTTTTGATCCAGACAGCCTTGAAAATCAGCGCATGATTAGCATGGCCTTAGTGAGTCAAAGTGCGGAAGATATCAGGAGAAAATTGCAGAAACAGGCTGGGTTTGCTGGTATGAATACCTCACAGTTACTGGAAATAGCCAATCAAGTGTTTTTGAATAAAGATGCAACAAGCCGCAGAGAAAGTCATAAGGAAGGTGAACGCCAGGCTAGGAGAAATGCTGACTTACTGGCTGTGGCCATTAAGGCAATTCCCCTGAAAGGAGAGGGAAAGGGGGTTTCAGGGAAGAATACCCAGTCTAATTGCCCACGTTTGCAGTGTAACCAATGAGCCTATTGTAAGGAAATAGGACATTGGAAAGATAAGTATCCCCAACTGAAGGAAAAGCGAAGTGGTTTAGAACAAAAGACCTCAAATAAAGATGAGGGAGCTTTGTTCAATCTGGCAGAAGGGCTATTGGACTGAAGGGGATCAGGCTCAAGCGCCCCCAAGGAGTCCATGGTCAGGATTACGATTGGGGGCGAGGACATTAAGTTTTTGTTGATACAGATGCTGAACATTCAGTAGTGACCATCCCCGTCACTCCCTTATCCAAGAAAACCATTGATATAATTGGAGCAACAGGAGTTTCCACTAAGCAGGCTTTCTGTCTACCACGGACCTGCTCAGTGGGGGGACATGAGATAGTTCACCAGTTCTTGTACATGCCTGGCTCTCCCTTGCCCTTGCTGGGAAGAGACTTGCTTAGCAAGCTGAGAGCTACCATCTCCTTTACAAAACAGGGCTCTTTACAGCTAAAGTTACCGGGAACAGGAGTTATCATGGCCCTTATCATCCCCCAGGAAGATGAATGGAGACTTTTTATAACCGAGCCAGGCCAAGAGATAAAACCAGCTCTAGCTAAGCGATGGCCCCGAGTATGGGCAGAGGATAATCCTCGGGCACTAATACTCAATCAAGCCCCCGTTCTCATATAAGTTAAGCCTAGGGCCCAACCAATTATACAAAAGCAGTATCCAGTTCCCAGAGAAGTTCTCGAAGGAATCCAGGTTCATCTCAGGTGCTTGAAAGCCTATGGAATTATAGTTCCTTGCCAGTCTCCATGGAACGCCCCATCCTGCCTGTCCCTAAGCCAGGGACCAAGGACTACCGACCAGTACAGGACTTGCACTTGGTCAACTGAGCTACAGTGACTCTGCACCCAACAGTTCCTAACCCTTATACAGTGTTAGGGCTGCTGCCTGCTGAGGACAGCTGGTTTACCTGTCTGGACTTAAAAGATACCTTCTTTAGCATCAGAAGAGCTCCTGAGAGCCAGAAGCTGTTTGCCTTTCGGTGGGAAGATCCAGAGTCAGATGTCACCACTCAGTACACTTGGATCCGTCTTCCCCAAGGGTTCAAGAACTCCTCTACTATCTTTGAGGAGGCCCTGGCTCGAGACCTGCAAAAGTTTCCTGCTAAAGACCTAGGCTGCGTCGTGCTCCTGTACATGGACGACCTTCTGCTGGGACACTCCATGGCGGTTGGCTGTGCAAAAGGAACTGATGCCCTGCTTCAGCACCTGGAGGACTGTGGGTATAAAGTGTCCAAGAAGAAACCTCAGATCTGCAGACAGCAGGTACCCTACTGGGATTCACTATTGGGAAAGGAGAGTGCAGCCTGGGGTCAGAAAGAAATCAGGTCATCTTCAGCCTACCGGAACCTAAAACCAGAAGGCAAGTAAAGGAATTCCTAGGAGCTGTGGGACTTTGCAGATTATGGATTCCAAACTTTGCAGTACTAGCCAAACCTTTGTAAGGGGTTACGAAGAGGAGTGACTGGGAACCTTTTGAATGGGGGCTTCTACAACAGCAAGCCTTTTGTAAGTTAAAGGAAAAACTTATGTTGGCCCCAGCCCTAGGACTACCAGATTTGACAAAGCCCTTTACAGTCTATGTGTCAGAAAGAGAAAAAAATGGCAGTTGGAGTTTTAACCCAGACTGTGGGGCCCTGGCCAAGGCCAGTGGCCTATCTCTCAAAACAACTAGATGGGGTTTCCAAAGGCTGCCCCCCATGTCTAAGGACCCTGGCAGCAATAGCCCTGTTAGCACAAGAGGCAGATAAACTAACCCTTGGGTAAAACCTGAATATAAAGCCCCCCATGCTGTGGTAACTTTGATGAATACCAAAGGACATCATTGGCTAACAAATGCTAGATTAACCAAGTGCCAAATTTGCTATGTGAAAATCCTGCGTAACTATTGAAGTCTGTAACACCCTAAATCCCGCCACCCTGCTCCCAGTATCAGAGAGCCCGGCTGAGCATAACTGTGTAGAGGTGTTGGACTCAGTCTATTCTAGCAGACCTGACCTTCGGGACCAGCCATGGGCATCAGTAAACTGGGAGTTATATGTGGATGGGAGCAGGTTCATTAACCCACAAGCAGAAAGATGTGCAGGACATGTGGTGATAACTTTGGATGCTGTCACTGAAACCAAACTGTTGCCACAGGGCATTTCAGCCCAGAAGTCTGAGCTCATTGCTTTAACTCGGGGTCTAGAATTCAGTGAAGGTAAGACTGCAAACATCTACACTGACTCTCAATATGCCTTTCTAACCCTCCAAGTGCGTGGAGCATTATATAAGGAAAAGGGCCTGTTAAACTCTGAGGGAAAGGACAAAATATCAACAAGAAATTCTACAATTATTAGAGGCAGTGTGGAAACCTCAGAAGGTGGCAGTCATGCACTACAGGGGACACTAGTGAGCCTCCACCTCAGTGGCCTTAGGAAACTCTTGAGCTGATTCAGAAGCTCAAAAAGCAGCATCTACCCCATATCTGGGGTTGGTAGTAGCTGCCTTACTCCCTCAAACACCTGACCTGGTACGTACCTATTCTAAGGAAGAAAAAGACTTCTTCCACGCAGAAGGGGGGCAAGTAATAAAAGGAGGAAGGATCAGACTGCCAGATAGGAGGGTAGCTGTGCTGCAGTTGCTAGGAGCCACAATCATATTGGTCATGCACAAAACCACTCATCTAGGTCAAGAGTCACTTGAAAAATTGTTAGGCCGGTACTTCTACATCTCACACTTGCCAGCCCTTGCCAAAGCAGTAGCACAATGGTGCGTTACTTGCCGACAGCACAATGCGAGGCAAGGCCCCACTGTTCCACCCAGCATACAAGCTTATGGAGTGGCTCCTTTTGAGGATCTTCAGGTGGATTTCACAGAAATGCTGAAATGTGGAGGTAACAAGTATTTGCTTGTTCTTGTGTGTACTCACTCTGGGTGAGTGGAGGCTTATCCAACACAAACTGCAAAGGCCTACGAGGTAACCCGTGTGCTTCTCTGAGATCTTATTCCTAGGTTTGGACTGCCCTTACGAATTGGCTCAGATAACGGGCCGGCGTTTGTGGCTGACTTGGTACAGAAGACAGCAAAGGCATTAGGAATCACTTGGAAGCTACATGCCGCCTACCAACGTCAGAGTTACGGAAAGGTGGAGCTAATGAATCTGACTGTCAAAAATAGTTTAGGGAAAGTGTGTCAGGAAACAGGATTGAAGTGGATACAGGCCCTTCCTATGGTATTGTTTAAAATTAGATGCACTCCTTCTAAGAAAACAGATACTTCCCTTATGAAATACTGTATCATAGGCCTTCTCCTATACTACGGGAGCTTCCAGGCACTCCCCGCAAGTTAGGTGAAATTGAATTACAGCGACAGCTACAGGCTTTAGGAAAAATTACACAAACATTCTCAACTTGGGTAAACGAGAGGTATCCCATCAGCTTATTCTCCCCAGTTCACCCTTTCTCTCCAGGTGATCGTGTGTGGATCAAGGACTAAAACGTAGCCACTTTGCAGCCATGGTGGAAACGATCTCAGACCATCATCCTGACCACCCCCATGGCTATAGAGGTAGAAGGAATCCCAGCCTGGATCCACCACAGCCGTGTGAAACCTTAAAGACATACTTGAGACTAGACAATTTACAAAAAAAAAAAAAAGAGGTTTAATGGACTTACAGCTACATGTGGTTGGGGAAGCCTCACAATAATGGTGGAAGGCAAGGAGGAGCAAGTCATGTCTTACATGGATGGCAGCAGGCAAAGAGAAAATGATGTTGTAGGAAAGTTTAAGTTTTTCCCCTGGAGATTCAATAATTTGTGTCTATAAAACTTACTCATAATAGATTAACAGAAAAAAAGGCATAAAATTTTAATTACATGTAACATGTGCCCCAGAGTAATACAAAATATAAAAGCTCAAAGAAAGGCAACAATTTTAAACTTTCTTTTTTTGGCACAGCCTTGCCGTGTTGCCAGGGCTGGAGTGCAGCGTCATCATCACAGCTCACTGCAGCCTCTACCTCTTAGGCTCAAACAATTCTCCCACCTCACTGGCCAAGTAGCTGGAACCACAGGCGTGTACCACCATGCCCAGATAACTTTTTCTTTTTTGTGTGGAGACAGGGGTCTCACTGTGTTGCCTAAGCTAGTCTTGAACTCATAGGCTCTTCCTCCCTCAACCTCCCAAGTGCTGGGTTTACAGGTGTGAGCCACCACACCTGGCCTATACCATTTTGAGTTTACAGAAAGATTAAGGGCTTGGAATCCCCACAAAGCAGGAAATGGGACAGGGAGAAGAGGAGAAAATACCTGTTATACAGATGAAACCTCACAGATAGCAGTTCTTAGAGACAGATAGTAACCTTTGGTCCATGTTTCTATGTTAGAACTTAAAGATGTCCAACTCTCACTTAACCTTTCCTATACCCTGACAAGAGGGTCTTTGGAGACAAACTGTATACATGTGTTGTTTACTTCATTTATTTCCTCTACAGATGCAAATATTCCCCCTCCCACCCCCACCAAAAAAAAAAAAAAAAACAGAAAAGAAAAGAAATACACACACGAAAAGATAGCTTTTCAGGTATATTTTTGTCTGTAACCCCTCTGAACAGCCTTTTCAAAATATGTTAAATAAGTATATTTTGACATAAAATAGTTTTGTTTCCTTCAGTTAACCTGAGGAGGGGTTCCTGGTAAACCCCAATTTAGAGCTATTATGTCAGAAATTCCAGAAGTTCATATTGGTATCCAAAGTGGAGGGTCACAGTCTTGTGGGACTGAGCCCTTAACCTGTGGGATGGGAGTCTAACTCCAATTAGAGTCAGAATTGAATTATAGGACATCTAGTTTGTGTCCACTAGAGAATTGATGTGTGGGAAAAACTCCATACATCTAACATTAGGAGTGAAATATCCAAGACTATTGAGAGTGCAGTAGGAGAAAAGAGTCAAAGTTTGTTCAGTTTAGTTCCTTCCCTACTGTAGGGGTCAAGACCCTTGGTGTTATTGGTGAGACAAGTTATTGGAGGAAGAAAGGAAGAGCCTTGGTTAGCGAAGGTGGTCTGATGTGTACGTGAAATCTCACGGGTTGCAGGCCTCAGAGACAATAGATGGTAAGTATTCCTGTTCAGATCTTTAATGGTGCCTGATATGGTTTGGCTCTGTCCCCACCCAAATCTCATTTTGAATTGTAACTCCCACACTTCCCACATGTCATGGGAGGAAACTGGTAGGAGGTATATGATTTATGGGGGTGGGTCTTTCACATGCTGTTCTCGTGATAGTGAATAAGTGAATGAGATCTGATTGTGCTAAAAATGGGAGTTTCCCCACACAAACTCTCTCTTTTCCTACTGCCATCCATATAAGACATGACTTGCTCCTCCTTGCCTTCTGCTACAATTGTGAGACTTCCCCAGCCACACGGAACTGTAAGTCCATTAAACCTCTTTCTTTTGTAAATTACCTAGTCTCAAGTACGTCTTTATCAGCAGTGTGAAAATAAAGTAATACAGTGGCAGACTCTCAATTAATTTATTCTAGATTGGGGAAAGAAAGGGAAAGCCTGGGTGCATTAATAAATATTCTCTACAGATACAATTTTTCTCTGCAAAAGACAGCTTTTCAGGGCCACTCCAATCTTCTGGTCATTTAAAAATATATCAAAGGAATATATTTTGAGGAAAATATTTTTATTTCCTTAACTTCTAACTACTGAGAAACAAAGTGAGATAATGAGAAAAAAAATTGTGGTATTCTGGAATTTAAGAGTCTAGGTTCTCTGAGGAAAGCATCAGACATACCTCATTTAAGGGATATACTACAAAATGCATACCCAAATATGTGTCAAAACTCTCAAGGTCATGAAAAATAAGGAAAGATGGAAAAACTGTCATAAGTCAGAGGAGGCTAAGGAGACAGTACAACTAAATGCAGTGTGGGAACTGGGATTGGATCCTGCAACAGATAAAGGACATTAACAGAAAAAGTAGTGAAATCTGAATACATTCAAATATTTAATTATTTTAAATTATTAAATATCGATAACACAATTAAGAATTTCATATAATGTTAAGTTTAGTATAAACTGCTTCTTTGTAAGTTTGGCCTACAGGTTTCTCTGTAAATAGAGAACTGTAACCTAACTGGATATGTAAACAGTCTGTAATCTACTCTTTTAACATGTAGCTTGGTCTCAGCCAATCACAGAAGCTATGCTTCAACCACTCACAGCCAGCCAACTGTTCAAATAAAGCAAACACCAAGCTGCTACCAGTTCAGCTGTTTATGTACCTCACTTCCATTTTCTGGAAGTCACTTTCCTTTTCTAACCATAAATCCTCTCCAACCACACGGCAATGCCAGAGTCTCTCTAAACCTGTTCTGGTTTGAGAGGGCTGCCTGATTCAAATCATGTTTTTGCCCAGTTAAACTCTGTGAAATTTAATTTGCCTAAGGTCTTCATTTTAACAATACTAAATTGTTGATCTGAGTCTGTCAGTTCTCAATTTGTTGTGAGAATGTCACTGGCTTCCAGTAATTATAAGAGTGTTTATGTAGAGCATGGCTGTACTACTTGGTAAGCATCAAATAAAGACTGTGCCAAATGCTTTAACAATGGCTTGGGACAAAGGTCTTTGTTCTATTTTGAACCTTAATAATCAGTTGTAGAAACATAAACATATCCCATGGCTCTCACTGTCAAACCAGATGTGTACTTGCTTCCTCTCTGTGTTTTTAATTAGTTTTAATTGCCCTAAAGTGATCATAGAAGTGATGAAAGTGTAAATATTTTACTGGATTTCAATTTTACATCTAATTACACCTCAGATGACTTTTACATACATATAGTGTACCTAGGGCTCTGGGTGATTAAAAGTTATCTCTTGATTACTTGGAGAAAAATTAAAAAACGGCCTACAATTTCACATAGCAATGCAGCACATTCTCTCTAATATTTTAGAAATCAGACATTTAGAAGTCACACAGATTACAACTGAATTTGATGTACTTGTTCTTATAGAGATAATCTATGTATGAATAAAGCAAAAAGTGTATTATCTGTGCTTGGGTGTTTAACATTTTTTTTTTTTGCTTTTTACTTTCTCTGGTTCAGGGTTAGAATTACGTGCAAAATGCTCCAGTGAACCTTTTCACTTTGCTTTTCTACAGATTTATTTTTTATGATAGTATTCTATTAAACAGTTGTAAATCTTTCCTTCTTTGGCTTGGATATGGTTGATTACTCATTGTCAATCACATGTCAAGAGCAGGCAGTGTGGTTCAAAGAAGCAATCAAGAGGCAAGAGATTCAAATACATGTAGGTTCAATCTGGTGTTTACTGAGAACTCTAGACCAGAGAAAAAGATTGTGTACTTTCTCTCTCTCTCTCTCTCTCTCTCTCTCTCTCTCTCTCACACACACACACACACACACATATTTTCCTATGCAAATTATCATATTCACAAACCCTGGATAAAATAACTTCAGAATATAATTTTTCCCTCCAACTTAAATAAATCTTGAAATGCATTGGCATTTGAGAGTATGAAAGCAATAGCTGTTTTAAAAGAGTGCGGAAGTCTTCCTGTGATGAAAACTATCCTGTTGTAAAGTAACAAGAGGACAGAATAAATGAGGCTGAAAAATTTCGTTGTGTTTTGTTTTCAAAACTCTAAAGGGTAAACCAAATGTAGTTATTGTAAACTAGGCTTATACTAGAATATTCTACTCTACGAGGATGTTGTCTAAATTTCCTAACTTCACTCCATCTGTTGAGTAATCATTTTATTTGTTCAGAAACTTTATTTATTTATATTTTAAAGTGCACAGAAGGCAAAAATGTGACTCTGCATGCTGTTGTACCTACCATATATTCAGCAGGAAGTCTCCTTTTCTCAATGTATTCAAATATTGGCGTTTCATTTTTTGTATATATGTTCACACCTACTGGCTAGACATCCATGTTAAAAGTATTTCACAATGTGAACCAAAGGAATTTCACAATGTGAAGCAAAGATGTACATAAAGCAGTCCCAAGAATGTTAGCTGCCAAGATGATCTAATTTCTTTGATGGACTCTTAAAGGCACCTGGATTTCCAAAATTGATGTAAAATAAAAAAGACAGGTAGAAAGCAATCTGTGGCAAAATAAGGTTTACAAGGAACATAAAAAAGTAATTCAAAGTTAGAACACAGTTAAAAGGAAAATAGCCCAATTCCATGTTACTTCATTTCAGACTGCATTCTTGCATCTGTTGCTTGTTAGAAAATAAAACAATCTCTAGCTAGTCCTTTAGAAAGGTGTGAATCAAATGAATCTATACTTTAGTGAAGTCGTGGTACTTGTTAATCACAAAAATTAAACAGATACAATAATGTCTACAATAAAAATAAAAATATTAATTTTCCATAACACGGGAGTTTAAGTAGTAAATTTAGACACAGTTATAATAGTCACCAGCTGAGATCATTGGATGTGGTGTTAACTACTTATTTTTGCCATTCTGTTACCTTTACTCTGTGACTATATTACAGCTATTACAAGTGACTTTGGAAATAAATTCATTTTAATTATAATGTTTGCTCTCCCAGAATCCTTAAACATTTTTTTCAAGTATGGTATGTTTGCAGGTATGCTTTACATTAACAATATCACTGATAAATTGAACAAGAGATGTGTATATGCTTTCATTATTTCCTACTATTAAATGGTTGAAAAATACAGATAGGTAGGTAAGTACATAGATTAGATAGATAGATAGATAGATAGATAGATAGATAGATAGGCAACTTTAATCCATGCTATATTGTGATCTGATTTGTTCCTTTTGAAACAAAAAGACAGAATATCATGATCAAAAAGTATCTACTACACAGTGGAGACTAAATAAACATTGCTTACTATTAAATTAACATTTTATAGCTACCTTGGCATATTGTAAAATTCTTTTCTCCAGACATTAAGCACTATCCTGGATCTTTACTTGAATAACATTAAATCAGTTTCATCTAAACTTTTATGGCCTCTGTTTTTGTTTGTTTGTTTGTTTGTTTGTTTTTCATTTTAGGAAGGATAAAGTGTAAGCCCTAGTTTAGATAGAAACAACAGAAACAAAATAAAAATGCAAACACTGCCTGTTGTAAATTATCTGATTATAAATAAAGTCAACATTGATAAATTTCAATGCAATTTTAGGTTCTTTCTTGATCTTAGGTCTGGTGTTGAATTCTCAAATCACTACTTTTGTAAAGACGGTCTGAAGGTAAAAGACAGTAAGATTAAAGAACGTGAAAATATTCTTGTGCCTCACGCTCCAAGATGATGAGGCCAACAATATTTTAATAAAGTTTATAATTGCATCTTATTTCAGGTTTAGCCATCTTTGTTAGGAATTTATGTTTTACTTTTCATAGTTTACTGGCTTCTTTACTGTAGAATGTTATAGTCTTTCTTTTCTCTAAATAATTTTAAGGAAATAATTCTGTCCCTGATGTGCCCTTGTTAATATTGCTTTCCTCCATCTCTAATGAAGTAACTTGTATATTTGCCTAGTTACAAACTAAATACTCTCAATTCAATCGGCTTCAGATATATTCATTTAGAGTTTTATTTGTGTTTTAATTCTCTACAAGAAACTAATTTTTACTCTACAATTAATCTAGCACTTTAGGTCACTAAACATATCTCTGAATATCAGTAAATTTTGGCAATATGGGAGCATTTTAAAATTTATCATTTTATGCAAAATGTAATTGCTAATTAAATAGAAGCAGAGATGAAAACAATGTGTATTTCATTTAAAAGGTGTTTGGATACATGCACACACACACAATCAAGAGAAGCTTAACCAAGTATGTATCATACAGGTTATAAATATTTGTAAATCCTAAAGTTTTACTGGTTAAAATACAGTAGCCCATCTCAGGGATTTACTGGCTGTATGGAAGAAAGGCACAACATTCACACATCTATACTAATGTCTGTTTTGTGAATGGGACTAAACACAACAGATAGGGGGAGTGTCTCTCATTCTCTATGGAACCTCTGGGTTGGTTTCCTTATGGCCTAAATACATGATTTAACTCATCTTGGTTTGCCTCACACCTGTTAATAAAGTCTTTAACACCTCAGGGAAAATTGAAGTATTGGTATTTTGTTCTTTGGAAGTTAATTTCTTATTCATTTAGGGCCAGGTATAATCTTGGCACATCTAATCTTGCTGGTGTACTCAACTAAATATAGTTCAGTGGTTAAAAGTTTCTTCACAGCTGAATTACATGTTCATTCAATAAAGAGTGTTTCATTGCAGAGCACATGGTTCTGAGTAGTAAGTATGGGGTGAAAGCAAAGGAAAATCTGCATTGTGTGTGCTTATTCCAGTGTGTTGGGTATTCTTACAGAGAATGCTTTAGTATGGCGTCTTTTCTCTGATTAGGAAGCCTGTCTTTTCAGTTCAAAAGCCCCCTGTGATTTGAGAGTGCAAGGAAGGCATACACTGGTGAAGTGACTTGCCAGACCATTGAAGTTGAATTTAAGCATGCAAGGCAACTCTGGAGAGAGTGGAGCTGCTCTAGTCTGTGAAGATATCTATATGCTCAGAGCTGGTAGGAGGCACAGTGAAGTGATGGCAGAACCATGGGGTACCTTTGATTCACAATAAGATACTGCCTCTTTTAGAATGAAAAGCCACCTGTTGTTTGTCAAAAGGTACTACTTACTGATTATTGCTTTACATATTCATGCAAAGAACTCTTGGAGGTAGTCTCTTGTGCAGATGCTGAAAGTCAGTCTTTCACCTGTCTTCAGTAGGGCAAATTTAACAAAAAAAAATGTTTTGTACAGCAAGTAGAGAATGCTTCTTTCTTTAAAGAAATCAGAGCCTTCTGCTGGGGGCAATGAAGGGGCGAGGCTGCAGGGAGTACTGAGTTGCTTATTGCCAAGCACAGAAAAATGCTAATAAGACTCATGCTGAGAAAAGCTCTCACTCATCAGGGTGCATCATTGCGGACATTAAGCTGAGACTGTGAATTGCTATTAGCCAAAACTGGAGAAAGGCTAACAAGAATCGTGCCAGAAAATATCTCTCGTCACTGCTTTCTCGCTGGGGCAGGAGGTTTGTAGTATTGTTTTTGAAATGATTTGCTTAGCAAAAATTACCTGGTGACTAGGTAAATCTGTCAGTCTGTGATCGAGGAACACTTATATGAATGTCATTTACTGATAAATAAAAAATACTACATAACAATTACATGATGTGGTTAATAATCAAACGTATAAATTGCAAGCACGTTATTTATATGCATAATACTGTAGTGTTTGTTGTATGAGACTTGAATCTCAATTAAAGGAAGTTAATACGAGACCATAAAAAGTCTGAAAAGAGGCATTCACTGTCTTTTCAAAATAAATTTTATATGAGAACATAAAGAAAGAAAACCCATCTCTTCCCTCATTTTTTGCCAGTATGGCAACAAATAGCCTGCATAACTGAGGCAATTTGCAAATTGGTAGACCCTCTATCATTGTGTTTTATGAGAAAAAAAAAAAAGCAGATAATAGCACAGAGTATACACCAATTCAAAATTAACTGGATTGAATGCTGACAATTGTATGATTCTTTTTATTCTGACCCTGTTGTTTGGCTTATGCATCTCTGTTCAAGACCAAGTGGAAGAGAGCTTGAGGTACATGATCAATAAAATGTTGGAGGACATTGAACACAGATTTCCTGGTGATGTTTAAGAGGGAGGAGTTAAGGTGTGCTAATGAGCATAGCTCATGTTAATTGCCAGCACCTATTGGAATTATCTGTTAAAAATATAAAACTATTTTCTCTTGCTTTATCTATAAAAGATCCTGACTTAAACATGCCTTCCAGTGCAGTCAAGTAGAAATTCATAAAGATAATTTATGATTTTTGTTAAATAAATGCAATTTATTTAAAATTCCACAATTCTTTAAAATTTCAGATCTATAATAATTTATATGCCCTCTATATATACAGGGATTTAACTTTCTCCCTTATCAATTTGATAGTTCAGAAATTGAAGGAACACTCTAAGATTTGTGTATGTGTATGTGTGTGCAAAGTCGTGCTCTGAAAATACCCTGTCTGGGAAAATTTTCTGATAACTGATATTAGATTTTCTAGTTCTCAGTTATATATCTTCCCTCTATATTGTTCTGTAAACTAAAAAATATCTAAGACAGGTCTCAATCAATTTAGAAGTTTATTTTCCTAAGGCTAAGGATTTCCCCTGAAGAAATAAAGATGGAATCCCATAAACAGTCTGTGATCTGTGCCTTTCTCCAAAGACAACTTTGAAGCCTTCAATATTTAAAGGAGAAAAGTGAGCTGAAGGGTAAAGAGAGAGGGCATAATAATCCACATATTGCAAGAGAGAAGAAGCAGGTAAGGGAATAGTCCATTATGTATTCTTCTGGCACTCAGTAGAGCAGCATTTTGCACAGATTAAGGTGAACATAGAATAGCTATCTGTGGACATATTTAACATTTTATCTGTAGTTATCTGCTTAGGAACAAAAGGAAAAGCAGATTCTTGCATGACTCAGCTATCAGCTTAATTTTTTCTTTTGCCATGGTGAATTGGGGTCCCAAGTTTTATTTTCCTTTTACATTCCATGGCAATTGAGAAAACTTAAGAGTCAGATCTGAAATGGTTTTGTTCACATAGGTAATGGAAAATTTTCCCTCCACCCTCCAAGCATTTGATAATAGGGTTGCTGAAATAAACTGACAGTAGGCAGATAAAAAATACAAAATTAGTGATGTGCATGGGAGCATTACATGAAAGAAAAACAAATACCCCAAACTGAATGTGATCTAGAAGTTTATATACCTACTTCATAAGAGAAAAAGAGAATGGAATATGTAAACAACTAAGGAAAAAGCAAATAATTTTAAAGAAAGATGAGTAGGCCCTCAGAAGAATAGGTAACAGCCCGTGACATAGTTTGTCTGGGAGAATTGTTGACTCCCAGTCCTTTTTCTTCTGGGATAGAAGTCAGTCTTCCTGGGTTCCATTCTCATGCTGCAAATAAAGTCATACCCAAGACTGTGTAATTTATTTAAAAAAGAAAAAAAGAAGCTTAATGGATTCACAGTTCCACATGGCTGGGGAGGCCTCACAATTATGGTGGAAGGTAAAGTAGGAGCAAACGCATGTCTTATATGGAAGCAGGCAAGACAGTGTCTGCAGGGGATCTGCCCTTTTACATCAGATCTCGTGAGACCTATTCAGTATCACGAGAACAGCATGGGAAAAACCCACCCCCACGATTCAATTACCTCCCACCAGGTCCCTCCCAGAACACGGGAGGGACGATCCAAGATGTGTTTTGGGTGAGGACACAGCCAAACCATATCACTAATACAATTCCTGGAGAGGAGATTGATGATAATTGAGTTCCCTTTGGAGGATCCGTTCCTAGGCAGACCAAGGAAGGTTAGAGAAAGCCCCTTTCTGAATGTGCTTTTCTTCAAATGCCCTCAGTTTGAAATAATCAGCATACCAAAGCTGGATAATTTTGGGTAACATTTCCTGAACTACTTCATCCAGAAGAAAATTTTAACTTCAATTTCCCACCTAAATTAACTTACCCACCATAAACTATTGATAGACGTACTCCTAAAAGAACAATTTCACTGGGCACATGCTAAAAACCACAAGGAAGTCTTTACAGTCAAGCCTGTTGCAGTTAAGAGTCAGGACTAGTGCAGTAGCGAGGAAGGTTGAACTCAGACCTGGAAAAAAAGGTGGCTGAAAGAGAAGACAGGAGGATGTTTAAAGGTTAAGATAAGCTGCTAGAGAAATACTAAAGATATTCAGGGGGAGGGTGGTTAATGTGATTTGGTGCTCTATGTTTGCTAATTGCTGTCTACCTAAGTTAGTCTCCTAACCTCCCACAGGGACGGGGAAACAGAGTCCCTGTCTTTCTTGATATTACGTTTCAAGGGATCCCACTTCAACGTGAAAGACATTCTTGGCTTGTAGAATTAGATCTTAAAGAGCAGAGAAAGATTTGTAGCATAAACTTTAGAAACATTACCTAGTAAACCTCATTGTTGAAAAGTCATCATAAGCATTTAGCTATTTGCCATCTGTATGACCTTGAATACATTGCTTAATCTCTCTATATCTCAGTTTGCTTACCTTTTAAATAGCAATGGTAATAGCATTTCCCTCATCACATTGTTTTAAAGATTATATGATTTCATAAATATAAAGAGCTTGTAACTGTGCATAGCACTGAGTTTTATACCGTGCTAGCAATGTTTAGAAGTCTGACAATTCCCAAAGTTAAACACACAGAAACATACACAACTTCTTTTGATTATTTTAGAAGTAAAACACATTTATGTATGAAGAGGGAACATGTATTATCAATTTTCATTAAAACAGTTTGATTTTAGAAGCTTCTATATAAAAAATAAAAACTACATATTCAGATTTTTCTCCATAAGTATTACTTTCCACAGCTACTTTTTTGGTATGTATTGATTAATGCATGTATTCTCAGTGAGATACTTAATAGATTCTCTGAAGGCCTAGACAGGTTTTCAGAATTTCACATCTCATCCTTACAGCTATTTGCAACTGCAAATTTAGTGGTACCTTGGTAGATGGATTTGTCTTAGGGTAGACACATTTCATAAAGCTTCATTTATCTCTGTCCATAAACATTTCCCTCTAGGAAGAGACAGAATTTAAATACCCCTACTCCTGATTCAAAGTTAATGCCAGTGCATCCGTTACATATTCCATGATCTAAAATAAATGGGAAAGATAGAGCCATGCCAGACACATTGCTAGAATACATTAATTCTTAATTATTAAAATATTCATTTGATACTTTCTATATGGACTTATGGCTTCCAAACATATTTTATTTTTACTTTAGACCATTGACATAATAGACATCATATTATTATATTTCTATTTTTCACCTTTTTTTTTTACTCTGTCACCCTGGCTAGAGTATAGTGACACAATCATAGCTCACTGCAACCTCAAATTCCTGGGCTCAAGTGATCTTTTCTCCTTAACCTCCCGAAGAGCTGGGTCTATAGGTGTGCACCACCACACCCAGCTATTTTTTTTTGTTGAAATTTTTATAGAGACAAGGTCTCACTGTAATGCCCAGGCTGGTCTCAAATTCCTGGCCTGGTACTCCCGGCTTCAAGTGATTCTCCTGCCTCAGTCTCCCTAAGTGCTGACATAACAGGTATGAACCTCCACTCCTGGTTTTTCATCAATTTTTATTCCAACATTAGGATTATTGGGGCACGGTGGTGATGGTTACATAAATATCAGACTTTGTCATAACTCATTGATCTGTACAAAACAATTAAATTTTACTCAGTGTAAATTATACCTAAATAAAAATATGTATGACTGGAAACAGTACACAGGTAACCATCATCAACATCATAATAATCATCCTCATCCTCATCCTAATTCTCCTCCAGTGATAGGGTGAACTGTGGATGGAGTTACCAGTGATGCAAAAACAGCAGAATACTGATAATTTTTGAGGCTGGGTGAAGTTGGGTGATGAATGGATAATGAACATGGAGGTTCATTATAGTCTTGGCTTTTATGTTTAAAATTTTCCATTATAAAAAGTAAAAAATAAGAAGACACACACACACGCACTAGACAAAAATATGTTGTCATTGAATGAGGAAATATCAAACCTAGAATGTATTCATTCATAAGGGTTTGCTTACCAGTCCCTAAATTGTTTGTTCACGCTGTAGTTAGAATGGTCAAAAATTCACCAACCTCACTTTAAATCCCTATGAGGATATGACAATCCTCTCTTTTGGGCAATGGCACAAAAATAGCTAAGAAAACAAGCAAACTACTTTTATAGGTATTAAAGGGGGGAAAAAAACAGAACAGTAACAGAAGATTAATAGTTCATGAATATTTAGAATCTAATATTCTGTGTTTGGGGCCTGATTCTATCAATTACCAGCTGTGTGAGATTATGAAAGTAATTGAACCTCTCTGAGGCCCAGTTTCATCAGTAAAATGTCGATGATAGCACTTGCTTTATAAGATTGTTTTAAGGAACAATTGGAATAATGTATGCGAGAGCTATTTGTAAAACTTAAATTATGGTTATTATTCGTTCCTATTTGTGTCTTAGAAACTTTTTTGAATAGAAATGCATAACCATAAACTCACTCACTTATTCTGCAATTTGTAAAGACTTCAAAATGTTGGAAAGTGCTATCGCTTTTATCTAGTATTTTTTCTTTTTGATTTTGTAGTTTACAGACAGCAGCAGTCCATTCCTAACCTATCTAAATGTGTTAATAAAATCATTCTGCATGCTCAGAACAAATAACAATCTGAATTGAAAAATAAATTGTTGAATAAAATATGGCAGGGAACAAAGTATTTTATAAAAGTACATAGCTAGCGTTGCCCAATACATCATTCTACTTGTTTTGCTGAGAATGTATGAGGACAGTTTCCTTTATAAAACATACACATACATCATTGATTTTGTAAATTGTATTTCTTAGTAAGGAATAGGTTATAGATAGCTTTGGGGGAGGCAGCTGTGATGTTGGAAGACAGATGAATTTAGCATAGGAACACCTGGGTAGAGGTCTTCACTTTTCTAGTTGCTATAAGTATTTGACCTTGAATACTTGCCTACTTCTCAACAGCATTAAGTCCCTGATATTCAGAATAACTCCAACCCTTGCTTCTCCAGTGGTTCTAGTAAATAGTCATTAAAACTAATACATGTATCTAGTCTATAATACACTTAACTGAATTTAATAAATACTAAATGCATTAATAAAATATCCATTTTGCTTTTGTTCTGATTGTATAATTTAAAATTTTCTCCTAGTTTTACAATAATAGAGGTTTTCTTTGAAAAAATTATGTTAAATATGACATTTACCTATATTAAGTAAACAGAGCATATTTTGACAAACCCTAAACTGTATTGTTTGTAAAGTTAATATGCATGTATAAAGACTTTATATGTATGTATTATATGTATTAATACACAGAATTGTATATGAATGGCAGTGGACTTCTTCCTTGTTTTTCTGTCTCTTGTCCATATATTATTATATACTTTCAAATGTAAACATAGTCACTTAAACTACATGATACAAAAAAAAAATAAGTAAATATATTCACATTTTCTTTGGTTGTATAATCATCTATTTCTTTCAATCCTGTATGACTCATCCAATTACAATCTATAATCTTACTATTAATGTTAAATATAATTTTATTTCAAATTAACAGTATTAGAAATGCACAACCAAGTATACTGTATAATGTACTTTTAATCAACAAACCATGCTGGCAATATAAACAGAAGTATATAATTGTTTGGTAAATAGTCCTAAAGACACAAGATGGCAGTACTAGACTTCATGAGTTACTGGATATATGGTAACGCATTCAAAAACTTTTAATGCGCTTCCCTTGCTTTCCTTCTCAGTATTTGTGATGGAGCTTGTATTTCTGTGCATAAACTTTCACAAGTTTTGTGGATTTTTTTAAAATGCTGCTGAGAGTGTGTTATTTATTTATTTATGGGTAGCCACTGAATTTAGTAAAATTCGCCTTTAAAACATTTTAGTTTCCTCATCCATATAATGATCATATTGGTCCAGATAGCCTTTATGGTTCTTTCACTACTGGATGGCCATAAAATGTATTAAATCAGGAAAAGAAGAACCTATACATTTCAAATGATCATTGCTATATCTTAACGAATAAACTTACTCAAAATTTGAGATAAACATGGCAGTGAACTTCTTCCCTGGTCAATGGTTGAAGAAAGATCAATGGTGATTATTACTTAGCCTTCACTAAATTTGGAATATTTAGTTTACCCTAAATTTTATGTAAGATGCTAATATATGTTCTACCATTGAAGATTTTACCAGTGTCGCTGGGCAGTCTGTGTCAAGAAAAGCATGATGCACATCCTGTTTTACTGAAAACTTTCGAGCAAAGGACTTGCCATCTCCCCACTTTCCATCCTCGAATAATTATTTACCTCTAATTTTGTTGGCTTTAAAGGAATTGAAGATTACTTTCTTTTGCAGAGCTAGTATATTACCCTTTCAGTTTATTTATTTTTGTTTTTCTTCTTAATAAATGTAGGCTCAGGATTTTCCCCATTCTACATTTTTGTTTATCTTGATCTGATTAACCTTCTGCCTATTATGTAAGTTATCAAACTGCTGTAGGAAAATATTTCCACAGTGGTACCACGGTCACATTGCACGTGGCCATAGAGGCCAAGTAGACAAAGCTCACATGCAATCTGACCCAAATCTTTGTGGAATACCCCATGATCCTTTCAGGAACATGGCAGAATAGTCAGTTTCATAAATAGTTGTCACAAGGTTATTACTCATTCACTTCATTGTCTAGTTGGAGACTGCTATAAAGTGTTTTCTGCTCAGTCTCCCTGATTCTGGAGAGCAAACAGGCCTTCTACGTCATCCTCCTTAGGGTACAGCTGTAGGCTATAAAACCATTTAGTTGTAGATAGAATTGGCTGCCCCAAGACAGGATAATCCACCATCAATGTACATCTATCGTCTGCACCTTCCCCTTTGATGTCACCTTCTGGACAGAGGAAACAGACACTCTAGTGATCTTACTTACTTTTTCTATAATAATGTGATATAATAATAATAAAACTAATAACGTCTCTCAATCCATTTGGGCTCATTGTATTTTTACTGGCTGGGTCTGTGGAACTGTGACAAGCCAGCCTAGGAATTGTGGTATTGTTTGCTCTTTAGGGACAGCTTGACAACTTCCAAATGTCATGTCAAGAAATCCAAACACTTTAAGGACTCCATGAGATTTTGTATAACAAAAAGTAAAAATTTAACAACATATTGCAAAGCAGATTTACAGGCACTTGTAATCATTTCAGGGGAAGGCTCTAAACGCCTTGTCCATACTGTGCGCTGGTATGAATCCACTTGCACGAGGCTGATGAGACAACAGTCACACAACAAGTTAAGTGAAAACAATTTTATTACTCATGGATAGGCAGAAAAGGAAAACAGAGGTTAGGATTTTTGGCAACCCAGTCCCCTAAGGCTCAGAAAGCTTCCCAGGATGGACAAACTTTTGTCTCCATATGCTCCATATTGTACCCCAGCTGATAGATACCAAAAGTACTCTGTGCCCTGGGTTCTCTATGTGGGGGCACTTGAATGGCTGGGCCAAGCCATTGCGAGACATCCTGCTTTAGGAGCAATGGGAACAGAGCCCATGCTGTCTGGTCAGTTTGTTCTCATTTCAGGATGTTACATTCCCAGCATGCTCTACATATATATTACTTATATATACTTATATAACTAATATTAACTTATATAAGTATATATGAGCAATATATATATATTACTATCACTTAATAAACAAACTATATTTAGTTATTATGCAAGGTGGTCTTCATGCTTGATGATAAAAAGGGGATTTCTGTTTCTGACCAAGATATAGGAAAAGGAGCCAAATGTATCGATTTGTACGAAATAACACCAAAATAACCCCTTCAAAATATATCAGATGCATGACTTCAAAAGACTAGATATCAAGCAACAAAGAACAATGATACTTGAGAAATGCGGACTAAATGCTTGTGTCCCCACAAATTTATATTTTGAAGCCTAATTCACAATGTGATGATATTTAGAAGTGGAACGTTTAAAAGATAGGTCATAAGGATGTAGTCCTTATGAATGGGATTAGCGCCTTTGCTAAACTACACACTACTCTGATCCTGTGTAACAAATTTTAAAAGCTATATCCAAATGGGCAAAACTGGCTACAAAAAAATTAGCTGTATCCAAAGTTCAAATAGTAATATAAAACTACCTGGAATGGGCAAATTTTACAAAATCTAGCATTCATAAAAAATTAGCAGTCATGCAAAGGGGCTGAAAAATGCAACTTATATTAATAAGGAAAATCAAGCAATTGAACCTAATAAAGAACTGACAAGTTAAAAGTAGAAGAAAATTATTAAAATTGGTATGAATCTATTCCATATGTTAAAAAGTTAAGAAAAGCCATAAAAATATAATCAAGAAAGATAACATCAAAACTAAATTTTATAGTGATAAAACTGCAATATCTAAGATGAATGTCATAGATGGATATAATGCATGCTCTACACTGAAGAAATACAGATTAGGAAAATTAAAATAATTCTAACCAAAATACACAGAAAAAATTTATAAAATAAATATCATCGGTAAGTTGTGTGAAAATTTCAAGGGGCTAATATAACTTGCAATTAGATTCACTGAAGGGGAGAAGTAAGAAATACTTGCAAAACTAATGGCGGAAAAATGTCTAATTTGTTGAGAACTACATATCCAGAGAAGTTTAAAAACATCCATCCAATCAAGAAATGGACAAAATATTGTAAAAGTAAATTCATTAATGATGAGATATGAAATGAAAATGCACACATTAAAAATAACCTTAAGTATCATTAGCCTTTAGGAAAATAGAAATCAAAACTACCATGAGATAACATTGTACAAATAGATGACATCCATTTGATTGATTAAACAGGAAATACCTGGATATATAAAGTGATGTAAAGATTGGGGAAGAACTAGGGTTTTTATACACTGCTGGTGAACAATTAAAATAATATACCCACTTTGGAAAGAAATTTGGTAGTTCGTTAAAAAAGTCAAATATACAAATGCAACATGATACAGGCATTTCACTCCTAGGTGAAAAATGAAAGCACATGTTTATTCAAGACATGTACATTCTATTTCTAAAGTCTCAAAACATAAGGACCCCAAATGTCTATTTTCGGAAAGGATAAACAAATTTTTGTGTATTGATACAATGATTGATACAATTGATACAATGCCACTCAGTAGTAATAAAAAAGTAAACTATTGACATATGCAAATAAATAGATGAGTCTAAATATGATTATAATGAGTGAAAAAAATCAGATAAAAAAGAGTACACATTATATGATTACATTTCTGTAACACTAGATAATGCAACTTATATCTCCCTCAGAAAACAGATCAGTGGTTGCCTAGTGAGGTCCAGCAGATGAGAATAAGAAAAAAAGAATGCAAGAAACATGAGGAAACTCATGTGAGTCATGCATATGTTCAGCATCTTAGTTTGTGATGGTTTTGTATGTCAAAATTTACATGTTATATACTTTAAATATATACAGATTTATTCTAATTAAATCTCAACACAGCTATAAAAAAGAATTGAAGATCTTTTGTCCTTCACTGGAGAAATGGGTTTAAAATTTCTTGGGAGGGAAATACATAAAATAGGTAATAGGTAATTTCCCTTGGGAGGGAAATAGATAAAATCATAATACAAAAACTCATTGCCAGTTTTTCCTTCTATTGACAATCACTGGCACTTGACTTCATGTAAGCCACATGCATTTGTTTAATTAAAATGTATTTAAAATGTGCCATGTGCTATGTAGTCATAGCAAAATAAATAAAACATTGTAATGATTATTCTGAGAGAACTCATGATCTGATTTATTTCACTAGAGCCAGGTCTGATTTGCTACTGATAGTTCTCCCTTCCTCTTCTTCTTTTCTTTCTTTTACATACTTACTGATTTTTCCTTTTTTTCCTCCATCTAGCCATGCTACTTTCATTTTTTATTTTATTCTCTTCCTTGTGATTTACTTTGGTGAATCCAATAGAGTTAATTTATTCTTACTACTCCTCTGGTTCCCAGAGTCTAAACACAGGACCTCCCAGGAAGAAAGGAGTTGGTTAGTGATTATTTGTCATTCTACAGCTTCCAAGTTGGTTACGCCAAATTCATGATACGGAACTCAAGAACTCAAAAACTGTTAGAAATAAGACAAATGAAACCAAGTGAGAATTAAAAAAGAAAGAAAGAAAGAAAAGAATGAGAACTTAAACTAGAGCTTTCCAAGTTACTTTTCGCTTCTCTTTTCTCTATCAAATGATGCATCTAAAAATTTGGTTCACTTTAATTTAGACTTTTACTTTCTCGAATCATGTAATAATAGAAAATAGAAAACATTCCACCACTATATAGTGGTTATTTTGCATCACATCCTGTCGTTACTATCCTGAAAAAACTTTACCGCATAATTACTATTACTATTTCCATTTCAGATATAAGAAAATTGAGGCATGGAGAGATTCAGTATATTAAATCTCACCTGTAGGCATCTGGCAGTCTAGCATCACCATGTGTGTTTATGTGGAGACTACAGTAAGTCCTCACTTGACTTTAGTGATAAGTTCCTGGAAATTTTAGGCAAAGCAGCACATAGCAAAGCCAGTCTTACTAGGCTAATTGATGTAAACAAGAGTTAACTTTCTATGACATGTTTCTGGTCAGAAAACATCACTAAAATTCAAAAGAAAGACCAAAAGATTACTAAAAGTCGTCACTGAAATAAATATGAGCTATACATACATTCCAAAAATTAATAAAAACAAGGATGATCATTATTGTCTCAGTTGTTCTTGTTTAGGGTCGAGGATTACCAGAGCCTGTTCCAGCAGCTCAGAGCACAAGATGGAAACCAGTCCTGGACAGGTGCCATTCCATTGCATGCTCTCTCTCTCTCTCTTTCTCTATGTCTTTCTCTCTCTCTCTCTCGCTCTCTGTCTCTGTCTCTCTCTTTCTCTCATACACACACACACACACACACACACACACACACACACACCCTCAGACTGAGATGGTGTAGATACACCAGTTCACCTAACGCACACATCTCTGGAATTTGGGAGGAAACCGGAGTACCCTGAGAAAACCCACACAAATGTGGGGAGAACATGCAAATGCCACACACACAATGGCCCTAGCTAGGATTGATTCTTTTCTCATCAACGGTATGATGAAAAAATATTGACCAAAATAATGTATTCAAGGACCAGCGGTATTAAAAAGAAAAGAGCTGATATCCAATATTCCGGTAATTCAGAGGCAAGCACAGATCTATAAGTAAGCTTTTATCTTCTTATTTTCTCTACACAAGGATTTCACTTCAAAGAATTATTTTCCAGACTTACTGGTATTTTCAATATCCTCATCCAGTAAAGGGAGAAGTGGGAGGAGACCCTGAGTAGCAGAAAGCAAAACAAACAATTGTTAATTTGTGAAACTGTTAATTTCAAATGTTAAGTCTAAAGAAAATTCAAGATAAAAGAATAAAAAATATGTGTTTGAGCACAAATGGCTGCCGCTGTATTATTCTTCAAACACAAAAGCAAAGGGACAGTAATTTATGGAAATTTAACAAAGAAATTTGGATGCTAGCCAATTTAGAAACAAATAAAAAGCATTAATTTGAGAGAAAAAAATTCTTACCTTCCAGAGCTACCTTCTCACTTCTGGGAGTTTTATTATTTAGCAGACTGATAATGTCAATATCCCCAACCAGAACCTGAGAGAAATAACTGAAAATCTTGATTATCATGGGTTTCTTTTTTGTACTAAAGTTTATATGAGAAGTTTAAAGTCATTGGAAGTAGAGAGTAGAATTAAGTGACCCTGATTCAATGGAAACATTGAAAAGTATAGAAGCGTAAAAAAAAAAAAAAAGTCATCGTAATTCTTTGAATTGTAGGTATTTTCTCTTTAGGCAGCCTTCCAAAGTCCTTTCATGTTAGTGAAAGTAAGCTGTGTGCTACTTTTTGAGGATATTGCCCATGATAAACCTCAAATCGTGAGGAAATTCATTTTCAGATACAGATCTGAAACTAACTTATCCAACTTATCTGATCAGAAAATCATGCTGTAAATCTTTCAAAAACAAGATGACTTGTGAGATTCTTAGTAATCCCAGAATGTGTCTGGGGACACTATGTGACATGAACAGTTTTCTCTACGGTTTCAGCTAATACTAGGAAATCCATGATCCAAAGAAATAGAAATCCTCACATGAGCAAGAATATCAGGTCTTCCCAGAGCCCATAAATATAAGAAGGATTAAATTATGTGTGCTTACTGAATTTATAATTTTATTTACTTCAAGAAGTTTCCCCATTTCTCAAATTCGTTGTACCCAGTTTTAGGAATTAATAACTAAAATAGAGATAATCCAAATCTATTTCGATTCTGAAAAATCAAGATCTGATCTGCAGTCCTATTTTCTAGAGGTGATGTATACGGTGATAGTATGTGTGTCAAACGTATCTGACCTTTCCAGTGATCTGAAGGAGCTAACTTGATTGAGTTCAAGTAGAAATAAAGTTTTTAGCCAGTCTGATAAGTTATTGTTGACTTATTTATTTTCAATAAATAAGACTCATTTTGCTGTATTTATTTTTCTTTTTCTTTTGCATAACAGTCACTTGGGGTAGTAACCTTTTTTTTTTTTTTTTTTTTTTTTTTTTTGAGGCGGAGTCTCGCTCTGTCGCCCAGGCTGGAGGGCAGTGGCGCGATCTCAGCTCACTGCAAGCTCCGCCTCCCGGGTTTACGCCATTCTCCTGCCTCAGCCTCCCGAGTAGCTGGGACTACAGGCGCCGCCACCACGCTCGGCTAATTTTTGTATTTTTAGTAGAGATGGGGTTTCACTGGGTTAGCCAGGATGGTCTGGATCTCCTCACTTCGTGATCTGCCCGCCTTGGCCTCCCAAAGTGCTGGGATTAACAGGGGTGAGCCACCGGGCCGGCCCGCAAACTTTAAAAGAATTCAATGGGGAGATATAACAAAACTTAGATGTTTTAGTAATACTGCATAATGTAATAATTGATCAAAATATTTTTACATTCCTGGGAGACAATACTAAATTATATTAAAACTTAGTCTTGCTAACATATGTGGGTCTCCGTTGCTCCAGAGGAAAATGAAAATGTCTAAGTCCCGTTTTCAGCCCTTAGATTTATTACATACCAACGCACAAGTCATCTTCTTCTTGTCACTCTCTACCTGAAGGATTTCAGGCAAAACACTAAATCTCTCTTGACCTCAGTTTAGTCATCTATAAAATAAGGGGATTGGAGCAGATTATCTCTGTGTCTTGTAACTGTAAAATTATACGTTTTGTATTATTTCTACATTTTTCTTCAGTTCCCCCTACTGAGGTGAAAACCTTAAAAAATGAATAGCATTTGCTGTATTCTGTCTCATTAAATATTGTTTATGAAAGTAGACACAATAAAACACTGAGCTCTTTGAAACTCAATTTTTGTAGAAAAGGATGCTGGAGCTCAATAAATTTAATTCCTTGCTCAGTCTCATGCAGACACTTAAGAATATAACAGTAATTTAGTTGTGGACCTATTTAAATAAATATCCTATACTCTTCCTCTGACTATTCCATCTCTAACGAAGACTATAATGTTCCATATATTTGGTATTTCAAATGTGTTTCTAAAATAATGGTCATATGTGCTTTGTAATTATCTTCTTTGAGTCAAATATACTTGTAAAATCAAAAGATCATGTGCGTATCTATTAAATTATAATGTCCACTTAAATAAAAAAAAAGAAACAAAGGAGGCTGTGACTCTAATAAGTGAAGAAACAATAACAGAGAAGCAAATAATAGCAAGTTCATGTAAATGTATCAGCTCAGTTTAATCAGACCATCCAAACTGCAGAGGTTTACTTTTGAAAAAAGCTAAATGTCAAATTTAAAACAACAACAACAACAACAACAACAACAAAACAGATGGGATGGATTTTAAAACTATGCAGAGCTTATTTAAGAGCATAAACTTGATAAAAGTCTAAAAAAATTGGAATTACAAAAATTATATGACATCATGTTAGAATATAAGAAAATAATGTTGATTGTTCCATCCTGGCAATAGAAGGTTAGAGGGTGGAATTAAAGTGATCGAATTATCCTTTTTCATATTATTAGCATCGCTGCAGAATATCTTTTTGGAGAGATAAGAGATAGATGTGGCATTTTGCCAGGGAAGGAGGGATTAAATCTAAGATTTACAAATAGTTAATATCAGATAAGAGTCCTTAGGGAGTATAAACTTTCCTTTGCCTTCTGGTATATTTGTCTGACTGTGTGGAATATTCTAAACTCACATATACTATTTTGTATATACAAATTTTAATAACTTTTATTAGATTATTTTAGAACATATGGATGAAGAAAAATATTAATCGCAGTGATTCCTTTTCTGCCATCTATTCCACATTGCAAATTTATCTACAATAAGTACAAATAATTTTATCAAAGTAAATAATTGTTTATTTATTGAAAGTGTAGAAAGTAGATGTAAATTGAGATCTAAGAAAACCAGTGTTCTAAAAGAATCTAATAAAGGTTGTTAAAATTATGAAATAATGGTGCTGAATAAGAACCCATCCTACAATTCAGTGAATTAAAGCAAAAAGTATTTATTTTGATAATTTGTCTTGAGGTTGGCTGGGATATGGCCGCTCTAGACGGAGCAGAGATAGACTTCATTATAAGCTGTAGGCTGGGTGTAGTTAGCGCCACATGTCCACATGTCTTTCCTCCATGCACCTTGATCCTACAGATTACCTAATGCATGTGCTTCTCATCTGAGGGCAGAAGTACAAGAGGGTCAAGCAGAAATATAGGATTTCTCTAAAAAGAAGAATGAGAACTATATACTATCATTTCTATTCACATTCTATTGATGAAAGCACGGCTCAGGCCTACATCTACTTTTTTCTAATAAAAATATTATAAAGTTAGTTTCACACATTTTTATTCTACAGAAATTAATGTAGCTAGAATTTCTAAGCACATAATTTTTACTGAATTCAAGAAACATATTTTACAGTCTCCATTTATAAATTGTTTGATTATAAAATAAACTATTTTTAGTTTATACTTATTTTTGCCTGCTCAATCAACAAAGTTTTATAAATTATTTTATAAATAGTCTGTATTCCCATTGCAAAGAGACCGTCTTGCACACAATTAATATATGAAAGTGAGATATCACCTCCTTGTAAAATGTAATAATTAAATCATCCTTCTATGAAAAGGATCATAAATGTTTCCATTTTATTACAGGTGATCTTTTAAAGATGTGATGTCATTTGTGCTTTTTCTTCTTGATGCAAACTATAGTTCTTTTTTGAGGGTTTTCCACACATTACTTATTTACCTCTATCAGCACACACATATCTGTTCCCCAGGTTACACAGAGTTCATTAATGATGACTAATAAACACTTGATATTACTAAAACTTTATTTCTATATGTAACTTAAATTCTACACGTAGCTACATTTTTGGATAGTCATTTTGTATTGTAGGAAGAAAAGTATTGGAAGCAAAGGAAAATGTATCTCCATGGAAATTTCTGTGTGCTAAAAATCTGTGTGTGGTTATTTCTCCTTTCCTCCTTTTGAATAAATTGGACACTGTATACTATGATCAAGTATTTTATGGTTGGCTTTACTAATTTCTACTGGTTTTCATCAATTTCTTTCTCCTTTTACTTCAATTTATTTAATCATTTACTGACAAAGTATGTGCCAGCCCTCTAAGATAAATCTGTAAATGAAAAACATTCAAATAAAAAAATTAAATGTATCTACCATATTGGTCACTGTTCACTGCCGTCTTCCGCACTAGCACAGAAAATATGTGCATATATCACATGATTCTTTGTCGAATAACTTACAAAAAAAATCTGATACATTGCTCAGTGGATGAAGAAAGTTGGTCATTGAGTTTTGAAAAGTAAAATCAACCAGGAAAATCTTCCTATAACTGGTGCATATTGATTTTAAAAAGTAGCATATATAAATCTGTGCTTGAGTTGAACATTCTATTTGATAACTGAGTTTGTCCAGATAAAGCTGTTTAAGTATTTAGCCTTGCAGCTTTATCACACGACTGCCATATACTCCATAATTGCTCCTGTAAACGTAGCCTTAATGGTGTCTAGGTTCACACCAGAGCAACCATGTGAAAATTCGGTGTCAGCTTATAATGTATGAACTTTCTTTCAGTGTGTAGATGTTCCTAATTTTTTAAATTACATTTTTGTATGTTTCCATATAATGACCTAAAATCACTTTTATTCTCATCACTAAATGTTTTTCAGTTAATGTTCATGTGTACATGGTATTGCATTAGATATTATTCAAAGCTAGTTGAGTAGCATGTGTGGATGTTTGTTTAAACTAGCTTATATGTGTGTATATATGTATATATAGACATATGCATAAATGGGCAGATATATAAGAAGCATACAACGAAGGATAAGCATAAGAAAATTACAAAGATATAAGTGTGAAATTATATCAATTGCAAATTCTTACCCTATTTAAATAAACATTGTATTTTCACTTAGTTATGCACATGTGATTTAATGATATAATTTTATAAATCCTTTCTTATTTTAAAAGATTTTATAGTCAAGACCAAGAGACCCCCTAAAATTTGGCTATATGCCAAAATTAAAAACATAATTTTATTCCCCTGAAGTCAAAATTAAGAGTTATATTTATTCTCTTTGTGGAAAACGAATCTAAATACATCTTATAATACATCCTATAACTATAATAATATCATATCATATAATAGTATCCTAGTTTTCTTTCCTTTTATGTTCTCTTGAATTCCTACAAAATTTATTCAATAGGTAATTTTATTGAGAGCTTATCATAACCGGGAACTGTCTTTGGTGTTGAGTATTGACATAAGAAAACACCATACCCCTACTGTCACAATTGTGGTTGAAGTAATGAGGGGCATTGTGCTTGCAACAACCTCAAATAATTTTACAAATTTGCCTGTAGGGTTTCTTCTCAAATATTCGGTATTATCACAAAATTTTTCCAGCACATATTGCATGTTGGAAAAACTAAACATTTTGTTTTCTATTCTCATTATACATACTAAAGTTTCAGTTTGTAGAATTTTTTGTGTTTCTTTTCTTTTTCAATGATTATTTTTCTTATTTGCATTGTTTTCTTTTTCCTAATTCTTTGCCCTGTCATTTATTCTAAACTTGGCATCTTAATTTACAAGGAGCTGACCATAATCCTGAATTGCACAATCCTGAATGCCATAATCCCAAATGTTAATTTCCAAAAGATCAAAATCTCAGAAATATAATTCTTTAAAAATAAACATTTTAAAAAAATGATATACATTTTAAAGGGATTTATTTGAGAAATGTATAAAAACACAACAGAACACTTTATAGGCTGTTTTATACAATGAAATAGACAATAGTTATTTACTTTTTTTGCAATCATAAAGATTCAGCTGTATTATAATAGTCACATGGGAATAACAGTTATGAGGAGACAAATCATGTTCATAAAATATAGTTAGATAAAGTGAATGTATAGGCCAAGAGAGGTGACTCATGCCTGTGATCCCAGCAGTTTGGGAGGCCAAGGTTGGTGGATCACAAGTAGGTCAGGGGTTAGAGATCAGCGTGGCCAATATGGTGAAACCCCATCTCTACTAAAAATACCAAAAACTTTAGCCGGATGTGGTGATGGGTGCCGGTAATCCTAGCTACTCGGGAGGCTGAGGCAAGAGAATTGAACCTGGAAGGCAGAGGTTGCAGTGAGCCGAGATAGCGCCATTGCACTCCTGCACTCCCGCCTGGACCACAAGAGTGAAGAGAAAGAAAGAGAGAAAGAGAGAGAGAGGAAGGAAGGAAGGAAGGGAGGGAGGGAGGCAGAAGGAAGGAAGGAAGGAAGGAAGGAAGGAAGGAAGGAAGGAAGGAAGGAAGGAAGGAAGGAAGGAAGGAAGGAAGGAAAAAAATATATATCATTTTGGTTGGTTATTGTGTGCACTTAACTTTTTAACTTTGGTCATCTGAAGTATTGTGATGGACAACCTAGGTCTGCTTGATGAAATAGATCAAGAACAAAATTGGTCACCACTACATAAACAGTTGCCCAAAGAGCCAGGATCTCAACAATTTTTATATTTCGTGAGTGCAGATGTAGAAAGAGAATGTCAGTTCATTTATTGAGAAAGTTTCAACATTTTCACTTACTGGCACAATGGTTACACACAAAGTCAATGTTGTGATAATGCTCTTTTGTAAAGTCAAATTAGCAAAAAATGTGTATAACAAGTTAGAACTCTTTTAAAATCTTTACACAATTTATACCAACAATACCAGGGCAGAAGTGTCATCTTATCCTACTGTGCACATAATCATTTTCAAACCAGTCAATAAATTCGCTGGCTGGCTTCTTCAGCAAATTCTGCTTTCATTCATTAAAAACTCTTGGAATTTCATCAGCTGGAAGGAATGCCAATGCAGACAAGTGACACATTTTAAAACAGAAATTTTTGTTGTGTCCCTGTGAAGTTGCCAATCCACTCTTTGGAATTTTCTGCCAAATGCAAATAAAGACAACAACAAGGTAATATGCTGCCTAATACAATGTAACTAACATGGTGCAACTATCCTGTGTACAATCAAAAACCACAGTAATACCTTCCCCAGCATTTGGATTTCAAGATTTCAACTCTCAGAATTCTCATCTTTTGGGATTGTGATTTTTCAGAATTTTAGATGTTAGGGAGTTCAGACTTTAGAAATTTAGAGATTAAAGATTTTAATCTTTAGAGATTTTGATTATTTGAAATTTCAACATTCGGGATTATAGTGTTCAAGATTTTTGTCTTTTGGGATTATGATCCACACAGTAATTTTAAAATACTCTAATGTTTAATATATGCACTTAAAATGATAATTCTCCTTCATAGTATTGCAATTGCCAGCCTTATAAGTATTGATAGGTTTTATTTTGATTTTTGATTGTAGGTATTTCATGTTTTCAATAAATACTTTTTCTTTGATTTATAAATATTTTCAAAAGTATTTCTTTTTTAGTTTTAATTTCCAACTGCATGAGAGATTTTGATTTAGAATTGTGTTCTGATTTACAATTTGAGTGCTTTTTGTTAAGAATGTAGTCTATATTATATCAATGTATTGGTACTTAGAGACTATTGCTCAGATACATAGTTGATATGCTTTTTATGTGTGCACTTGAAAATATATGAGTAATATAATTTTGAAGAACAGAATTCTACACACATACAAACACAAATATAAACACATATGTGAGCAAATTGTTAATTGCATTGTCAAATTTTTCTATGTCTTTTTCTTTCAAATTCTATAGTCTTTGTTTAAAATGGCCCACTATGACTATGTTACAGCCTTACTGATTATGCTGTTCATTGGATTTTGTAACTGCATACATAATACTTGAGATCTAGCTTGCTCAATTGTACAATTGCTTCTCTTCATAAGGTGAATGTTGGCTCAAAATTGTAATTCTTCTGGTAATTTGTTCTTGTGTAAATTACATCACTAAATCATTACCCATTCTGCAATCCTGTCTTTCCATAATCTTGGCATTCCTGGTAGCTACAACTTCACCTCTGTGTTTTGCTTTAATCTCATTAGAGATGTTCTAGTGTAAAATAATGCTCATCTCTTCTTCTAATCTTGCACTCTTCTACCATCTCAGCTTCTAGACGTGTCCCAGAAGGTAGCCTCAGTCAAATATTTACACCTTTGCCTAGGGTTCCAGCTATAGAAAATAAAAACAGAAGAAAGACATAAAGAAAATTATTTCATCTTAATCTTTTATTAAGCAATATATATTACACCTTAAAAATCTGTTATCTAGCATTTCATTAACTTTTAGAAGTTTATGATGAAAACTATGTAATATTCCAAATTACTGATTATAGAAAGTATGCCAAACAGTGCATTTCTGTTACAAGGCTTTGTCCATTTTTGAGCATGAAAACTCTACTGAAGATTATTTTGTCCAAGTGATCAAGTAAGTTTATCTTCACTTTTATTTCAGTTGGATTGGTGTTTTATCTATATTATACAGTTACATGGAAGTTACGAAAAGTTTTATTTCAATTAGAACATTCAATTTGAAAATAGACTTTTACTCTCAAAGAAGGAGATGATGCAATGTTTTCAATTCCTGTTCCATTTGTTCTGAATGCTGAATGTATTTCTGTTTAATTTAATGTATTTTAGGTAGTACTTTGCAAAGTTTCTTTAAAGAACATAAACAATTATCCAAATCTATATGAATAATTGTTGAGTTTTTCATTTGTCTGTATAATATTCTCATTATCACTAATAATTTTGCTCCAAACACCTAAATGTCTTCCTCAAAGATTTATTTCATTTTATATCCTTTTATATAAAAAAATTTTTAGTTTAATGTTGCCAAACTAAAAAAAACAATGGCAAGACAGTAAAATGCTGTGAAGTCACCTTATTCTTCTAGCTCTTCTGTTTTCTTCCACCTCTTCTGTTTTCTTCCTCAAAGTGGTAATAAAAACCAGGATATGTTTTTCTTAGTTGGCCCTGAATCAATGATCAATCAGTTATTCAGCCAATCACTTTTATTTTCTCCCTTTCTCCCTCATAATTTACCCTTTGCTTTCTTCTCTTTAAAAGAACTTTATCAGTGGTCTGCAATAATGACCATTCTGCATAGACTCAGCTTATGATTATGGAATTCTTGGATTTAATTTTTCTTTTATTCTTTTTTCATACAGTTTTTGTGAGAAGCATCAATTAGCAAAGTAGTTTTCAGATATTCCTGTTTTCGTCAACTAACATTATGTACAATCAATTAACTTTATTGACAGTTATTTTTAATTTACATTAGTAATATGATCAGCATTGATATTAACATTTTAAAGACATGAAGAGTAAGGAGGATGGATATTATCTTTAACCTAAAGAAAAGATAGAAAGACAGTGAGCCTCCATCCTCCATCCATCCTTTTCCAAATTATAAATTCCTCACCTCCCTTTAAAAAACAGAATCATGTTTTTTAAGTCATGTAAATAGTAGTAGTCAATTATAGTATCTTTTAATAAAATAATTCATAAATTAAATGCAAAAATGTACCTCCTCATATATACAACTTTAAATGACACTAATCTTATATATATCCTTCAGATTTTTTCATGCATATTGAAACTTCATAAATATTCAAACCTCACACATATTCAAAGTATGCGTGTGCTAGGTAAACATATAAGACATCCCCTGTAGATCTCCACCTCCTGATATTCACATGTGTCATAAACCCTTCTTGAATATGGGCTGAACCTAACAGCTAGCTTCTGTTTAACACGGTACAGCACAAGGGAAAGGACATCACTTCCATGAGGAAGTTATGAAAGATTGTGATTTTCTTTTGTGGAGTATATTAATAGATCCCAGGAATTCATGGTCAAAAATTCTTGTTGGATCATTACTCTGACCATTCGAACCCTGCTCCTATTAAATCATGGTTATACCAGACTTAATGGCTGGAAATAACAGGAATGCTCAATAAATGCTTATCCGTTCTGTGAAATCTACCCCTGGTTTGTCAATTACTCCAAAACATGAGTCTGTTCATAGGCCAAGAGCCTGTGGTAAAGGAAGGCTTTTTCACTGTAAATACTCAGAATGTTTCTTACTATTCCACTGGAAAAATGAAGCAAGCTTCTAAGTATGCTCTTGGTAAAGAAAAATACTTTGAGGTATGTGATCTTTAGAGTAGTAGTTTCCTGCTATGATTAATTCTAAGAGTCTCAAATCTGCTAGTTAGAGTGAAATGGTAAGTGGCCTGTTAGGCCATGTCTGCTGCAGGATAGGCCCAGTGGGATCCCAAACCAAAACATTCTCATGGTTATTTTCTCTAGTCTGGTAAATATTTGGAATGAACAATTATGCAATAAGAAAAATTTCCACTGTGGTTCCCTGACTTTTGAAGTATGGATTTTATGATGGAAAGGACAATGCCCAGGAAATTTTCTTTCCCTGAAAGTATAGTCAATCAAAACAATTGCTTACTCCTGGGAAGATTATAGAGATTAGCAACTCGATCAAACACTTGGAGGAAACCCTGTGTGGTTTTCTAAATAATATCATTTTCAAAAATAGGCTTTAAAAAAATAAAAATAGAAATTTCAAGTTCACAGAAAAATTTAGCAGAAGATACAGAAGTCTTCTATATAGCTCCTGCCCCTATGCATGCATAGACTCCCTCAATATCAGCACCTCCTCCAGAGTGCTGCATTGGTTACAAATGGATTACCTAAATTGCCGAGTGTGATGGCTCATGCCTATAATCCCAGTGCTTTGGGATGCCAAGGTGGGAGCGTGTCTGGAGGCCAGGAGTTTGAGATCAGCCTGGACAACATAGTGAGACCTCAACTCTTGAAAAAAAAAAAAAAAAAAAAAAAAACTACCCAGGTGTAGTGGGTGCCTATAGTCCTAGCCACCAGAAAACTGAGGCAGGAGGATCGTTTGATCCCAGGAGCTTGAGATTACAGTGAGCTATGATTGAGTCACTGCACTCCAGCCTGGGTAACCAGGTAAGACTCTGTCTCAAAACAAAACAAAACAAAACAAAACACCAATAAACCAGCTAAATTGACACATCATATTATAAAGTTTATAGGTTACATTAGGGTTCACTCTTGGTCTTGTCTATTCTGTGGATTTGCACAAATGTATTATGACATTTTCTAATACTAGAGCATCATATAGAATACTTTTACTATCTAAAAAATTCACTGTGCTCTCTCTGCTTATCCCTCTACTCTTCCCACTCTGCTCAAGCCCTGACAGTCACTGGTATTTTACTCTCTCCATGGTTTTGCCTTTTCCAGAATGCCACACAATTGGGATTATACAATATGGAGCCTTTTCAGATTGGCTTACTTTAGTTAGTAATATGCATTTAACTTTCTTCTGTGCCTTGCCATGGCTTGATAGCTCATTTATTTTTAGCAGTTAATAATTTCCATTGTCTGGATATACCACAGTTAATCCATCCATTCACTTACTGAACGACATCTTGGTTGGTTCAAATCGTTAGCAATTTTCAGCTCCTTTTGGGTAGAAACCGTAGAGCAGGATTGCTAGGTCATACTGTAAGAACATGTTTAATTTTAGTGAGAAACTGCAAGACAATATTACAATGTGACTGTACCATTTTGCATTCCCACCAGCAATGAATGAGACATCCTATTGTTCTATATCCTCTCCAGCATTTGGTATAGGCTGTATTCTGATTTTGGCCATTCTAATATGTGTGTTGTGATATCTCATTTATGTTTGAATTTGCATTTTCCTGTTGACATGTGATTTGGGGAATCTAGCCATATGCTTATTTATCGTCTGTATATCTCCTTTGGTGAAGCATCTGTTAAGACTTGTGACCTAATATTTAATTTTTCTTTTCATTTCTGAATTTTAAGAGTTCTTTTTATCATTAGGCTAGTAGTCCCTTATCAGATATATCTTTTGCAGATATTATCGCCTAGCCTGTGGCTTGTCTTTTTTATTCTCTTGAAATTGCTTCTGCAGAATGGAAGTTTTTAATTATAGTAATGTCCAGCTTTTTAAAAATGGATACTGTCTTTGTTGCTGTATCTAAAAAGGCATGGCCATACCCTAGGTAATCTTGGTTTTCTCCTACATTATCTCCTGGAAACTTTATAGTTTTATACATTAAACAACGTTCATGTGTATAATCTATTTTAGCTTAATTACTGTGAATAGTGTAAGGCACTGTGTCTACAAAAAAAAAAAAAAAATTTTACCTGTGGATGTCCAAATGTCCTAGCATCATTTACGGAGATGATATCTTTTTTCACTTTATTGTTTTGACTCCTTTGTCAAAGATCATTTAACTATATTTATGTAGGTCTATTTTAGGTGTATTGATCTATTTGTCTATTCTTTTCCACAACCACACTGTATGGATTAACATAGCTTTATAGTATGCTTTAAAATCAGGTAGTTTCAGTCTTCCTAATTTGTTCTACTCCTTTAATATCGAGTTGGCTATTATAGGTCTTTTGCCTCTTCATATAAACTAAAATATCAGTTTGCCAATATCCACAAAACAGCTTTTTAAATTATTACTGTGGTTGGATTGAATCTATAGATCAAGTTGGAAAACCTAACACAGTGACAATATAGATTTTTCCTGCCCATAAATTTGTAATATCTCTCAATTTATTTAGTACTTTAATTTCTTTCATCAGAGTTTTGTTGTTTTTCTCATAAAAATTATTTTGTTTGATTTATACCTAAGTATTGTTTTGAATGCCAATATAAATGTTTCTCTTTTTTATTTACAATTTCACTTGTTCTTTGCTGGTATATAGGAAAGTGATTTACTTTTGCTTATTAGTTCCTGGAGATTTCTTTGTTGATTCATCTGTATTTTCTACATTGATGATCATGTCATGTGTGCACAAGAGCAATTTTATTTCTTCCTCCCCAATCTGTATATTCTTTATTTTACTTTTTGTCTTACTGCATTAGCTGGGACGTCCAGTGTGATGTTTAAAAAGAGGGGTGAGTCAGGGTTCGGTGGCTCACGCCTGTAATCCCAACACTTTGGGAGGCCAAGGCAGGCAGATCACAAGGTAAGGAGATCGAGACCATTCTGGCTAATATGGTGAAACCTCGTCTCTACTCAAAATACAAAAAATTAGCCAGGCGTGGTGGTGGGCGCCTGTAGTCCCAGCTACTCGGGAGGCTGAGGAAGGGGAATCGCTTGTACCTGGGAGGCGGAGCTTGCAGTGAGCCGAGATGGATCACGCCACTGCACTCCAGCCTGGGTGACAGAGCGGGACTCCCTCTCAAAAAAAAAGAAAAAAAAAGAGTGGTGAGAGGGGACATCTTTGGTCTGGCTGGAGTTCATTGGTGCGATCTTGGCTCACTGCAACCTCCGCCTCCTGGGTTCAAGCGATTCTCCTGTCTCAGCCTCCCAAGCAGCTGGGATTACAGGCGCCTGCCACTACGCCCGGCTAATTATTTGTATTTTTATAGTAGAGACGGGGTTTCACCATATTGGCCAGACTGGTCTTGAGCTCCCGACCTGGTGAATTGCCCACCTCAGCCTCACAAAGTGCTGGGATTACAAATGTGAGCCACTGTGCCCCAACTTTGTTACTTTTTTCTATTTGTTGCCTTGTTTTTGTTCCTATTTTTGTCTTCCACTCTTTTTTGGCTTTTGTTATTTTAATCGAGAATTTAATATAATTTTATTTTGTCTCCTGTCATAGAAAATTATCTACACTTCTTTTTTTACTTTTAAAAATTTCCTCTCCTTTTAAGTTGCGAGTTTGACTGGTCAAGAAGATGGCCAGTTATAGTACTCACCTTATTTGAACTCCTCAGGAGGTTTTATCACAGTTAGCCCTCTTTCTTCTTTAAACATTTTCTCCTAATATTTTCCAGAATTTTACAATCCCTTGTTGCTCGTCTTCCTCCTTCCATTGCTCCATCTCCATATTCTCTGTTTTCTCATCATTTCTCAAATCTCTGATAATTGCCCAGGTTTTGTACTTGGACCCCTTTTTTCTCCATCAAAACTGTTTCTTGCGGTATTTCATCTAACTCCACAGCTTTACTTGTCTTCTATATGTCAGTGACTTCCAAACTGATAACTTCAGACAACAGCTCTCCTCTGAATTCTAGTTGTGTATATTCAAATTCCTACTGTATATCTTCACTTAGATGACTAATTAGCTGCTCAAATTTCTCGTATTCAAAATAACAGGCATTGGTACGATCTTCATTGTCACCACATAATTAGAGAGACCAAAATAAACATACCTTTATCTACAAAGACAGACTTGATATTAAGGGAAAAAATAACTACCTACAGGTTGAGGATTCAGGCTTTAGCTGGCATAATAACTTCCTAAATTCCTATGGATACAAGAAAAACTACACTCTTCCTGAGCTCTGGAACAATAGGAACTATCACTAATTTACAACCCAGACAACCATAACTGATTGGACAGAGGACTGGCCTTACATTCTTTTCTGCTAGGAAACTGCAGATCTTAAGCCAGAATATACTGACTGTGTAAATATTATCTTTGTGTCCTATAGTTAACCTTGTCATGTAAAGAGCCAACGTCCGCATCATTTTAGTGCTAAACTCCTCCCCAAAGTAATATACACATGTGTTTTGCTCCTCTGTTTTGCTCCTCAGTTAATTATATATAGCTTTCTCCAAAGCCTACTAATTATGTATGATTCTATTAAGATTTTGTGGCATGGGTCCTATGGTAAAGCATGAAAAGCAACGTGCCTTTTCCCTCTTTAAAAAGAGAGCACCATAAGTCCATGCCAGAGACTGTCCTTCCTAGTTTGCAAACTGATACACCCAGTAAAATTCTCCTTCCTACTATTTAGCCATCCTGGTGGTCTTTTGCCTGGCACCCACTTTAAAACTAAACTTGGTTTTCTTTTTGGTCAAGGATAACAACTTCATTTTTCCTTCTCAATGTTTTTTCCTTAGCAGTGATTACCATTTGGCAAGCATTTTTTTTTTTTTAAGTTTTTTACTTTGTTTGGTTTCTATTTTCTTCCACTTGACTGAAAATAACATACTTATATTTTTATTATTTCATCTTTTCAAAACTCATACTTAGATAGTTCCTAGCCTAGAATTTAACATTGTTGTTGAACAAGCGATTGAAGTGTAGAATTTAAAAAATGACAACAAAAAAATAATACAACAGTAATTCAGTTACATGTTATTCAATATTTTCCTCCCCAATAAATACTGCCGATTTATTGTAAATCCTCCTTATTTCTGAGCGACATGATTAGTGTTTGCATATATCCTATTATAAAATTTTGATCCATATCTTGTAAGGAAATGAAATTTTTTAGTTATGTAGCTTTTTTGAAAACTTTCATATGCAACTTTCTTTATTTCCTAGTGTTCGACTATATTCCTTTTTTTTCTCTTTGATCAACTATTACATTTTTAAAGCAGTATTAAAAACCTCTGTAGTAGTAAAGAATTTTCCTCGAGTTAAGGATAAGATTTTCTATGTTATCAATCAGTGCCAGTCCAAATTGCTATGAGATATATTTCAAAACTGATACAATAGCCTATGTATACACTAACTGAAAAACTCTCATTTGTTAATTTTTTCAAATGAAATTTTTCTGTTTAAAATGAACTAATTTTAAACATTCGACCTAGCTACAATTTCAAAGATACATGCTTATTACTCTCACATGAAAACAGAAAGCAAAAGCATGCAGAGCAGACAAAACTGTTATCTCTTAAACTGCTTCTCCTTTCTTCTTTTACCTCTTTAAGAAATGATTCCCCATGGTTATATAAAAATGTGAATATCCAAACACAGTAAGATTCATATTTACAAAAGTGAATCTCTGCATTCAACATCTGTCTCCTTGTAGGCTTTTAAAATAATTATGTAGGTATCTCCAGCATTGCTTTTCAATATTGCTATTTGGTGGGGTTTCTTTTTATTTCTTTTTCTTTTTTTCAGATGGAGTCTCACTCTGTCACCCAGGCTGGAGTGCAGTGGCATAATCTCAGCTCACTGCAACCTCCGCCTCCTGGGTTCAAGCAATTCTCCCCCTTCAGCCTCCTGAGCAGGTGGGATTACAGGTGCATGCCATCACACCCAGCTAATTTTTGTATTTTTAGTAGAGATGGGGTTTCACCATGTTGGTCAGGCTGGTCTTGAACTCCTGACCTCATGATCCACCTGTCTCCGCCTCCCAAAGTGCTGGGATTATAGGTGTGAGCCACCTCACCCAGCCAGGTTTTCTTGATGGTTGGCTACAGTGCATTAAATTTGTTACTGGCCATTAGCTAGTGATTTAGTACAATGTAGAGTTAGAAACATGTTTATTAATACCCAGTCAATTCTAAAAAATATGAATTTTATTGCTGTATAACATCTCATAAACTGAAACTTGGATATATACACTGTTAAAAATTTAAAATGAACAGTAACACTTAAATTTCTACAAGTCTATTGGGGAGGTTCAATGCTATATGGACACGAGTTAGGATAATTCTGTAAACTAAACATAAAGCAAACTGGACCTGTTAACTTAGAGGAAGTGGCAAGACATGAATTCAAATATCCTATAAACTGAATGAGTATAACTATTCTTCTCCTGGCACTTAAAAGAAAATTTGCTTATAGATAGGTATATTCCTGTAAATTAGTTAATTTTTATTGCAGTAATCTCAATTTAAATCTCAGTTTATTTTTTTGCTCAAGCTTCATGCTTCGTTATACGTTTTAGAATGCCTTAAAGTGGTCAGCTTTAACAAAATAAATAAATAAATAAAAGTCAACCAGTTGAATTTGAATTTCAAATAAACAATGGACATCTTTTTTTAGTATAAGTATGTCCCAGACAATATTTGAAATATACTTCTACTAACATTATTGCTGTAGTTGTTTTCTGGAAATCAAATGTTACTAGGTGTTGTGTATTTTATTTGACAACCTTACCCTTGAGGCATCAAAGTAACTCAGAAAGCAGGTTGGCAACTCAGCCAGCCACAATCCCAGACATCCCTGGTCACCATATTAGAGGAAAAGAGAGTACAGAGTTTCTGCATCAGAGGGTAATAAATATAGCCCTCAGTCTTATCAAATTCTTTTTTTTTTCTGTGCTATTTGCAGGCTAATAATCCAGGAGAGTGTTAATTGTTTTTCCATCTCTTATTTCACATAAATTAATTCATCCTCTAGGAGTCCTCTATAGGTTTATAGCCAGTTTTTAATATTATCCCCTAGGAAAGTAAACTAAGGAGAATAGGCTTCAATATAATTATATTTTATCCTTATTAAAAAGGTGAATATATTTTCTACTAAGTCAGTATGGTTAACAAATGTACAAAGCTACTGGTGATACCTATGAGATCCTATGCTAAATTAGCTAAAGGGAACAGTCAAAATAGCAGAATTTTGCATACTATTTATTGATGAAGTTTAAGAACAAAATGAAATATAAAATTGCATAGGTAGACAGCATGACTAATAAAAATAAACACTGCTGGAATAACCTGGTAGTACTGATTTTTGAAACCATTAGTGAAAACTCTTCTTTAAAAACAGAGAGCACCCTTTTGTGTATTTTTATTTAGAGCATATCTTGTATTAGAAAGATTTAGATCCATCTGTGGTTCCATATTTCACTAACATTCCTAAAGAAATAAAGCTCAATATTGACTATGCATTGTCAATCACTCTCTTAAGAAAAATATCAGATTACGAGCTCATATAACAAAAACTGGAACTTAATAATTTACAGTATCTAGATGCTGAAGTAACAAACAGTAGACAAGAGCAAACTGGGTTAATATCAATGGATATTATTTTGGTTTAATTGGGGAGAATATATGGAGGAATTTTTTTCAATATTCAAATGTGTTCAAATCTATATGTGTTGTTTAGTTTGGGATGTCAAAATATTGGAGTGCATGAAGACTACAGACAATAAAAACTTAAAAGAAAGGATTGGGAGACCAACATTCTGAGAGTAATTTAAAGCATATTTGTAATGTGTCTTTCTCTTGGAAAGTTACTGCTTAATGATTTTATTTGCTTTTCCAGTCTCTTTAGTATCGGCCATGAAAGCGAGGTGACAAAGGGAAGGTCATCGTTTGGGGTGTTGCAAGAGTGTCGCTCTTGTGCCACCACTGTGGTCTAAGATCTGTCACCTGCAGAAGTGACCTGTGGCAAATGAAGCTACTCTGCCAAGCACAAGAGAAAGTATAACTGGAGTGCCAAGGCTAAAAGACAAAATATCACTGGGACTGGTTGAATGAGGCAGCTAAAAATTGTGTACAGCAGGTTCAGGCATGGATGCCATGAAGAAACAACACCTAAGCCCAAGAGAGCAGCTGCGACAGAGTCCAGTTCATCTGCAGAATTTCAGCGACTGGGAATGCAGTGAACACTCTAGTTTTATATTTTTTTCTTAAAGATTTTATTTTCTTGCTTGTTCATTTATGCTTGCAGATAGAGAATTTACCTTAAGGCTAGGACAGCTTTCCATCTTTGAGTCTAGAATTTCTATGTGCCTCTTGTTTTTTTTTGTTATACTTTAATAAGTATAATATATTATATATATAATTATATATAATATATAATTATACTTTAATAAGCTACCATCCCTATTGGTAGCTTAATAGGGATGCCACTGAATCAATAAATTACCTTAGACAGTATGGCCATTTTCATGATATTGATTCTTCCTATCCATGATCATGGAATGTTCTTCCATTTGTTTGTGTCCTCTTTTATTTCATTGAGCAGTGGTTTGTAGTTCTCCTTGAAAAGGTCCTTCACATCCCTTGTAAGTCGTATTCCTTGGTATTTTATTTTCTTTGAAGTAATTGTGAATGGGAATTCACTCATGATTTGGTTCTCTGTTTGTCTGTTATTGCTGTATAAGATTGCTTGTGATTTTCGTACATTGATTTTGTATCCTGCGACTTTGCTGAAGGTGCTTATCACCTTAAGGGGATTTGGGGCTGAGACAATGGTGCAGTTCCAAGATGGCCGAATAGGGACAGCTCCAGCCTCCAGCTCCCAGCGTGAGTGACACAGAAGATGGGTGATTTCTGCATTTCCAACTGAGGTACCAGGTTCATCTCACTCTGGCATGTCAGACAGTGGGTCCAGGACAGTGGGTGCAGCCCACCGAGTGAGAGCCAAAGCAGGGTGAGGCATTCCCTCACCCAGGAAGTCCAAGGGGGAAGGGAATTCCCTTTCCTACCTAAGGGAAACCGTGATGCACAACACCTGGAAAATTGGGCCACACCTACCCTAATATCATACTTTACCAAGGGTCTTAGCAAATGGCACACCAGGAGATTATATCCCACACTTGACTCAGAGGGTCCCCCCCGCACAGAGCCTCCCTCATTTCTAGCACAGCAGTCTGAGAGGCTGGAGGAGGGGCGCCTGTCATTGCTGAGGCTTGAGTAGGTAAACAAAGCAGCCAGGAAGCTCAAACTGGGTGGACCTCAAGGAGGCCAACCTGCCTCTGTAGACTCCACCTCTGGGGACAGGGCATAGCCAAACAAAAGGCAGCAGAAACCTCTGCAGATTTAAATGTCCCTGTCTGACAGCTTTGAAGAGAGTAGTAGTTCTCCCACCATGGAGTTTGAGATCTGAGAAAGAACAGACTGCTAAAGTGGGTCCCTGATCCTCAAGTAGCGTAACTGGGAGACACCTCCAACTAGAGGCATACTGACACATCACACCTCACATGGCTGGGTACCCCTCTGAGATGAAGCTTCCAGAGGAACAATCAGGCAGCAACAATTTCTGCTCAGCAATATTCACTTTTCTGCAGCCTCTGCTGCTGATACCCAGGTAAACAGGGTCTGGAGTGTACCTTGTGCAAACTCCAACAACCTGAAGCTTAGGGTCCTACTGTCAGAAGGAAAACTAACAAACAGAAAGGACATCCACACCAAAATCCCATCTGTACATCACCATCATCAAAGACCAAAGGTGGATAAAACCACAAAGATGGGGAAAAAGCAGTGCAGAAAAGCTGAAAATTCTAAAAATCAGAGCGCCTCTCCCACTCCAAAGGAATGCAGCTCCTCGCCAGCAACAGAACAAAGCTGGAAGGAGAATGACTTTGATGGATTGAGAGAAGAAGGCTTCAGACAGTCAAACTTCTCTGAGCTAAAGGAGGAAGTTTGAACCCATCACAAAGAAGCTAAAAACCTTGAAAAGTGGCTAACTAGAATAACCAATGTAGAGAAGTCCTTAAATGACCTGATGGAGTTGAAAACCATGACACGAGAACTATGTGACAAATGCACAAGCTTCAGTAACTGACTCGATCAACGGGAAGAAAGTGTATCAGCGACTGAAGATCAAATGAATGAAATGAAGTGAGAAGAGAAGTTTAGAGAAAAAAGAGTAAAAAAAAAATGAACAAAGCCTCCAAGAAATATGGGACTATGTGAAAAGACCAAATCTATGTCTGATTGCTGTACCTGAAAGTGATGGGAAGAATGGAACCAAGTTGGAAAACATTCTACAGGATATTATCCAGGAGAACTTCCCCAACCTAGCAAGTCAGGCCAATATTTAAATTCAGGAAATACAGAGAATGCCACAAAGATACTCCTCGAGAAGAGAACCTCCAAGACACATAATTGTCAGATTCACCAAAGTTGTAATGAAAGAAGAATGTTAAGGGCAGCCAGAGAGAAAGGTCGGGTTACCCACAAAGGGAAGCCCATCAGACTAACAGCGGATCTCGCAGCAGAAACTTTACAAGCCAGAAGAGAGTGGGGACCAATCTTCAACATTCTTAAAGAAAAGAATTTCCAACTCAGAATTTCTTATCCAGCCAAACTAAGCTTCATAAGTGAAGGAGAAATAAAATCCTTTACAGACAAGCAAATAATGAGAGATTTTGTCACCACCAGGCTTGCCCTACAAGAGCTGCTGAAGGAAGCACTAAACATGGAAAGGAACAACAGGTACCATCCACTGCATAAACATGCCAAAATGTAAAGACCATTGATGCTAGGAAAAACTGCATCAACTAATGAGCAAAATAACCAGCTAATATCATAATGACAGGATCAAGTTCACACATAACAATATTAACCTTAAATGTAAATGGGCTAAATGCTCTAATTAAAAGACACAGACTGGCAAATTGGATAAAGAGTCAAGACCCATCAGTGTGCTGTATTCAAGAGACCCAACTCATGTGCAGAGACACACATAGGCTCAAAATGAAGGGATGGAGGAAGATCTACCAATCAAATGGAAAAAAAAAAAAGGCAGGAATTGCAATCCATCCTAGTCTCTGATAAAACAGACTTTAAACCAACAAAGATCAAAAGAGACAAAGAAGGCCATTATATAATGGTAAAGGGATCAATTCAACAGGAAGAGCTAACCATCCTAAATATATATGCACCCAATACAGGAGCACCCAGATTCATAAAGCAAGTCCTTAGAGACTTACAAAGAGACTTAGCCTCCCACACAATAATAATGGGAGACTTCAACATCCCACTGTCAACATTAGACAGATCAATAAGACAGAAAGTTAGCAAGGATTTCCAGGAATTGAACTCGACTCTGCTCCAAGCAGACTGAATAGACATCTACAGAACTCTCCACCCCAAAGGAACAGAATATACATTCTTGTCAGCAGCACATCGCACTTATTCCAAAATGGACCACATAGTTGGAAGTAAAGCACTCCTCAGCAAGTATAAAAGAACAGAAATTATAACTAACTGTCTCTCAGACCACAGTGCAATCAAACTAGAACTCAGGATTAAGAAACTCACTCAAAACTGCTCAACTACATGGAAACTGAACAACCTGCTCCTGAATGACTACTGGGTACATAATAAAATGACAGTAGAAATAAAGATGCTCTTTGAAAACAATGAAAACAAAGAAAGAACATACCAGAATCTCTGGGACACATTTAAAGCAGTGTGTAGAGGGAAATTTATAGCACTAAATGCCCACAAGAGAAAGCAGAAAAGATCTAAAATTGACACTCTAACATCACAATTAACAGAACTAGAGAAGCAAGAGCAAACTCATTCAAAAGCTAGCAGAAGGCAAGAAATAACTAAGATCAGAGCAGAACTGAAGGACATAGAGAAACAAAACGTCCTTCAAAAAAATCAATGAATCCAGGAGTTGGTTTTTTGAAAAGATCAACAAAATTGATAGACCACTAACAAGACTAATAAAGAAGAAAAGAGAGAAGAATCAAATAGATGCAATAAAAAATGATAAAGGGGATATAACCACTGACCCCACAGAAATACAAACTACCATCAGAGAATACTATAAACACCTCTATGCAAATAAACTAGAAAATCTAGAAGAAATGGATAAATTCCTGGACACATACACTTTCCCAAGACTGAACCAGGAAGAAGTTGAATATCTGAATGACCAATAACAAGCTCTGAAATTGAAGCAATAATTAATAGCCTGCCAACCAAAAAAAGTCCAGGACCAGAGGGATTCACAGTCGAATTCTACCAGAGGTACAAGGAGGAGTTGGTGCCATTCCCTCTGAAACTATTCTAATCAATAGAAAAAGAGGGAATCCTCCCTAACTTATTTTATGAGCCCAACATCATCCTGACACCAAAACCTGGCAGAGGCACAACAAAAAAAAGAGAATTTTAAACCAACATCCCTGATTAACATCGATGCAAAAATCCTCAATAAAATACTGGCAAAGTGAATCCAGCAGCACATCAAAAAGCTTATCTACCATGATCAAGTGGGCATTATCCCTGGGATGCAAGGCTGGTTCAATAATATGCAAATCAATAAATGTAATCCAGCATATAAACAGAACCAAAGACAAAAACCACATGATTATCTCAACAGATGCAGAAAAGGCCTTTGACAAAATTCAACAGCCCTTCATGCTAAAAACTCTCAATAAATTCGGTATTAATGGAATGTATCTCAAAATAATAAAAGCTATTTATGACAAACCCACAGCCAATATCATACTGAATGGGCAAAAACTGGAAGCATTCCCCTTAAAAACTGGCACAAGACAGGATGCCCTCTCTCATCACTGCTATGCAACATAGTGTTGGAAGTTCTGGCCAAGGCAATCAGGCAGGAGAAAGAAAAAAAGGGTATTAAATTAGGAAAAGAGGAAGTCAAGTTGTCCCTGTTTGCAGATGACATGATTGTATATTCTATATGCCCCTTTAGTTTTAAGGGACAACTAGTCAAATTTCAGGGGTCTCAAGTATTACTAAAGGAGGGTGAGAAAGATTTTACACTTTCTTTTCTGCTTTAGGATTTGAAGACATTTGTTCTCAGTAATGTTTAGATTATTAATTTTGTTGAAAAAAATAAGGGATGGTTCTGGATATATGCCTTTTTTATCTCTGGCTTTAATTAATACATTGCCTCATTATCAATGGTCATTATTTATGTTTTAGGGATATATTTGAGGTTTAAAAACTTGTTAGTATTAAACATTTGTGTATCTATTGAATACTTAAACACATATATTAAATTTCTTAATACCAAATGGTATTTATTATAAAACTAAATGAACTCCTATTTACTGGAAATTGTATTTCTTGATTATAGCCTTACTACAATTTATAGGTTGACACCACTTCTCATTATTGCCATTGATAGTATATTGACATCCTTGTTGTTACTCAAGTTGAGAGAAATCAAGAAGTTGCACAAAGAAGTTTTACCAATAGAAGAATTCAACTAGACACACATCCGTACATACACCTGCACAAACTACGAATAGTGTTAAGACTATTATTAAAGGTATTGGTTAATTAATAATTAAATATACAGAATTTCAAATAAGCACTAGTCTGTGATTTGCCCTCCATTCTCTGCTCTAGTATTTTTATTGGAAGGCATAAAACAATTTGTATCATATGAGACCCAGAAAAAGAAGAAAATTTGCACAAACTTGGGGGAAATCTAGAATAATTATACCTTCTTATTACAGATAATAGATAATAGATAAATTATAGATAATAGATGAAATTATTTAAATAAATAAATTTTATCAATTTATTGACGTTTATATTTCTATGGTAAATATTGCAGACTGGCCACAGATGACAGCTTAAAATAGTGTTCTAGAATGTCATTCTAGCTTTCATAGCATAATTCTTTCACAGATGTTCTATAATAGTATTCCAGAATGCTACTCAACAACAACAAAAGCAATGGGATTAAACATTTTAACAACATTACTGCTCTTCATCTTTCCCCCAAATCTAAGAAATAGAAATGGTAAAAGGGGCCGGGCATGGTGGCTCATGCCTGTAGTCCCAGCACTTCGGGAGGTAGAGGAGGGAGGATCACTTGAGCACAGGAGTTCAAGACCAGCCTGGCAAACATAGAAAAATCATGTCTCTACCAAAAATACAAAAATTAGCCAGGCATGGTGGCACATGCCTTTAATCCCAGCTGCTTGGGAGGCTGAGGCACAAGAATAGCTTGAACCTGGGAGGCAGAAGTTGCAGTGAGCCAAGATTGTGCCACTGCCCTCCAGGCTAGGCTACAGAGGGAGACTCTGTCTTAAAAAAAAAAAAAGAAAGAAAAAGAAAAAGAAAAAGAAAGAAAAAAGAAAAGAAATGGTAAAATGATGTGGTCTCTGTTTTTAGATTAGGAAATCAAAGCAGAGAGAGAAGTTAGAAACCTTGTTCACAAGAGTAACATTACTTAATGAGAGAATGATTATTTAAAAAGTTGTAGTCTAATGTGCTTTTCACTTAAATAAATTATGCCTTCCCATGTCTCAGTAAAAGGACAAATCTGTCAATCCAGTTTACTTTGCCTCCCAGGCACTTTTTACAGAAACTAGGTAACTGGGTCTTTCATCAAGTTCTGTGGTCTGAATATTTGCATCTCCTCAAAATTCCTATATTGAAATCTTGCCCCACAAGGTGATGGTAATAGGAGGCAGGACCCTGGGGAGATGATTAGGTCATGGGGCAGGCCCTCATAAATAGGGTTAGTGCCCTTAGAAAAGAGGCCCAAGAGAGACCCTGCTCACCCCTTCCACCACATTTGGACAGAGCAAAACATTGCTCTCTATAAGCCAGAAAGTGTGCTCTGACCAGAACCAAATCAGCGTTGATCTTCAACTTCTCAGTCTCCAGAACTGTGAGAAATAAATTTCAATTGTTTAAAAGCTCTTCAGTTGATGGTATTTTGTTGTAGCAGCTCAAATAAACTAAAACATCAAGTAAGCCAAGATTTGCAATTGTTAGCCCCCAGCACAGTTTTGGGGATCTGTCTAAATAAAGACAGCAAAACCTCTCAAAAGTCTCAGTTGTAGCATCCTTAAAGCAATCTTTTAAAATAAAGTCACCAAAAAAAAAAAAAAAAAAAAAAAAAGGACAAAAAAAACCTCTCCTGAAGCTTTAGGAATTTATTTGAAGTCACATAATGATAGTGCCATTGTCAAACAAATAGTTCAAAAACAAATACTAGTATTACTTCAAAATAACGCTAGTTACATACAATAATTTAAAAAATATGCAAGAATTTTTCAAATATTAAATAACTTAATCCAAGTAACATTCTTCAACATTTTTCTCATTTCTTTATACACTTTAACTCCCAGGGCCTTTCTCCTACCTAAATACCCTAAACACGCCTCTATTACTTTGTTAGCAGTCTCCCTTCTATCATCCAATAACTCTGCTTCTTTCCACATAAAATTTTGTTTGCTTCACTCTCATCTCCAGATTCTCTTTTATTAAAGCCTACAAACCTTAACTGAAATTGGCAGTTATACCTTAGAAAGTCCTGAGAACAGCTAAAGAATGGGGACAGGTGAATATGGACCCTATGTACAGTGCACAGGGTATGTGGGAGGGAACAGGAACATTGGGAGAGAAAATAGTAGCAAACAGCAGCACTTTCCTACATTATTTATTCATAGTTTTCGTCTTGTTCGTGATTATGTGTGCCCCTCGACTTTCAAATTTGTATCTTTAGCTTAGATGACCACTGCCACACTAAGCTGTCCATGTATTTTGGATATTTACACTGGGATATTTCAAAGCCATTTCACAAATAAAACCTAGAAAGTGAGCATCGTGAAATCCCTCTCCAACATCAGTCAGATCTTCCGAGAAGTTTCTATGTTCTATGGAAATTCACCATCCATCACCCTGTTGCACAACCCGTAACTCCATATTCATTTTTGATAGCTCACCCAACTCTCACACTCAAGTTTATCTTTTATCATGGCCTGTAAATGCTATGTCATATGTGTATCTTTAGGGCGTTCATTTTTGTCTCAGTCTTTACCACCAACACCCTAGACCAAGCATCACCATCTCCTTGTGTAAGTAATTCACTGGCTAATTTCGTTTTAGCTACTCTTAGATCCTTCCAGTATATTGTTTGGATTTCAGCAAGGGTTAACATCAAAATATGCATAAGATCTGTTAATGAATTTGATGAGGACAGAGAAACATAATCTCCAGTCCTCTAAGTGATCTAATTCTTGTCCACCTCTGCCACATAATCCTGTAATTCTCTACCCTTTGCTCCTTATAATCTAGTTGCAAGCCCTTTTTTTTTTTTTTTTTCATTTTTTCTGGAAGAGATTTTAATTTCTTTGCACAGGATCACTCTCTACTAGGTTTCCTCTGACAGGGATGCTCTCACTTATTCATTTTCATAGAAATTTGGAAATATAAATCCAGGTAAGAATTTATTGGGTCTGATGATGTAGATAGATGTATGCAGAAATTACTAACTAAATGGAACTAGTGGCCTTGGGATTTCTTAACATAAGATTGTAATAAGAACAGTTTTAACAGAAATAGACAAGTGATTACTGTATTTAAGTATAGGTAATAAATTCTCTATAGAATAATATTTTTGATGTTCTAAAATAAGAAAATAAATAGATGAAATAGCTCATCTTGAAAAATAAACTATTTAATTTGTAGAAAAATATTTAAATAATCCTTTCCTGTGATAAAATCAGAAACACACATAAGCTTTAACTCATCTGCATAATTCAGGCGATATTTATTTTTCTTAGTTTCCTAGAAAATTATTATAAACTATCCTCTGGCAAAATAGTTGTCTAAAATATAACTTCAGTTTTATTTTAAAATGTGTATGAAAACTTCTAGAGTTATTCTGCAGGGACGTATTCAACGTTTAGTTCTCGGAATGAGAATATTTGGTTTCAGTTGCGTTTTAGGAAAAGGAGATTGGTTAGGTGACTTATGAAGACCTTCAAGCTCTATAATTTTATGTGTGAGTTTCTTCCTCCTTCATGGAATTGAATCAATTCAACTTTTAGTTCTAGTCACAAGAATAAGAAACATAAGAAGCCTATGGTCTTTGGAAACGGTTTGCTATTGAACAAATCTTTGACACTTGGCAAATTACCAACTTCTTTTTATTTTCTATTTTCTTTAAATGGCACTTTCCAAAAGTACCCTTTAGGGCTATTTCAGTATTAATTAATGGATGTATGAAAAGCACTACCCTCACTATCCTAATGCTAAATGTGTCCTCTAATAAAGTAGCTCTAAGTTTTATGTAAGTTTCAGTCTTTTAAAGCACCACTATTCTTTTGTTTTTTTTTGTTCTTGCTAAAGCGTGTGTGTGTATATACATATATATTTGTAACATATAAATGTACAAAACATATGTATATAAAACTTTCATCAAAAAGTCATTCGAGTAGAATATATTTACTGTCAATATGTACACTGCAGTGTGCTATATCCTAGGGGTTTCATTCTGAATAGTCATATTTGCTGGTTTTTTGGGCTTATGTTCTTGGGGGTGAATATAAACATTAGGGTTCCACAAAGAAGTATAGTATGAGAAAAAACATAATTTAGCAAGTCATAGGTTTGAGTAACAATTATAAGACTCTAACTGAGTAAAATACAAAACAAGCTGTTGTTTTGTACCCATTAACCAAAAATCCAATAAAGTAAAAACAAATACGATCTAGTGCTCAGTAGTACAACAGGGTGACTATAATTAACAATAATTCATTGTATATTTCAAAATAACTAGAAGAGTAAAACTGGAATGTTTCCAACACAATGAGATAATAAATAGTTGAGGTTATGAAAATCTCAATTACCTTGATTTGATTACTACACACTAGATGCTTGTATCAAAAACATTACATGTACCCCATCAATATGTAAAACTATAATGTATCCATAACAAAATTTTTAATGAAAAAATACAAAGAACAATGAGGAGAGGAGAACAAATAGAAGGTAGTGGTCTTCAAATTTTTTTGAGTGTGCATCCCACCATTAAAAGATTTTAAGTACTCCTCCACAGTACATAAACATTTAAATTTATCTACTTACACTAGTAATTGAATAAGTATATAAACTGTAAGCATATGTTATCAAAATATACCAGACAAAATTTAAAACAATGAAATAAGAGTGAAGTAAATATTTTTTAATTCATCAGTTTAGCAGTTCTTTATGCTCCCACTGAAAATATTACTCTAGAAGTATCATATGGAAGAAGATTGTCCTCTGACAGGCTAACAAATATTATGGTATGCAGTTTCAATCTCATACTGCAAAACTGCATGACAAAATCAGCTTTTTCTTTCTTGTTTTCTTGATTTTTGTGTTGTTTTTTTTTTGTCACTCTGTTATTTCTACAGACAACTTAGAGTGTTGCATTTTTATCTGTTAAATTATACGTTTGAATCACGCTGAAACTCATTTGAAAAACGGTTGACCAGATTTGAATCTATGATGCTTCTTTGTATAAAGTATCATTCGTTAAAGTTCTGAATGTGATGTGAGACTTTAAGTCAGTAAATAAATTTGGAACGCTTTTATCAAATATGTCAAAGACTACTACAATGTTAAACAACATTGCACCTTGCAATACTAAATAAATACACACAATCTTCCACCACAATCTTAGGTATGGCAATATCACAAAAAACCCCCACCATTTATTGAAGTGTGCAACAATGTAGAAAACCAAATTTGTTATTTTGATTACACAAAACCCAACTACAAGATTCATTTGTCTTTTATGACTAGGTTAATTAAATAAGGTGTGTTTCAATTTGAGGAAAACGGCCTCGTTGTGGACTGAGACCTTTTTCAAGTGGAAAGACAGTAACTGTCACTATAGTTAGTTCTAATTTCAAATCTACTCATAATGCAGGAGATAAGTGAAAAAAAAATCAAGAAAGTTGAATATTTTAGAAAAAGTAGCATAAAAACCGAAAATAATTATATTAATAAACATCTAAACATTTGATAACTTGGAGTCATTTTTGTCTCTGGATTTAAAAAGATCTTTTTATTTCGAGCATGCTTACATTTATTTTGAGATCTTCTCTTACTTTAGAAACCCATTTCTTTTGATGAAGAGAAGAAATAAAGAAGCTGTATTTCGCTATTTGTTTAGTGGCTACATCCACCATTACATTTAGGAAAATAAAGTGTCAAACTAGTCATGACATATTTATGTCATCATAAATATATTGGCTTAAGATATATTTAAAAATCACTATGACAGTTGTAATTTTAGTATAAATTTAGTATAATATTTAGTATAATATATTTTTAATTTTTTGAAAACATTTAGGTGGTATAGGCTGGGCGCAGTGGCTCACATCTGTAATCCCAGAACTTTTAGGAGGCCAAGACCAGCATGGCCAACATGGTGAAACCCCGTCTCTACTAAAAATACAAAAATTAGCCAGGTGTGTTGGTGCATGCCTGTAATCCCAGCTACTTGGGAGGCTAAAGCAGGAGAATTCCTTGAATCCGGGAGGCAGCGGTTGCAGTGAGCTGAGACCACGCCATTGCACTCCAGCCTGGGCAACAAGAGCGAAACTCTCTCTAAAAAAAAAATTAGTTGGTATAAGTGCAGTTTTGTTGCAGGAATATATATATATTTTATAAAAGTGAGGTTTGGGCTTTTAGTATAACCATTGCCCAGATAGTGTGCATTGTACCCATTAGGTAATTTCTCATCACTCAGAACAATATACAAATGCAGTGATAATTTCTGAGAATTTTTCTGTTTTCAAAAGAAGTAGGATCTTGTTTTCTCCTAATGTGACGTTCAGTGTTTGTTCCCATATTCCACAACACTAAATACTAACATAATCTACAATTTGATGTTAACTTTTTAAAATATTATGGATATCAAGATATGGATTTGGAGATTACTGAATATATATAATTGTATTGATGAGAATATCATACAAATAAATGTGTTTTAGAATGTGCATAATGCTGCTAACCTAATTCTGTAAATTAACGTTACATTTTCGATTATTATGGATCTTGGCAATCCATAATATGGATGGCAATTATTGATGGATTTGGCAATTATTGAATATATCTAAAAGTATTAATGAAACTATTTTAAAATAAATGTTTTATAGCTGTTAAATTTGCAGAGCATAAGTTTGCTTACTTATTGAATTTTGATAGTGATAATGCATATATGCAAATTACTACTGTATAATGACAATACATTTTTTAATATAAAGAATGAATCTTTTTTTTTTTTTTTTTTTTTTGAGATGGAGTCTTGCTTTGTTGCCCAGACTGGAGTCCAGTGGCACGGTCTCGGCTCACTGTAACCTCTGCCTCCTGGGTTCAAGCAGTTTTTCTGCCTCCGTCTCTCGAGTAGCTGGGACTACAAGCATGTGCCACCATGCCCAGCTAATTTTTGTATTTTTAGTCGAGATGGGGTTTTAACCATGTTGGCCAGGCTAGTCTTGAACTCCTGACCTCAGGTGATCTGCCCTCCTCAGCCTCTCAAAGTTCAGGGTATACAGGCACGAGTCACTGCGCCCAGCCAAGAATGAATCTTTTTTTTTTTTTTTTTTTTTTTTTTTTTGAGACGGAGTCTCGCTCTGTCGCCCAGGCTGGAGTGCAGTGGCGCGATCTCTGCTCACTGCAAGCTCCGCCTCCCGGGTTCACGCCATTCTCCTGCCTCAGCCTCCCGAGTAGCTGGGACTACAGGCGCCGCCACCTCGCCGGGCTAGTGTTTTGCATTTTTTTAGTAGAGACGGGGTTTCACCATGTTGGCCAGGGAGGTCTGCATCTCATGACCGCGTGATCCGCCCGTCTCGGCCTCCCAAAGTGCTGGGATTATAGGCTTGAGCCACCGTGCCCGGCAAGAATGAATCTTAACAGAATAATTGTATTACTACAACCATGAAGGAGTGGCAAGATGGCGGAATATTGTATACTTGTTGTAAGTCTGCCCCAAATGTGTGATCTTACTTCCTTAGCATTTCTAAATCTAAATTCTCTTATTGCTAATATAGAATCAAGCTAGATTATCCCTAAAGTCTCTTTGGTCAATAAAACTCAGCTTTCTACAGTGGTCATATAACAGTTTTATTAATATAAAATCGCATTAAAATGTGCAATTGCAAGTCTATATAAGAATGTGATGCAATTTACCAGTCTTCCTGGTTTTTGTTTTGTTTTGTTTTTTAAGATATTAGAAATCTCTACCAGAGTAGTTTCAGAGATTGCAGCTCAACCACATGGTGGAAAAAGATTTATGGACAAAACAAGGAAAGTGATGTACAGAACACAGAAGTGAGGTACAGAAACCGACGAATTTGGTTATAGCTTGGTGTTTGCCTTTTTTGAACATGGTTTCAACAGTTGGCCATCTTTGATTGGCCAAAACTCAGTGATTGGCACAATAGTAGGCTACAGTCTGTTTACAATTTCATTTAGGTTATAGTTCACAATGTATGGAGAAATCTTCGGGCTGAACTAAAATTTGTAAGGAGACATCTTAAGGTTAAACTTGATTTAATAATTCTCCCCCTTTGGTCAACCTCTCAATTTTGAGATTGACCAAAACATTAGTCATTGATGTCATTATCACTGTTGTAAATGTACTTATTTTAGTCTTGAAGCCCACTGTAAACTAACAGAACAGTGAGTTTTGTAAGGTGGGAACAAAGACTTCAGGTTATTTTTTGTAAGGGTTACAGTAGAGGGTACCTCCTTATGCCAGAATGTCCTATCTGCATGATAAAAACAAAACCTAGTCTTTTCTAGGATCTATGTGTTTCCTTAAAGACAGTTTGATTATGTCACATTTTAGACTCCTGTTTGGTTTAGTTTTGTCTGTTGGGGCTTAGTGCCCAAGCTCAGTGCAAAACAATGGCCTCCCATAATTTTGTTTTAAAAATTTGCCCCTTTTGGCCAAGTTCTCACTTAGGTAAGAGTGTGGCCAAAACTTAGGGCCTTCACACCATTCTCAGTTACCATAATTTTGAGTCCCCGGTCTCTGCAGGTTGTTCATTGTTCATACTGCCATCATGGCCACAAATTTGATTCAGTTCTTGTCATTCTAGTTAAAGAGAGACCATTTGACATTCTAGGGATGGCTGCAAGCAAACATTTAAAACTTTTGAGAGAACTCAGTGTACCAGGGAGACTACTATTATGACTATCAGCAGGAAAATACCAATGGTTTGATGTAGGCTTCGTAGCCAGCGTCCCCATAAACCAAACTAATGAAAAGTCAAATAAATCAAAAAATGAGCTAGATAGACTATGCTCACCTCAGCTAAGTAGTCTCTTTGTTAATCCCAATAACTGAATCTCTGTAATACCCAATGTGATGTATTTCTCTATGGGCAACAAGTCCCAGCAGCTGCACAAATATTTCAGGTTTAGCCAGTAAGTAATCTAGAGCAATTCTATTTATTTAGCATAACTTTCACAAGAGAATTCAGTCTGCTATGCATCCATAGGCTTTACAGTAGAATTTGTTGTGCAACCTATCATGAGGGATAAATTCCTAGTGATTGCCTCATTTACTCCAAACCATGGGGGGAAAAAAGACTTAACAAATGATGCCCTTCTAGAATAGTGAAGGCCTCAGAACTGTTCTCTTTAATCCATGATGTGAGTTAAGAAGAGTGAATAAATGTTCTGTTTCTGACTGATTATGGGGCAACATATGAACCATTAATATTATTTGCCTACCTTTGGGAGGCTGAGACGGGCGGATCACAAGGTCAGGAGATCGAGACCATCCTGGCTAACACGGAGAAACGCTGTCTCCACTAAAAAATACAAAAAAATAGCCGGGCGAGGTGGTGGGCGCCTGTAGTCCCAGCTACTTGGGAGGCTGAGGCAGGAGAATGGCGTGAACCTGGGAGGCAGAGCTTGCATTGAGCTGAGATCCGGCCACTGCACTCCAGCCTGGGCAACAGAGCGAGACTCTATCTAAAAAAAAAAAAATTATTTGCCCACATTGGGCCTTCATCTTTCATCTATGAAGGCATAAGATTGTCCATGGAAAAAGTTGGCTGCAAAATTCTTCAAAAAATAAAAGTACTCCCCATGAGTGCACGCAACAGACCCTCTTTTCACTCTGTTGTTCATAGAGGCAGAAGCAAGGGGAAAAAAAAAAAAAAAAGAAGGATAAGAGTCTCAAGATATTAGAGATGTCTTGGTCCATGATCTTGGGAAAAAGCTGTCCACATCAAGGATGCCATCTTCTTCTGGGGAGAAACTTCCCTGATTAGCTTTAACTTAAGGTTTTCAATGGGTATACAGTTTCAAGAGTGTGGAAATACACTTATGAGGTGTGAGATTATGAACTCAAGGTTCAAGGTCCTGAAGTGTTGCTGCAGTGTAGATGGCAAGGTCAGTTTCCTCTGATATTCTCAGAAGATCTAGTCTTTGGGTTCTTGATTGTGAAGGGATTGATTGTCCTGTCAGTGAACCATGAAAAGCTTTCTTTACCTGGTGAAAATACACTATGGCGTAATGAGCTACATCAACCTTCTTGCACGGGAAAGCTTCTATACAACCAGAAAACATGCACTGAAAATAACAATTGAATGAAATCTCTTCATAAATATGTAAATGGCCCATCACATAGCAGAATGTACCTGAAATTTTGATAGTCTTTCCAGGAATATGGGTTTGATAAACCAACCATTTGTCATAAACTATATTAGCAATTTAGAAGTCACCACACACACACACACACATATATATACACACACATATACTTACGTTGGTCATAAACTATTTTAGCAATTTAGAAGTCACCACACACACACACACACACACACATTATATATACACACACATATACTTACGTTGGTCATAAACTATTTTAGCAATTTAGAAGTCACCACACACAGGCTGGGTATGGTGGCTCATGCTTGTAATCCCAGCACTATGGGAGGCCTAGGTGAGTGGATCACGAAGTCAGGAGATAGAGACCATCCTGGCCAACATGGTGAAGCCCTGTCTCTACTAAAAATACAAAAAATAGCTGGCATAGTGGTGCGTGCCTGTAATCCCAGCTACTAGCGAGACTAGGGCAGGAAAATAGCTTGAACCAGGGAGTCAGAGGTTACAGTGAGCCGGGACTGTGCCACTGCACTCCAGCCGGGCTACAGAGCAAGATTCCATTAAAAAAAAAAAAAAATGTCAACACACACACACATTTTTAATTTGGATCATTTTGTCTTTTTAAGGATGAATCATGGAATGCAGAATTTATAATAACAAAAGCTTTAAGGACTCAGAAAGGACAAGACAGTTTCCTGGTTCTCCAGTGGTACATAATTAACACTGGACAGATATCCTCTTGAATACCAGTTGTCTCTCCAATTTAGATGCATCACACTGATAACTAATAGGTTATCACTGGTAATTTGAATTAGACTATGGAGTTCATTCAAACTGTATATCGAAACAATTTCAGTACTGGCTGATGTAATGTAAATATCTGGCAAAGTATTTTACTGGTATTTAATCAAGTTTGGTTCTGTTTGGGTTAGCAGGTTTATAAACCAGTCAACCTTTTCATTAAAGTTCCAGAAATTTGGCCCCAGTCCAAGTAATATGATTCCAAAGTTAACCTGTATTCAAGAGTACTTTTTAGAGTCCTTTTCATCCTTCCATAAGTTTCCTTAAAGACACCATATTCTGGGCTTTTGCCTGCTTGTGAAGCTCTCAGAAACTGCATCAGAATTAAGCAATTAGCTGTGAAAATAACTTTTTTTTTTTTTTTTTTTTTTTTTGAGACAGAGTCTCGCTCTGTGGCCCAGGCTGGAGTGCAGTGGCCGGATCTCAGCTCACTGCAAGCTCCGCCTCCCAGGTTTATGCCATTCTCCTGCCTCAGCCTCCCAAGTAGCTGGGACTACAGGCGCCCGCCACCTCGCCCGGCTAGTTTTTTGTATTTTTAGTAGAGACGGGGTTTCACCATGTTAGCCAGGATGGTCTCGATCTCCTGACCTTGTGATCCGCCCGTCTCGGCCTCCCAAAGTGCTGGGATTACAGGCTTGAGCCACCGCACCCGGCCGAAAATAACTTTAAATAACTATGACAACTGTTTGTGTCATAAAGACACAATTGACAAGGAAATTTGATGATTTCTGTTGTCTACAATAATTTAACATTATAAACATAGTTATGATTGACAGCATATAATCAGACATATTAGAATTTTAGAAATCCCATACAATTTTAGAAAATCTATTTATATATATTATATTCCTTAATATATAACCTGAAAAATATATAACCTAAGTAAACCTTATTTCTTTTTTGACAATACTTCTCATGTAACTTAACATGGCAAATAATCATCTTTACAACTTTTGGATGCTTTAGGGGCACTCTGCAGCATCCAAAAGTTATAGGTCAAAAAATACTTAATTTTAAATCTCAAATTTGATTTTGGAAAGCCTGTCAAATATGTCAAAGGTTTAAAACACTTGACCAAAAAAAGGATCACAGTTCACCAGAAAACAGTAGTCATTCATTTAACCAAAGTAATAATTAAAAGATTTTTAAAAATCAAAACTTGTACCCTTTGATAAAGGACACTCAGTCTTCTAAACAATCAAAAGTCCTAAGACAGCATGAAACAGAATCTGTCTCTTTTTTCCTCTTTTATTTTTTTCCATTTTTGTAGTTTACTTAAAAGGTAAATGAAAACATTTTACTTTGTCTTCTTAATACAAGACCAAATTTTCTTTCCAAAAAAAAACCGAATTTTACTTTTGTATTAGTGTATTATTAATACTAACACAAATTTTAATAAAACCTCATAAATAAATTTATAAAATCTATCATCTTTTAACTACACACAATTTCCATAAACCTTTCATTTTTACATTTTCCCTCATCTTTTTATATTCATCTTGTTTTATTTATTTTTTTTACTCCTTCAATTTGAAACCTTTAAGTAACTTTAAACCAGATACAAATTTTAACATACATATTATACCTTTTAAAACTTTCTTCATCAAATGCATATTTTGCTTTTGTTTCTACATTGTGTATACAGAATTGTTTCTCTTATATGTAGTAGTTTTTAATTCTTAGCAACCCTAAATTCTAGTGGAAACCCTAGAAACCAATTTAAAAATTTTTATATCAATATTTGTAGATAATTTTTATAATTTTTTAAAAAATAGTTTTTTATATTTTTATATTTTAAAAAATTTTATAATTTTTAAAAAAATAGTTCTCTAATTATTGTTTCTTAACGTATCTACATATATTTAACTTTTTTGTACCATATGAAAATAGTATATCAAGGTATACAGACTTAAACTCATGTTTAATAATTAGTATTTCAGTATCTTAGCTTATAGATGACTCAGACATTTTATGATTGTCTATTACTTAATTTAACATAACATGACTTTAAGATTTTAAACTACTGAAAAGAATTTTGAAGCTTTGAAACAGGTAGCCTTCCTAATGTCTTTCTCCAGTAATTCTAGATCTCAACCACGTGGTACCCAGGAGGACTATGAAGATCAAAGCCTATCTAAGTCCCTCAGGAGAGAAAGCAGCTGTAAAGACTATACCTAAAGAATCCAGCCCATCATAAAATAGCCAGGAGGCAAAACAGGGAAAGAGAGGAAAAAGGGACTATTTTGAACTTGATTCTGGCTTGTAGCTGCTGATCTAGGGACTAAGAACATGTCTCTAGACCTCATCATGACCACCTACCCAGACCCCTGAATCCAGAGACTTTAAACCAAAAGCATAAGGTCATAGTCCAATCAAACAAATATCTAATTATTTTTAACCAATAATTTTGAAGCCCTTTCTATTTCATCAACAATTTAAAAACTTTCTTTATTTGTCAAATATCATATAGACATAACACATGTAGACATACAAATACACAGAAGTAGATTTTACAGCTCACAAAAGATTTTTATTTGCTGGTTTTTAAATGGTTTTTCTTTTCCGCATTCAGTCTATCAATGTTTCAATTACCCGTTTTATTGCCCTAAGCAATTGTCAACTAGGCAACAAATTTGCATTTCTAAAGGGACAGCTCTTAGGTGGAAAAAAATTATATTTCATTAGTATAAAGCTAAGATATTAGGCCTAAGTATTGTATCATTATTTGCTCAAACAAAAGGCGAAAACAATTATTCAAATAAAAGTTCACTTAAGACAAAATGGCCAAAAAAGCACCTTAAACAAAGCTATGACTTATTTTGTAAATTTAAAAGACTGGTAAGAGTTTCTAGTGCACATAGGCAGACATCTTTTAAAATGGAGATTTTCTTTATAGATGTAAATGTGTTTTACAAAAGAGTGTCAAGATAATCAATTAAATTCCATAAAAATGTATTTTAGTTTAATATGGTGTTCATTTTTCTTAGCTACTGTTTTATTTTTGTTTATTTATTTGTTTTGGTTTAGTTAAAATTACTGATTTCAGGGTGGAGTTCATTAAAGAATAGACACAAGAAAGAATTTTTCCTGCCTAGACTCAGCATGGATGTATCTATAAAAGAAGCAAGCCTATTTTTTTCAAGGACCTGCCTTTCATAAAGGCTTTGCCAAGGATATATTTCTTTCCACTTGTGGGACAGGATGGTAACTAAGCAAAAAGTTAGCAGATTTCATTTTATCTGTTAATTGGTCAATTACACTTTTAATCTGCCTTTTAAAAAGGCTTTAAATAAAAATACTGAAATCTTTTTAGAAGCTACTGCATATCAATAGGCATCCCTAGATGAGGCTAATTTGGGAGCCGCCATTTTCAATTGCACTTCAGGGCAGTGTTGTTCATTTGGAATGTTCCTCTGTTACTAACCTTTAGCAAGATTTTGCTATTTCTGTAAAAATTTCCTTCATCTGGTGCCTACTGTTTATGCATGTATAACCCAGAAGGAACACAGTTCTTTGAAAATTTAGGATCCCATTTTTAACTCAAATATTGGCTTTGGCTCTCAGATTCCCTTGATCTAATTAGCCAATATTTTTTTTCCCTACATAAGCATGCAAAACATTAAACAAAGGGTTTACAACATGAAAATCTCTATGGGTTTCCAAAAGCCAAATTTTACACATCTTGTAATATTTCCATTTATTACCAGTTTCTTTCTGACCAAGTCAGACTTAAGAGCTCTGTAACTGGATCCAATCCAGTTAATTACCAGATCTGATCCTGGACCCAGTCCAGTTTCTGTCATTACTCCCAACCCCAGTTTTGTCATTACTCCCGAATCCAGTTTTGATCATAAATATGTTCAAAGAAACTTGGAGAGCTCAAAACACAAATCTGTGGAGGTTTGAAATCCAAGAGAACTTACCACGTGATCCCCAGCTACTTGGGGAAAGCAGTGGACACAGTGGGGTTGGTGGGTACCTCGCTTGGTCGCTTAGCACTCATTTGGGTTGTTAGACACTGTACTGTGCTTCAGATCCTACTTCTGACATCATCTGTTAAAATAAAAGCCTTAGGTGATTTAATTTAAGACTTTAATTGTCCAAAGAATAATTTGCAAATTGGGCAGCCTCTGGAGCCAGAGTAGGCTCAGGGACTCCAGCACAGCCACCTGGTGAAAGATTTATAGACAGAAAAAGAAAAGTAATGCACATAATATGGAAATGAGGTACAGAAACAGCCGAATTGATTACATCTTGGCGTTTGCCTTACTTTAACATGGTTTGCACAGTTGGCCACCTTTGATTGGCCAAAACTCAGTGATTGGCACAAGAGCCTGTGCTCTTGTCACTACAGCCTGTTGACAATTTCATTTAGGATATATAGTTCACAATGTACAGAGAAACTGTTAGGCTAAACTTAAAACATGTAAGGAGGCAGCTTTAGGCTAAACTTGATTCAACAAAGTATACACCATGGTGAATACAAAATTAGGAAAGGAAACAATTGTTTAGAAAGAGAAAAAGTAACAAATTACAAGTAAATTTTTACAAAGCTTACATACCCTGTAAACATAAAAATCCATACAGATAAACATTTCTGAATTAACTTCCTGAAACAAAGCTATAGTATTTTTTAAAACTTTTTTGCTGCCTTCTTTTAGATTACTTTATCATGTGACAATTTTTAAATATGTTCTGTAGAGAGGATTAATAAGAACTTTCATTTTCTATCATGGTTAATCAAAATGTATTTCTTATTGATTACTTACATAAATTATTCAGGCTTATTTGTTGCTATTCAATTTCATTTTATTTCATATTAATTCCTCCAAAGTTTAGTGTTTTTTTTTTTAATTTAGGAAAAAAATCTCCTGTCTAGTTAACATTTTATATGAGCTGTAAGATGTGACAGAATTTTTTGAAGACTAGTTTCTTGTATCTTTCAAAAAAAAAAAATTTTTTTTGTCCCTCTCTATTCCTGACATTATTCTAGAAACAGGTTCTGAAGGGCATGTTCCCATGCGATGTAACCTCTTGCCCTGCACATTTAGTCACAGTGTCAGCACAGAGGGCAAGAGTATATACCTTGGAGGATATTACAATGGAGTGGCTATCAATATCAGCATCGATCTAGAGGGAAGTCACTCCACAACCACATAAATATATCCCACTGAACCCAACTAAATAGGTCTTCAACTCGTGTTCCCCTTAACCAGATCCTGTAACTGAACTCAGGTTCAGCTGCTCTCTACTCAAAAGCTCAAAAGTCCTGAATGGTGTTACCTAGGTTTTCTTCTAGGGTTTTTATGGTATTAGGTCTAACATTTAAGTCTCTAATCCATCTTGAATTAATTTTCGTATAAGGAGTAAGGAAAGGATCCAGTTTCAGCTTTCTACTTATGGCTAGCCAATTTTCCTCAAAACCACAATGAGATACCATCTCACACCAGTTAGAATGGCAATCATTAAAAAGTCAGGAAACAACAGGGGCTGGAGAGGATGTGGAGAAATAGGAACAGTTTTACACTGTTGGTGGGATTGTAAACTAGTTCAAACATTATGGAAAACAGTATGGCGATTCCTCAAGAATCTAGAACTAGAAGTACCATATGACCCAGCCATCCCATTACTGGGTATATACCCAAAGGATTATAAATCATGCTGTTATAAAGACACATGCTCACGTATGTTTATTGCGGCACTATTCACAATAGCAAAGACTTGGAATCAACTCAAATGTCCATCAGTGACAGACTGGATTAAGAAAATGTGGCACATATACACCATGGAATACTATGCAGCCATTAAAAAAGGATGAGTTTGTGTCCTTTGTAGGGACATGGATGCAGCTGGAAACCATCATTCTTAGCAAACTATCGCAAGAACAGAAAACCAAACACCGCATCTTCTCACTCATAGGTGGGAACTGAACAATGAGATCACTTGGACTCGGGAAGGGGAACATCACACACCGGGGCCTATCATGGGGAGGGGGGAGCGGGGAGGGATTGCATTGGAAGTTATACCTGATGTAAATGACGAGTTGATGGGTGCTGATGAGTTGATGGGTGCAGCACACCAACATGGCACAAGTATACATATGTAACAAACCTGCACGTTATACACATGTACCCTAGAACTTAAAGTATAATAATAATAATAATAAAGAAATAAAGAAAACACAAACCAAAAAAAAAAAAAAAAAAAAAAGCTCAAAAGCCAAAACTAAAGAGACAAGAGTCGGTGAGAGGAAAAGCAGGCTTATTCGTGAGCCCAGAACCCGAAGAGATGGAAGACTTGCATCACAGAGACCATCTCTCATTTATCAGGCTGGCCAAAGGGGAGTCATAGGCAAGGAGCTTGAGAAACTCTGTGCAGAATTTGGCTATGTATAGGTCAGTGGGTGTTCCAGTGATTGTCTTGAGTAATGGGCCATCATCTAGTGGTCTGGCAGGCATCAGTAAGACTGTAGCAGGATTGAAGATTGACGGCTCAGCACTTTTCCAGGGTTGGATATTTTACATTTCACAGCCCTGGCTTTCTTTCAAGGATAGTTGTCATAGTTCGTAAGCAAGCACACAGTTAGGCATTGTAAAATGAAGAACGACTACTTCTAAGAAGGGAGTGACTGCCTTGGTTACAATCCCAAGAATTATCTTGGCCAGTACAAACACTGCACAGAAAAGGAGAGAGGGAAGAAGAGAAGGAGAGAAAGGGGATGTTGCAGAAGAGAGAGGTGGTGACTGTGTCAGGGTTCTCCACAGAAGGAGCATCAATAGATTCTATATATATATAAAAAATATATGCTGCAAATCTATAGTTAAAATATGTAGTATTTTTAAAAGTATTCTGTATTTATAAAATTGTGTAAAAATGTATAAAATTTTATAAACATAATATATTCATTTATTATTGTTATTGATAAATATACATGAAGCAAAGATATTTTATGTGAAAAAATAAAACATTTTATGTTTATACATCAAAATATATATAATAAAATATAATACTTCATATGTACACATATAGATATATATGTACTTACGTATACTTATGAATATATAAAAGTATACCAAAACACACATCTTAATTTTATTTTACCAGACGGACACATTTGTGAATGCTGACAAGTTGGTTACTTATAGAATAGGCCCACGGCTGGAAACTCAAGCAAGAGTCGATGTGTTCTTGAGGCAGAATTTCTTCTCTAGGAATCCTCAGTTTTTGCTCTTAAAGCATTCAGCTAATTGGATGATACCTACCCACATTATCGAGAGTGATCTCCTTTGCTTAAAATGATCCAATTGTAAATAATAACATCTACAAATTACCTTCACAGCAAAGCTTAGAATTGTATTTAATTTAAAAATCGGTTACTATAGCCTAGAAAAGTTTACACATGAAATTAATTTATACATGCAACGTTTATAAAAAGTAATGACACTATAAAGATATTGCTATACCCTGATGATAAATTTATTACTATTTCTTATGGATTTTGGCAGAGTAGCAAGTGCAGAATAATGCCGGCTAGTTTACTGAAAATCATTGTGTATTGAGATAAAGTTTTTACTGAATAGGGGAAAATCCCATGTTGTACTTTTGTGGGGGTTGGGGATCAACGCTGACATATGTGTTGGGAAAACAGACATTTAGGTACCAGGGCAAATTATGCTTTTAGCACCAAAGCCCTAAGTTTTAGAAAGTGGAACTACATTCACCGATGAGCAGCAGTGCAGGGCTACCGTCTTAGAACTGCCTCGGTGGCTGCTTGTACCTACCTACTCAAGGAGTCCTAGTATTTCAGAAAGCTCCTGTTAAATAACCACACAAAAATGCAAAGGACAAGACTGAAAGACCCTGCGTCATTGGAAATGGCAAAGTTTTGATGGATCATATTATGTCTTACCTAATGTTTGTTTTTTATATGTCCAATTCATTTTACGGCTTAACCCTTCTTTTAAAAACTTCTTTAAAATTTGGGATTATGCAATGATTAATAACTAAGAGGTTAAACTCATGACCCTAATATTCAGGAGTCAATGTGAGTATGACGAGGTAGAGGGAAAGATAGAAGAAACAAGCAATAACATAATGGAAAATATACATTTTTTAGCAAAGAAAATATATAGTAGCAAACTAACTTTAGGACTGTTGAAAGAGGGATTGATTTTTAAAAACACAAAATCCTCATAGGAATGAGAAAAAGTTGTTAAGTATCAATTTACATTAGATAAGAATTTTGCAATATAGTACAGAAAAAGAAATATAAAGCCTTATCCTGTTATTGTAGCTAGCTTATGCATCGGAAGAAAGAAAAGAAATCAAATGTATTTATTTAATCCTTTTTGTCAGTGCTACCCAGGGTGAAGAATTCATTTGTAGCTTTTTCATTGCTGAGTTGAGTCTTAGAACTTCACATATATTAAAGTAAAATGTACCTTCTGATCCGAAGCCTTTAAGATACAGTTCATTTCTATTTATAAAAAGAGGGAGGTTTATATAATTCAAATTTCGTGGAAATTGTCTAAGACTATAAAAGCTGGCAAAATAAAGGTTTTACTACATATTGTTCTTAGAACGTATCAAGTCAATTTTCAAAATTTTGTATGATTCACATTTCCTTTCACATTGAGTTACAGAAGGTAAAGAAGTCATTAAAAGTCTAATATGTTTTTATAAACATTTAGAAGAATGTATTACAACAGCTAGAGAAAATAGGTTTCCATTTTCCTTTAAGTTCCAATGCAGTCACTGAGTTAACATGTACTTCTCAGTGAAATAATGATCATCTGGAGAAGCAAATATATATGTGCCTTTAAAAGTTTTCTACTTCTGAAAAGGCAGATAGACATTATGAAATGGAAAAATAACTCAATAAAAAGATACCACATATTAATCGTTTCATTATTTGGTTTTAATAAAAATTTCAGAAACCTGGATTATTGACGGAGAGTCAAAAACGAGGAGGGAGGAATATGCTGCAATGTGGAGGAATCTTTAAAGTTCTATACTAAGTGAAAGAAGCCAGGCATGAAGGTTACTTGTTGTGTGAATCCATTTCTGGAGAATGTCCAGAATAGGCAAATGCATAGAGACTAAAGATGTTTTCAAGGGAAGAAGAGAGACCTGAAAGACTAGCACCAGCAAGTAAATGCTTCTCCATGGACATGACACATACCTATTCATATACACATACAGCTATTTGGCAGTAGAGAGAAAGTAACATGGTTTTATCTGCCCCTTCAGGAAGTATGAAAATGCAGATATCTCATGTTCTCAGAAGGAAGAGAACCAGACATCATGATACACAGAACTAGATTCTAAAACAATATACATTTCTTTATTTTAAATTTGGAGCCAGGATCATGGGTTACCTAACCAAAAATGATATTTTATTTAAAAATACAGTTTGATCAAATAAGAAAGAAATGAAGTTAGGTAAATAATTACTGAAAATAATCAGTTTATCAAATATGTTAAGAATGAAGGGTTTTATAAAATCTCTAGCTGTCTATCAGCTCTACGCATCATTTTCTAGCATGCAGTGAATAATACTGAAAAATAGACAAAATAAATAAATTGGTTATCTTTCAGTAACAGAAACATGAATGATTCTTATTCTATTCATGTACTTCTCTAGAGGTTTTTTTCATAATTTTTAAAGTACATATTTATGCTAAGAAGTAAAATACTAAATACAATTTTAATGTGATTATCATTTTTGAATGACTATCCAGTTTTGTACTGCTACACTAGAATTTTGATCCCATATATAATATTTTGTAATCACTGTTAATACTTAAAAGGAAGAATGACTGTAGTATTCTCTTATAATAATATACATTAAATTGTAATGATAATATGGTTGAAATCTTTTATGGCCAAATAACAGTGCAATCCAGTGTGGATATATTGGTAATCTAATACATATTTAAATTATGATGGGCATTTTTGGTTTTTTCAATGCATTTGAAATTGTGTATTTTTTAGATATAAAGCAACAGACAGTAAAGGACAGAGTAGTATATAGGATTGAAAGCAGAAGGAGTTGTTATTACCCCAGGCCTGGAAGAACTGGTGGAAGGACTTGTACCAGACTGCAGATGGATAGAGACCTATAAAAGAGGTCGTCTTGAGAGAAGCAATGATGTTCTGTCTAAGGACCCAGCCTGTCCATAGAGTTGGGTTACAGATCAACCCAGAACATTAAACACCCTGACATTCCCATGCATCCTGTGTCCAGTCTCCCTTGAGCTCTTATTGTTTGGATATAACTAGAAAAGGTATGGAAGTCAGAAGTTGTTGCATAGACCAGGCTTCAGTGTGAGAGGGTGAGAGGGCAAGTGAACTGGGAGGAGCACACACAGCTCTCTGAAAGATGGATGGTCACTAAATTATACTTTGAGGGTGATGTGGTTTGGCTCTGTGTTCCCACTAAATTTCATGGCATTGTAATCCCCATGTGCCACGGGAGAGCCCTGTAATCCCGAATGGAGGGAGAAGGGGTGATTGGATCATGGAGGCAGTTTTCCCCATGCTGTTCTCGTGATAGTGAGTGAGTTCTCAGGAGGTCTGATGGATTTATAATGGGCTCTTCCCCCCTTCATTCTCACACTTTCTCTCCTGCTGCCTTGTGAAGATGCTGCCTGCTTCCCCTTCACCTTCTGCCAAGATTGTCAGTTTCTTGAGACTTCCCCATCCATTCACAACTGGGAGTCCAACCTCTTTTCTTTATTATTACTCAGTCTCAGATGTGTGTTTATAGCTGTGTGAAAACCAACTAATACAGAGAGGTACTACTGTGTAGAGATTTTATTAAATTGTTTTTTTTTTTTTTTTTTTTTTTTTTGAGATGGAGTCTCACTCTGTCACCCAGGCTGGAGTGCAGTGGCATGATCTCGGCTCACTGCAAGCTCCGTCTCCCAGGTTCAAGTGATCCTCCTGCCTCGGCCTCCTGAGTAGCTGAGACCACAGGCACGTGCCACCACGCCTGACTAATTTTTGTATTTTAGTAGAGATGGGGTTTCACTGTGTTAGCCAGGACAGTCTTGATCTCCTGACCTCGTGATCTGCCCACCTCATACTCCCAAAGTGCTGGGATTACAGGTGTAAGAGAGAGAAAACTGTATAAGTTTTTCAAAGCAATTGTAGTCAGACACAAAGTTGAAATGACAATGTATTGGTAAGAAATTATAAGTTTTGTCTGGGGAAAATTATTTGGGAACAAAAATACTGAAGAATGATGAGATTTATCATCCTCTATGCATCTATCTACAGATTAGGTCCAACATTTTATTCTTTCACCTGTAAATTCAGAATGAGAGAAGCACAAAATCGAATCTGTACATTAAAAAAGAGACTGGCAAATGTGAAAGAGACAAATAATCCCTTGTATCTTATGAATTGTAAGCAATTATAACTTTTAGTGACAATTTCTTTGTACGTTAAAGCTGTGTGAAATTTATTTTACTCAAATAAATAGGCCCAATTTAAGAGATGATTTTAGAGAAAAACAAGAGATAAGACATAGATTAAGTAACCATTTAGAGAGTTGAAATGTGGAGGCTATGCACTTTGTATGTGGAGCATAGTTTGTTTCTTTGCTTGCATTAATTGTGGCAGATTGCTTGTTGAACTGCCCAGATTCATTCTCCCTTTCTGCTGTGCAGAGGTGTTTTGGGGAGTGGTTCACCTGCCAGGCACGACATTTACCAGCTCCCAGTGAAACAGTAATTACATGTTGGGGAATGGATGGAAGAATAGTGTGTGTCACTGAGGGGCTAAGACGGTGACTGCAGTCTCCCAAGGGTTCTTTTGGTTCTTGTCAAACTACTGGCAGCAGTGAATATCGGAGAGGAATCGGAGGACCTGAGCCATGGTAGAGCCATTACGTACAAATAACATGAATCTCAGAGTCACCACTTCGTGGTAAATTGTCCAGGAGGACAACCTCATCAAAAATACTAACATTTTACTTATCATGACAAAGAGAAGAGTGCCGTGTTAATGCACCTGAGAGTTGGGGATTATTTGTTGCATTAGCTAATACTAATTATTCTGTCTAAAATAGTAGCTGGTGTTAATCAAAATAGAGAATGAAAAAAATAAAAAAAAGGAAAGGAACAAAAAAATAGCAACAAGTCCAAACAAAATCAGTGTTAACATATATAGGTATATATTAAATAAATACATGGCATATATACTTAATGTCCATTAAAGTATATATAATAAAGTGAAGAGATCTCATTTGCAGCTTAACTAATTTTTACGTATGTGTATACCTGCCTTCAGTATGCAGTCTGTTGGTAAAATAATTCAAGGGGTGATTTTTTTTTAATCAGATATTATATTTTACTGTTCTATAATGATATTTGATTCTTTTTTTTTGTTATTATACTTTAAGTTCTAGGGTACATGTGCACAACGTGCAGGTTTGTTACATATCTATACATGTGCCATGTCAGTGTGCTGCACCCATTAATGTGTCATTTACATTAGGTATATCTCTTAATGCTATCCCGCCTCCCTCCCCCCACTCCATGACAGGCCCCAGTGTGTGATGTTCCCCTTCCTGTGTCCAAGTGTTCTCATTGTTCAGTTCTCACCTATGAGTGAGAACATGCAGTGTTTGGTTTTCTGTTCTTGTGATAGTTTGCTCAGAATGATGTTTTCCAGCTGCATCCATGTCCCTACAAAGGACATGAACTCATCCTTTTTAATGGCTGCATTGTATTCCATGGTGTATATGTGCCACATTTTCTTAATCCAGTCTGTCACTGATGGACATTTGGGTTGGTTCCAAGTCTTTGCTATTGTGAATAGTGCTGCAATAAACATACGTGAGCATGTGTCTTTATAGCAGCATGATTTATAATCCTTTGGGTATATACCCAGTAATGGGATGGCTGGGTCATATGGTATTTCTAGTTCTAGATCCTTGAGAAATCACCACACTGTCTTCCACAATGGTTGAACTAGTTTACAGTCCCACTGACAGTGTAAAAGTGTTCCTATTTCTCCACATCTTCTCTAGCACCTGTTGTTTCCTGACTTTTTAATGATCACCATTCTAACTGGTGTGAGATGGTATCTCATTGTGGTTTTGATTTGCATTTCTCTGATGACCAGTGATGATGAGCATTTTTTCATGTGTCTGTTGGCTGCATAGATGTCTTCTTTTGAGAAGTGTCTGTTCATATCCTTCACCCACTTTTTGATGGGGTTGTTTGTTTTTTTCTTGTAAATTTGTTTGAGTTTTTTGTAGATTCTGGATATTAACCCTTTGTCAAATGAGTAGACTGCAAAATTTTTCTCCCATTTTGTAGGTTGCCTGTTCACTCTGATGGTAGTTTCTGTTGCTATGCAGAAGCTCTTTAGTTTAATTAGATTCCATTTGTCAATTTTGGTTTTTCTTGTCATTGCTTTTGGTGTTTTAGTCATGAAGTCCTTGCCCCTGCCTATGTCCTGAATGGTATTGCCTAGGTTTTCTTCTAGGGTTTTTATGGTTTTAGGTCTAACATTTAAGTCTTTAATCCATCTTGAATTAATTTTTGTATGAGGTGTAAGGAAAGGATCCAGTTTCAGCTTTCTACATATGGCTAGCCAGTTTTCCCGGCACCATTTATTAAACAGGGAATCCTTTCCTCATTTCTTGTTTTTGTCAGGTTTGTCAAAGATCAGATGGTTGTAGATGTGTGGCATTATTTCTGAGGGCTCTGTTCTGTTCCATTGGTCTACATGTCTGTTTTGGTACCAGTACCATGGTGTTTTGGTTACTGTAGCCTTGTAGTGTAGTCTGAAGTCAGGTAGCATGAGGCCTCCAGCTTTGTTCTTTTGGATTAGGATTGTCTTGGCAGTGCGGGCTCTTTTTTGGTTCCATGTGAACTTTAAAGTAGTTTTTTTTTTTTCCAATTCTGTGAAGAAAGTCATTGGTAGCTTAATGGGGATGGCACTGACTCTATAAATTACCTTAGGCAGTATGGCCATTTTCATGATATTGTTTCTTCCTTTCCATGAGCATGGAATGTTCTTCCATTTGTTTGTGTCCTCTTTTATTTCGTTGAGCAGTGGTTTGTAGTTCTCCTTGAAGAGGTCCTTCACATCCCTTGTAAGATGGATTCCTGGGTATTTTATTCTCTTTGAAGCACATGTAAATGGGAGTTCACTAATGATTTGGCTCTCTGTCTATTATTGGTGTATAAGAATGCTTGTGATTTTTCCACATTGATTTTGTATCCTCAGACTTTGCTGAAGTTGCTTATCAACTTAAGGAGATTTTGGGCTGAGATAATGTGGTATTCTAAATATACAATGAAGTCATCTGCAAACAGGGACAATTTTACTTCCTGTTTTCCTAATTGAATACCCTTTATTTCTTTCTTCTGCCTGATTGCCTTGGTCAGAACTTCCAACACTATGTTGAATAGGAGTGGTGAGAGAGGGCATCCCTGTCTTATGCCAGTTTTCAAAGGGAATGCTTCCAGTTTTTGCCCATTTGGTATGATATGGGCTGTGGGTTTGTGACAAATAGCTCTTACTATTTTGAGATACATGCCATCAATAACGAATTTATTGAGAGTTTTTAGCATGAAGGGCTATTGAATTTTGTCAAAGGCCTTTTCTGCATCTATTGAGATAATCGTGTGGTTTTTGACTTTGGTTCTGTTGATATGTTGGATTATGCTTAATGATTTGCGTATGTTGAACCAGCCTTGCATCCCAAGGATGAAGACCACTTGATCATGGTGAATAAGCTTTTTGATGTGCTGCTGAATCCGGTTTGCCAGTATTTTATTGAGGATTTTTGCATCGATGTTCATCAGGGATATTGATCTAAAATTCTCTTTTTTGTTGTTGTTGTGTCTCTGCCAGGCTTTGGTATCAGGATGATGCTGGCTTCATAAAATGAGTTAGGGAGGATTCCCTCTTTTTCTATTGATTGGAATAGTTTCAGAAGGAATGGTACCAGCTCCTCCTTGTACCTCTGGTAGAATTCGGCCGTGAATCCATCTGGTCCTGGACTTTCCTTGGTTGCTAGGCTATTAATTATTATCTCAAATTGAGAGCCTGTTATTGGTCTATTCAGGGATTCAAATTCTTCCTGGTTTAGTCTTGGGAAAGTGTATGTGTCCAGGAATATATCCATTACTTCTAGATTTTCCAGTTTATTTGCATAGAGGTGTTTATAGTATTCTCTAATGGAAGTTTGTATTTCTGTGGGATCGGCGGTGCTATCCCCTTTATCATTTTTTATTGTGTCTATTTCATTCTTCTTTCTTTTTTTCTTTATTAGACTTGCTAGTGGTCTATCAATTTTGTTGATCTTTTCAATAAACCAGCTCCTGGATTCATTGATTTTTTCAAGGGTGTTTTGTTTCTCTATCTCCTTCAGTTCTGCTCTGATCTTAGTTATTTCTTGCTTTCTGCCAGCTTTTGAATGTGTTTGTTCTTGCTTCTCTAGTTCTGTTAATTGTGATGTTAGGGTGTCAATTTTAGATCTTTTCTGCTTTCTTTTGTGGGCATTTAGTGCTATAAATTTCCCTCTACACACTGCTTTAAATGTGTCCCAGAGATTCTGCTATATTGTGTCTTTGTTCTCATTGGTTTCAAAGAAAATCTTTATTTCTGCCTTCACTTTGTTATGTACCCAGTAGTCATTCAGGAGCAGGTTGTTCAGTTTCCATGTAGTTGAGCAGTTTTGAGTGAGTTTCTTAATCCTGAGTTCTAGTTTGATTGCACTGTGATCTGAGAGACAGTTAGTTATAATTTCTGTTCTTTTATATTTGCTGAGGAGTGCTTTACTTCCAACTATGTGGTCCATTTTGGAATAAGTGTGATGTGGTGCTGAGTATATGCTGTTGATTTGGGGTGGAGACCTCTGTAGATGTCTATTAGGTCCCCTTGGTGCCGAGCTGAGTTCAATTCCTGGATATCCTTGTTAACTTTCTGTCTCATTGATCTGTCCAATGTTGAAAGTGGGGTGTTAAAGTCTCTCATTATTATTTCGTGGGAGGCTAAGTCTCTTTGTAAGTCTCTAAGGACTTGCTTTATGAATCTGGGTGCTCCTGTATTGGGTGTATATATATTTATGATAGTTAGCTCTTCTTATTGAATTGATCCCTTTACCATTATGTAATGGCGCTTTCTTTGTCTCTTTTGATCTTTGTTGGTTTAAAAATTGTTTTATCTGAGACTAGGATTGCAACCCCTGCCTTTTTTTGTTTTCCATTTGCTTGGTAGATCTTCCTCCATCCCTTTATTTTGAGCCTATGTGTGTCTCTGCATATGACATGTGTCTCCTGAATACAGCACACTGATGGGTCTTGACTCTATCCAGTTTGCCAGTCTGTGTCTTTTAATGGGAGCGTTTAGCTCACTTATATTTAAGGTTAATATTGTTATGTGTGAATATGATCCTGTCATTATGATGTTAGCTGGTTATTTTGCTCGTTAGTTGATGCAGTTTCTTCCTAGCATCAATGGCCTTTACATTTTAGCATGTTTTTGCAGTGACTGGAACTGGTTGTTCCTTTCCATGTTTAGTGCTTCCTTCAAAAGCTCTTGTAGGGGAAGCCTGGTGGTGACAAAACCTCTCAGCATTTGCCTACCTGTAAAGGATTTTATTTCTCCTTCACTTATGAAGCTTAGTTTGGCTGGATAAGAAATTCTGGGTTGAAAATTCTTTTCTTTAAGAATGTTGAATATTGGCCCCCACTCTCTTCTGGCTCGTAGAGTTTCTGCTGAGAGATCTGCTGTTAGTCTGATGGGTTTCCCTTTGTGGGTAACCCAGCCTTTCTCTCTGGCTGCACTTAACATTTTTTCCTTCATTTCAACTTTGGTGAATCTGACAATTATATGTCTTGGAGGTTCTCTTCTCGAGGAGTATCTTTGTTGCATTCTCTGTGTTTCCTGAATTTGAATGTTGGCCTGCCTTGCTAGGTTGGGGAAGTTCTCCTGGATAATATCCTGCAGAGTGTTTTCCAACTTGGTTCCATTCTCCCCGTCACTTTCAGGTACACCAATCAGACGTAGATTTCGTCTTTTCATAGAGTCCCATATTTCTTGGAGGCTTTGTTCATTTCTTTTGACTCTTTTTTCTCTAAACTTCTCTTCTTGCTTCATTTCATTCATTTGATCTTCAATCACTGATACCCTTTCTTCCAGTTGATCGAATTGGTTACTGAAACTTGTACATTCGTCACATAGTTCTCATGCCATGGTTTTCAGCTCCATCAGGTCATTTAAGGACTTCTCTACACTGGTTATTTGAGTTAACCATTCGTCTAAATTTTTTCAAGGTTTTTAGCTTCTTTGCAATGGGTTCAAACTTCCTCCTTTAGCTCGGAAAAGTTAGATCGACTGAAGCCTTCTTCTCTCAACTCGTCAAAGTCATTCTCTGTCCACCTTTGCTCCATTGCTGGCAAGGAGTTGCGTTCCTTTGGAGGCGGAGAGGCACTCTGGTTTTTAGAATTTTCAGCTTCTCTGCTCTGTTTTTTCCCATGTTTATGGTTTTATCTACCTTTGGTCTTTGAGGATAGTGACCTACAGATGAGGTTTTGGTGTGGATGTCCTTTCTGTTTGTTAGTTTTTTTTTCCTAACAGTCAGGAGCATCAGCTGCAGGTCTGTTGGAGTTTGCTGGAGGTCCACTCCAGACCCTGTTTGCCTGGGTATCAGCAGCAGAGGCTGCAGAACCGCAAATGTTGCTGAACAGCAAATGTTGCTGCCTTATCGTTCCTCTGGAAGCTTCGTCTCAGAGGGGTACCCGGCCGTGTGAGGTGTCAGTCTGCCCCTACTGTGGGGTGCCTCCCAGTTAGGCTACTCGGGGGTCAGGGAACCACTTGAGGAGGCAGTCTGTCCATTCTCAGATCTCAAACTCTGCGTGGGAGAACCACTACTCTCTTCAAAGCTGTCAGACAGGGACATTTAAATCTGCAGAGGTTTCTGCTGTCTTTTGTTTGACTATGCCCTGCCCCCAGAGGTGGAGTCTACAGAGGCAGGCTAGGTCTCCTTAAGCTGCAGTGGGCTCCACCCAGTTCGAGCTTCCCAGATGCTTTGTTTACCTACTCAAGCCTCAGCAATGGCAGGCGCCCCTCTCTCAGTCTCGCTGCCACCATACAGTTAGATCTCAGACTGATTCTGCTTTTATAGATTCCCATTTTCTGTTGTAATCCCTTTCTTTTCATCCACTTGTCTATCATTTATATTATTGAATATATTGAACATATTAAGAAATTTTTATTATGTTTCCTTCACTATTTTGATGATTGTTCTGTTTCTATTTGCAGTTGGTTACCTTTCACTTCCCTTTTTGAAAGCCTGGTTATTTTTAAAAGAACTATAGAGGCTCCAGAAAGTTTTTTTGTTTGTTTGTTTGTTTCAAAGAGGGCTTTCCTTTTCCCGTGTAGAGAGACAGGCTAAAAACTGGTAAGACAAATAAGACAAGAAATGCATGTGTTTTCCCTGGGCTGCAGCTTTCATAAGACTCAATCTAACTCTGGTCGGGTTTTGCTCTTGGGGCATATTCTTGGAAAAATCTCAAGCTTTGGGTTAAAAGCCTATTATGTTTCTTCCTCAGCTTTTAAAACCTGGGAGATCCTGATCTTTAGAAGTTACCAGTTTCATTCTTTCGTCTCTCGCTCCTGTGGCATCTAAATATGGCAGACACCTCAAAGAGAAAATGAATTGTGTTTTGAAGCAAGCCCCATTTCTCTAGGGGGAATTGCCCTAAGTAATACAGGGTTATATGAGCTTGTTATTCAGCTAACTAGCTCCCCAGTCACCTGCAGCAGGTCAAGATTCAGAATCTGCCCATTGGAGAAAACTGGCTGTATTTGGGTATTCTCAAGTTTCCTGTTTCCCATTTCCCCTATCAGTCCTGAACAAATTTCAAAAGGTTGACAAATTTTTATTTACTTATTTATGTATTTATTTTTTACCTTTATTTGCTTTCCTCTGCATAAATCATGCCTCACCCAGAGCCAAGCCCCAATGTATTTCCAGAGCATAATCAGCATTTGCCACCAAGAAAAATAATAGCCACTGAAAGGATAGTTAGCTCACCAAAGAAGAGTTTCCTGTCTTGAAATTTCAATTCTATTTTACTTTTGCTTCCATTGCTCTTCAATTTATTTAAAATGATAATTTTTATAATACTTTGAGCTTTTTGTAATTGTTACAATTGAACTGTTAAGATCATAACTTTTACACTTAATTTATACACAAACACAAATATACGAATTAAGTGTTTAAATGTGTTTTAGAGATCATATGTATAAAATAAAAGTAGAAGCAGGAAGCCTTCCTGGAAGCAGGGAGATACAACAGAAGCTATATATATGTATACATATACTTCCACATTAAAGTACATACTTCCTCCCAAGGAAGAGCTGGTCTTTTAAATTACTAATATATTTATGGAAATCCTGTAACATTTCCTGTGGCTTCTTTGCACATTTAAATAGATCCAAAATTCTTCCTAGCAGTTAAAATATTATATCATCTGATTACAAACTGATATCCTGATTTTATAATTTCTAAAAATTGGAGCACAACTTTTGGAAATTACCTATTCATTATAAAGAAGTTTCTGTCTTCAGATTTTCCTATCATAGGGTCTACCACCCTATCTAATGCTGCAATGCCCCTATCTCTCTCCTACCACTCTTATACTTACCTCACATACATTGACCATTTTCTTATCTTTGAAAATGTCAAACTTATTTTCATCCCAGTTCTTTGTCAGTCTCACATAACTATTTGTCTAGGATTATTGAAGTGGCAAGCTACTCCTCATTATTTAAAAACCAAATGAAATGTCACATCCACAGAGAAGCTCTCCCTGAACACCTTCCTTAAATTAGCCTCTTCTCATCATGCTCAACTGTAACACCATTTCACTTCCTTTACAGTATTCATTCCTATCTGAGGCTCTCTCATTTATTCATCCATTCACCATTGCATACTTTCCAACATAAAGAAAGTTACAATCAACTTTCTTGTGCCTTTTTCTTTGCCATTTATCAAATTATTTCCAGAGCATGTATTTGCCACCCATCAACTTGTATATTAAAGTCTATGCTGCATTTTTTTCTTTCACTATGCCAACAGTGTATGTGCTACAGTTCGAATGCTTGTGTTCCTCCAAAATTCATTTTGAAACTGAATCTCTAATGCAGTAGTATTAAGAGATGGGACTTTTCAGGAGGTCATCAAGTCATGAGGGCTCTTCCTTCTGAATGCAATTAATGCCCTTATAGAAGAAAGAGGTTTCACACCATGTTCAACCCTGTAGCCCTTTTTTCCCTGCCACCATGAGAGGACACAGATTTCCTCCCCTCTGGTGGATGCAGCAACAAGGAACCATCTTGGAAGCAGAGAACAGCCTTCACTAGACACTGAACCTGCAGGTTTCCTGGTCTTAGACTTTCTGGCCTCCAGAACTGTGAGAAATAAATTTCTATTGCATATAAATTATCCAGTCTGTGGCAATTTGTTACAGCAGCACAAACAGGCTAAGAAATGTGAATATTCAATAAAATAACCAAATATAATACAATGAAAGTAACACAAAATATGCACTATTCTTTATAAAATTTCTTGATCTTTAGTATTTCATAATGCGATTTGTTGACATTTATATAAATACAAACATGTTAAATTTGAATTTCTCTGATTTCACAATTTTTTATATCACTCAACATTTTTCAGTGTGGTATAGAATATTTTACATATGTACACAGATCTATATTTACACATCATAGACTCAGATTCAAAATGCATACTATGTTGAGCAAATTATTCAAATTCAAACCCATACCTAGAGGTAATATTGGCTGATATAAAAATAATTTTGTAGTTTCAAAATACTCTGAAATAAATTTAATTTAATAACAGAAATGAATCATTATTTCCTTAGCTTGATTAAAGAGGTATCAAAGAGCTTAGTTCATTTTAATTCCAGAAAATTTCATGGTTACTGAGGAATGTTCTTCCTTAGTGAGACCAATAATTGACATATGCAGTTTTTATACAAATGCTGATTTATGAGTTGTATATTTAATATTTTGGCCTCTCTTATTGCTTCTCCTCATCAATATGATTTTGAAAAATTCCCTAATGGGGCATAATTTGCTTGTGTCTGTCAATATGAAAAACAGTCATTAAACAATAACAAAGGCCATGACTTTCCCTCTTCTCAACTATCATATCTCCTAAATAGAAATTTGATGCAGCTGATATATTTGTATTAATAACATCTGCTGCTTTCATCATTAAATTCTACCCACTGGTTAATGCCTGGAGCTGTAAAATTATGAGAATTAGCTGAAGGAGTCTTAAAGAATAAAATGAAAACTTTGAAAACATATATTACCACCTATAGTACTTCATAGTGGGCAAAATCACAGCCTCCAACTATGCATGGAATGCATCAAACTTCTTAATAGTGGAGGAGGAAATTTAAATAAAATAAAATTATTGGAGAAAAGCTGTTTATATTGTTAGGTTAAGACTAGAGAATAAAAAAATAAGCTTCAGAAATGTGATGAAGTTAATTCAGTGTCTGAATACAAGATAGAGGGCCTCGTTTCTGAGAAACTGTATATCTGACTATGTGTAATATTAGGTCATTTGTTATTAAGGAATATTTAAACTAAATTTAAACATTAAATGCAGGTAACAATCTAACATACATAACATAAATAAGAAAATGATTCTTTAGGCCTATTTAACATTATAATGTAAAGACTACAGGAAAACAAATATACTAGGAGGAATATAAGCAGGGAACCATAAAGATTATATTCTAGGGATATCATTGGTTTTAGAGTTCCTTTGTACTATAAAGTAACAAAACATAAAACTGTATCTTCTCCCTCATGTCATTCACTGAGGACATACTTGTTGACTTTATTTGTTCACTTCAGGATTTTCCTTGAAATCAAAGTTGTGTTGTATATGATTGCCATAAATTGATACTAATCACTCCTGCATTATCTAATGTGATTCTACATACATAGATAAGAATCTACCTCTAGGTTTTGGAAACTTGGTTGAGAGAATTTCTATGTAAAGTTCCTTTGTTTGCATGCCTGGCTAATTCTCTGCTTTGTTCTCATCTAGAGATTGCTACATTCTTTTGTCCACTTAGACTATGATCTTCATTTTCAGAATTCATAATGCCATTCAGTTGATCTGTGCATTCCCTTCCCAACATTATTTTTTAGCAGCATGCTTCATGACACTTCAACACTCCCAATGTTTTGGTTAAGTGGCTTGTAGCTCCTTGTCATTAATAATTTGAAACATTTGCCTTCATTTGGAAATATTTTTAATAAATATATAATAAATCATAATTTTTTAGAACTTCAAAAATTACTAAAACATTAAATCTCCAATTTTCCAACTGTAAATTAAAATTATTTGGTGATATACAGCTTCATTATAATATACTACATATTTTAAAAATCTGCTTCATTATTAAATTGTCTTAGTTTCCAATGATGCTGTTAATTAAAGAAATTTAACATTTTATCTGAATAGTACAGGATTTAAATTGTTTGCTAATATATGTAGGGCTCATAGAGTATTAAGACATATCCTGATTTATCAAGCAAAAATTAATTCAGGATCTAAAATCAATGGCAGGCTTAGTGCTTTTTAAAATAGATAGCACTGTTTTAATTAAAAATGTCAGCAATGTAATTACTCCTTAAGCAAAAGGCCACAGAGGGGAAAATTGAATAATACTTAAATTGAGCATATGAAAAAATTAATTTGTGTTAAAAAAGTAGCAATTAGACATTTCCGTGGCAGCGTGAGAGATCATGATCTCAATTTATTGGATTCATTTAGTTTAAAGAAAAATCATGCATTTTTAAAACTAGAAAATAGCAGTAGTTACAAAATCCAAAAATTCACGCTATCTTAAAATATTTCTGGGATATTGCAGATTTCACTTGACCCTTTAAATCTGTTGTGTCTTCTTTCCTGTAGTAAGTCACGAATAAAATTTTAGTTATACTAAAAATGTAGTTACACTAAAATTTTAATGTTCCTACATTATTTTGGTAATTTCTTAGTTAATTGCCAAAATATGTACTGCTTGATATTGGAGAAACTGATCACTTAAGATTAGTCAGTTTGAGAGTGGATGTGTAGTTTGTTTACAGGGATCTTGAAAAGGCTCAGTTTGAAATTCATTTGAAATGCCAGCAATGAGAAGACAGTCAGAGAAAGAGGATCAGTGAAGACACTTAAGAAAGAATGTTCAGAAAAGTAGGAGTAAAAACCTTGATGTCCTGGAAATATAAATAGAAAGAAAAGATAATCACATTGTAAGAAGACATGCCAAAAGTATAAAATGCTTGAGAGAGATTAATTAAGCATTGAAATATACCCATTTGATTGAGCAATCAGTAAGTTTATGGGGGTCACATTTATGAGTCATTTAGTGAAAAGGTAAAAGTAAATGCTTAAATGAAATAAGTGAAAAAAGTTTATGAGGTGATGAACTGGATTATAAATTGTGGTTTGGAAAACCTCATTTGGATAGGTTACCCACCTGAATGTAAGCGAGGAAGCAGAGAAGTAAGTCCTGGAGAAGGAGGGGTATACAATTGGGTGCTTTTATGCTTCATGTCATCTATAATTTATCTATTCAGAAGCAACTATGATTCCTGATAGAGAGAAAATATGATTGGTACCTGTTTGGGAAAAGAGGCATGTAAGACGGCTGGATTAAAGCTTTGAGCTGGTTTACCTTGAGTAAAATTATGAATTAAAATCAATAAATTACACAGAGCTTATACTTTTCAAGAATAACGGATTGAAAAAAAAAAAAAAAAAAGCAACAGGCATGTCCAAGAGCTGATTTGACATATCTCCCTGTATCAAAATCTACTTGCATACTAAATTATGTAGTTCTTTAAATAAAGAGTTAAAGGCATCACTCAGCTATGCCAAGATCCTCGGAAGTACTAGGGCTTGGGTTCTGAGTGTGGTTAGAGCCCAAGGTCATACCAGGGAGGCACCAGTTTAGCATTTGCTTAGGGAGAAGGTAGTGCATTTGGTTGGCTCTAGTCTCAGATGTTTGCATGTGATACTGGATGACCAGTAAAGGGATGTTATAACTCGTGGTTCTTTGACTACAGAAGAGCAGCTATTCATTTTCATTCAGGGTTGCCAGGTATGTTTTAATTAATGTTTGCAGCCAGATAGACTGACGATAGCATTGGGAGCTGGGCAGAGAATCAAGACAGTGAGATTGATTTAAAGGACAAGAAGGGGTGGAGAGTTCTATAGATGTCTATTAGGTCTGCTTGCTGCAGAGATGAGTTCAATTCCTGGATATCCTTGTTAACTTTCTGTCTCGTTGATCTGTCTAATGTTGACAGTGGAGTGTTGAAGTCTCCCATTATTATTGTATGGGAGTCTAAGTCTCTTTGTAAGTCTCTAAGGACTTGCTTTATGAATCTGGGTGCTCCTGTATTGGGTGCATATATATTTAGGATAGTTAGCTCTTCCTGTTGAATTGATCCCTTTACCATTATGTAATGGCCTTCTTTGTCTCTTTTGATCTTTGATGGTTTAAAGTCTGTTTTATCAGAGACTAGTATTGCAACCCCCACTTTTTTTTGTTCTCCATTTGCTTGGTAAATCTTCCTCCATCCCTTTATTTTGAGCCTATGTATGTCTCTGCGTGTGAGATGGGTCTCCTGAATACAGCAGACTGATGGGTCTTGACTCTTTATCCAGTTTGCCAGTCTGTGTCTTTTAATTGGAGCATTTAGTCCATTTACATTTAAGGTTAAGATTGTTATGTGTGAACTTGATCCTGCCATTATGATATTAACTGGTTATTTTGCTCGTTAGTTGATGCAGTTTCTTCCTAGCCTCGATGGTCTTTACATTTTGGCATGTTTTTGCAATGGCTGGTACCGGTTGTTCCTTTCCATGTTGAGTGCTTCCTTCAGGGTCTCTTGTAAGGCAGGCCTAGTGGTGACAAAATCTCTAAGCATTTGCTTATCTGTAAAGGATTTTATTTCTCCTTCACTTATGAAACTTAGTTTGGCTGGATATGAAATTCTGGGTTTAAAATTCTTTTCTTTAAGAATGTTGAATATTGGCCCCCACTCTCTTCTGGCTTGGAGAGTTTCTGCCGAGAGATCTGCTGTTAGTCTGATGGGCTTCACTTTGTGGGTAACCCGACCTTTCTCTCTGGCTGCCCTTAAGATTTTTTCCTTCATTTCAACTTTGGTGAATCTGGCAATTATGTGTCTTGGAGTTGCTCTTCTCGAGGAGTATCTTTGTGGCGTTCTCTGTATTTCCTGGATTTGAATGTTGGCCTGCCCTACTAGGTTGGGGAAGTTCTCCTGGATGATATCCTGAAGAGTGTTTTCCAACTTGGTTCCATTTTCCCCCTCACTTTCAGGCACCCCAATCAGACGTAGATTTGGTCTTTTTACATAATCCCATACTTCTTGCAGGCTTTGTTCATTTCTCTTTCTTCTTTTTTCTTTTGGTTTCTCTTCTCGCTTCATTTCATTCATTTGATCCATTCTTCTCAGCACCACATCGTACTTACTCCAAAATCGACCACGTAATTGGAAGTAAAGCACTCCTCAGCAAATGTACAAGAACAGAAATTATAACAAACTGTCTCTCAGACCACAGTGCAATCACACTACAACTCAGGACTAAGAAACTCAATCAAAACCGCTCAACTACATGGAAACTGAACAACCTGCTCCTGAATGACTACTGGGTACATAACGAAATGAAGGCAGAAATAAAGATGTTCTTTGAAACCAATGAGAACAAAGATACAACATACCAGAATCTCTGGGACACATTTAAAGCAGTGTGTAGAGGGAAATTTATAGCACTAAATGCCCACAAGAGAAAGCAGGAAAGATCTAAAATTGACACTCTAACATCACAATTAAAAGAACTAGAGAAGCAAGAGCAAACACATTCGAAAGCTAGCAGAAGGCTAGAAATAACTAAGATCAGAGCAGAACTGAAGGAGATAGAGACACAAAAAACTCTCCAAAAAATCAATGAATCCAGGAGTTGGTTTTTTGAAAAGATCAACAAAATTGACAGACCACTAGCAAGACTAATAAAGAAGAAAAGAGAGAAGAATCAAATCGACGCAATTAAAAATGATAAAGGGGATATCACCACCGACCCCACAGAAATACAAACTACCATCAGAGAATACTATAAACACCTCTACGCAAATAAACTGGAAAATCTAGAAGAAATGGATAATTTCCTGGACACTTACACTCTCCCAAGACTAAACCAGGAAGATGCTGAATCCCTGAATAGACCAATAGCAGGCTCTGAAATTGAGGCAATAATTAATAGCCTACCAACCAAAAAAAGTCCAGGACCAGATGGATTCACAGCTGAATTCTACCAGAGGTACAAGGAGGAGTTGGTACCATTCCTTCTGAAACTATTCCAATCAATAGAAAAAGAGGGAATCCTCCCTAACTCATTTTATGAGGCCAACATCATCCTGATACCAAAGCCTGGCAGAGACACAACAAAAAAAGAGAATTTTAGACCAATATCCCTGATGAACATCGATGCAAAAATCCACAATAAAATACTGGCAAACCGGATTCAGCAACACATCAAAAAGCTTATCCACCATGATCAAGTGGGCTTCATCCCTGGGATGCAAGGCTGGTTCAACATTCGCAAATCAATAAACATAATCCAGCATATAAACAGAACCAAAGACAAGAACCACATGATTATCTCAATAGCTGCAGAAAAGGCTTTTGACAAAATTCAACAGCCCTTCATGCTAAAAATGCTCAATAAATTCGGTATTGATGGAATGTACCTCAAAATAATAAGAGCTATTTATGACAAACCCACAGCCAATATCATACTGAATGGGCAAAAACTGGAAAAATTCCCTTTGAAAACTGGCACAAGACAGGGATGCCCTCTCTCACCACTCCTATTCAACATAGTGTTGGAAGTTTTGGCTAGGGCAATTAGGCAAGAGAAAGAAATCAAGGGTATTCAGTTAGGAAAAGAAGAAGTCCAACTGTCCCTGTTTGCAGATGACATGATTGTATATTTAGAAAACCCCATCATCTCAGCCCAAAATCTCCTTAAGCTGATAAGCAACTTCAGCAAAGTCTCAGGATACAAAATTAATGTGCAAAAATCACAAGCATTCTTACACACCAGTAACAGACAAACAGAGAGCCAAATCAGGAATGAACTTCCATTCACAATTGCTTCAAAGAGAATAAAATACCTAGGAATCCAACTTACAAGGGATGTAAAGGACCTCTTCAAGGAGAACTACAAACCACTGCTCAGTGAAATAAAAGAGGACACAAACAAATGGAAGAACATACCATGCTCATGGATAGGAAGAATCAATATCGTGAAAATGGCCATACTGCCCAAGGTAATTTATAGATTCAATGCCATCCCCATCAAGCTACCAATGAGTTTCTTCACAGAATTGGAAAAAAAACTGCTTTAAAGTTCATATGGAACCAAAAAAGAGCCCGCATCTCCAAGACAATCCTAAGTCAAAAGAACAAAGCTGGAGGCATCACGCTACCTGACTTCAAACTATACTACAAGGCTACAGTAACCAAAACAGCATGGTACTGGTACCAAAACAGAGATATAGACCAATGGAACAGAACAGAGTCCTCAGAAATAATACCACACATCTACAGCCATCTGATCTTTGACAAACCTGAGAGAAACAAGGAATGGGGAAAGGATTCCCTATTTAATAAATGGTGCTGGGAAAATTGGCTAGCCATAAGTAGAAAGCTGAAACTAGATCCTTTCCTTACTCCTTATATGAAAATTAATTCAAGATGGATTAGAGACTTAAATGTTAGACCTAATACCATAAAAACCCTAGAGGAAAACCTAGGTAGTACCATTCAGGACATAGGCATGGGCAAAGACTTCATGTCTAAACCACCAAAAGCAACGGCAGCAAAAGCCAAAATTGACAAATGGGATCTCATTAAACTAAAGAGCTTCTGCACAGCAAAAGAAACTACCATCAGAGTGAACAGGCAACCTACTGAATGGGAGAAAATTTTTGCAATCTACTCATCTGACAAAGGGCTAATATCTAGAACCTACAAAGAACTCAAACAAATTTACAAGAAAAAAACAAACAACCCCATCAAAAAGTGGGCAAAGGATATGAACAGACATTTCTCAAAAGAAGACATTCATACAGCCAACAGACACATGAAAAAATGCTCATCATCACTGGCCATCAGAGAAATGCAAATCAAAACCACAATGAGATACCATCTCACACCAGTTAGAATGGCGATCATTAAAAAGTCAGGAAACAACAGGTGCTGGAGAGGATGTGGAGAAATAGGAACACTTTTACACTGTTGGTGGGATTGTAAACTAGTTCAACCATTATGGAAAACAGTATGGCGATTCCTCAAGGATCTAGAACTAGATGTACCATATGACCCAGCCATCCCATTACTGGGTATATACCCAAAGGATTATAAATCATGCTGCTATAAAGACACATGCACACGTATGTTTATTGCAGCACTATTCACAATAGCAAAGACTTGGAATCAACCCAAATGTCCATCAGTGACAGATTGGATTAAGAAAATGTGGCACATATACACCATGGAATACTATGCAGCCATAAAAAAGGATGAGTTTGCGGCCTTTGTAGGGACATGGATGCAGCTGGAAACCATCATTCTTAGCAAACTATCGCAAGAACAGAAAACCAAACACCGCATGTTCTCACTCATAGGTGGGAACTGAACAATGAGATCACTTGGACTCGGGAAGGGGAACATCACACACCGGGGTCTATCATGGGGAGGGGGGAGGGGGTAGGGGGGAGGGATTGCATTGGGAGTTATACCTAATGTAAATGACGAGTTGATGGGTGCTGACGAGTTGATGGGTGCTGACGAGTTGATGGGTGCAGCACACCAACATGGCACAAGTATATATATGTAAGAAACCTGCACGTTATGCACATGTACCCTAGAACTTAAAGTATAATAAAAAAAAAAAGAAATTAAATAACCTGCTCCTGAATGAGCATTGAGTCAACAATGAAGTTAAGATGGAAAATTAAAAATTCTAGGATCTAAATGGTAATAGTGACACAAGGTATCAAAACTTCTGGGATACAGCAAAGATGGTGCTAAGAGGAAAGTTCATAGTCTTAAATGCCTAAATCAAAAGTCTGAAACAGATAATCTAAGATCATATGTCAAGGAACCAGAGAAATAAGAACAAACTAAACCCATACCCAGTCAAAGAAAATAAATAACAATGATCAGAGCAAAATCAAACTAAATTAAAACAAACAAATACAAAAGATAAATTAAACAAAATGTTGGTTCTTTGAAGATAAATAAAATTGATAGACCATTAGCAAGATTAAGTAAGAAAAGAAGACCTATGATCCAAACAAGCTCAATCAGAAACAAAATGGGAGATATTACAACTGACACCACAGAAATGCAAAAGATCATTCAATAGTACTGTGAACACCTTTATGCATATAAACTAGAAAACCTAGAGGGGGTGAATAAATTCCTGGAAATATACAACCCTTCTAGCTTAAATCAGGAGTAATTAGAAACACTGAATAGACCAATAAAAAGCAGTAAGATTGAAACCGTAATGAAAAAATTACCAGAAAAAAAAAATCCAGGAGCAAATGGATTCACAGCTGAATTCTATTAGATATTCAAAGGAAGAATTGGTACCAAAGTTATTAACACTATTCCACAAGATACAGATGGAGGGAATCCTTCCTAAAAAATTCTATGAAGCCAATATCACCCTATTACCAAAACCAGGAAAAGAATTAACAAAAAAAGAAAACTAAGGACCAATATCTCTGATAGACATAGATGCAAAAATCCTTTAGAAAAATACTAGCTAACCAAATCCAACAACATATCAAAAAGACAATCCACCATGATCAAGTTAGTTTCATGCCAGGGATGCAGGAATGGTTTAACATACACAAGTCAATAAATATGATACACCACATAAACAGAATTAAAAACAAAAACCACGTGATCATCTCAATAGATGCAGAAACAGCATTTCACAAACTCTAGTGTTTATGAATGATTAACACCTTCAGCAGAATCGGCATACCAAGAACATACTTCAGTGTAATAGAAGCCATCTATGACAAATTCACAGCCAGTGTAATACTGAACAGGGAAAACTTGAAAGCATTCCCTCTGATTACTGGAACAAGACAAGCATGCCCACTCTCACCATTTCTATTCAACATAGTATTGGAAGTCCTTGCCAAAGCAATGAGACAACAGAAATAAATAAAGGGCATCCAAGTTGGTAAATAGGAAGTAAAACTGTCACTTGTGCTGATGATATGATCATATGCCTGGAAAACACTAGACTCATCCAAAAAGCTCCTAGAACTGATAAGTGAATTCAGCAAAGTTTAAGAATAAAAAGTTAATGTAGAAAAATCAATAGCTTTGCTATACAGCAACAGCCACCAAGCTGAGAACCAAATTAATAGTTCCACCCCTTTTACAAAAGCTGCAAAAAAACAAAACAAAATAAAACAAAAATAGGAATATACCTATCCAAGGAGGTAAAGGCCACTACAAGGAAAACTATGAAACACTGCTGAAAGAAATCATAGTTGACACAAATGAAAACACATGCTAGGCTCGTGGATGGGTAGAAACAATACTGTGAAAATAACCATACTGTGAAAAGAAATCTACAAATTCAATGTCATTCCCATAAAAATACCACCATCATTCTTCACAGAACTAAAAAAAATTCCTAAAACTCATATGGAGCCAAAAAAGAACCCACACATGCCAAGCAAACTCATCCAAAAGAACAGATCTGGAGGTATCACATTACCTGATTTTAAACTATGTTCTAAGGCCATATTCACCAAATCAGCATGGTACTGGTTTAAAAATAGGCACATGTTCCAATGGAATAGAATAGAAAAACCAAAAATAAACCCAAATACTTATATTATCTTACCTAAATACTTACGTTATCTTCAGCAAAGCAAATAAAAACATACAGTGGGGAAAGGACACCCTATTCAACAAACGGTACTGGGATAATTAGCAAGTCACATGTGGGAGAATGAAACAGTATCTTCATCTCTCACCTTATACAAAAATCAACTCATGATGCCGGGCGTGGTGGCTCACGCCTGTAATCCCAGCACTTTGGGAGGCCGAGGCGGGCGGATCACAAGGTCAGGAGATCAAGACCACGGTGAAACCCCGTTTCTACTAAAAATACAAAAAATTAGCCGGGCGCAGTGGCGGGCGCCTGTAGTCCCAGCTACTCAGGAGGCTGAGGCAGGAGAATGGCGTGAACCCGGGAGGCGGAGCTTGCAGTGAGCCGAGATTGCGCCACTGCACTCCAGCCTGGGCGACAGAGCGAGACTCTGTCTCAAAAAAAAAAAAAAAAAAAAAAAAAAAAATCAACTCATGATGGATCAAGGACTTAAACCTAAGGCCTGAAACTAAAACTTCTAGAAGATGGCAAAGACTTTATGACCAAGAATCTAAAAGCAAATGCAGCAAAATCAAAGATAAATAGGTGGGACTTAAAGAGCTTCTACACAACAAAAGAAATAACCAGCAGAGTAAACAGACAACCCACAGAGTGGGAGAAAATATTCACAATCTACACATCCGATAAAGGACTAATATCCATAATCTACAATGAACTCAAACAAATTAGCAAGAAAAAACAAACAATCCCATCGAAAAGTGGGCTAAGGACATGAATTAACAGTTCTCAAAACAAGATACACACACCCAACAAACATGAAGAAATGCTCTACATTACTCATGATCAAGGAAATGCAAATCAAAACCATGATGTGATACCACCTTACTCCTGCAAGAATGGCCACAGTCAAAAAACAAAAAAATACTAGATGTTGACATGGGTGCAGTGAATAGGGAACACTTCTACACTACTGGTGGGAATGTAAACTAGTACAATCACTATGGAAAACAGTGTGGAGATTTCTTAAAGGACTAAAAGTGGAACTACCAATTGATCCATCAATCCCACTACTGGATATCTACCCAGAGAAAAAGAAGTCATTATAAGAAAAAGATACTTGCACAAGCATGTTTATAGTAGCACAATTCACAATTGCAAAGTATGGAACCAGCCCAAATGCCCATCAATCAACGAGTGAATAAAGAAATTGTGAATATATGTATACACACATACACACACATGTACGCGCGCACACACACACACATATATATACCACTCAGACCTAGAATGGAACAAATTAATGGCTTTTGCAGCAGCCTGGGTGTAACTGGAGGCTATTCTAGGTGAAGTAACTCAGGAATGGAAAACCAAACATTGTATGCTCTCATTCATAAGTAGGAGCTAACCTATGAGGATGCAAAGGCATAAGAATGATACAATAGACTTTGGTGACTCAGGGGGAAGGGGTATGAGGGGGGTGAGGGATAAAAGACTACAAATTGGGTTCAGTGTATACCGCGCAGGTTATGGGTGCACCAAAATCTCACAAATCACCACAAAAGAACTTACTCATGTAACCAGATACCACCTGTTCCCCAAAAACCTATGGAAATAAAAAAAATTTAAAAAATTTTCCTAGGGCAGAGTAATGGCTTTTACTTTGAAGTTCAGAAAACAAGATGCATTCCATCCTGTAGGAAAAAAATACCCCACAACCACAGGCAAGCAAAGCAAGAATGGATAGATGGGATCACATCAAGTTAAAAAGCTTCTGCACATTGAAGGAAACAATCAACAAAGTGAACAGACAATCCACAGAATTGAAAAAAAATTTGCAAACTACTCTTCTGACAAGGGGTTGAGAATATAAAAGAAGTTCAAACAACTCTATTGGAAAAATAACTTCATAATCTGATTAAGAAATGGAAAAAAAATTGAATAGACATTTCTCAAAAGAAAACAGAAATGGCCAATAGACATATAAAGAGGTGCTCAACATCAGTGATCATTAGATAAATGCAAATCGAAACTATAATGAGACATTATTTCATCCCATTTAATAATAGAAAGAATGAATAAGACGTAGTATTTGATAGCACAACTAGGTGATTATAGTCAATAATAATTTACTTATACATTTAAAAATAATGAAAAGGGTATGATTTGTTTATAAAGCAAATCATAAATGCTCGAGGGGATGGATACCCAATTCTCCCTAATGTGTGTGTTTGACATTGTATGCCTGTGTCAAAAAATCTCATGTACCCCATAAATAAACATAGGATGTACCCACTAGCTTAAAAATATGTATTTTAAAAGTGAACAGTAATTATATTTTTTATGTAGTTCCAAGTATTTATAAGGGTCCCTGAGTATCTTTATGCATTCAAAAAATGAAACAAAATCTGCAATAAATAAATTAACCAAATTAGTTATAGAACATAAATGGCATCATGAAATTCAACAGTTGTATCGTGATTACAGTTTTAAGTTCTCACGTTCAGTAAGATTTCTATTGCTAGTAAAAATTAGAAGAGGGTGGTAACTATATAGACACAGCACTGATTCATCCTTAAATTCATGCCTTTTAATTTTTAAATTAATATCTACCGGTTATATTTGCCAGAATTACCTTCTGTCCTCAATTTTTATTTGTTATTTATTTTGATTTTTAAATTGCAAAACGTCTAAAGATATGGATTTACAAACGATGCCTGTTTCCAAGATTAATGGTAATATAACAGATAAAAAAGGTGCAGAAAATATTTAGAGTATTTATCAAAAATATAAAATACTATCAGACAAGGTATTACAGTTTGGTCATTTAAGATGCAATCTATTTGATGTGTTTAAGTATATGATAAATGCATGTTTACACATGTTTATAGATACATAAACGTAGTGATATATTTGCATACACATGTGTTTGTGTCTTAGTGTAAAAGGAATTATAGTTCTTTGAAAGATTTAGATAGTATTTGTTTTCCAAATTCATAGTTTACGTTGAATATAATTGACCATTGCACAGTATTCATTTCTGTGATAAATCAGTTCAACTATAAAATTCTATGTAGACTGCCTTATCAGTGAAAGCTTATATTCATCTAACAAAGTAAGAACAAGAAAAACATTCCTAATATTAATCTTACTCATATTCAACAATATATTATATTAAATTACTCTTGTTTTTAGTTAAAAAATTATTAATTATTCAAATTTCCTACCAGAATTCATCCAAAATTCAAGATGGTGGGAAAATCATTACTTCAGTTCTATATGAAAGACTTGATAATTATTGACCTACTTGACATTTGTATGTGAATCATCAGCCAATTACGGGCCACTCAAAAATTATTCTAATATTTAGAAAGGAAATGTTTGAGGTATTACGTTAATTTAGTTTATATAAAGAATAAACCAAGATGTCAGTCTAAAGATAAAACTACTATGCTTTCTGAATTTTATGCTTTGCCTGCCTTAAGTTAGCAATTTAATAAAATAATTGGAAAGATTTAGAGCTATTTAGGCATAACCTTAAAGAAATAATTTTGATGTTTGATAATATAGGGAGACACATTCATTAGTAATAAAGTGACAAAACATACTACTGAATTATAGGACAGAATAACAGCAAATTATGACAAAAATTAAAATAAAGATGGCCTAAAATTCTCAATGGAAATATGCATTTATATAACTTAAGAAGATCTGAAGAAATGTGTTAAAGATTAGAAAAAGCGTTGAAATATATGTTTTTTATTTGTTTACTTTGTTGTAAATGTTTAATTAATCATGGCAATCAGAAAATAATACCAACAACAAAAGCCTCAAATGATTTGATTATAGCAGCTTACAAATGTCATTTTTGAGTAGTTATATATTTTAGCATTTCAAAAATTTAGATGCTCCAAATTTATATACGGATAATTATCTGCTTAATTTTTTTGAAATCTATGGATCATCTTTCTTCACTTCTTACTTCAGTGAAACAACCTTTGGATTTATAGTTTAAGCTACAAGTGTTTCTGATCATCCTTTTACCACAAAATCATTTTAAGATGATGACTGCACTGATAAGACCAATTTTCAGATAGATTTGATTACCTGTACATATGCTCTGCATTTATCCTTGAAAAGATTTTCAAAGTTATTTAATTACCAGTAAAAAGGTACAGCATAAAACACAAAAATAGCAATTAAGTAATAACTACTTTATTTTTGTTTCTTGAGAAAGCAGATGATTTTAGCGACTTGTGTTTTCCTTGTTGAATTTCAAACATATAAACAGGATTTAATTTATATGCCATGAAAACTTATTTCCATTCATGAAGCAATACTTTGAAATGGTGAAATATTAAATGACAGTCCCTTTTGCTTCATGAAGGAGGTGGATGGCTCTGTTACATCACACTAGCTTTGTAAATTAAGCATTATGATGCCCACTTTACCCCCTTTGCTTAATCTCATTCTCTGTCAGCTGTGCATTTTGCATTTGAGTAATAAAACTTGCAGAATATTAGCTACTCAGAAGGTTTTATTTCATATGTCAGAGGCTCTCCAATTTTTATAATCACAGAGATTTCCTATTTAAGGTCAGTTATTATATTATGTGTCACATCTCTTAAAGATTAAATATAGCCATCTTTATCTTTCTGCTTCACCTGAGGGGCTAGTGTGTCATGCCTATTACCCAGCACATAAATTGCTCTTTAAAATGAACTGGATTTATTTGACTTAAAAAAACTTTGCTATTTAAATTAAACACAACCTTAATTAAATTTGTAGTTTAAGAGGAAAGGCAATGATGCTTCAACTAGAGGGAAATAGCTGTAATTATATCCACTATCTCAGAGATGAGCCAATTTTGCTTTTACATATTAATAAGAAATATATAAATATTCTCGTAACTGTTTTATAAGTTATCTCTACATCTTTTATCAACTCTTTGTACTAATTTCTGGTATAAACACAAACTTATGTTTGTAATTATGAAATTATTTTACTTTAGTTTTTTTTAACATTTTTGGTTGTTTTAAACTAGTTTTAATACATTACAAATGTTAATTTATTACTAAAATTTAAAACATTTCATTCTCTGACACAATGTTCATTTTTTTCAATAAATTAAAACAAATTTAGAAACTAATTTTATGTATACCTATTTCATGCCCATTGTGATTATGAATTTTGAGGAATATAAATTTAAACTTTATTTCCATTCTTTTATGAATGTGTGTCCACAGACTTGTCACATAATCTCATTTTTTAACCTGCAATTGGGAATGATAAAGTACATATATAAATTAGTACAGAGCCTAGAACATTATAACAGTCAAAATAGAAATTATTATTTTAATTTTATGTAATATTTATTAATATTTATCTAATAATACTTTATCAAAGAAGAATTTACATAAAAACTGCCTAAAGTTTCTTTGAAAATCCAGCTTCTTTTTAAATTTTGCCATACTCATTGACACGTATTTCCAATGATAATTTCTACTTCAGCTCACTAAAGTATAATGTGTTAAAGTGAAAAAAATTTAAATCAGGAATTTATAATTATGGAATTTTACAGTTGTTATATATCTTAAAAATCATCTTATCTAGCACCTTCATCTTTGAGACAGAAACTAGTTACCTCAAGTCTCCAACTAGTTGTCAGCAGACTAGTGTTTAGAACAAAATTATAATGGTGACATAAAGCAATTTCTCCTGAATGCCAAATCCCTCCATAATATATGCTATCCTTAAACGTTCAATGATTTTCTTAATTTTATTTATTTATTTATTTGCTTGTTTATTTGTTTATTTATTTATTTTTAGAGACAGGATCTGGCTTCTATTACCCCGACTGGAGTGGAGTGGCATGGTCATTTATGCTTTATTATTACATATTTTTGTTCATTTTATGTATTTTTAAACATTTTTCCTGATTTTTATATGTTGAATATTGCAATTGCTAAAATTATTGGCTTCTACATTCTATTGTCCTTCTCTGAGATTCTCATATGTGTGAACTGAATTTTCAATATTCTCTTAATGAGTCTACTATTTGGAAATATAAAAGCAATCCATTCAGTCCATATTATAAAATTTAATTCTTCTAGTTTAGTGAGGCTTCTTCTATTTAAAAAATATACAGCTGCAATAATTTACAGCTTTTTATGTTCATTAGAGGTTTGATTTGTACTTCTGAGATCAAAAGAAATTTTCTTCAACTCATGGTACTAAGTTGAGTTTAATCTACTTGCCACAAGAGCCAACAGCAACTTCATATAGTGAGTTCTGCAGTTTGAAATAAATAGCAGCAAGTAAATAACAAGAAAAAAAATAAATAAATAAAAGTATAAGTGGATTCTCAACTTTGTGATTGAGACTAGAAAGAAAATTCTACACGCTTATCACTACATAAATATCACTTGCGAAAGCAATTGAAGATTCACTTTGCTATTTATGATATATTTATCAATGTGGGTAATTCCACATATTTTTTAAAGCATAAAAAATATAATTTGGGTGTTTGAGTAGTTAATAGGGTTTGCCTGTGTCCCCACCCAAGTCTCATCTTGAATTGTAGCTCCCATAATTCTCATGGGTTGTAGGAAGGACAGGGTGGGAGGTAGTGGAATCACGGGGTGGGGTCTTTGCAGTGCTGTTCTTTTGAAAGTGGATAAGTCTCATGAGATCTGATGGTTTGACAAGGGACTTTTCCCCCTCTTGCTCGGCACTTCTTCCAGCCATCATGTGAAGAAGGATGTGTTTGCTTCTCTTTCCACCATGATTGTCAGTTTCCTGGAGCCTCTCAAGTCATGCTGAACTGTAAGTCAATTAAATCTGTTTTCTTTATAAATTACCCAGTCTTGGGTATGTCTTCATTAGCAAACTAATACAGTAGCGTATTTGCAAAAAGAAAACAAAAAAACCCGGAAACAAGTACTTCCCTTCTCAAATTTTTCTTTTTTTTTTTTCTGTCGCCCAGTCTGGAGTGCAGTGGCGCGATCTCGGCTCACTGCAAGCTCCGCCTCCCGGGTTCCCGCCATTCTCCTGCCTCAGCCTCTGGAGCAGCTGGGACAACAGGCGCCTTCACCACGCCCGGCTAATTTTTTGTATTTTTAGTAGAGACGGGGTTTCTCCGTGTTAGCCAGGATGATCTCGATATCCTGACCTCGTGATCCGCCCACCTCGGCCTCCCAAAGTGCTGGGATTACAGGTATGAGCCACCGCGCCCGTCCTTCCCTTTTTTCAAATTTTTGAAAACTCTTCTAAATTTAAACGTTTTTGGAAGAGTAAGTATAGTAATGAGCAGTAAATAAAATAGCTCACCTAAAGTCAGGTGACTTTTACTTTGTTTTGAATTTCATGTTTATTTTATATTATGGAGCATATAATATATTGACTGTGTTATTGAGATAATAATTATGGATATGTTGTCAGTATCAAATGAATCAATGTAATGAAAGCACTGCCATGAAGCTCTCTTCCACAAAACCTCAACAAAAGTAGGATACATATTGAGGAGACAAATTGTTATTTTTATTTCCATTTCCATTTATAATGGGAGAGTTTTGTTCTATTATTTTTATTTATAATTACATGAGTAATCTAGGGTTACTGTAAAAATATTAGAGGGTGCAAATATAAAGGAAGAAAGAAAAATATTTTCAACATACACTCACCAGCAAGAGATAACCACAATTGACACTTGAATTCATATACTTCCACAGTGCATTCAGTACAAATATATACCTATTTATATTTCATAACTAAACTTTGTGCTTTATGATTTCCTACTCTGATCAAACATAGGAGTATGAGGCTCATGTTTGCTCTTCTTCAGAATTGCCTTGGCTAATTCTCTCTCCTCACCCATAACTCAGCAGAATTTATGGGTAAAAGAAAGAAAAATGTGAGTGGACGCCAAATATAAAAGTTGTATTTATGTATTATTAATATGTGGAATTACCCACATTGATAATTATATCATAAATAACAAAGTGAATCTTCAATTGCTTTCGCAAGTGTACTATAATATTTAGATGTAACTTTCAGGGAAATCTTGCAAAGGACTCTCCTGTAACAAATTACCACAAATGTACAGTGTAAAACTACACATGTTTATTATCTAAGAATTTCACTGAGAGATGAAATTTGGGTGGCTACCTTAAAATTCTGACTAACAAAATTAAGGACCTTCAAAGAAACAGCTAAAACACTTAAATGTTTAACTGAAGGGTCACATTACTGTGATTTAGTGTCCTTTTTTTTTTTAAAGACAGATGTATAAAGATAAGACAGAGTTAGATAGCTTTTTGCTTTATTGAGTAAAATAAATTTCAATTCCCAGAGAAAAATGTCTGTAATTATACTCATAGAGTATATATATGTACATAAGTGCATATATATGTGTATGTAAAAATACATATATATTCTTCCTATGTAAATGAATGAATTAGAAACACCAGGCTTTTACAAATCACAAAAATTATTTCTATAATATTTTCATATTTTAGTTGAATTAAGGCGATGGTGTAATGTGTCACACAAAATATAAAATTAGTATGATATAAAACACTAATATATAAAGCCTGTTGTGTGCCCATTGTATTTATAAAACAAATAAAGTTTAGCAAGGAATAACTAATTTATCTTTACTATGGCATGAATAATTTGATTTGTTAATATAATTGTAGTGAAAAATTTTTTGAAATAAAAATATTGTAAGTCAAACTCTAATATACCTCTATTTGTAATATATATATAATTTACCATATATATAACTTAAATTCTATCTATCTATATCTATATGTGTATAAAATTCAACATCACCTTGGCACTAAGTAAATTACACTGTGAATGTTAACTTCAGTAACAGAGAAGTGCATTTTAAAGTAGACTCTAACATAATAGAATATTTATACCTAAATAGCCCTTTCAATCTTACTCTCCTCTTTCGAGAACATTCGTCATAGATATTTAATTTTAAAGTCCATTTAATGCAATTTTCTCATTTATTAGAAGTGGAAACTGGGCCCTGTTTTAGAAATGTTAGGTGACTTGCAATTGGTACTTACTAGTGGATAACGGAAGCAGGATAAGACAGGCCCTCCTAACACCACGCCCTCTGCTCTTTCCCCCATATTAAATGACCTTCCCTGCTTTTATACTAATTCTAACATAAAGGTTCTCATTCTCGATTTGAAAAGCTATTGGAATTATGTATACTAATAATGTAATATGTAACATTGAATTAGTACTGCACTTTTTCAGAGTTCCCCAGCTGCCACACACACGCTTTGTATGAATCCTGTGATAAATTTGAGCTTTGAGCTTGCTAACCTTAAACATGTCAAACATCAATATTTTTGTCAAAGTTAAGTTTTAGAAAATAGTAAGACAAAGACTCTATCGGATGTGCACATAACTCTAGTGAAAATATTATTTATAGCAGTCAAAAAGTAGACATAACGGCAATGTTCTTTAAACTGATGTTTGAATAATGGAGGAATAAATTAAGAAAATTACTCAAATATTTCACAACAAATTATTGCCTGGAAGTCTTACAAGCTTTGAGATAAAAGTATGTGCACTCTGTCCTCACTGGGCTGACAATTTAGCAGAGAGGATACAAACAGGAAATAGCCATCTCATAACGTTGGGTCAGTCAATCTTAACTGGACTCATTTGAGATTGGAAATAACAATATAAGCTCATAAAATAGTAAGTATGAAGGTCCCAGCAAGGAAAGACGAAACTGGGAAATTTTATCACTTGTGACATGGCAAAAGACTTACAGCTCATGAAGAGTATTCACATCCATATGTGACGAGTTTGGACTTTATCCTAAAATAAAAGAGAAACAATAAAGGATTTTAAACAAGAAAGAACCATACATTTTTAGAAAAGTTTCTCTGGCTGCGCAGGCAAGCATAAATCGGAGAGTAACTGGATGGCACACCAGTTAAGTTCTGGTGGTAATTTTAGATAGAAGTTGTCTTTGAAAACTCTGATGCTACTGTGGGCCCAGAAGAGTAGTTAAATTCAAGTCCTCAGCTCATTACTGAGAAGGAAGGGTCAAGTTCACCTGCCAGGTTTCACCGCGGGCCACTGAGTTTATGATAGTATTATTCACTGAGATTAGGAACTCAGAATAAACTACGGGCTAGAAAGGTAAGATGAATTTTCACAGGTAACTCACACCAACTTTTCTCAAACAGAAACGATCCATGCAGAGTTTATAGGAGGATGTTGAGGGAACTTTAGGGTAATGTCATTAATAGAAGAGAAGTTATAAAAGTTAATTGACCTGGAATCAGTCTAAAGATGTAGTGCCATACAATATTGCATATCTATAGCTATAATATAAAAAGGTCTGAGAAAATATACAATGCATTAACAATATTTATGATTAGGTAGCATATGTTTTATGATATTCACTATTATTATATTTAATTTTAAGTTCTGACCACTTTGTAATCTCGTTTAAAAGTATTAAAACAACTTTGTGAATTAGAAACTCTGCTTTTCTGTACTTATAAAAATAATTATACAAACCTGAAGCTTCATATTTTTGTCTTACCATGCTGTTTTTCATTCTAATTTCATTTTGATAGCATCACATATATATTTTGCAGAGTACTATATACTTATAATAACACTACATACTTATTTCTGTAGGAAATATTAGCTGTACTTCCATTTTTTGTTTTATATATTTTTCATAATGGCATTTAGTTTCTTGTCAAATAGCATCACTCTCCACCCGTGGTATTAAATATGTAGCTTTTAAATATGCTGTATCTTTTCTTAGAAACATTTAAGATACACACCCCTCTGCAACAATTTCCAATGTTACCTATAAGTAGATGATTTTCAAAGGGAATCTACATACACATGTGAGATAACTTGTTAAAGCTTTTCACTATGCACAGAAAAAAACTAAATCCAATGTCTAAGGACAGATAATATATAATAAATTAATCAATGTGGTGACAAAAGCACTTGAAGCAGGTAACAAAGGAAAAAAGTCAAATATCCTAGAGTAAACTTAGTTTGAGTAATCAGTGAATAGAAATATTATGTGATCATAATTATGCCTTTAGGGATATATAATCATTTAAGGAAATGTTTCAATAAGTCATATCATTTATATATCAATGTAATAATTTAAGTTTCATAAATAAAAATTTGAAGGACAGTATTAGAGACTAAAGTTAAAATACTATGCTTCTAAATAAAACTGGAAAATTTAATGTCTTGGCAAAGTCTTTATGAATATTTGTCTCTGGGAGAATATTCTAACTACAGGATCATAGTAGCTCTCTTGGAAGAATGAACAAAGGTAATGCCCCAGACATGACCCTCAACAAATGAAAAATAGGATATAATGGATAAATGCCTTCTATTAGTTCCTCTTAGTGCTATAAAGCTTTACCACAAATTTAACCACTTAAAGTGACAGAAATTTATCATATAGTTCTGCAGGTCGGAACTGCAAAATGCTTCTCACTGGGCTGAAATCAGTGTTTCTTAGGGCCGTTTTCCTTCTGGAGGCTCTAGGGGACACACTGTAGCTTTCTGTTTTCCAGATTCTAAAGACTGCCTGCATTTCTTGGTTTGTGGCCCCCTTGCATCTTCATAGCCATCAATGCCTGGTTGACACATTCTCATGATGCCATATCGACTCTCTGTCTGTGAGGGAATTTCTTGAAGAGATCAGCATTTGGATCAGTAGACGGGGTAAAGATGATCACCCTCACCAGTATAGGCAGGCATCATCCAATCCACTGAAGGCCTGAATAGAACAAAAAGGCAGTCCTCTGGACATGTACCATTGGCTCTTCTGGTACAGGATACTGACTTTCTTGGTTCTCCAGCTTTCAGATTTCAAATTTTTATATATATATATATAAAATATATATATAATGGAATATTAAATATAATATTTATATATTGTAATATATATAATAGAATATATATGCTTATATATTATATTATGTTATATATGATATATTATATAATATATCATATATTTTTATATATGTTATATATTATATATTATAATATAATATAGGTATTATAATATATATAATATATACACACACATATAATATATATAATATATACACACACATATACACACATATATCTCATATTGTGTAGAGTAATCTCAGACACAAATATTCATGAATACTTTGCCAAGTACTGGAACTATCTGCAGTCTACTGACAATCTCTCTTACATGCCCTTTAAGCTCTTCTGGCCCTTTAAAAATACACGTGTATATATTTCTGAACCACTTCATAGTAGGTTGCTTACCTAATACCCTTAACTCCTTAATAATTCAGTATGCATTCTCTAAAAAATAATTCAATTCCTTATGTCATCATAGTACGGTTCAAAATATAGTGTTCAAAGCAAGAAAATACAACATTACTGCAATACTTTCATTTAATCTCTTGGGGTTTTAAAAA